>NC_064849.1:74184662-74804662 GCF_024139225.1 Suncus etruscus | reverse complement strand
AGGCACCAAACTCTAGCTAGCAAGCACTATCCCATAGCAGGAAACCGGGTCACAGAGACTGCTAAGACTGGATTTGTGTAAGGGATAGCCTTGTACTAAACTAATCAATACCATAAAATTGACATTAGACTTCAACAAAATTAGATCTGAAGGCAATAATTGACTAGACAAGATACCCACGGCCAGCATTCGTAACAGGTCCTTAGCACAGGTCCTTAGCAACTACTAGGAAACATAGAGTTCTGTGTTCAAATAACTATGGAATAGCCATGTGCTAGCTGTGTGACACTGTTGCCCAAGGAGAAACAAACCTAACTAACTTCTGAAAATATTGTACCAATCCAAATCTTGATGGAACATCTAAAATTTAAAATTTTGCTTAGATCTAATTAAACTGCTACATGCTTCCCAAGTTGTCTTGAGTCTGACAAATGCAGGCAAAAACAACCAACCTCCCCCTGTGTGAGGTTTGCCTGGAATTATAGGACTGTCAGAAGCTCCTGAGGAACAGCCTCATTTGTTCCTCAAATATGTGAAATTGACATCCCACGAGGCCATTAACTGAAAATTACAAATACTAGATGATGGCATTGGTCTTTGTGCCTGTCCTAAGATTAGGGAAGATGCAGCTAATGTGTGATTGCAATTCTTTCTATCATAGTATTGCAAACTTCTATCACAAAAAGCAGGCAAAAACTAAAAGAGAAAGAAGAAAATGACAGATCACTAGTATCAAAGAAATAATTTTATTTGACCAGTTTCAACAAAAATCAAAATGATCTCTACATTCAAACAAGTATGAAAGAATTAATCCTGAGTTTGGAATAAATAGCTATATACCAGTAAAGTGATAGGATATATGACATTAATAAAATCAATATTTATTATATTAAATATAGTTGTAATATACTGACAGAAATAAGGTATTTTATTTTATTTTTTTATTTAAACACCTTGACATTCTCATCATGTGTCAGATCTAGTTAATTTTGTTTCTTCTTAAAAAATAAAAATAAGTAACTTATTTTTATTTTTTAAGAAGAAACAGGGCCCGGAGAGATAGCACAGAGGCGTTTGCCTTGCAAGCAGCTGATCCAGGACCAAAGGTGGTTGGTTCGAATCCCGGTGTCCCATATGGTCCCCCGTGCCTGCCAGGAGCTATTTCTGAGCAAACAGCCAGGAGTAACCCCTGAGCACCACTGGGTGTGGCCCAAAAACCAAAAAAAAAAAAAAAGAAACAAAATTAACTAGATCTGACACATGATGAGAACTTATTTTTATTTTTTAAGAAGAAACAAAATCAACTAGATCTGACACATGATGAGAATGTCTATTTCTCACTGTTATTCATAAAAGGCCAGAAATTCTAGAAGTAGCAAGTAGGCAAGAAAGAGAAATCAAAGGGAATTAAACTGGAAAACAAAGTGAAACTAGCACTATTTAAAGGTATGTGATATTACACTAGACATTGCTAGAAACAGTAAAAATCTTAGATTATAAACTTATAAAGCAGGCTCTACAAATCAATATTCAGTGATCAGCTGTTTTAATACTCAATGATGCAGAAGAGAAATTATTTTAAATTTCATTTGCAACTCCATCAAAATTTAAGTACTTTGGAGTCATATTTTTAATCAAAATTGGACTTTTTTCTTAGCAACAAATGCATCATTGAATATTATTAATGATTACTAAAAATAGAGAAGTTGCCAGAAAATAAAATCATATTTCTTGTTTGTAGTTTAGGAACATATCATTAAAACAGCTATCCTACCCAAACTCAGTAAATCGTCTTCAGACTCCCCATATCATTTTTCAAGGACAAAAAGCAAATACAGCTACAAATTGTATATATCAAGAAAACTCAGCAAATGTACAAATACACAAGCAACCCCGAGAAAAATGACTTTAAACTCTGATATAAATAAATGGTAATTAAACTGAGTTCTTAGCACAGAATCAGGTGTTAAACCCTGAGCAAAATTAGATTGCTTCAAGATTAACTCCACTCTCTCCAAAAGAAAAAGAATAGCTAAGGTCTTTTATGTTATATTTAATTTTTGTATTTTGCTATCATTATAAAAATATTTAATATATGTGTGATTCATTATTCATAAACCAAATTGAGAAGCATACTAGCTTTTAATTAAAGATTAATGCAAGTAATCCTTTTCACTTTAAATGTATAAAGTTCATATAATACTGAGAATTGTTTTCAAATAGGAACTTAAACCTAAGCATCTATAGTTTGACATATACCTCATAGGTTCAGTAGAAGAGTGAAACTATAAGGATATGTGGAGTAATATTAACTTTGTTGTTCTTAAAAAGAGCATAGTAAACTTGAACTGGAGTGATTGTAAAGCAAAAATGACATTTGTCTTGCAAGGAGATTAACTCAAAATCAGAACACAACATCCAGTATTGTCTCCAAGCCCTGCCAGGATTGAAACCTGATTACAGAGCTTGGACAAACTCTGGGTAGGCTCTAATATTAAAAAAAAAAATGAATTAAATGTAAAAAAATAGTTCTTGACTTCATTAACTAGGTTATTTGTTCACTCTACCTGGAATCAGAATTATAAAGTTACTTTATAAAGATATAAATTAATTAACTTATATTGTATATAAAATTAACCTGGAATATAGAGTTGCCAAATTTAAAAAATATAAATGTATATAATTATAGGCTTGCCCCAAAACCTAAATTGTTAGTTTATGATATAACCAGATTCATTAGGGATCAATAGAAAAATAATCTTTTGCATGGGAGAATAAGAGAGATATGAGAATGCCTATAGACAATAAAACATTTTGAAGGCATAAAGACATTCAGAGTCCATTGTAACTATTGGTGTGAATTCTGTAGAAGATTCCATAATGTGCCACGAAGATCCCTTTTGCCAAGTCAGTCTATTTACAGCCATATGATCTCAGGTTCAGTTCATCACCCATCATCATTCAAAGCATCTACTTCTGTTTTTTTTTGTTGTTGTTGTTTGTTTGTTTTTTTGTTTTGGTTGTTGGGTCACACCAGGTGACGCTCAGGGGTTACTGCTGGCTCTACATTCAGAAATCTCTCCTGGCAGGCATTGAGGACAGTATGGGATACTGGAATATGAACCACCGTCTGCCCTGGGTCGACTGCATACAAGGCAAATGCCCTACTGCTGTGCTATCTCTCCAGTCTCTCAAAGCTACTTTTGAGAACTTCTCTAGTCTGATAAAAATCAACACACGGGCTGTGTGTTATTCAACCCCCTAGTTAATGCCACTGAAGTACAAATTGCTTGTCTTACTTTGGGTCAATTCTTCTTTTATTTTGTACTAAGAAACTTCTGTTCAGGTGATCAGGCAAGAAAGTTTCAATCTGACACCATGGTAGTTATGTACACTTTCTCCTATTTCTTGTTCTAATCTTTTCCTTATATTTTTTATTCTGAGAAGTACATTTTGCTTTTTTTTTCTATCGTTGCCCAGGAGGGAAAAACATTGTGTTTGATATTCAGACTTTGAAAACCTCTCCACCATATTGACATATATTGACTTCAATCGCATCTCATTGATCTTAAGTTAACTTCAAAGGCATTGGTGCAGTCAGTACCTTTCCACAGCTAGAAATACTTGTGAATAATATGAATGAACATTATAATTCAGATTTTGTTCATCCAATACAAAGTCATTTTTCCTCTGGAGTTAAATATACAAAAAAAACCTCATTGGTCATAGTCACACTGTTAGTTTAAATTAAATTAATATTAAGTTATTAACTAAGTATTGAGAATACTCCATACATATTCCCTTTTTCCTCTTAATTTAAATTTAAGTTTAAATTTTGCATGCATAGAAGGAGATGCATTATATGTCTAGTTCAATGCTCTATATACTTATAGTTATAAAGCACTCCTCAACTTAATATTGAGAAACCTCCATACATATCCTTGTATAGAGCGATGAACTAGAAAGATAATGCATCTGATTCTATGCATGAAAAATTTTAGTTTGGACAAAGTACAGTATAAGCACAATGATCACTTTGTAAAAGAAGTGAAAGCATATTAGGTATAGAAATGTTCTATCCTGACTAGTGACAATCAGGCATAATGAGATGCGCTGCTTCAGTTCTGCTCTTTCAGAGAGGATTCTCTATCCACCTGCTTCAGTTCTGGCATTTTTTTGTATCTTTACCTCACTGACTACCACTGATAAAGTAGTTATAGCTGAAACTTAAATTGAGCAATTTTCTTAGTCATGGAAATGAATGCGGAATTGTATTGATCTAATCAAGCTTTAATGAGAACCAGAATTATTTGGTCTTGGTTACTACTTGTTTTGCAATATGTTCACCAAACTTTTATATATAAAAATATGGTACCAAACACTACACAGATTACTTTCCAATACCCCTTTCTTAAGAAGTGTCCTGTCTCCAAGGTCTTCTGTGGTAACTTTTCCAACAAAAACTAGTTCTCAGTTTCCATTTTCTTTAAATTTTTGTTTTTCTCTTGTCATGTTTCTGAATAACACATATATTAGACTATATATATGTTGTTTATTTTTATTACTAATCTCACTCAGCATGATACTCTCCGGATCCATCCAGAGGGCAGTAAATTTGTATGATCATGTATAATTTTTTAGCTGAGTACTTCTACATTGTATGCATATACCAAAGTATCCATTGTCATGTCATTGTGTTGTTTTCAGATTTTTGTCTTTTTTTTTTTTTTTTTTTTTTTTTGGTTTTTGGGCCACACCCGGTAACGCTCAGGGGTTACTCCTGGCTATGCGCTCAGAAGTCGCTCCTGGCTTGGGGGACCATATGGGACGCCGGGGGGATCGAACCGCGGTCCGTCTCCTAGGCTAGCGCAGGTAAGGCAGGCACCTTACCTCCAGCGCCACCGCCCGGCCCCCAGATTTTTGTCTTGAATAGTCTTACAATTAATATAAGAATACAAATTTATTTTCTGAATATAGCTTATGAACCATGGGTTAATTCTAGGTAAATGGCTAAATCATATGGAATTTCAATTTCTATTTATTTTATTTTATGTTATGTTATTTTATTTTGGTTTGGGGATCACATCCAACAGCACTCAGGGGTTACTCCTGGCTCTGCTCAGAAATCACTTCTGGCAGGCTCAGGGGACCATATGGAATGCCAGGATTCGAACCACTGTCCTTCTGCATGCAAGGAAAATGCTCTGCCTCCAAGCTATCTCTCCAGCCCCAATTCCTATTTTTAAAGTGTATATTATTTTCCCAAAAGGCTGACCCAATTGATATTTCCAGTGGCAGGGATTGAGAGTATAATTTATTCCACATCCACACCATCAACATTGGTTGTTTTTGTTCTCTATGATGTATGCCATTTTCATTATTTTAACCTCTTTGTTGCTCTGATTTTCTTTCCCTGTTGATGTGGAGCATTTTTCATGGTCCTTTCAGTCATCTGTATAACTTCTTTGAGGATGCTTCTGTTCATGTTTTCCCTCTTTCTTGAATTTCTTTTTATAAAAATCAAGCTATGTTTGATATATCTTAGATATTGGTATTTTGTCAGATGAGTGGTGGGAACTACATTTTTAAGTTTGTGAATTAACTTTTTATTCTTTATTTAGTCTTTACTTATTTATTAAAGACTTTATTATTTAGTCTTTATTATATACTTCTGTATTGCAGATGTTTCCTAGTTTGATGTAGTCTCTCTTGTTTACCTTTACTTCCATCAGCTCGTTAGTAGTATCAAAGATATCTATAGACACAATATCATAAAGTAAGCCTATCTTTTGTGTCTCAATATAATTTATGAATGTCAGCCTAGTGTCAAGGTCTTTAATGTTACTTGATTTTCTTTTATATATGAGATTAGAAAGGGGTCTAAGTTTTTTTATATGTGTTTTTCCCCAACACTATTTGTTGATGATATTATCTTTTCCACTCCCCATTTTCCACTTTTGTCAAAGTTTTGATAACCATTTTTAAGTACAGATACTCCTCTATTAATGACCTACTTGTTTAGTGACCGATCGCACTTACGACCATCTCTTCACCGTTATTTTATTTTATTTTATTTTAAATATCCTTTTTCATCTTGTACACTACAGTAAAGTACTGTGGTTTTTGGTGCTTTTATGTACCTACTTTACTAACTTTATGTCCTGTAATACATTGCAGTGCTGTGCATAAATTACACAACCTATGTAAATTAAAACAAGTGGAAGTTTTCAGTTTGATCTTTCTCGTTATTTTACTTATTTAGAATACTATATTGTCATATATATACTATGTATATATATACTCTATATAGTATATATATACTATGCATATACTGTACTACTGTATACAGTACATGCAATTCCTCACTTAACGACCAATTTGCTTAACGACCAAACAGAACTTGGTCGTTAAGAGAGGAGTATCTATATTTGTGTTTTGAGTCTATCCTGTTCTATTGGGCTGAGTATGCCCTTATTTTAGTACCACACTTTATGCCTCACTACAACTTTATAGTATAGTTTAAAACTGAGGGAAAAAATGCCTCCCTTTCTTTTTCAGATTTCTTGACTACTTATGCAGGTGAATTATTATTTCATATCAATTTTAACAGTGTTTGTGTATCTGTGTTTTAAAAACCATCATGAATATTTTAAGGGGTTTGCATTGAATTACTATATAGCTTTGAGCAAGATTGCTTTTTAGGCATTAATGAGCTTTTCAGGTCTTGAATAAAGGGTAGTTTTGCATTTCCTCATAACTCTATTCTTTAAGTAATGATTTATAGTTTTCTTTATATAAAGTATTTCACTTATTTTGTCAAATCAATTCTTAGGTTCTTGATTTTCTGAGATGCAATTGTTAATGAGGTTCATTCCTTATTCTTTAGTATTTTATTTCATTATTGCATATAAAATAATGAGTTTAAGTTCATAGATTTTGCAGACTGTCATTTACAAGTTTATTGTTTCTAGGAGCTATTTTAATTATCTTTAAGATTTTCTAGGGCTATATTCTGCAAATAGTGAGAGTCTTACTTTTTCTGATCAGGATTAATTTAATATTTAAAAAAAGTAAAATATTTCTAGATCTGGTGCAGTGAGTTTTAAGTTGAAAATTCTTTAGACAGGACTGGAGAGATAGCGCAGCAGTAGGTGTTTGCCTTGCATGTAGTCAATCAGGACAGATAGTGGTTAAAATCCCGACAGCTCATGGTTCCCAGTGCTTGCCAAGAGTAGTCCCTGAGCATTGCCCGGTGAATCCCAAAAGCTAAACAAACAAACAAATGCACAACCTTCAGAAAAATATTTTCACTAAAAGAGTATTCTCCTTAAATGTGTATTTTCTACTGTCCCACAGGTCATACTGTATGTATTTCATGACTTCTTCATTTTATTGATATTTGTTGTTAAATCACAGTTCAAGTGTGTTATAAGATTTTTGTCTAGGTGAAAGGATTTACTGATTTACTTTTTACAGATTCTAAATCTTACTGAGATAATGCAATTGAATTTCATATACATGTATTTAATGCATTTTCTTTTCTTTTTTTGTTATAAGAATTTTATTGACTTTTACAAGAAAATAAATGATCATTTATTTTACCAATATGTTTCAGAAAAAAAATTCCTGTTTTTCTCAATTAGAAAAGGACTCCATCTTTTTTGTTTGTTTGTTTTCCTTGGGCCACATCCAGAGATATTCAGGGGGTTACTCCTGGCTATGAACTGAGAAATCGCTCCTGGCTTGGGGGATCATATGGGATACCAGGGGATCGAACCCTGGTTTGTCCTGGCTAGTGCTGGCAAGGCAAACGACTTATCACTCTGCGTCACCACTCCGGCCCAATTCCTTCATTTTAACTTTATATTCTTACAATCCTTCTAGCAAAGTAAGGGACAAATAGCCATCTTAATTTATCAGTTTCTATTTTTTAAGTAGAAAATAAAGAAAATGAAACTCCCTTCTGGGACCAAACTTAAAATAAGGCCACAATATCATAATTTCTCGGTTTTGTTTTACTTCCTTTCTCTTTCTTTTCCTCTTTCTTTCTTTTTCTTTCTCCCCCCTCCCCCCTCCCTCCCTCCCTCCCTCCCTCCCTCCCTTCCTTCCTTCCTTCCTTCCTTCCTTCCTTCCCTCCTTCCCTCCTTCCTTCCTTCCTTCCTTCCTTCCTTCCTTCCTTCCTTCCTTCCTTCCTTCCTTCCTTCCTTCCTTCCTTCCCTCCTTCCTTCCTTCCTTCCTTCCTTTTTTATTTCTCCCTCTCTTTCTTTTTATTTTTTTCTATTTGGGACACACCTAGTGAAGTTCAGTAGTTACTCCTGGCTATGCACTTAGAAACTGCTCCTACCTTAGGGGCCATATGGAACACCTGGGGATCAAACTGCAGTCCGTCCTAGGTCAGATGGGTGCAAGGCAAAACACCTTACTGCTGTGCCACCGCTATGTCCCCTCTCAGTTTTTTTATTATAGAATTCTGACTATAAAAATTCAGTGACAAATGTGCCCTATTAAACTATTTCTTGAATTTTTTCATTGAACTAAAATTTCACTGGGTTAAATATCTGATTTTTGAGCTATCAAATGTGATAGTTTTCCCAAATAAATGAATTTCAGTCTTTGGTATATATAGTCATACAGCTGAGTTTTAAATAATTGCTAAAAATGTATTGCTATATTTGTCATTGTAACAACAGCATATCACTTCTAGTAGATGTTTATATACTAGACACCAAAAGATCTGAAACCTTAAAACAACTCAAAATCTCAGTGGTTTTATAAACACATTTTCTTTGTATTCAGGTTAGATAACCATTGTGGTTTTCTTGATAGCCTGTGGAAAATCTTATCTGTGGAACCCAAGGCAATATAAATTTCATTCTCAATCTCATTTGTTTGTCAAGGGAAACATGAGAACATGGTAAAACATGTCTTTACCCTTAGACTGTCCACAGAGAAGAGAAACATTCATTTACTCTCTTATATCAGTCACAGCAAATTTTCTACATTCAGTGTTTGGAAGAAACATAATCAGGTTTATGTAATATTTGAAAGAGAGAACAACCAGAAACATTTGGTGAATGGTTCTAAAAAAAGTATTTTTTTAAAATAAGAGAAAATTAGTATCACCAAAAGTAAACATGTAATTCCTCTACTCTTGACACCTATGAACTTGAGAGTATTTGGAAATAAAGTACCAGGAGACAATACTTAAAATATTAAGCCATTTTGAGTAAGTGGTTTTCTTTACCCAATAGCGATGCTATGTATCTTTCAGAATAGACAGAAAAGATAGTTATGTGGAGATGAGATAGAGAGTGAAGGTATAATGACACAAATTATGTTGTCAGGATATGGATAAAAATACTTTCACTACAGTCTATGAAGAGAGAGAATAGTTCTGTCACTCTAAGTTCAGATTATAGTCTATTTGACTATAAATAAATAAAAAATTTCTAATACTTTGAAATTATCTGGGAAGTTGTACTGTCTAAGAGAAGTTCAAGGGAAGTAATATACTGCTAAATAGATTTTTCTGTGTAATTGTAAGAGATTTCTTTCAATGTTTCACCACTATTATGTTGATAAAGTAAAACGAGCTAAATTAAGTCAAAATCTGAATTTTGATGTCTATGCAACTTAGTTCTTATGAAGTTTTCTCAAGTTTTGACAAGTTAGTTACTTTCAGTACAATTTTACTGTTTGCAAAACATGGTAGTAACTATAGTAGAGGTGCTGTTGGTGGGGAGTGGTGGTGATGGTATTAGTGATACTTGGGTAACATTTCAAAATCTCTTGAGGCTTAGCCAAATATTAAATGAAAGGTCTCATCTTTTTTTTCTTTATTCTTTTTCTTTTTTCTTACTCTTTTTTTGTTTGTTTTTGTTTTTTTCGGGCCACACCCGTTTGATGCTCAGGGCTTACTCCTGGCTAAGCACTCCTGGCTTGGGGGGGACCATATGGGACACCTGAGGATCAAACTGCAGTCCTTCCTTGGCTACCCCTTACAAGGCAGACACTTTACCTCTAGCGCCACCTCCCGGCCCCTTTCTTATTCTTATTCTCTTCTTTCTTTTTCTTTATTTCCTTTCTTTTTCTTTTTCTTTCTCTTATTCTCTTCTTTTTCTCTATTTTCTTTTCTTTCTTCTTTTTCTTTTTTTCTTTCTTTTTTCTCTTTCTTTCTTTCTTTCTTTCTTCTTTCTTTCTTTTTTTCTTCTTTCTTTCTTTCTTTCTTCCTTCCTTCCTTCCTTCCTTCCTTCCTTCCTTCCTTCCTTCCTTCCTTCCTTCCTTAATTTCTTCCTTTTTTCTTTCTTTTCTTTCTTTATACTTTGCTTTGGGGTCACACCAAGGTATGCTTGAGGTCAATACTGGCTGTGTGTTAAGAGTATCATATGTGGTAGGAAGAGCAAAACTGGATGGATTTCTTGCAAGTCATGTGCCTTACCTACTTTACTATCAGTCAAGCTGTGGTTATATTTATATTACTTTTGATTATTTTTTCATGGTTAATATAAAAATAATAGGAATTTTTATTTTCATTCATATATTAAATCATCTTCTATAAAAAGTTGAAACTTAATAATTATTTATAAATTAGTATCTAGTATTTTGCATTATAAATAATATAGTCCTTGACTCCGAATTCAAACAATAAATATAACATGGGGCAAATGGCAAGCTGTTATGATATAACTAAATACAGAATCATATATAATTCATAAGTAATTTTGTTTTTGGCATTGTTTCTAAAAATATTATTTTTAAAGCACTATAGGTGTGTATAGATTTTTCCTTTGTATAAATGAATGGAAACACCAAAAATAATCCTATTTAGATTCTTCAAATGTACTGTGAAATAAGCTCTTTCAGATCAATAGGAAAGATTTCCTGGCACTGATGCCAATGTAAATGTTACTATAGCAATCACCATGGTAATGTTTTCTATTAGCATTCCACAGTCACAGGATTACATGCTTCTACTCCATCATTTGGCAACTTAATAATGAACCTAAAGATTATTTAATTTTACCAGTCAAATAAAATCTAAACAGATAGAAATATGAAACAAACCACAACCATTAACTTTTTTTTCAAATTTCAAATGATCTCTAACTAAAGTTAAAAAAAATCTATAAAAATGCATCAGAAAGCTTGGCTTTCAAATCACTTATCTACACAAAAATTACCAAAAATATTGCCTTAATATCTCATTTTAATGTTTATTTCATAAGAAAAAAAATTTCTCACATATGAACATGAATGATAATTCTGGCCTCATGGGGAAGGGAAAGCAAAAGCAATAACATGCCAACGTTTATGACTAGTATATCTATTATTTATTAAACATATGATATGGCCATACATTCTTTAAAGTGCCTTATGAAACTATGACTCTAAACTGACTTGATGACATAATATTGAAACTATTGGTTTGATAAAATTTAATAACTCTTGACCATTGTTTTATAGTAACTACTGGTACCTTGCAGAAACAGTAAATATATTTTGGCTGTTCTTTAGAAACAAGTAGCAGATAGGACTCATTCACAACCCACATATCTTGTTCCCGCCTGACTTTTACCTCAAAATAGCCAAACACATTTACCATCTAAGGGTGCAAAAAATTGCTCAAAGTAAAGAAAGTTATATTTTTTGCAGTAAATGCACTTAAAAGACAACATTATTTTGTTTATCCTATAAATTTTATTTTTTACAAATCCTTCATCCTTTTGAAGAAAAGATGAAGGATTTGTGAAAAAATAAAAGATATAGAATAAACAAAATAATATACAATATAAAACATAATTAATATATAATAATTATAATTTAATTATAAAAGAATATGATATATAATATGTATATCTTTATTTAAGCACCATGAATACAAACATGTTTGTCGTTGGCCTCAGTCATAGAAAGAACATTCTCCTTCACCAGTGCAAATTCCTGTATCATGACAGTCTTAAAAATCTAATGAATAAAGAGCTACTATTCACTCATGCACACATACACACAAATTTAAAAGTTTATATAGTAAGCTTATTCGTATTTCTAAAATAGGTTCTCAGGAACAGACTTTCAGTTAAGCAAATCTATAGGTAGTGGGTCCTTGAAAACTTCTTTTCCTTGAATGTTGTACAGGATTTTTTTCTTCTATAAATTTTCCAAATATAATTAGATATATCTTGTCATAGATGGCCTAAAACAAATATTCATTAATATGGGATAGAGAAGAAAAGTAACTTTTTGAGATGCCAAACTAGTGTAATATCTGGCCTTTCAACTACTTGTGATCATAATTCAAGATTATTACAATCAGAGGTACCCACTCAAAGCCTGTGAATGAAAAAGACAAAAAATAAAATAAAAAGACTTAAAAATTACTGAATACTGTCCTCTTCTTTTTATTATTTTTTAAAATCAAGGGTAAAATCAAATTTTTATCCTAATTTTTATACAGAAATTTATATACAGATAGTTTTTCTCTAATTTTGAATCACCAAATCACACATATTTCTTTGCATTAGCATAGTCAAAATGTTCTTATTATAATACCAAACTCTTTAACCCTATCCTCACTCCTTGTGACCAAAACCACTATGGATTCCCAACATGGATGGTATCTGTTGTGCAGGAATTTAATACAACAAAATATATGTGACTACAAAAGAATTCCTGGTTATCATGCAGGTGATAAAAATTCCTAATGATAATGGAATTTTTATTTAGGGAATCAAACTCTCAGAACCAGGAGAGAATTATTTAATATCAATACAAATAAAGTAGTATAAATTTTGAAAAATAATAGTGTAATTAATGTGATATATTTTTTTAGTTTCATTCTGTCACTGAAAAAATCAAAAGAACTGAGTCTGGAGAGATAGCATGGAGGTAAGGCGTTTGAATTGCATTCAAAAGGATGGTGATTCAAATCCTGGCATCCCATATAGACCTCTGTTCCTCCCAGGAGCGATTTCTGAGCACAGAGCCAGGAGTAACCCCTGAGCGCTGCCAGTGTGACCCAAAACAAAAAAACAAACAAATAAAAAATTAAGAGAACAGGGGCCGGGAAGGTGGCGCTAGAGATAAGGTGTCTGCCTTGTAAGCGCTACCAAGGAACGGACCGCGGTTCGATCCCCTGGCATCCCATATGGTCCCCCCAAGCCAGGGGCGATTTCTGAGCACATAGCCAGGAGTAACCCCTGAGCGTCAAACGGGTGTGGCCCAAAAACCAAAAAAAAAAAAAAATTAAGAGAACTGGTTCCATTTGATATAGTGTAGGACAAATTAAGAGAACTGGTTCCATTTGATATAGTGTAGGACAATGCTCTTGGTATTCACATATAGATGAAATTATAAGGAAAAATTATCATTTTAAAGACTGTTTATTCCAACCTAGTGATGGAACTTTATATGTGAAGAGGGTTGAAACAATTATACTCTCAGCTATTAGGCTGTAATTATTGTTGATTAGTGCAAGGACCTTCTCTTGTTTCACTGATTTATTTTTATTTTTTATTCCCATCTGCTACTTCCTGCTCCCTCAATTTTCCTAAGGATTTTTCAATGAACAAGAACCTGTGAATCAAATGTGTTTTACAATAAAAATTAATTATCCTTATCATTTCCCCAGAGGTTAGTTTAGAATTATGGCCTGATTTGGAGGACTTAAAATGGATCAAGTATTCAAAGGATTCAATGCACTGAATATGTACCTTAAAATATGGACTATAGACCCCTGATTAGTGTGGACAATTTTATAATATGAACAAATTACCTTTTGTGTCATACATATAACACATAATGACATTTGTTTTTAAGTTCAGTGACCTTGAAATTCTAGTCTTAGATGTTTAGGCAGAAAAATAAAATACATAAACACATGCAGCATTGGATTTGTTTTCTTAGTTGGTGACCTTGAAATTCTAATCTTAGATGTTTAAGCCCGAAAACATAAAATACATAAACTCCTGCAGCACGAAAGCTTAAACTGTGATTACAATTGTAAAATATAGTAACTCAATTTAAAAAAATTATTATAAGTGCAATGCAACTATAGGTGTTAGTAAAGGTATAATATTTCTACTGTAAGGGAAGATTATTTATTTCCTTAAATCCTTGAAATTCCACTGTTTATTTCTATTATTGTTTTCTTAATCGGAGGCACATCCAGTGCTGCTGAATTTTTACTCCTGATTCTGTGCTCAGGGGTCACTAATGGTAACCGAGAGTATATGTAAGGAAAGTACCTTACCATTTGCACTATAAATATACCTCTAAGATATCTTTTATTTTAATTTAAGAAAAGAAACAAAATAGTAAGATTATGTCAATTACTTCCTAAAATTATATCTACCTTAAATGTTTTATCCTGATGCTATTGACATAAATATGAAAAATATAGTGTTAATTTCTAGCAGAATAATTTAATATTTATTTTTAAAATAATGTCTATCTCTAAATCCTGGTATTATTATTCATCAATATACTCTGAATAATATTATAACATATTTATTATATAACTAGATATTTTCCCTTTTTAAATATTTGGAACTTTACAACACTTCATTTATCTAGTCCTCCTGTGCATGACATGGGCCTTTGGAATCTATTAACTTTGAATTTATTTTGGTATTTAAAAGAACCTTCCTGATATCTTTACTTTCTACACCAATTTATATTTTTTTGTTTTGTTTTGTTTTGTTATTTAGTTTTTGGGTCACACCCGGCAATGCTCAGGGGTTATTCCTGGCTCTACGCTCAGAAATCACCACCGGCAGGTTCGGGGACCATATGGGATGCCAGGATTTGAACCAGCAACCTTTCGCATGTAAGGCAAACACCTTACCACTGTGCTATTTCTCCGGCCCCACCAATTTATATTTTTATTAACGTTCTAAAGTGATAAAGTTTTCTTTTTTTCACAGCCCAACTGTATTTGTGATTTCTTCTCTTTGTGATAATTGCCATTATAATAAGTACAAATTGAAATATCTTGCTATGGATCTTTCTGTGTAGGAAACACATTTAAATTTGTCCCCTAAAAAGGGAGTCTTTTTTTAATATTTATTAAAAGAACATGAATTTTATACTTAAATTTCATTAAAAAAAAGATCTAAGAATAGGAATCTATAAATATAAATATTGATAGATATAAACTACTAAAATAAATATACTCATCTCTAAGCTATTTTTCCTCGTAGGTACATATTACTAAATGTAAATTATAAAACATATACTCTGATTTTCTTAGATTAAAAGAATGTGATTTCCAAAGGCAGTTTTTAGTGCTTAATATGTTGTGATTTACATTGTAAAGTTTTTAACACAGTTGTATTTTTTAATAAAATTTATTAAGTGTGTGAGGATCAACTGCAACAAATCACAAGTACGAGTATACAAGTTATAATTAATTTTTGATTATTTAATATAAACTCTACCATGAGATTTTATCATCCTAATATAATTGATTTTATCATCAGCAAAGCAGAAATAGACAGAAGTGAAGTACAAGATGCTATTCAATACTCAAGTATTATTACTATTTTAATAATATTAATAATTTTCTTTTTTGTTTTGGGGCCACACCTAGTGACAATCAGGGGTTATTCTGGCTATGCGCTCAGAAATTGCTCCTGGGTTGGTGAACCATACGGGACACAAGGGATAAACCGAAATCCGTCCAGGATCAGCCACTTGAAAGACAAATGCCCTACCGCTGCGCTGTTGCTTCTGTCCTTAATAATTTTCTATACATTTTACTAGTTTGAAATAAGTCAGACATTATTTTTCCTTATTTGTTATCTACTTTATAAAGCACCTACTAGAGATTTCCAAAAAATCTAGAATAGACAGTAGCAGTGGATAACTATTAACTTTATAGTGTATTTTCAGAGTATCGTATCAGATCAAGTGTAGACTTTTCCACATATAAAAAGTGATTTTTAAGGTAAGTGATAGCAATCAATAGACTATATTAGATAGAGAAAAGGTACAAAGTGAAAAAAATGATGTTGAATAGAAAAGTATAGTTTTCATCAAATAGTGCAACAAGTTCTTATCTAATAGAGATATGAACACACAAATCTTGTAATGTAGTGGGGCCTTACACCTGAACATTGTCATAATGACCTGTCTCAGGCCTCAGAAGAACGGGCATTGTCCATTCACACCTGAACCAGTGATACTTCTATAAAACAACTACGGCTGTCTATAACATCACCTGGAAGCAATCCTCTTCCAGGGAAGACCATACCGCTGCTCTGGCTTCGACCTACTCCAAACCGCATTGTCCTCTAATTGTGAGGTGAAACTAGAGGACTCTTCACCTCATCTTGACTTCAATGTAGGGTATGCACAGAATCCAGGATCTTGAACTACAGAAACCTGACATCAACAACAGCGACTGTGCAAAAAAAAAAATTTTTATTGGCACCACAGACAATGACTTGGGTTGGAGAACATAGTATGCCTGGAGCCCAGAGTTGGTCTTAAGCCAGAAAACTTCAAGATAAGGTCTCCATGTATTTAGGCCAAGGCAGTAGAAAAGCTTACTAAAACTTCTCCTAGGCTTTTAATGAGTTAATTGGTGATTCAATGATTTTCAAAAATCATTGCTTCTGAACTTTTCCTTCCTCTTTTATCTCTTTAGTTTTTCTATTTTTTTAATAATTTTACCTTTGTTCTTTTCCTTCCTCTTTTATCTCTTTAGTTTTTCTATTTTTTAATAATTTTACCTTTGTTCTGCCTGAAACAAATGTATTATGATCAATTGTGTCAACTATGTGATGTATTGTCTTTTTTTTTTTGGTTTTTGGGCCACACCCGGCAGTGCTCAGGGGTTACTCCTGGCTGTCTGCTCAGAAATAGCTCCTGGCAGGCACGGGGGACCATATGGGACACCGGGATTCGAACCAACCACCTTTGGTCCTGGATCGGCTGCTTGCAAGGCAAACACCGCTGTGCTATCTCTCCAGGCCCCATGATGTATTTTCTTTAAATAAATTTAAAAAATAATCCATGTTTCTCTTTGATTTCCAACATATGTATATCAAAGTGTTTTAATTGACATAATTCTTCTTTAAACATTTCTTGATCCAAATATATATACTTTTTCAGGAATATTTAAAGAGCTTCAAAATTGAAAGTCTGAGAAAAATGAGTTTTTTCATTGGTGGGATATAAGAAAAATTAAAAACAATATTGTAATAATTCCCAGAGACAAGGAGTGAGGTCTAGGAGGACCAGCCCATGATATGAAGATTACCACAGAGTGGTTAGCATAGTTAGAGAAATAACTGTATTAACAAGTACCATCACAATGACAGTAAAAGAGAGAAATAGAATGCTTGTACCAGATGAGGGTATTGGAAGAGTAGGGAAATGGGGACATTGGTGTCAGAAAGGTTGCAATGGTGAAGGGTGGTGTGCATTCTGTAACTAAAACCCAATGATGAACATTTTTAACCACGATGCTCAAATAAAAACTCATTATAAATAAATAATTAAGTAAATAAACAAACAAATAAAACAGCAAAAGTTCAGAGATATGATACACAGATTTAGAAACTTGCCTACCCTAATTCAATTGCTGGCACTTCAAATTTCCCCCAATTATCCCTTTTTCTCTCTCCTTCTCTCTCTCTCCTCACTCTCCTCTCTCCCTTTCTATCTCTCTTACACACACACACACACACACACACACACACACACACACACACACACACACACACACACACAGCCCAGCCTGAAGTGACTTTTGAGTGCAGACACAGGTGTAAGCCCTGATCATTTCTGGATGCCCCACCAAAAAAACAAAAACAAAAAACAAAATCAAAAACAAAAACAAAACAAAAAAAACAAACAAAGGGAAAAGTAAAGGAAAAAGTAACCTAAGTTAAAATAGGCAAATAAATGTCTTAATACTATGTATTTTTATTGTCATATTTAAAACATTTTATATCATAGATTATCAGTCAAAATCACAAAATGTTTTATCCTTTTCTTTATATCATTAGAAGATATTATTTAAAACTAAGATCTCACTCAATTATTTTTTGTTATTTTGGAAGCACAATCTGAGTTGACCACAGCTTATTTGTGTTTGTCTTGCCTCTGCTCATTCATGGTGGGGCTCAGGAAACAATATGGAATTTCTGGCATGGAACATTGATCACTTTGTTTTATTTTATTTTTTTTAATATAATTTTTATTTTGATCATAGTGGCTTACATATTGTTGACAATAATATTTTAGGTACATATTTACATAAAATCAGGGGGGATTCCCATCCCCAAATTGTCCTCCCTACTCCCCCGTTTCTGTCTTACCTCCCATTTCCTCTTCCCTCACCCCCAGGGCGGCTAGAATATGTGGTCCCCTCTGTCTCTTTTGTTTGGGGGCCACACCTGGTGACGCTCAGGGGTTCCTCCTGGCTATGCGCTCAGAAATCACTCCTGGTTTGGGGGACCATATGGGACTCTGAGATTCGAACCACCGACCATCTTGGATTGGCTGCGTGCAAGGAAAACGCCCTACTGCTATGCTATTGCTCCAGCCCCAGACCTTTTATAAGGCAAGTGCTGTGTGTGTTGAGCTATTGCTTCAACCGATTGGTGACATTTTATATATAAACAGAGAAGCAATATCTTTCAATTACGACATGTAAGAATGCACAAATTAAAGTTTATATTAATATTTTGCCTATATAAATTTATTCTGAACAGAAGATACAGAACAAAAAATGTGCAATATTTATGAAGCAAAATGACATATATTTGGAAAAAATGGTAACTTTTCTATCAATAAATATGTAAATAACATCAAACTACATATAACACTAGCTGAGTAGAAATTATATTAAACCATATAAAATTTTTTTTCAAATACTATAAAATAGGGATTGGAGCGATGGCACAGTGGGTAAGGCGTAAGGCGTTTGCCTTGCAGGTGACTAACCCAGCTTCAATCCCCTGTAATCCAGATGGTACCACATGCCTGCCAGAGGATGTTCTGAGCTAAGGTCTGTAATAACCTCTGAGTGCCACCAGATATGCTCTCCCAAAATAATAAAATAAACATACTATAAAATAATATCTACAATTAGGTAACTATGTATATTACTCATTAAATTTGTTATGCATTACATATTTAGTTAAATTATATATAATACATACACATAAAATTACATACTTCAGTTTTTTATTTTAGTGATACCAGTAAAATTGATTTTACATGTGTATTGTACGACAACTAAAAAGTTTTAGAAAATTACTTAAGGACTATCAAACAATAAAATATAAATGCATAATATATGTCAATTATAGTATATAATTTAAAAATACTGTTTAATATATAGTTAAGGATAACTGTGACATTGGTTGTGGAATAATTAACCCTGAATACTGTAGAAATGTTTTATATAAAATGTTTACAAAACAAATATTAATTCATTATGAATGATTTGCATTAAAAGTACATATTTGACATCAAAGCTAATGATTAGATAGTTGTACAACTAATGTTTTTACAATTTAAATTGTAGGACTTAATTTAAATTATAGTGTTTCTACAATTTAAATTTAAAATAATTTAAATTGTATTTTAAAATTTGAATAAACATTGCTCTGATATTATAAAATGCTAATAGTAGGACATACTAGGGTATTTACTTATATTTTGATATTGTAATCTGAGACATCCAAAAGAGGGAGCTAAAGTATTGTGCTAAGAAATTTCGTTTTATGAAACTGAGGTTGTAGATCTGATTCACAAACAAGTCATATAGCATCTTAAGAAATAAATTTAACGTGGAATTATATTTACTTATTGACATTGGTATATTAAGGCACAGAATTTAACTTATAGTCCGAAACAAAATATTTCTTCCGGAGGAATTTTTCAGCTATAATAATATTACATAATAAATCACAAAATTTGAAAGAAACATTAAGTAAAATTATTTATTATTCTGTTTCATAAAGGAAGTGGAAATATAAGTCTTAGCTTATTATTAGTATGGATCATCTGATTCTTTGAAATTTGCATAAGTAGAAGCAATAGCATTGAAATTATTTCCATGAATATGAACAACTGTAATAGTAATGTAAATTATGATCCATTAATAAAATTCACTCTAGCGTTATATATGTATTATGCAAGTATTATTAAAGTATTCTTTATGCTAAGTATGTAGTTGGTTTATCCATGATTGCAAGTGAATTTTTTCATAGACTAAAATGCAGTACCTTTATAGATAATGTTCATTACACATATAACTAAAATGTCTAATATTTTGTAATGATATTTATTTAATTAGTCAATAGATTAAATTCATTCTTCAAAACATCAGAAAAAAATCCTGTAACTCCAGTAGGAACTCATAAAGAGAGGAGATAATTTACCTATAAATAATTAATTTTCATGTAACTAGGCTGTAAAAGCAAACAGTTTAATTGACAGTAGATTGTTGTATTATGTTTTCTCAAGACATTACCTTGCAACAACAGGTACTGATCATATGTGCTTTGGGAGAACTTATCTTATTCATGATTACTTTGTTTCTCTCATAACTTTATTGATATATGTTGTTAGATGGCATTGCCTTTAAGTTTAAAGGAAGGGTCTAATAATACCTGAAACTCTATGAGATATTATTTTGCTATAAAAGTGATATTCCAGATTAAGTACATATGCCAATATAAACTCTGTGAAGTATCATATTTTAATAAGTCTTTATTATCTCTTACAAACTTATTTTTGGGGTTCATTTGACATTCGCATTATTTAAACTTTAAATGAATTTTTGCCTCCAGTGTTGTGAAGCTAAACTATGTTATTTTTTTTTCTCAAGGATTTAACAGCTGCACTAACAAGATGTTCCCATGCAATCTTTGCTATAAATTAGAAGTAAATGATGCATAGGAACTGTAAAGGTAGGGGCTGGAGCTGTGGTGCAAATGGTAGCGCATTACCCTTGCATAAGCTAACCTAGGTCAGACCTAGGTTCGACACCCCCCACCGCCGCGTTCCATATGGTCCTCCAAGCCAGGAGCAATTTCTTTCTTTTTCTTTTTTTTCCCTTTGTTTGTTTGTTTGTTTTTATTTTATTGGGCCACACCCTGTGATGCTCAGATGTTACTCCTGGCTTGGGGGACAATATAGAATGCTGGGGGATCGAACCAAGGTCAATCCTGGGTCAGATGTGTGCAAGACTAATGCCCTACCACTGCCTCACCACTCCAGCTCAGCCAGAAGAGATTTCTGAGCGCATAGCCAGGAGTAATCCCTGAGCGTCACCAGGCGTGGCCCAAAAACAAAAGAAAAAGGAAAAAAAAAAGTGTAATGGTAGCACAAATGTATTAGCGGTGTAAGAAAAGAGTGAGAGAGAGAAAGAGAGAGAGAAAGAGAGAGAGAGAGTGCTACCAAATGTGCACATCATCCTGTAATGTGAGTATAAAAACTGATTTAAAATAGATGACTGAAACTTGGCTTTCTTTTAGGTGATTGATATGTGAATTTTTATGATAGGTGTTGAGAATGCTGGCAGAATGCTTGAAAAATAAAGAGCTGTGGACATGCAGAACAAAAGTTTCTGAATGGATGTGACAGTAATGGGATTCCATCATATACATCAGAAAGAAGATATTCTAAATTTCTTGTAGTAATAAAGAGAATCTAGGTTATAGAGAAAATCTTATTAAATAGATATTTTACATTTGGTATAAGTCTAAATAAGGAGAATGCACAACTCAGAAAATTTCTTCAAGAGGATACTAATGAAAGAGCACTTTATAACTCTCATTCTTTTAGGGAATTTTATAGAAAAAAAATGGGCCTGCACTGTGGTTGATTCAACAGTTACTTTCACATATTCATTTTGCTTCATATTCTAAGATACTACGAATCCAAACAACTTGGCAGTATTATGATTAATATTGGTTTCACATTCTTAATTACATAATTTATTCCTGCAGTCAAAATTCTATATCTATTTTACTACTCTAGAAGCACTTTAATTTCAAATTTCTCAGGTTGATCAGGTTACTTCTTATTCTAATAAATTTTCAATGTAACATTGATTTTCTTGATATAGTTCATCCACAGGAATTCAGATATTTAAGTATTTAACTTTAAACTTTATTATTTACACAGTTGCTCATAACACAGTTGTTTCTGTGGTATAGGTGTGGCATGTGCAGACCTATACCACAAGTGTAACATTCTTTCTACCATCTTTTCTACCATTTTCCCCAGTTTCCCTTTCAGCCAAAAACCAGTCCTCCTTTCTATGCATGTTACTAATTTACTTTAGATTGCCTATTGAAATTAAATGGTAATAAAACTATTGAGAAAATAACATTCAGTAAAAGAAAATTTGTGAAAGTTGATGCATCTAATAATAATGCATCTAAAAGACAAGAAAAAACATATTTACTAGGCTTTTTTGCTGATACTTTTAAAATAATTTTTAAAAATTAAAGGTATATAATAGAATATATTACTATATATTTTCATTAATTATAAAAATGAAACATTTTCAAAGGTATATGTTTTAATATATTTTCTTTTTTTTTTGGGGGGGGGTTCACACCTGGCAGGAGTTACTCCTAGCTCCATGCTCAGAAATCACTCCTGGCAAGCACGGGGAACCATATGGGATGCCGGGATTTGAACCGATGACCTTCTGCATGAAAGGCAAATGCCTTACCTCCACGCTATCTCTTCAGCCCCGATATTTTCTAACTCATTACACAGACTTACAAACTTTATTTTAGGCACAGTGATTTGCAATGATTTAATGGTAGGTATGAGTTCAGGTATGTTATATTCCAGTACCACACCCTTCACAGGACTTCTGCCATCCCCCAATATTGTTCAATGCTTTACACTTTTAATTTTACTCTGCACCCACCCTCCAATAAATTTTCTACTAATGACCAATTCTCAGTGCTTCTGTATACCTTTGAGCATTTATTATATTTTTGCTATGTATATCCAAGCTGTGAAGAGAATAGTATCCATCTTTTTCTTTCTGACTAACTTCAGTCAGTGTCACACTGTCCTGATGAATTTTAGGATACTTTTTAAAAATTAAATATACATTATAGAATACGACTATATATTTTGATTAATTATGATAATGAACCATTTTTCAAGGTATATATAATTATATATTTTCAAAAATGTTACACACATGTATAAACTTTATTTTAGGCATAGTGATTTTCAATAGAATATTGCAACAGACTATTCAACAAATTTATTATTTTTTATATCAGAGATTTTTTCATATTCTTATAATTTGGTGGATTTTTGTGTGACTTTTAAAATTTTATATTTTGCAAGTCTTCATTTTTGTAATATCTTCTTATTGTCATTTCTATTATCCATGATTATGATAGATCATAAAAATTTTTAATAGTAGATATTTAATTTAGTAAATTGTCTAGGTTTGAAGAGATACTAGAGGGGGTAGTGGACTTGCCATGTAATAAAAAAATGACCAGACTGGAACACCAAACAGAATAGATACCCAACCTATAACAAGATGTAAGGCAGAGACCATTTGCAGTAGGATTCTGGGGTGTAAAGAAGGGAGATGTGGGAGACAGGCTGGAAAGAAGAGTGGAGGGAGGATAACATTGATGGTGGCAATGCCCTTCATTCATTGTCGCTATGTATCGTAAATAATTCTGTGTAAATGAACTTCAGTCACAATAAAAATAAATAAATAAAAAAGAAATCACAAGCCATTAAACTTTTTAACAAATGCATTGTATATTAAGTATTAATATACAATAATAAAGTTAAACTAAGAGGAGGTAGAATAGATGGAGAAATAGTAGAATAGATAAGAATATTTCTCGCATATAGCTGGCATGAGTTTGATCCCCAGGTCTCCATATTGTTCCTAAAACCTATTAGGGGTAATCACTGAGCATAGAGCCAAGAGCAAGAACTGAGGACCACTAAGCGTGGCCCATAAATAAGTAAATGAATGGATAAACACATAAATAATGAGGTTATTACATTCAGATATGTATAGGAAAAATTATATAGCAACCAAATACTTTCTATAATCTTAATATGGACCAATGGAATATTCTCAGAAATGTTTGCCATAAATAACTAAAAACATAAGTTAGTAAAAAAAATAAAGAAGAAAGCCACAAAATATTCAAAGGAACAAGTAAAAAGAAACTAAATGAAATAATTAGATCACTGAAAGAAAATCTTATTAAATAGATATTTTACATTTGGTATAAGTCTAAATAAGGAGAATGCACATTGGAAAAAGAACATTTGGGTAATGTGATTGATTTTTTCTTTTCAATTTATAATGATATTTAAAATGATAAATTAAAATTATGCCAAATATAAAAATCACAAAAGAAAGAAAAAACAGACATTTGAAGGCATTTAAGAGTATTATCAAACCAATCCTGCCACATTTTAGTCCTTAATAAAGGATAAACTTCCCATTTCTTAATGTTTGATAAAACTCTGAATTAAGCTTGAGTGGATGACAGTAGTGATGGAGGCATTGTGGGATTCCAGAGTCCCAGGTGGGCCTGTGTGAGGACCTACTGGCCAGTGCACCATTCCATTCTTCTTTTGGGCCTTCTACTTCATCTTGCCTATTTTCTTGAAGATTTTATAGCTTCTATAGTTTTCATTTATTTAATGCATAATGTGTCAGTGCTTGCAAACAGTAAAGACAAGACTTTCTACCTAGAACTTTTACTACCATTTCTTTATTCCTGGCCTGGTATGTAAATACTAACTCACTAAATCACTAACTAACTAACTCTTTTTGTATTTTTCACTCTGTCTCTCTCAATTCATTAAAAAATACCACGCTTTACAAAGTTGCTCATTAACATAGTTTTTCTGGCATTCAATAATCCACTATCAATCCCACCACCAGTGTGACCTACCCTGCACCATTGTCCCATTTTCCACCCACCCTCAATCTCTTCTCACGGCAAATACAAGACATTTTATCAGTATAAAACCATTTTGTTACAACTAAATGGTAATAGAATTATAAAGAAAAAATAGTAAAGGAGGTTCCTGAGTGATAGTACAGGGGCAAGGCTACCAACCTAAGATTGATCCAACAGCTCATAGGAGGGCTTGACCAGGAGTAATTTGTGAAAGCATAGCTAATATTATCCCCTGACCAAAGAAAATGAGAGAAATTTTACGCAATAAAATATCTATATTATTGATTTTTAATCTGGAAATAGACTTTTCTTATTATTACATATAATATATCAGATGTATAAAAATATAAATCATCCTTTTAATAATATAATTTCAGCCTAATTAGGAGTTTTGTACTTAAATGAAAGAAAAGTTATAGAACTAGAATAATTAAATGTTTTATAATAGCCATATTTAAAATGTCCATATACAGAAATAAGAGTAAATAAACCCTGACTTTGTAAAAACAAACATATCTTATTTATCTTATAAAACATTTATTTGAAGCAAAAAAAAGCTAAGAATTGGGGCAGAAGTGATAGCACAGGGGCATGGTGTAGGCCTTGCACTCAGCTGATCTAGAAGGGACCTTGGTTCCATCCTCAGCTCCCCATATGGTCCCCCAAGCCAGGAGTTATTTCTGAGCTTTTGAGCACATAGCCATGAATAACCTCTGAGCACTGCCCAGTGTGGACCCCCAAAAATAAAAATAGTCAAGAATGCAATAATACAATAATGCTAAGGCATATAGAAATGTTCAGTTCTCATTCGAATTAAGCTTAAAGTTTGTTTTATATAAAAAACAAATGTTCTCTTATTAAATTATACTATAAAACAAATAGTATGAAATATGCCAGTGCTTTTTTATCTGCCATTTCTTCTACCCATTGCCTTGTGTCATATTTATTTCCCTTGATTCAAATACATGTCAGAATCACTTTCTCAAAAAGTTTCCCTCTACACCTTGAGAAAGCCCCAGTCTTACATGATGCAGAAATACCACACAATCTATTGACAAAGTGTTCACTGAAATCAAGTTCTCTATTTGTTCTCTGCTTTAGAAAATACACTTTTGACGTCAGAAATAGGTGATCAAAATGTTTACCACATATATAATGTAGAAGTTAATTAATGACATTTGCAAGTTTCCAATCACAATCATATTTCTTATTTGAATATTATTTTTAAATCACCGTATACCTTACACAAATACTATTAACAATATTCATTATAAGATGAAGCATAATATTCACTTTCTAATTTTAATGTATCTAAAAATATAAGAATAAAATGAAAATTTAGAAAAATAGTTAAATACCTAGTATTGAATTATGATGGTACAAGACTATTAAATTTTATAACCATTGACTTGAAAAGCACTAATATCTCAATTATATATCCACAATCTTTGTACTCATTCCAACTAAAAGCCATAAACTTTATGGTATTCTGTCTATTATAGTAAATAATCTGTATTAATGTCAATAAGGCAGAAATTCATATTATAAATCACACAAAGTGTGAAATATCTCTATAGAATCTGTCAATTTAACTGGATAATGACATTTATATTCATAATTTTGTAACTGATTTTCAGAATACTTTGTCTAATTTCAAAATGCAGTAAAATTAACCCTCTGTTTAAGCTATATGCTTTTCTTTACAAAAAGTCTCAATATCCTTTATCTAGATAAAATAAATCTGATAAAAATCTTAATAATAATTCATATTTATAAGTTATAAATTTATCAATTATTAATAAGTATATACTATTCTTTGGATATTGTTAATATTTAATTTTTTTTTGTGGTTTTTGGGTCACACCCGGCAGTGCTCAGGGGTTTTTCCTGGCTCCAGGCTCAGAAATTGCTCCTGGCATGCACGGGGGACCATATGGGATGCCGGGATTCGAACCGATGACCTTCTGCATGAAAGGTAAATGCCTTACCTCCATGCTATCTCTCCGGCCCCATAATTTTTACAAATAGTTCCAAGAATCATTCCAAGAAGTATTTAAAGACTGTCTTAAACTGACACATTAAACATATAATAAAATTTCATTCACATTTTATTTTTACTCTAAAAATTTACTTTCCCTATTTCTGCAAATTAGTACCTATCTATCTGTATTATTTATTACATACTTACTCATGAGAAATATGCAAAAAAATGAAGGTAAACAATCAAGAAAGAACAAAAAGTGTAAAGAAAATAATTAGATAGACTAATATCACGCATCATGTGCACTTTTGTAGTTATTCCAATAAAGTTAAATTTTAATTTATACTGTAATGAACTATCTAGGACTTTTTAGGGTTATGCTAAGACTATTGTAAAAGTTTTAGATTTATTTCTAGAAAACTCACAGTACGTTTTCAAAGGAATATTTTATCAAGTTTTTATAGTAGTGAGTTATTATGACAAACCTGTGCTTAAAGCTGTTTGACGCAGTGCTTCAAATTTTTTTGACCAATTATAAAGATTTTCAATTTTTTTGACCAAATATAAAAGATTTTGACCAATTATAAAGATTGCTTAACCCTGTTTTCTCCATGTAATATTTATTACAGAGAATTTAACATGGTCTTCAGAACACTGTGAACACTACTATGATAGTGTGGAAATGCAATTTTTTATGATAGTAAATATTATGAAAATAATTTTAAAGACTAAAAAGTCATAATTTTTTAATAAAAAACATGTTTTGTTCAAGGTAAAATGTGATTTTACTATGGAAAAATTTTGCTGAAAGAAAATTTCAGAAATACGTTTTAACATAAGCCTTTGTTTTTAATCTACATCTTGGTACTAGGCTTATAGATATACATAATTGAAGAGATGATCAAGATTCAGAATACAGAAGGAAGTTATTTGTTAAATCACTAAGTGAAGACTTAAATTCAAGGCTAAAAAATAGTGATATTTCCAAACTACAAGGCAATTTGATTAGCAAGATAAAAAATAAATATGTCCATTTATATAAAATAAATAAGTATGCTTAATTTATCAATAGGTTTATAAGAAAAAGTATGCTGAGTTCAATTTATGTTAATTCATAAAAATACAATTTAGTCAAATTCAAATTATAAAGTGTTCTATGTAAATCGTTAAGAAATAGCAAGAAAAAATTGATATCTTGGAGCTTGAAGAGAAACTTTCTAAAGCGATTTTCAGTTTAATTTGTTGTCTTTAAAACTTCTTAAAACTTTTCATTTCTATTTTAAATAGAAAGCAAAAGATTTTTTCACACATGTACCAATAATAGGGTGTTCTGTAAACTTACTCAAATTTGAATTAAAGTAATGAAAGATGTATAGTGAAAAATAATAGACTGGAAAAAGTATTTCTTAAGAGGTTCAGTAATGTTTGATTTTGATGGAATAATGATTTTTAAATGATATTGGCTAAGCTAAGGGAAACATATGGCCAGATACATTTTATAACAGTGGCATAATAATCACACATGCTGACTTTACTTGAAAACATGACAATGTTAAAAAGTGAGAGAAGTAGAGAGACTGACTCGAATACAGGCAGGCAGTGGAGGAGGACGGAGATGGGGGATATTGATGGTGGGAATGTTGCAATGGTCAAGAAAATTGTTCTTTTTATGACTGAAACCAAACTACAAACATGTTTGTAACCATAATTCTTAAATAAAGATATTAAAAAAAGAAAACAATAGTGATGTCCATGTGTACAGTAGAGGCTATTTTCCCTCAGTATAGAGACTAGATTATGACCTGATAAAATACTGAGTAAATTACGAGGACAATAAGAACAGAGTGAGAGCTCAAAGGGACAGAATGCACTCCTTGAATGTCCAAGAAAAAAAGGATATGAACACAAAGAGCTCTGCTCGGTACATCCATAGTGGTGCCTGATCCTCCCATCAAATAAAACATGTGACCAGTGGCCAGAGTGGTGGTGCAAGCAGTAGGGCATTTGCCTTGCACGTGGCTATGCTAGGACAGACCGTGGTTCAATCCCTCTGCGTCCCATATGGTCCCCCAAGCCAGGAGTAATTTCTGGGCACATAGTCAGGAGTAACCCCTCAGCGTCACTGGTGTGGCCCAAAAAAGCGAAAGCACACTAATAATAAAAAATAAAACCTGTGACCTTGGAACATCTCCACACTTGGGCCCCAGGTGGGTTCAGTGGGTCCCAGTACCAATGCACTTGGGTCTGATTGTCCTTTTGGGTTCCCTGAACCCTATTTAAAAGCCCTTTGTCCCCATTACACCTCACATCAAAGTCAGTCAATGAAATAAAGGGTTGATTAATAGAGGAATGAGTTAGAGCACAAATAGTCTGATCATTTATCTACTGTGAATTTTTAAAAAAGAACACTGAGGGTGTAAGTAGGTTTATGAATAGGCGTAAATTGCTCGCCTGGCTGATTGGCACTGATGGCACAAGAAACATCAATTCTGCCTCCACCCAGAAACTGTAAAATAGGCTGGTACTTCTAGTAAGAGAACTAAGTTCCAACATAATGCTAACTGTAGAACTCTTAAAAGTATTAATTTTCAAACATTTGTGGTCAAATAGCCAAAATCAGACAATTTTATTGCATCCTCTCTCTGCCACACTTTTTCTCAGAAGCTGTGTGCTATTTAATGCAGTCAGAAGACACTAATCTCTCCCCATAAACTTCATTTCCAATTAATTAAAAGTTAAAAGGTGTAAAGGTAGAAGAAAGAATATATTAAATTTTCTTCAAGCTGACCTACACATTTATATTGCCCCTTTTCTAGGGTATTCCTCTGTTGGAATACTACCTTTATATTATAATTCGTTGCAATAGCATATCATAGGCAAGCAAGTTAAAGGGAGGCACTTGAAGTCAAATAGTCTTTAAAGAAGAGGTGGATTGGGTAGAAGATAAACTATATGAGGAAAGGAGTAAAGCAGTAGACAGAGAAAAAGAATTAGCAACAAAACTGCAGATGCAAGAAAGGTAGAAACAAGAAAGTAATTAAAAGCACCCAAGAGGGTCGGAGAGATAGCATGGAGGTAGTGCATTTGCCTTGCATGCAGAAGGACTGTGGTTCAAATCCCTGCATCCCATATGGTCCCCTGAGCCTGCCAGGGGCAAATTTCTTAGTACAGAGCCAGCAGTAACCCCTGAGCACTGCCAGGTGTGACCCACCCACCCCTCAAGAAAAGCACCCAAGAACATAAATAATAACAAATTATTGTATAAAACAAGATCACTCTGCTAATTCTTATAAGAAAGCAGTGGAAATTACTAAAAATCTATTTTTGACACCATAATTTTTAGAATATAAACACCATAGAAAAGGGTAAGAGGGGCTGGAGAGATAGCACAGAGCACAGAGGTAGGGTGTTTGCCTTTCATGAGGTCATCCAGGGAGGAACCTGGTTCGATTTCGCATTGCATATGATACCTAAGCCTGCCAGGGGCGATTTCTGAGTGCAAAGCCAAGAGTAACCCCTGAGAACTGCTGGGTGTGCCCCAAGAACCAATCAACCAATCAGTCATCAATAAATAAAGTTTAAAAAAAAACAACAAAGGTCAGAAAAATTGGTATAGACATCTTAATAGATTTTATTATAATTAAATGTAAATATGTATGACATTTCTTTTTCTCAAGTTTTATTTTTTAATTGTTTGTTGGGGGGGGGGGTGTCACACAGCAATACTCAGTAGTTACTTCAGACTTCGCATTCAGATATCACTCCTGGTGGTGTTTGAGGAACCATATGTGGTTGTAGGTATTGAACCCAGTAAGGTCACATGCAAGGCAAGTGTTCTACACTCTCCATTATTTCTCTGACCTCAACTGAGTCAACTGTGACACTTTCAATACAAACTAATTGTATCTTGCATAATAGAAACAGGTACTCTTGCTAAAGCACTCCTGATTCATTATTTATAATTATTAATATTATCACTAGAAAATTTTGCATATGAAATATATGTGAGAACATTCAATCACATGAAACATACTGTTACTATAATCCTAATATACCCTTATTTTGTTTTGTATTTTACTATTAAAAATCTACTTTTAGCAAGTTTAGAATTTATCATTTTAGTTTAATTTTTCTCATGTAATTATAGATGAGTTTTCATGCAAGTTCATGATGGGTCTTAAGAATGAAACTTTTGAATATAGTTATCTAAAATTGTGATTTTAATTATGTTTGTATATATCTCTGATGATTTATGAAAAACTCATTATTTTTAGAAAATATTTGCATTTTATAACTGTGTCAGATTTTTAATTATAAAATATTTTACAAAATATGATTTCACAAGATGTGTTAAGAAACCCAATATAATATATAAATTCAGGCTAACTTTATCAAGCCTATAAATTAAATAAAATTTTTATTTTAGGTAGAATTGCCATATAATCTAGATAAAATTTTTATGCATTATTTTATTCTAATGAAACATCTATCACTTAATATTTGGGCTGTAGTAGATATCTATATCTGTTTATATATTATATATTACATATTTATATAGATATCTAAATATCTATATTTATATACAGATATATACAGTATAAATATGGCATTGTAGTTTTAAAATAAATGATACTCCCCAAGTATGTTCAAAGTTCAATTTTGACATAAAATTTGATATTTTTCTCTGGGTGTAATGTATCAATATCACAATGCCATACTTAAAAACAGGGATATGTTGATTCCTTAAATCAATACTTCATTTGTAAGGCAATAAATCTACAAGCATCACAAAACTGGAGAGATGTCAGACCACAATGAAAACATTATTATGAAATTCAAATTGTGCTGTGACTTGACTACTAAGTCTTTTTTCCATTTTTTTCTTCTCTGTCAATGTCAGCATTCATCATTGTGTACGAGAAGGTGTGAATTCAAATATTTTCTTATATGAACTTATCCTTAAAAATTCTGTTAAAACTTTAACTTTCTAAAGCACCAGAAAATTTCAGATTTTCAAATTTATTTTGTTTTTTGTTCCTGGCAGAAGTGGGGTTTGAGACCATACTTGATAGTTCTCAAGGCTCATTCCTGTGCTGTGTCTTGGCCTATCTTTTCTATTTCAATATGTTTCAATATTTTTATTAAAATAAAACTCAAACACTTTCCAAAATTTAAAGTAGCAAAATTGAAATGCATTTACATATGTATGTCCATAGGTGACAAGATACATATATAAATAGTATGATAAAGGCTTCATTATTATGCCTTATAATGAACTAATTATTGACATTTATCATTTGTATTTAAAAGAATGCCACCTTTTATGTGACAGGATTCAATATAATTATGATGAGAAATACATTTATTGTGGTGATGAGACTAACATTTTTCAGTGCTCATGATTGCATTAGGTATATCAATTGTGAAGTAAGCATAAAAATAAACTAATTTGCATACATAATCATACCCATTATTACAATGATATATCATTCAGTCCCTATTGAATAATCATTGTCAAAAAGACAAACTTAAATCATATTTTATATTAGAAAACATAGCATTGAGTTTCAAAGAGATAGTAAGGGGTTATTACACTTGTCTTATATGTGGCAATCTGATTGGATCCCCAATAAACATTTGTTGTCCTGGCACATTCCAGGGCCATATACCCTGAGTAAAACTTTAGCATCACCAGGTGTGACACAATTCCTCCCTCCTCACGAATAAACCACAATACAATTAAAGTCATATATAAAATATTACACCATATGGACAAGTTTAGCAGAAGTGAAACCATATACATAAAATATCAAACCATCTGGTCAATTTAGCAGAAGGAATAGTATTCCTTTCAAGCAATCAAATGTATTAAAAAGTCTACTTGGTAGTAGTAGCAGCAGAGCTGATTTTCAAAGTATTAATAAATTATAGTAGAAACTTAAAAAAAATTCAATAATAAGAATAATTCTCCTTAAACATTTAATAATTTAATAATAGATAAGATGCATTGCCATTTTATCCTAGTTTTGTAGTTATAATATTACACTGACTTGTAAATTCCAAAACTTGCCAGTAATACTATAAGTAGCAAATGCTTATTGATAATCATGTAAAATACCAAATAAGTTATTAAAAATATGAAACTATTGAAACAAAGTACAATTCCAATACACAATTCTTAAATGAGGTCGACCCTGATTTAATCCCTAGTAGTCCATATGGTTCCAAAAATCTAGGAATAGGGGCCAAGAGAAAGCACAGCAGTAGGGCATTTGCCTTGCAAGCAGCAGACCCGGACCAACATATTCGAATCCGGGCATCCCATATGGTCTCCTATGCCTGCCAGGAACTATTTCTGAGCACAGAGCCAAGAGTAACCCTTGAGCTCAGCCAGGTGAGGCCCCAAAACACAACAAACAAAACAAAACAAAAAAAAAAAACCGTCGGAATAATTTATGAGCAGAGTCATAATAATCTGTAGCACAGTTGAGTGTACTCCAGAAAAAAAAGACAATACAATAATCAATAAGTCTATTCAAAGGGTTTCCTTTATATTTCTCCATCAAGTTTTATTTTATTTTCTAACAACAATGCTAGATTTACCTGCTATGGTTTTTAATACAAATATAATTGTGATATATACAAGATTTTCCCAGTCCTCTAAGGAGTAGGTTGATATATTATTTCAGGATATGTTCAGGATTGTGGACAGTTAATTGATATTAATAATTTTAAAGCATATTTTAAAACATCCTAATTATATTTAAACATTATCCAAAATTAATAATAATATATTGAATGCAATTTAGTTTAATATTTTCAACAAAATTCAACGACATATTTGTTGTATTTTGCCATAAACAGGATTTTTAGTGGGATCATGTTACAAATTATAAATATAATGCACTGCATTATAAACCATGAAATTATATTATTAAAGCATGAAATTATATTATTAATTTCTGTTATATATAAATTTAAAATATATAAAAAGAAGTACATCTTTTACATATAAAACCACAAAAGTAAAATAAAGCATATAAACAGGAAAAGATATGAAGATTCTAATGTTCTGATGCTACTTTTAGATATTATATGTGACTGAAATAATAGTGAAACACGTATAATTCCTTGAATTCTTATAATATTTTTGAATTATACAAATTTTAAAGAATGGATGCAGTTATTTTGAAAATAATATTATGGAAATTACATTAAATCATTGCAGTAACTGCTTTGGTAGAAAAATAGATAGAGGTAATAAAGAAGTTAATGTAAAGGGATAGTCTCTGTAAGCAATTTCATGATTGCTTTTCAACTTTATAAATAGAGCATATTGTAGATGTAGGATAAGTATCCTCACATTGTAATTATATGTATTGTGTTTTCACCTGGTATTCTGGTTTCCTATAAATAAATAGTATTTTATGTCTATCCTAAAACACTAATTCAGAAATTTTAGGGGGAAGTCTATTAGCATTAGATATTCAATAAGTTTAAAGTATAGATATCTATCTATCTCAGCATCAATTTTGTCAATGACATCTTTTTTATAACATATAAAAATTTTTTTCTCTTCAAATTCAAAGTGACTAGTAATTGCAATTTTGAGCATAAAGTGTATTTGAATTTGAAATAAAAATTACATGAGGTCGCCCATGCATTTCAGGACAGTAAATCATAGTTTGAAATGATAAGGGCTAATTTTATAACCCAAACATACAAAACTATTATATGTGCTAGTGTTTTATTGAGTAAGTAGAAATCAAAGAATTATTTTGTTTGTCAATAAAAATAAACCTGCTAAATCATTCCACTCCTCCTGCAAATGATGAATACTTCAGTTCTGAATAAAGTAGAAAAGTACAAAACAAAAGAGAAAACAGGAAAGCTAAAGCATTAATGTAAATATTACCTCTCTGTCATTTTGTGATCTTGGATCTTAATGCTAAGTGCTTTCACTGGTAAACTTATTATAGCATATAGACAAGTTAATTTTAACAAACATGTTAAATTAAAAAAGTAAAAAGTAATTATGCATCACTATTTTATAGATTAATACATATAAATATTTATATTGCACATATATCAGCAATAATACCCTTAAAAAGTACCACCATTTTTTCCTAGACAGTAAGATACATTATAATGACATTTAAGTTTGGGGAGGTGTTTCTTGGTAATGCTAATATAAAATCTTTTGGGTAGGCTCCAGAGATCATGCTTTTATTCAGGCACTTTACATTCTTAATGTGACTATAAGACAATCTATTGCTAGTGCTAAATTTAGGCATAAGTGCACTAACATATTAAGGCTGCTATGAAAATGTACAAAAGTACTACAAAGATCCTTTATGCACTGTTCACTCCTTAATATATTTTAATAATGAAGACTATATCTGATTCCAGGCAGAGAGATATTTCAAGTGCCTTTTAAGAGAAACAAACTTTTCCAGAATTTTTTTTTAAACCAGGAGTCACTGGTATCAACTTGTGTATGTGAGTATAGGTGTATATCTTACATGACGTGGATACTTACTTTATCACCATAAATTTACATTTAGTGTCACCAAGTTTCCAAATGAATTTGATAAATTTTTGATGAGAAGCAATTTGTCTCTAAAGACCTCTCTAAAATCATATTGGAGATGGTTAATATTCCATTTATTTCTAGACTCATATGCAAACACATAAGTAAGACTGTCATTGATACGTATTTTTGACATATTTTCAAAGAAAATTCATTAAAATACTCAAGCTACCAAGACAAATGTTTTGTGTTCAGAAACAATCTTATACTCTATTTTAAAATTATTATTGTTACAGTTTAGCATCAAGTAAAACAAATACAGGTAAAATTGTGATATACTTAAACGTATATGTATATATATAATTCAGTCAGAAAAGTAAATATTTCAAATATCACACTGAACATTCTTTAAAGTTACCACACTATTGAAGCTCAAATATATTTGTTTTTATTTTAAATGAGAAAACAAAACTAGTCTTAAAGAAGATAACAAACTACTGATCCACTGCATTAATGCATCAGTACTAATATAAATAATTATTTGTTTATGCATCAGTATTAATATAAATAATTATATGTTATTTTTTATGAAGAATAACATATAGCCAATGTTTATTCAGAAGACACCCATACTAATTTTTGTTTCTCTTCATGGATAATATTACCATTTTCTTACATATTTTATTTTACAGTCACAATTTTTAAAGTATCATAACTAGCCTTCAGATCAATTGCACAAATACATTACAGAAGTATTCTGGAATACCTATATTTGAGAATTCCTCAAAACACTAGTGGACCCTACAGATAGTGGCAAACTGATAGCAATAAAAGCCTCCAATCAATTGTTTAATTCCTTTTGGGTGGGTATACCATTTAAGAAATGATTAAGCATTGCCTACATAGGAACTCATTAAATGAAATATATTTATAGAAGATGACAGTAAGAGTTTTTCATCCACCATATATTATCAAGTCAAATACAAGTTTAAAACTCAATTTAAAAACAACTTTTATACTGTAATTCTGTTAGAGATAGCAAGTGCTAAAAGGCATACTATTTTAATGAAGTGATGAATACAATAATGGGGCATAATTATGTAAACCATTTCAAAAGTATTCTTTAAACTGCCAACCAGTTTAATAAAACAATGTACATATACCCTCCCAATAAACATATATTACTTCATTGATCCTAAGAAATATAAAAGTTAGTTTTAATTTATGATCTCTGCACCCTTTAAAGCATTCTTGTCTTCTTTTCAGACTTGATCATATCATGTGATATATCTCTATTATTCTAATTTTCCAAAATACAGAGATACTAGTATCTCAACATCTCAGCTTAAGTGCTTCCAAATTTTACACTCTTTACTTAAAAGACCCCTATATTCAATCAGAAGTCCAGAGATGTATGCTGGCCATGTTATATCCAAATTCCTTGCAGCTATATGCCAAAATAGTATTTTTCAATTCAATTTCTTTATTTTCAGAGATGTAATAGTTGCACCTAGATTAACCATTTTGATAGTGGCACAATCATAGACTATACTTACCATGAATTTGTCTATGCAAATAAAGAAATGTCTGAATCTGGAAATTTGATTTATCTTTATTGAAATAAGGAGGATTTTAAATCACAGTTTTCAATATTAAGAGCATTGGACACATTTGCTCTTAACTTTAACTCATTCAGGAAAGAAAGCATGATAATTCTATAAAGGCATGAATCTCAACTGTTATGTAAAAGTTAGCATGTTTCACGGTCACAGAATGACTCATTGTTCATGTTAAATACATTTCAAAAACCTTATAAAAATTCTGTTGGAAGCCTCAAAAAAACAAAAAATAAAAATAGAGTGATAACCAGAAAATACCCCCCAACTCTCCTTAAGTCTATATTCCACTATGTTCTCATCAAAAACAGATCATATAAATTAGAATTTATCTATTCCAGGTGAAAACATTTTCAGTGTATTTTTGGTATTTAAAATTGCATCTCAGAGCATCCAAGGTTAATAGCGTTGACATACTATAGAATACTAATGAACTTATAGTTCAAATTCATTGTCTCTCTTGAGATTAGTATATTCCACTGCATATGCATAAAATAGAAAACAGTTCACCAAACCACTGCAACTTCCACCACAGTTCAGCTAAAGCATGCCATATTTGCTAAGGTAAACTCCACTCCTGATAAATCTAGCTTTCACTGGGTTTAGATACATTTACTTATGATAATGGGAGAGTAATTACAACCAACAGATGATCAATGTCAGATGCTGACCAAAGTCCGAAATAAATATGTAGATAAAGGTCCCTTTCCAGGTAAAGCAGTAGTTGACAGTCCTGAGTCCTGACATTGTATATTCACCTCTGTATTGTGACATTATTCATTTACATATTTTTCATTTTAACTAAATACTCAGCATTTATTAAAGTGCTAAAGTCTATTTCTGTATTGTTGTTACTTAAAACATGTAAACAAAAGTTCTTAGCAAACTAGTGTTCCATTTCAAATTAATCAATGTAAACATATGTGAGTAATTCAGAAGCAACTAATGCATTGCTAAGTTTAGTTTTCTATCTCACGCTAATGTTTGCCTGTCGATTTCATGTTCCTTCAAAGATGTTGGATAAGTAGCAATTTTGTAGAATTAAGAAGAAACCAAGTTTAGTCCCCCACGACCCCACTCTTTGAATACCTTATTCAAACAGTACAAAACATATTCTTACCTGTTTCTAAATTCTCTGAGAGGGAACAAAAAAGAGTGACTAGGAGAAAAGCTGCCTATGTATGACTTCACGACAAGAAATCAAATGCAGTCGCTTGCATAATTTTTAAGCCAGGTAAATAAGGAGCAACTTACCTCTCTCGGTGAGCAATAAAAACTGAGCTTAACCCTGCTCAGCGCTGACAGTCCGGTGCTCCTGAGGTCTCATTCCTTCCCCTCTCCTTTTTAGAGTCTCTTCACAGCTGAATCTTCATGCAGCTCAGTGAGCCTCCCTCTGCGAGCATCACTTTTAACTCCGACAGGCAGGCAGCTGAAGCCAAAGGAACTCTCTATCTGATTGGTTTCCATTCAGCGTTTCTGATTTGGAAGGGACGTTGTTCACCAGGGAAGATATTACCACGGAGGGCGCTGCAGGCCTCCAGGTTTTTGGGGGAGCTCAGAGCCCTTTTAAGAACAGTGATTTGCAAGCGAATGGAGTGGGAGGGCCCCAACGGGAGGGCTTTGTCCAGAGACCACCTGAACAGAAAAGAACCCAGTGCTTTTAGGGTTAATCTGCTCAACTTAATCTGTTTACAATTGGGAAAGAAAGGTCACAACATGCCTGTAACCTGTAAATCATCTGTATAAACGATGTCACCTAGAAAGTGCTGTTGCTCCAGAGGGATTTTGTGTTTGGTCCTTGGAGAATCCACAAGCACCTATTTAAATGCAATGCCAACATTCCAAGTTTAAGAAAAGAAAATGAGATCTTAAAAAATTTATCCCTGACAATATGCTTTTCGGAAAAAATCTATTTGTCTATGAGTTTATAAACTTCAATGACAAAACATTCATTTAAAAACAGCTTATGCTTGATGCTCTTACATGTTCTTTTTCAGTTAAGAGGGTTGTATCAATAGCTCCTTCAAACTTCTACTATATATATATATATATATATATATATATATATATATATATATATATATATATCTGTTACTTAATAGTGCAATTGAATGATTCCATTTTTCCTGGCAGGGTCCCCAAATGATGATGGTATAGCCAAGTCACATCAAGTAGATGGTCCACCTGTTTGATTCACCATTGTACATAGAACAAGTATTAAGGAGCTTAAATCATAACAGCTGAATTCTTATTTCAGAGAAGTCCCTTTAGTACTTTTGGAAATGGCACAATAAGAAGGTTATTGATTAGTAGATAAATCTTTCTGAAAAAAAATTCTAGTAATAGTTATATTAAATGCACAGTGGGAGTATGGCTCACTTTATAACGGCTCGTTAAGTCGTTAATGGCATAAGTGGCAAAAAATATCAATAACCTATTTGATGCTTCAAAGGGAAACTGACAATATAAAATAAAATTGTCACTTTGCAACCTCCTCCCCCATTGAGAAGCTTAGCCTTGAGAGTAAATAATAGTGTCCTGTATCTGCTGCATGTATATATGGGAATTCATTTCCTGAAAGAGAAAACACATACTTAGTAAACACAATTGTACATATGTACAAATAAAAGGTGACAATATTAATTACAGTAATAGATCTTGTAGTACACATTTATGTCTAATAATTTTGAATGTGATACATAAGCAGTGGACAAATAAGTGCTTCATTTCTTCTACCAAAAAAAAAAAAAGCAGAGAGATGGAACTCAAGTTTTATGCATATAGTTTAAGGCTAGATAGAGCCAAGAGGTTTAGATCAGCTTAGTAAATTCTTCATGGAGGCTGATTGTTTTCTCCAGGCAAAGACACTTAATTTAAAATTCACAGTCTCTGCTGCTTTATACTCATTTCTTCCAGGTCTACTTGTTCCTTTAAATAAATGTACATAGTATAAACGCTCTTCACGAATGCTGAGATAAAGTAATTTATGTAAAGAGGGGGAAAGGAAGCAAACACAATATTTTATCATAATTTGAGATAATTATTCACAAATAAAGCTTTAAATTTTGAAGCTGCATATATTTTACTTCCCACTGAAACCCAACTGTAAAAATAAATAGTCTTGTGTAAAATTCACAGCCCAATAGAGCATTCTATTACCTAATTTGAAGTTATTTTTACTACTATGAAATAAAGTGAGTGGTAGTATTGCCAACTTGAAAAAAAAAAGTTACTCTCTCAAGGTGGTTCCTATTTTTCACTTGTTTATCATCATGATGGCAGAGCCATGGAGAGCAATTGACCTAAACTTTGATATAATTGAATATGATATTATAACTTGCGTATAGCAACTTTGAAATTTTTAAATAGAAGGAGCCTCCTTTTCACATGTACAGAAATTTGACTGCTCAGAAAAATATCTTGAATCTTTAGCACGTTGATTCCTTTCATTCAGTTGGTATTATCTCAACCAGAAAGATCTGATGCCACTGTCTCCTTCCAGGTGGGATTCCCATTTAGAGAATTACCTGGTACCTAGCCCAAGCTCCCTTGGCAATAAACAAAAATTGAAATGAAGCAGTTTCAATATTTTCAGGCTAGTATAACAAAAATACCATCTTTTTTATTGGCTTTCTTTTCTTTTTTTAATATAAAAAGGCACAGACATAAAAAAATTGTATTGCATTCTTAGAAGCTAAACATCTAAGATCACTCTGCAAGAATATTAGCTGTTTACTCCTTCTCTTTTTATTAAACATATTCAAGCATGAAAGGAGAGAATGATCTCTCAAGGCTCCAATGTCATTCATGAGTGTCCTATCTTCTTCACTGACCCACACCAAAAATGAAAAAAAAAAAAAAGCTTCATTCAGACATTATGATTCAAGTTTATGAAAGAACACATAAACATTCAGATCATAGCTAGATTTTTTTGGGTTTTTGTACTCCCATAAGATTTTCTATTCCACAGAGATAATTGAGTTGGTTGGCACTTGCCTTGCATGCAGCAAATCTAGGCTAACTCCCTACGTCCAATATGGTCTCCCTAACCCAGCTGGCCAGGCAGGAATGGTTCCCAAATGCAAAGCCGGGAATGAAACCTGAATAATCTGGATGTAATCCATAAAAAAAATACCAAAAAAAAAAAAAAAGAAAAAGATTTCTGTAAATAAGTTTTCTTTGTCATTATATGTGTGTCATTATAGCATTAGAGTTCTTTTTTAATTTCAGTACTTCACCTTGAAAAATGTTATTGCGGGGCCGGAGAGATAGCATGGAGGTAGGATATTTGCCTTGCATGCAGAAGCACAGTAATTCTAATCCCGGCATCCCATATGGTCCCCCAAACCTGCCAGGAGCGATTTCTAAGCGTAGAGCCAATAGTAACTTCTGAGAGCTGCCGGGTGTGACTCAAAACAAAACAAAACCAAACAAAAAATGTTTTCTCAAAATCTCATTTTAACTCTACTCACACCTGCTTTGTTTTTTCCTTCTAATCTGATGGCAGCACTTTAACTTCCCCCTTCTGAATGCCTTGCACAGAAATTATATTGTTGTCCAAAACCACACCCCCACTGAACCCCAGGTTTCTCACCTTCAAGATTCTCATTCCTCTGCTCACTCTGTTTAGACAAGGTCCAACATTGATCCCCTGCATACTTTATTCTGCACACATGTCTCCAGTGATGATAAATTTTGTTGATTTGTGGTGAATGAGGAATCAACCGAAAAGGCTCTATGTTCTGTGAGTGGCAGTGAACTATGAAGCAGAAACAGACACTATGATCACAGAATGATCCGAACTCCAAATAATACAGAAGAATTAGAATTTGAGAGTCAGAGTTGTTCTTTGCTTTTATTTCATAGTTCATAGATCAGAGAGCATTACATGATCCAGACTTTTAGTAGATGATGGAAGTGTAGGAATTTTCTAAAAGTCTTAAAATAAAAAATGACATATAGGTGTACATATATCTATATATGTATCTATAGATATATGTACATATATAGAGAGTATATGTACATATATATTTGTCAAACCTAATATATATCATGAATAATATGGAGTCTATTGATAACCTTGCCCTCTTTTTAAAGTTCTGTCTATGGTTACTACATCATCTAATATTTTATTATCATCATTACTATTGCTATTTCTATCAGTAGTAATAATACCATTAAAATTGGTTAAGATTTATTTCATAACTGCATTAAAAACTGCAAACATTTTATATCTTTAACTGATTTTACAAGATGGTTTTCTTGATATTGTATAAGAAAACTGGCAGTCACTGAGTTTATTTGTCAAAAATAATTTAGGAAGGCAGTTTATAGACCTGCAAGTAGAAAACAGTCCTGTTGAAGTTTAATGCCCATTGTCTTAAGCAATATATTTTTCATAGCCCTTAAACTGCTGTTGACAGCCAAAAATACCACATCTCACTGCCTGATGGCAAAGATAACTGGAAAATATTGGATTTCCTAGAGGATGTAATACTTTGTGTATTATTAAAACTTTTTTTTAAATACGCATACATCTTTAATTGCTTTATTTTGACAAAATTCAGGTGTGAATAATGAGCAATTTTTTAGATAAGTGTTTTTAGTATTATCAACATCCATGTTCACACTAAATATGCATTCCTTCCTTTAATTCAAAATCAGTCCTGGGACTGGAGCTATAGTACAGTGCTGAGGCACATGTCTGGCCCAGATTTGATCACTGGCATCCATATGGGTTCTCTGCCACGAATAATTATTTTTTTAAATTTATTTACTTTAGCACCATGCTTATCAATGTGTTTGTAATTCAATTTCAGTCATAGAATGTACAACCCACCCTTCACCAGTGCAACTTTCCTGCCACCAATGTCCCCCATTTCCCTTCTCCCCAACCCTCCCCTGCCTTTGAGATAGGCATTCTATTTCTCTTTCTCAGTATCATTGATATGGTAGTTGTTAGTGTAGTTATCTCTCTAACTTCACTCACCACTCTTTGTGATATACTTCATATTATGGGCTGGTTCTCACAGCCCTCATCTCTATTGTCTCTGAGTATTATTACCATACTGTCTTTTATTTGTCTTAAATCCCACAGATGACTGAGACTACTCTATGTTTATCCCTCTCCCTCTGGCTCATTTCACTCACCATACTAGTAGTATTCATGAATAGGGAAATTTCATAACTTCATTTTTCCTAACAGCTCCATAGCATTCCATTATGTAGATGGTATACCAGTTTCTTTAGCCATTTATCTGTTATCGGGCATCTGTGTCGTTTCCAGATTCTGGCTATTTTAAATAGATCTGCAAATGACAATAGGAAGGTAGAGGACATTTTGTTTTCTGTTTTTGTGTTCGTAGGATGACTATCCCTAGGCCTGGTATAGCTGGAACATAGTTTTTTGAATAATCTCCGTATTGTTTTCCCTGAACGAAGACAAGATGGCATTCCCACCAACAGTGAATGAGAGTTTCTTTCACCGCATATACCCCCAAACACTGATTGTTCTTTTTTTTTTTTCTCTCTCTCTGATGTGTACTAGTCTCTGTGGAATGAGATGTACCACCTAGTTGTTTATATTTGCAACTCCTTAATAGTTAGTGATGTGGAGCATTTTATAATGTGTCTTTTAGTCATCTGAATTTCTTCTTTGAGGAAATGTCTATTCATTTCTTCACCCCATTTTTTGATGGTGTTAGATTTTTTTCTTGTTAAAAATATTTACTTATTTCTGTATTTAGGCCATACCTGTAGATGCTCAGCAGTTACTCCCTGCTCTGTGCTTAGAAAGTACTATTGGAAGACTCCAGGGGACCATGTAGAATGCTGAGAATTAGACTGAGTAGGTCATATGCAAGGCAGGCACCCTACCTGCTGTGCTATAGCTCCAGCCCTCATACATTTTTGTTTGCTTGCCTGTTTTCCAAAATGTCATTCTAATATTCTTAAAAGGATATGTTACTCCATCCTAGAGTGGTATTTATCATTGAATTTCTTTAGCAGGATAAAATCTTAGTAATTATTCTGTGAGTAATATATTATTTGCTTCATAGCTAGCAAACAACTTTAAAATGTAATAAAACACACTAATCTGTTTTGTTTTCTGCTTATTTTTGTCACACAAGCCTGTGCTCAGAGATTATTCTTGGTTTATTGTTCAGGCATCACCCTTGGCGTGACTCAGAGAAACAAACACAGTACCAAGGATGGAATCTGGTTTTCTAAGTGCAAGTGTCCAAGTCTGTTCTCTATCTCAATGACTTTTTTTTTAATCAAAATAACATTATTTTAATTTAACATAAATATCACATATTTATCTTAAAACTTAACCACAAAATAACTTAAAAAGACAAAGTAAGGGGCCATTGCTGTGACGCTAGAGGTAAGGTGTCTGCTTTGCGAGCGCTAGCCTAGGACAGATCTCGGTTTGATCTTCCTATGTCCCATATGGTCTCCCAAGCCAGGAGTGATTTCTGAGAGTATAACCGGGAGTAACCCTTGAGTGTCATTGGGTGTGGCTCAAAACAAAACAAAAAACAAACGAAGAAACAAAACAAAACAAAAAAGACAAAATAAAACTTATGTTACTGTACGAAAGACATGAATTAAGTCTCCCATGCAATTTGAATTAAGTTAAATTATCTTTAAAAATTTAAATACAAAATATTTGTTTTTACACTTTATTTATTAGTTTTATGGACACACACTGTGGTGTTTAAATGTCACTCCAGATTTTTTTTTTTTGGGTGGCTTCTGGAGACTCCTGGGCTTGGGACATATGACGTGGGAGATGAACCCAGAATTTGCATGTGAATTATGTGATATCTCCAGATTTTGAATATTGCTTTCCTCCCATAATTGTTCCTTTTACTATTGTTACTGTCTGCTTTTCAATAAAGATAACCTCATAAGTATGCTGCATAATTTTAATATATAATTAAATTAATATATTTTAAGATATATATTCATCTCTTTACCTAAAATTAAGTTTATATATACCAAAAATAAAAATATACCAAAAATAGACAGCATTTTTAAATTTTTTCTGCATATTGATTTCCAAGTAAAATAGATTTGTGGATATTTATATAAACAAATTCATAAATAATTTTAATTGCTACATTATATTTATTTAGTATTATATTGTTTAAATTTAAACAAAAATTTTTTGAGTTGTGTAGCCCTTTATTAGCAACTAAAATAGAAGGTATCTGTTGTACAACATGGGTATTAATGGACTAGAACTGGAGATTGATTATATTCTAATACAGGTCATTTATAAATGCATTTTATTAAAAAGCTTCTACCCTTCGTGTACAATTTTGCAAAACTATTCTGAAAGCAGAATATATGTGCAGAAGTCTGCAAAGAGTGCAAATTTAGGATATGGTCAATGCTTTACAAGTTCCTTTCCCAAAAACAAACAAACAAAAAACAACAAACTCTCAGGACCTTGAAAACTGTCATCTTTTTTTTTCTTTTTGGATCAAGATTTTCTTATGTCAACCTTCCTTTCACTGCCCAGAACTAGAAAGCATTTAAAATGAGTTGGAATTAAAGGAGAAGATGAGGAGGAAGAGGAGGATGAGGAAGAGAAGAAGAAGAAGAAGAAGAAGAAGAAGAAGAAGAAGAAGAAGAAGACGAAGAAGAAGAAGAAGAAGAAGAAGAAGAAGAAAAAGAAGAAGACAAAGAAGACGAAAAAGAAGAAGAAGAAGAAGAGAAGAAGAAGAAGAAGAAGAAGAAGAAGAAGAAGAAGAAGAAGAAGAAGAAGAAGAAGAAGAAGAAGAAGAAGAAGAAGAAGAAGAAGAAGAAGAAGAAGAAGAAGAAGAAGAAGAAGAAGAAGAAGAAGAAGAAGAAGAAGAAGAAGAAGAAGAAGAAGAAGAAGAAGAAGAAGAAGAAGAAGAAGAAGAAGAAGAAGAAGAAGAAGAAGAAGAAGAAGAAGAAGAAGAAGAAGAAGAAGAAAGAAGAAAAGTTCTATTAGTTTGAGGTTTCAGAATCCCTCCCCCAAACCAAGATGAGCATCTTGGTGAGGGTTAAGATAGGACCCGGGCAAAGAATGAAGATGTGCAGGCAGCATCCCTGAGGACTCCAAGCTTCAGTGGACTGTGAGTGCTCCCACCGCGTAACTCACGGAACTGTCTTGCCAGTTTCTGCACTGGCTTGACTGGGCATAATTCAAAAAGGAAAAGCTCATATTCACTCGTTCTTCTGCAGCTCTGTGATAGCGTTTAGTAACACCCCAATGGGATGTCTTCCACATATAGTATTATGGTATTTCTTCAAGTAATTGCTAAAAGATACAGGGTCTAATTGTTCTATAATACTCATACCCATTTTATCTAGATGTTCAATGGATTTATATATCTCCCCTGGGATTCATCATAGTAACTGTAACAAAACCTTTGATCCCAATGGCAGAAATCAGAAGAAACCACAAAGAGATTACTAGGATTCGTTAGATATTTACTGAAGAGTTTTCCGAATTCCTGTTCTTTTGAATCACTCAGAGCTCCAACCAGTACAGGAATAATGGTAAACTCATCCTTATGGCTTTCCATGGCTTTAGCTGTGTAAGGCAAATGCATTTCGATACTGTGTTTGTCTCCATCTGTCTGCAGAGACATGCATTCAAACATCCCTGTCTTCCAGAATTCTCCAAAAATCTTTTGGTCTATATGCGGAGGTCGTACAGGGGGGTCCTGTATATGTCCATGCTAGAATGGGCGCAGCAGGAGAGGGGGACGTGATGAGAAGGCCCGAGGATGAAAACTCTCTGAATGACAGATCGGTCCACTTGCTTGTACGCGTGGGCAGCACAAAAGCCACAGTACGTGTATCCCGCTCTTGCGAGTCTTTTCTTAGACTGGACTTGAGAAAGCCAACCTTCTAGCTGCGCGTTCAGCTGTGGTCCTGAGGCCGTGTACCAGCTCAGGGTGTGGCTGGCTTCGCGGCACACCACTCGGTTGGACATGTTGGAGCCGGAGCCGCCTAGGGTAGATGATTGGGGATGAATTGAATGAGTGGCCAGGCCCAGGCCCAGAGGAGGAGGAGGAGGAAGAGGAGAAGGAGGAGGAGGAGGAGGATGGAAGGGATCGGGCTGGCCCAAGAAGAGCAATTTAAACAAAATTTAACTTTCAGAATATTTGGTGTTTGTTTCTTTGTTATTTACTCCTATCTCTGTAGTCAAGAATTACTCCTGGTAGTGCTCTGAAGAGATGAGATGCCGGGGATAGAACCCTTATAGTCTATTTGCAAGGCAAAGGCCCTACCCCTTTACTAACTCTCTGGTTCTGAGCTTTCAGTTTTCAAATTAGGTTTTATTTCCTTGGTGAAACACTTCTTTAATTATCTTTCAAACTTCTGAAATTTACTGTTTTTTTTGGGGGGAGGGGTATTTTTTGCCCATGGTGAGTTTTATTTGGTTAACAAAAAGGTATGAAATTACATATCTATAATCAACTTTCAGATTTATCAAGATTCTACATTTAACTTTACTGATAATGAAAGAAAGAAAAATTGACATTTGCTTAATAATATTTGGAAAAAGTAAAGTTAAAAATGCTTATGAAAATACAGAACAGGTTAATCTTTATATCCTAATATATCAAAATGTTACTTAAAATTAAAGATATTATCTGTAAAAGAATATATAAAACTTCAAAATGAAATCCTAAACATGAAAATAACAGAAATTTCTGAAACTTGAAATACTTGTATCTCTCAATAAGGAATTAATATATATCTGAGAATTTGATGTTTTGATTTGAGAGAAATTTCTAGTAAATAATGCATAAATCTACTTTTATCTTTTCCTTTAATATAAGAGTATTGATAACATTCCAGCTTATGTTACCCTTTAATTTTCTCTTTTAATTATAACAATCTCTTTTATAATAAGCAACCTAAAATATTTTGTATTTTTATTAAGAATTTTATTATTTTGGGGCCTGAGCGATGGTGCTAGATGTTTGGCATCTGCCTTGCAAGCACTATCCTAAGATCAACAGCATTTAGATCCCCAGGCATCCCATATGGTCCCCTAAGCCAGGGCCAATTTCTGAGCACATAGCCAGGAGTAACCCCTGAATGTCAAAGAGTGTGGCCCCCCAAAACAAAAAAATGTATTATTTTAAAATATGTGTAATAGATATTTATTCCAACTCTGCACACTTTTAAACTGTTTCTTATAAAAGGTGTGACATAGGACACAGTTTATCAAATATAAATATAATCAACATTATAAATTATACATATAATATTTAAATCGAATTAATATCTTACAAAAAGAGACCCATGAATCCTAAGTTCATAGCTTCACCAACATCAATATATCTGCATATATTTTAAAAGTTAAAGTTAAAAGTTAAAAGAGTAGAGTTAGATAAATTTATTATCTCCAGAAATAATCTTACATGTAAAGAATATCATAGCATGCCCATTATTTTTCTAGAAGTGCTGAAATACTGGAGTAGAAAGTCCAAATTTCTTCTCTGAAGCACCAGAGATAATTAATGCACTGCAGAGTGAAGGTGACCTTCTGATTTTTTCTTTTTAAACCACCTAAAAGAAAAGGCTTTCTACTCTTACTGTATGTCACTGTCTGACTCTAGTTGGAGTAATTGGGTCAGTGGTCTTGACCCAGGTCACACATAAAAACCACTTGTGCATAGGCTTTGCCTTTTGAGATTCTAAATCAGTACTTATCTGGTGAGGGAGCCCACAATGTAGATTTAATTTGAAAATAGGCCCACAATACACTTATGTTTAGGAAAAGGTATTTATATGTGGTGTCCAGTGTTCTCAAAAGACATTCTTTGAATCCTGGGATGCACTGATTAATTAGGGCTGTTCTTTTTCCTTATAAGTTTCATTCTATCTGTTTTGCATGCTACTCACATACTGTTTTAACTGCCAGAAAAGTTTTTTTCTTTTTTCTCTTCTCTTAGTCTATTTATCATTCACCATAATGTAAATGCCAGTTGGTTCATGAAGATGTCCTTTGTACAAAGGTCACAATTTATTGCTTCTCCCTGTGAGTTCTAATGTACATACATTTCTTTTAAAGCTTGTATTTGGTCAACTCTATATTCCTCCATATGACTGTTAAAAGTATTGGAAGATGATTTTTTTCCATTTACACATGATAATATTACTAGTGCATAAATTACACTTGCTGTTGTGGCAGGGAGGAAACTCTGATTTAAAAATAAGCTGTTGGACACATATAAAATCTTATTTTTTCCCAAATATAATTGCTTGCAATCAAATAATATTTGTCAAATATAGCTTTTTATTAATTATACAACAGAATTATTTAATAGGCAAAATTTGAGGTATTACAAACAGACCCTAAAAGGAAATAGAGTCTCCTATCAGGACAGTTCTTGCGTCTGAGAAGTCCAAGAGTGTGGAACTAAAAAGATATGCTATAAGCTCAGAGACATAGTTCAAAAGCAGACTGCCTGTTAGAATGTGGGAAACACTGGATTGATCCGCCAACTGGAAACTGTGAAAAAAGAAAATAAGAGGATATAGAGGAATAAATTTTGAGCAACAAGAGGTAAGGTCCAAAAGCTGAAATGTTTAAAAATATTTTATAAAATAAAGAAAGAAAGTATATTATTTATATTTAGGTCACACATTTTATGAACATATTCAAATTTCCTTCTGTGGTTATTCTCTGAAAGATATAATAAAACAGCATATTTACATAAAGATTCATTGTCGTGTATATTATAAAAATAAATATTTAAATATATGGGAATAAAAACATAGGTTATGTATAGGCACTAATAATTTTATATTGAGTACATATATTTCCATGGATTGTTTTATCTCCCAGACACTAGAGCTAATACACTGCACATAGCCAGGGGTGAATAGTACATTCAACATATTGGGTTTTATAATTTCAGCTACTGTATAGAAGCTACAGAGTATTTTCATGTCTGATGGTAAAAATTGCTCACAGAAGAACTATATTATAGAGTATTTTTGTTTTTAAGTTTAGTTATTTTCTAACTTTCATTTCATTTATTTTTATAATTTTGGAGCCATACTCAGATTTGCTTAATATTTAATCCTGGCTCTGCAGGCAGGAGTCTTGCCTGATGGAACTCAGGGCATCATACAGTTTTTTTGTGATTGAACTTGTATTGGCCATGTGCAACACAATACCACAACTTAGTAGCTATTTTTTGTTGTTGTTTTGTTTTGTTTGGGGGCTACACCCAGTGGTGGTCAGGGGTTACTTCTGGCTTTGCCTTCAGAAGTTGCCCCTGGCAGGCTAGGGGGACCATATGGGATGCCGGATTTGAATCAGTGTCTGTCCTGTGTTGGCTGCATGCAAGGCAAACACCCTGCCACTGTGCTATCTCTCTGGCCTCTAGTTGCTATTCTTTTTGTTTGTTTGTTTTGTTTTTTTTTGGGGGGGTCATACCTGGAAGCATTCAGAGGTTACTCCTGACTCTATTCTCAGAAATCGCTCCTGGCAGGCTCAGGGGACCATATGGGATGCCGGGATTTAAACCACCGACCTTCTGCATGCCAGACAAATGCTTTACCTCCTATCTCTCCTGCCCCTCTAGTTGCTATTCTTAATAATAAAAATATCACGTTCTACTAAGTTAAAATATTTATTTAACAAGGCACTTTTTAAAATAACTACACTAAGTAAAACAATTCAGAAGTAAGCGTGATTTTAAACACTAAAACAAAGGACATAAAAATGCTTAAAGATGATGGTCAAACTACACAGCTGTAAAGTTATGGTTGCACCAAGTTTTGACTCACTTTGATATTTCACTATATTTAGACAGCTGAACAATAAAACCTCATATAAGATGTGAGAACAGTTTATTTTCATATGTAATCTATTGTTCAATAGCATGTGCTTATATTTCATAACACTTAAGAGTCTCACTAGTGGCTAGGCAAGTTGCACGGTGTACCACACAATAATTTATTTCACAACATGAATGATGTGAAAGCATATATATGTAAATCAGAAGAGGCAATGCTCTTTATTACATAATATAAATTTTAGTACATGCTTTAAAAATTCAGGACTTTTGCTCTTAAAACAAGTTTAAACCTATAGGAATAAGACAATGATCACTTCAAATAATCAAACGCATATCCCAGTATATTGCTTATATTAACTATATAACATCATTATTTCTCTAGTCAGCCTGGATTAAGTTCTGTATTTGTTCATGAGTTGATATTTCTTTTCTTTTTATTTATTTTTATAAAAAACATGAAAACTACTATGACTATGATCATAAAATATTAATTTAATTATGTAAAATGTGCCAAGGGAAAGATAATGTACAAAAAAGCATTTCTTGTAAGCAGAGATGGAAGAATTTTCCAATATTGTTGTAGAGATATATAAAGAAATTACAGTAAGTAATGTTTATTAAATTAATAGCTATCTACAACAAAAATATACATCTAATTAGTGAAAAAGAAAATAGTAAAAAATATCCTGATAATGGTGTCACAAGTAAAGAATTTTGGGATTTTTTATGTTGTCAGAATTTTTTAGCATTTTATATAAGGGGGCTATACCTAAATGTGTTTAAAACTTACTCTTGTCTCTGTGCTCAGAGATTACTCCTAATAGGCTTGAAGAACAATATGGAGTGCCAAAGATTGTACCCAGGTCAGCGACATGCAAGATAAATATCCTAACTGACATTATCACTATGACCCGAGAACTTGAGTTTTATGATGTCTATATTCCTATAGTTGGGTATTAGAGTGTCAAATTTCACAGAGGTTTAATTACATTTAATGTATATATGTGTTAAAATATTGTTATTTTATTGTATTTTTCTCGTTTATGTCAATATCACTCACTGACTATAACCAGTAATGCAACTTGATTAAAATATTTTACTAATCTTAATAGTCACCATTTTCATCCTCTATTGTTTCTGTATGGAGGAGGGGATTGGGCCATATCCAGCAGTGTTCCAGGCATACATCTGTCTTTGTACTAAGTATGCAGTCTTGATGGGACTCAGTGTTGGGGATTGAACCTGGGTAGATCATGCACAGATACTAAAATACTAAAGCAAATATTCTAATTGTTATACTGTGGCTCCTTCCCATACATTACTTTTGAAGCTTTTCCTTTTGTATTAAATTATCTGAATAATCGTATTTTTGCAAAGTGCTCTATTTAAAAATTATTATTTTGTTGAGTATATGGGGGACTCAATGCCTATTATTATTATTATTATATCATATATTATTACATAGCTTTGGTGACATTTTTCGGCTTGCTTATTCTCAAGGACCTAAATAACAAGTAAGTTGTTGCTATGTTTATTTCTTATGCTATATTTTTATATGTTCTTTTCCATTCTTTGTATTTATTTTAGATGACATATATATATTTATATGTGCTTTCTATAAATTAATTTTATTTTTTTTCAAAGTTCAGTCTGATATTAACTTCTTCATTTCTATATCAATATGAACTATTTCTCAATAATTAGTCTTTATGCTATTTTTAAACTATCTATATCATTAAGATTGAATCTATTGGTAACCTCATTACTTTATTATTATGACTTTTGTATTCTAAGATTTCTAGAGATACATTGCATAAGGATTATGAACTATAACTTTGAATTCTGTTGTGTTGCTCAGAAAAGTACTTATATTTGTTTTCAATGTTCAATTTAGTGCACAGGCTCTTCTGTAATTCCCTTGGACTTAGATTTAGGTCCCATAGGACTATGCAGTTTTTATATGACATTACTGTCTTCTACTTGACAATAGTGCCTTTCAGAGTCTAATGTAAATATATAATTTTTTTTACTATGTGAATGTCCATCCATTATGACTAAGCACCAGAAAGTCTCTGATATTTCCTTTAAGAACAGAGCTTCCTTGATTCTGTTCTTAAGTTGTCATCAAAGGCAGCATAAAAATTGTTTATAGATCAGGGAGTTCTTATATGTAATTCTTGGATATGGTTATTTTATGTTTGTAGTCTATAGTCTTGTGTACATCTAGAAAATAAGTTCAGTGAGAAAGCTGACATAAACATGGAGTTCATTTCCTTGTTTTTCTTATCTCAAGTACCAAAGCACTGAACTAATTATAGCTTTAGAGAAAAAAAAATAGTATCCCAAGTAAATTAACCTGAAGTTTAGAAAGAGTGATTTAGCAATTTACTGCATTGTTTTCTTTAATTTAATTTCAATGTACCCTTTACTATAAAATTTCATCCCTTACACATATACCTATTGTTAAGCCATGTGTCTTATTTTCAGGTAGCATAATGTCAATTTACAATGTTTATCCCTCTTTCTACAAAAGTTCAAATGCAGTTTTATCTCTACCTTCCAGCACATTTTGTGTTCAAACTCAATCTATATAAATAACTATACTTATCTCTGAAGACATAGTTCACATATTAAATTCTCTTTAACTCTCCTAAGTATTCAAACAGTATTGAACTACTTGTTTTATGCCCCAAAAGCCAATGACCATAACACTATATATGCAGTTTCATCCTTGATACCAAATTTTAAAATAAGATACAAATAAAATTTTTGTAATCTTATACATATGTATACTTACAAATTTAGAGGGATAGCAATTAATATGTAATACTTATTATCTTTGTTAGTAAAATGTGTATTAATTTATTGAAGAATATTGTAAAATATATTTAGACCATGGATAAAATATCTATTTATTCTCATCACCTTCCAACATAAAATTTAAAATAAGCAAATAAAAATCAATTGTAATACAAATGTTCCCATAAAGAGTTATTACAACTGAGCTACTGGGAAATTTTTAATAAGATACTAGAATTAAAATTATTTACACTTACCAAAAATTGATGATGTAATTCTTCATTTGCCTTTAATGTTCAGAAATATTATTATTATATTAACTTACTAAAAGTGACTTATAAAACAATATTAAATAAAAAGAAGCTCTTAATTGTGTATTGCAATTCAGATGACTGGAATAGAATCATTGAAGTGAATTAATTTGAGTGTAATTACTTAAGGCCAACTTGGAGAAATATAGGTATAAAATATTCAGAAAATTTCTTAGAACAAAAATCATAGTCTCATAAGAAATCATGCAGTTATTTGAAATTAAAAAATGTTAGGAATATAAAAAACTTGAAAGCCTGTATATATAAAATAAATGATATAGGGGCCAGAGAGATGGCATGGAGGTAGGGCGTTTGCCTTTCATACAAAAGGACTGTGGTTCAAATTCCAGCATCCTACATGGTCCCCCCAGCCTGCTAGGAGCAATTTCGGAGCATAGAGCCAGGAGTAATCCCTGAGCACTGCTGGGTGTGACCAAAAAAAACAAAAATAAATAAATAAATAAATAAATTATATAATCTGATATAGAATGCATTTGACTTACTTAAGTGATAGGTAAATATGTTTATAAATCTGTAAATTTTATAATCAAACAATTGTCATACATTTTTATATTTCTGAACATTTTAACAAAAATATTGTCCAGAAGTTAAGTTTGAGTGATTTACACATGTAGGCATAATATGATTATTTGGTTTGAATAAAAATTTATATAATTTAGATGAAATAATTATTTTATTACTGTATTGAATAAAAGGCAACATTGAAAACTTATTATAAAATGTGAAATGTAACAAATGTAGGCATGATTATTACCCCCTACTACTGAAATCAGAATAAAGCTCCTCATCACATTTAATTTGACAAATTGTCAAATTTGATTTTTATTTCAAATAGGCTTTATCAATAACACAGCTACTAAGTCAAATCTTTTTATTTTATTTAAACTCTCAGACTTTTCTCCTGCCATTATATAATATGAGCCTTTAAACCATAAAGTGGACATGTACATTATATTTATCTTAATGGATACTACAAAATACAATGAGACTCCACTTACTATTAAATTGACATTTTTAGAAATTTACCTATTTTCAAAAAATTTTAATGTAGAAGTATAGTTTCTCAAATTTTACTCTCGATCACCTTCTGTCTGTTTATCTGTCTGTCTGTCTGTCTGTCTCTCTATCTTATTTTCTGTGTTACTTTTAATGTATTTCCTCTCTCACTTGAAATGATTTCTGTTTGGGATACAATATTAACAAAACAATGAACCATGAAATCACTGTATCAATGTTGACTGTTTAATTTTAGTATAAAGACTAAAAGCATTTCTATTTCCATTAGCATATCAATTTTTGTACAAAATTACTCTAAAGTTGCATAAATATCTGTTAGAATCACTAGAAAAATAAAATCAGATGGTCAGATCTTGTTTATTCTATTTCTTACTCAAGGACCATAGTAAAAGCTACCAAAATAATTTTTATTTGTTTTGTTTTGTTTTGTTTTGTTTTGGGGCCATACCCGATGATGCTCAGGGGTTATTCCTGGGTCTGAGCTCAGAAATTGCCCCTGGCTTGGGGTACTATATGGGATGCTGGGGGATCAAATTGAGGTCTATCTTAGGTTAACACCTGCAAGGCAGATGCCCCACCACTTGCACCTCTTCCTCAGCCCCTCAAATAAGATGTTACTTTACATTTCTTATAGCAGAAGTCACAATGAACATAAAGATTATAAATGTCCTTTGGCAATTGCATTATAAACCATTTTAATGACTATAAAAATTCATTTGGGAAATATTTTTATAAAAACAGCTGTTTTCAACAATTTTACTTAAGAAACTTTACAAAATTTATATGTATAATATTGCAAATATTGAGGGCAAATAAAATAGTCTAGGATTTTGTTCTTATTCATGAACAAGGGAATCCTCAAAATTGAGTTTAAATGAGATCTTTATTCCAAGTATACACTTTAATTAAAATTTGTAACTTCATGTAATTGTTCCAAAACTCCTACATTAAATAAGTTGAAAAAAATCAAACTATTAGCTGATTCAAACATAAGATCTGTTTAATTTATTCAAATTATTATTTTAAGTTAATTAGGGGCTTCCCAACCAGTACTCAAGGTGGTCATGGTAACTGCAGTAACAAATTTATGTCCAGTTTAGATTATTTAGGTAAGTTTTATATGTTCTTGGAAGTTTTTTGACATCGGACTTTTAAGTATGGGATACTACTACAAACTATATAATAACAATAGGCCAGTATACTCAACAGTAGACTGTTCAAAAATGCATTAAAAATTGTTAAAATTCAGTATTAAAGGGATAACATAGAAATAAAAATATCATTGTAATTATTTCTTCATGAAAAGATTTCCCACTTGAAATAGTCTAGATAAAATATATCTATATAGCAAAAAGTATAAAATGTTGTTAAAGAACTAAAGAAGTTTTATAACAACATTAAAAGGTACTATATGCTCATGATTTGGATGGATTAAAATTATTAAAATAAGCTAATATTGGGGCTAGAGCGATAGCACTGAGGTAGATTATTTGCCTTGCATGCTGCTAACCTGGGGACGGATCCAAATGGTCCCCCAAGCCTGTCAGGAGCGATTTCTGAGCAAGAGCCAGGAGAAATCCCTGAACAACAACAACAACAAAAAGATAATATAAAACAGGGCTGGCGAGGTGGCACTAGAGGTAAGGTGTCTGCCTTGCAAGCGCTAGCCAGGGAAGGACCACAGTTCAATCCCCCTAAGCCAGGGGAAATTTCTGAGCGCTTAGCCAGGAGTAACCCCTGAGCATCAAACGTGTGTGGCCCCAAATAATAATAATAATAATAATAATAATAATAATAATAATAATAATAAATGGCTAGCAAAAATGGCTAGAAAAAAATTTTGACTCAGCATATGATATATTGACTTGAATATTAGAGTAAATTTTATTAGTAAATTTTAAAATATAATTTAGTTTCCTTAAAAAAAACTCTATATTTATGCTTTAACTATTTCATCTTACTTGACTTAAGATTCCCCTAAGTATAATATGATACTGATACTTCAATTTTTAATTAATTTATCAAATTAATAAATGTGTATTAATTTATTAAAATGAATGCATATTTATTTATTAAATATTTTAGTATCACTCTGTGATGCTCAAGTCTTGCTATTGCTTTTGTGCAAAGACATAACTCCCAGGAAAGCTTTGGGAACTATTTGCATGTATGGAGATTCAAAGCAGATCTTCCATGTGTGCTCAGGACCTGATACTGATAATTTTTTTATGAATAATTTTTATTGTGATCAACGTGAATTACAAACCTTTCACAATAATATTTTCTGCACGTAGTGACATTGAATCAGGGGTATCCTACTACCAGTGTTGTCCTCCCTCCACCCCAGGTCCCAGCAACCACCCCATTTCCCCCACAAACTGCTGACTTAACTGGTTCCCTCTGTGTATATATACCTGTTGAAGATTGGCTATCAAGATTGGCTATCGATTCTGGTGTCATTAACTTTGGGTTTGGTGTTTAAGTCTGATCCTTTTTTATTTCTACTTGTTTTTATAACTATTTGGTCTGGTACCATCCATTTTTCTTTCCCCTCAATTTATGAGGCAGAACAAGATGATTCAAATTATGTGATTTTGTTTGAAAGAAAACAACAACAACAACAACAACAATAACAAAAACCAGGGGAGTCCATCTAGAGGTTATAAATATCTATTTAAAAAGAAAGGGAAAAAAGCAAAAAAAAAAATAACAAACAAGCAAAAAAAAAAAAAAGAAAAAAGAAAAAAAGAAAATCTACAACAAAAACAAAATAGACATAAAAAAAATCACACAAAATACCAAAACTAGTAAGTACAAAAAGGCACCACAGCAACAAATACAGTAGCCAAACAATAACCATGAGAACAAAAGAAGGAAAGAAAATAGATCTCTAGAATTAGAGATCTTGGTTATTGTACAGATCCTTGACCAAAGCTTAATACTGACAGTTTTTTATTATAAATATATTATTTATTTAAGTAACATGATTATAGTTGGGTTACAGTCACAAACAGAACATCTCCCTTTACCAATGTAACATTCCCCTCTCCCAATGTCCCCCTCCCATCCCCTACCTGTATTCGAGACAGGCATTCTACTCCAGTTATTTGTTTTTAAGTTCAGTTGTGGGGAGCCTAGCTGATGAAACCTGGGACATAGGACACCTCAGTAATTCCTAATCTGGTCACCCACGTGACCAAAAGGCCCATGCCTTGAGAACAAAGGAAATAGACAAAAATAAAGTAATTCAGAGCAGCCCAATATATCCAGCCAGAAAGAAAAATATAGAGTTTGCCTTTGTGTTAGCAAACATTATTAAGAACTCTGTTTGAATCTTATGCCTTTTAGTAAAACGTGCTCAGGTCTACCTCTTTGCCCCTCCCTACTACCTGCCCCAGTTTATGCTAATGAATGCTTGTAACTGTGATTGGTGTAAAATTTGTAACACCCCTGACGTGTTTCAGCCCTTAAAAGCTGATCCCCCAACAATAAACTTCCCTTTTTGAACAGCATGCGTTGTCTTGAAGGCTTCTGTTACTAATTTCTCTAGTTCTTCTTTACAGGTCGGTTCTGCTCGAGTGAACCCACTAATAACTAGCAACTTTCATCTCCACACCCCCGCGGGTCGGGGGACTCCCACAGAAGTTGCAGAGTGGCGCCCACGTGGGAGCTCGAGTTACAGAATCTGATCGGGTGGCAGAGTGCGACAAGTCCGGAGCTGAATTACGTCAGGTAAAATAAATTAAAGCAACGTAATTTAGTAGTCTAATGCCTAGGTGAAAAACCGCCACCCCATTACAGTCCCAGAGTAAAAATGGGGACCAGTCTGAGCAAAGGAGCAAAATTTATTAAAGGTATACAAGAAGAACTTAAAAGTAGAAATATAGTAATTGAAGAGAAAGATTTGTTGAAATTTTTAATGTTTGTTAATAAAATTTGTCCTTGGCTTGCTATTACTTGCCCAAAAATAGTTTCCAGTACTTGGGATCTAGTCGGGGCAGAACTCACTAATCATTTTAACACACATGGCAGTGAGTCCGAGAAAGAGATTATACAACAATATTGGGATCTCCTCAAAAGCATCATAGTAAAATCTGCTTTTGACCCTAAGAGCTTGCAAATTGTGAAAGATGCCCAGGAGCATTTGGAGCACACCTCCAAACAATGCTCACACCCCAGTTCCCGCTCCAGCTCATTTTTGCATATTGATTCCCTTTCTCCCCCCGAGGAGCCTTCTTCTCTTATGCAGAAAACTCTTTATCCCTCTCTGGAGCGGCAGCCTCAGAGCCCCCTGAGGAGAAGCAGGACTCAGAGGAAGAAAGTGAGTTGCAGGATAAAACTGATCCCTACCATGGGAATGCAACCTCTCTTCCCTCACAGCCCCCCCTGTATGATTTGCCCGCACCCATAAAAATGCCTCTTCCAGAACCCGATAATCCTTTATTGATAGAGATTCGGCAGCTCAGACAACAAATTGCCCAGCTTCAAGCTACAGATCCATCATCTCCACATTTTTTGTTCCCCGTCCATGGCCCGGACGGGGAGGACTGGGAGGAGGAGGGTGAACTCCCCTCTTTACCCCTTGGCAGACCCCGCACGAGGGTGCAGGCCAGGCAAGAAGCAGCCGCAGCTGCTGCTGCTGCTGCTGCCACTTCAGCAGCTCCAATTCCAGCTGCCAGAGCCCCCCAACACCCAGCCCAGCCCGACAATGGCTCCCTAGACCATAGTCCCGATCAAGCAGAACCCCCTGACATTCCTGAAGTCCCTATCAGACAGCAACTGTGGCAATACAAGGCCCTCGACAGAAAAGACCTCAAAGAACTTTTTACTGCAGTCACCTCTTATGGCCTACATGCTCCATACACCTTGTCTTGCCTTGAATCCATCAGTGGCGGCGGCGCTGTTCTGCCAGCCGAGTGGCGAGATATTGTTAGAACTGCTTTGAAAAATGATGTTTATGTTTCTTGGGAAGCTGATTTCCTATTAAGATGTCAGGGTATTGCTGCAGGAAATGATGACCTTTATGCCCGCATAGCAGGAATACCCCCATATCACGTTCTTAAAGAACAGTGTAAACTCCCTAGAAGCTTGCTTGCAAACACGGCTCTCGCTGCCCTACGAGCTTGGAAGTCCCTTCCCCGGGCTGGTACCTCTACAGCCCCGCTCTCTCAGATAGTGCAGGGCCCAGACGAACCATACAATTCTTTCATTGCCCGCCTTTCAGAGGCTGTGGAGCGTGTCCTGGGCGTCACCGCCACAGACGCTGATAGTACTCTAGTGAAACAATTAGCCTTTGAAAATGCTAATGATACCTGTAAAAGTATCCTTAGGAACAACCTGAAAGGAAAGTCCTTGCATGATATGATAAATCTCTGCCGCGAGGCAGACCCCTTTGTTCATAAGATCGCCAAAGCCCTTGTTGCCTTTCAAGGCCAGAACAAAGGAAAAACCTGCTTTCAATGTGGTGCTCCGGGCCATTTTGCCTCCCGCTGTCCTCAGCGGCAGACACCGGTGTTACAAGCAGGTAACACTAATCCCCGCCCTTCTCTTTGTCCCCGCTGCCGCCGCGGCAGGCATTGGGTTTCAGCTTGCCGCTCAGTGATTGATTTAGAAGGGAATCCACTACCACAGGTACAGGGAAACGGGCCACGGGGCCAGCCCCGGGCCCCGAAACACATTGCATTCCAGCCGGCCACGGGGATCAGCCGGCACAATCCACCGCAGCCAGCCTTCTCACAGCAGCCCCAGTTTGCGACGCTCTCTCAGACTTCAGCTCCCGAGGTCCAACCGCTGGTGCCAAACGGTATGTTGCCCCCCCAGCAACCTCTCTTGTCAGGGCCTCCCCAGGGAGTGCCGGCCTCGATCTTAGTGCAGCAGCCCCAAAGTTATTAACCCCTGAGGACGGTGTTCAGATTATTCCAACAGGTATTTTTGGACCCCCACCTCCAAACACCTTTTTTATGATTATTGGCAGAGCCTCTGCCACAGTGAAAGGCCTCATAGTACAACCCTCTCTGGTGGACAATGACTAAACTGGAGAAATTATGCTATTGGCTGTCACCCCCTACCACCCAGTTCAAATTGTTCCTGGCCAGCGCATTGCTCAGGCCTTACCTCTCCCTATGAATGTGCAGTTTCCCGCCCTCTCCCACAGTCGCGGGTCTACCTCCCCTGGCTCCTCTGACATTTTTTGGGTGCGTGCCATGTGCCGCATTCGCCCGCCTTTAACCCTTACCATCTCGGGTAAACAATTCACAGGCCTCTTAGATACAGGTGCAGACACCACGTGCATTTCTCCCCTAGACTGGCCTCCTGAGTGGCCCACTGCTTCCACCTTTGACAATGTTTCAGGGATAACTGGCTCCGTCAAAAGAGTTCTTGTCAGTGCCAACAAACTAGTTTGGCAGGACGAAGATGGTGACACAGGTCTCGTCCGTCCTTACATTATTCCCGACTTACCCATTAATCTTTGGGGTCGGGACATTATGGAACAAATGGGTGTTTATGTTATAAAGTGTAAAAATCCTGTTGTATTACAGCAAATGTTACAACAGGGCTACACACCCTCCAAAGAACTGGGAAAAAATTTACAAGGTATCACTCAACCCATTACCCTTTCGCAAAAATTAGATAGGGCTGGATTAGGTTTTTCGCCCCCTGCTCAAAATTTTCAGTAGAGGTCACAGCCTCTCCTGCACCCCCGGCAGATAAAATAACTTGGCTTGATGACAAACCTGTCTGGGTTGGGCAGTGGCCCCTAACCAAAGAAAAATTGGCTGCGGCTCAGCAACTTGTGCAGGAGCAACTTAATGCTGGCCACATAGAATCTTCCACCTCCCCGTGGAACACCCCTATCTTTGTTATTAGAAAAAAATCAGGCAAATGGAGACTTTTACATGATCTTAGAGAAATTAATAAAACCATGGTGCCTATGGGGGCTACTCAGCCTGGACTTCCTTGCCCCTCAGCTGTACCCAAAGGAAGCTATAAAATTGTTTTGGATCTCAAAGACTGTTTTTTTTCCATCCCCCTGCACCCCGAAGACTGTAAGCGTTTTGCCTTTTCGGTACCTTTAACTAATTGCGTGGGCCCCAACCCTAGATTCCAGTGGAAGGTCCTCCCCCAAGGGATGACGAACAGCCCTACGCTCTGTCAAAAATATGTAGCATCCATTATAGACCCATTTCGAATCCTTTACCCCTCAGTTTATATCATTCATTTTATGGATGATATTCTGTTAGCTTGTGCTGATGATTCACTTGTCCTACACACTGCAAAAGAACTCGTTTTTGCTCTGCAACATCGCGAATTTAAAATTTCTGAGGACAAGGTCCAAATTCACCCCCCCCCAACTTTTTCTTGGATTTGAACTGCTTCCCAATCAGGTTCGCACCCAGAAAGTACAACTTCGTACCCACCACCTAAAAACCCTTAATGATTTCCAACGCCTCTTAGGTGACATCACATGGCTGAGACCTTACCTACAGGTCTCCACGGGTGACCTGAAGCCACTTTTTGACATCCTTCAGGGCGATCCTAATCCCACCAGCTCACGCCAACTTACCCCTGAGGCTTCCAAAGCCCTTGCCATTGTTAACACCGCCATTCAAAACCAGTTTATTACTTATTATGAGCCCTCTCACCCCCTTTTCCTCATTATTTGCCCTACTGCCATTGCACCCACAGCTGTTTTGTGGCAGTTCGCCCCACTTTACTGGATCCATTTGCCTTCCTCCCCCGATAAAGTTTTAGCCACCTACCCCCACCTAGTGGTGCGGCTTTTGATGCAAGGCTGCACAGCCTCTCTGAAACTTTTTGGCCGCCAACCCACCAAGGCGATTATTCCCTATACGAAATCTGAATTGCAATGGCTTATGGAAAATCAACAAGATTGGGTTATTTTTGTGACAGGTTTTTCAGGAACTCTAGATAATCACTATCCACCTAATAAATTGCTTCAATTTTTGCGCCTTCACCCAGTAGTTTTTCCTAAACTTACTAAATTTCAACCTATTTCTAATGCCTCACTAGTATTCACAGACGGCAGTTCTAACACCATGGCCGCATTTAAGGTCAATGGCATCATTCACCAGGTCCCCACCCAGTACACTTCGGCCCAGCTTGTAGAACTTGCTGCTGTCCTCAGGGTTTTTCAGGTTGTCCCAGAGCCCTTTAACTTGTACACTAATAGCTGCTATATTGCAGCCTCCCTTCCCCTGTTAGAAACAGTTCCTTATATAAAACCTTCCACCCCTGAAACTGTTCTTTTTTCTAAAATTCAAGAACTCCTTTTGCTGCGCACCAATCCATTTTTTGTTGCCCACATTAGAGCTCACACTGGCCTCCCAGGCCCTTTGGCTGAGGGCAATGACTCAGTCGACCAGGCTACCCGTCTTTTACCTGTCTTTAATCAGCCTGACTCTTTACAGTTGGCGCAACAAGCCCATAAGCTACATCACCTTAATGCGCAAACGCTTAGGTTAAAATATTCTGTCACCCGGGAACAGGCTGGAGAAATTGTTAAGTCATGTAAAGCTTGCCTTTTCCTCTTGCCTGAACCTCACACCGGAGTTAATCCTCGTGGCCTTACACCTGGAGAACTCTGGCAAATGGATGTTACTCATTATTCTGCCTTTGGCAATCTTAAGTATATTCATGTTACAGTAGATACATATAGTGGTTTTATTTGTGCCTCTCTCCAAACAGGAGAAGCCACCAAGGATGTCATTGCTCATCTTTTACATTGCTTTACTATTGTTCCTGTCCCTACGGTCATTAAGACTGATAACGGTCCAGGATATATTAGTTCCAAATTCAAGGATTTTTGTGAAAAATTTGATATCACCCTTAAAACAGGAATTCCACTAAACCCTCAAGGCATTGTTGAAAGAGCTAATCAAACTTTGAAAAATACACTTTTTAAACTCACTTCAGAAAGCGAGAATTTGTACTCTCGCAAAGGCAAACACCGCCTGCTTTTGAATCATGCACTCTTTGTGCACAATTTTCTCTCCTTGGATTCCAGCGGCCGTTCAGCGGCTAATCGACTCTGGCACCCCTCCACTCGTGAGAATTTTCAGCAAGTGCTTTGGAAAGATGTTCGTACAGGACAATGGCTTGGCCCACACCCTGTTCTCATATGGGGCAAAGGTCACGCCTGTGTTCACAACCCAACCACCTCTGAAACGCGCTGGCTTCCTGATAGGCTGGTCAAACTCCATAACCCTCCCAGGGGTAACGCCCCTGAGGACTCTTCTGTTTCCCTTTCAGGTGCCGCTCCTGACACTTCCCCAAGGACACCGCTGGCTAACAATCCTTGCCGCAGCACCTCAAAAACTCTCCCTCTCCGCGCTCCTCTTGAATCTCCCTTGCAAGACGATGACAACACCCCTGGTTCCTTCCCCTCCCCTTTTGACTTTTAGTTCTACAATGGTGCCAGAGACATAGCCAACTCCCCTCCCACCCATCCCCTGACCCATCCTTAAGTAACCCTTTGTGCCCTCACCATGGGTGCTGAGGAACAGTGAGCCACCCCCAATCAATTTTGCCACGACCTGGCCCGTTCACCCATTCCCCAGAACACACTGGCGACAACCACCTTAACGAAAGAGCCAGCGCCCCCCGCTGTAACCTGCCTACCTTTAGAAAAAAATTTTTTTTCACTATCCCCTTTATGCTTGTCCCGGCCACCACCGTGACCGTACTTCATTCCAAGTGCGGCAATCGCTCTAGTATTTTTGTTTGAAAATTTTGGAGTTGTGCAACCACTGCCAACACGAATTGGATTACAGTGTCTCATAAAATTGGATCTTACAAAAAACCTTGGGCATCCGGCGATCTTCTGGCATCCATGAATGTCAGCTCAACCTCTCCCACGCCACGAGCTCTTCAGAACTCTGCCTGCTTCCCCACCCTTCCAGCCCATGCTGTCCTCCGGACCCCCCTCCTCTTCTCAGCTCATCCTTGTCATGATCAACGCCTCCGCCCAGACGCCTTCGGTACCTGCTATTCACCCACCTCACCGGCCTAAATTGCTGCCTTGACCTGCCTTACTTCACCAATGACACCAACCTTCTGCGATGCGGTATGAAGCTTCAACAACGTGGCTTAACTTTAAAACTAGTGGTGGGACTTGAACTTTGCCCCTTGGTACCCAATATGATTCCCCCTATTGAAAATTGTAATCAAATTCTTGTCATTGATTTCTCCTTTCAGTTCATAATTGCCCCCAATTTAACGTTTTTTGCCTGTTTCACTGGTTTATCTCCCCCATTGTTTTACATTTGTTTCTTTAGTCCTAAGACTACTGTGTTTTGGTTGTTTTAAAGCCTAAATTGACTGTTAAATCAAAAATTGCCTTATTACCTCTTAAAAATAACCTTGTCTCTCTCCCGCTGCAGTATAAAAACAAACATTGCCTCCACCCCAGCCTTATTGAAAGGCCTGGGTGTTACTGGTGTAAGCACAAAAATTTATTCATTGGTTCATACTCTAGAATCTGTTAATGCCTTATAACTGTTGTTAAAAATGTTTACAAACTTAGAAAAAGTTTACACTACTTAACTGTTGAATCCCTAGCAGTATTAGAGCAAAAAAACTGCCGTGGTTTAAATTTGACTTTTTTTGAGGGAGGGGGAAAATTTGTGTCATCCTCAGAGAAAAATGTTGCTTTTTAAAATAAACTTGGCTTAGCTAAAGATAGCATTAAACTTGTGGAAGAAAGTCTAGAGAATAGAAATAGACAGAGGGATTAAGATGAGTCCTGATATAAAAATTGGTCCTCTACCTCATCCTGGCTGTCTAAGCTGCTACCTAATTTGGTCCTTTCATTGGCTTTTTGCTAATTTTTTCTTTGGCCCCAAGGCATTCTGTCGCCTCACAAGTTTGTTAAAAATCCGGTTACTGAGATTGCCCTAATGTTCAGTATAGGTCCAATATCAGTGGCTCTCCTAAATGCACCCCGAAGAACTTGAAGCCTTGGATATACCTCTGAGCTTTAAGGAGTTTTGAGTATCTGGCTAAACGCCCCTGCTTGCTCTGCTCCTGGCTGTGGAGATGCCCATGACGGGGATAGCTTGGTGCTAGTGTCTGGGTGCAAACATGGCATTCCTAATATTTTGCGCGCAAAAACTTTTAATTTGGTCTCTTGTTGCCATGTCCAGTACTGGAAGCCCACCAAACGACCTAAGACAGGCTACTCCACCCACCTTGCTCTTCTTCTTTTATTATTTACAGGAAAGGGGGAACTGTGGGGAGCCTAGCTGATGAAACCTGGGACATAGGACACCTCAGTAATTCCTAATCTGGTCACCCACGTGACCAAAAGGCCCATGCCTTGAGAACAAAGGAAATAGACAAAAATAAAGTAATTCAGAGCAGCCCAATATATCCAGCCAGAAAGAAAAATATAGAGTTTGCCTTTGTGTTAGCAAACATTATTAAGAACTCTGTTTGAATCTTATGCCTTTTAGTAAAACGTGCTCAGGTCTACCTCTTTGCCCCTCCCTACTACCTGCCCCAGTTTATGCTAATGAATGCTTGTAACTGTGATTGGTGTAAAATTTGTAACACCCCTGACGTGTTCAGCCCTTAAAAGCTGATCCCCCAACAATAAACTTCCCTTTTTGAAATGCATGCGTTGTCTTGAAGGCTTCTGTTACTAATTTCTCTAGTTCTTCTTTACAGGTCGGTTCTGCTCGAGTGAACCCACTAATAACTAGCAACTTTCATCTCCACACCCCCGCGGGTCGGGGGACTCCCACGGAAGTTGCATTCAGTAAGTTTTTTTTTCTTAAAGGATAAGAGTTAAAGAAAAATAGTAGAAGTGTGACAGAGAGGCAATCACCATTGTTTGCATAGGCTCAGAAAAATATAGGGAAAACGGAAAAAATATTCTTGGCCTGGTTACAAAAAGGCCTCACCCCTGAAGTTTATTGGCATAAGACCATCTCTGGGCTCCAGGCATACCAGTCTGTCTAATCTGAGTCATTCTCAGTGGTCCCCGTGAAACTTTTTCATACTTTAGCTATTGTTTGTATCACGATACTATATTTAAAGATTCTGGATTCTATGCATTTCTTTCATTGAAGTCAGGCTGATGTGGAGCATCCTATAGTTTCAGCACACCATTAGATGCAGAGCAATCTGCCTTGCAAGCAGGCTGTTGCTGAGTCCTCTGCAGTTGAGAGCACTCTTTGGAGTAAGTCAATGCCAGAGAAGTAGTAGGTCTTCCCTGGTAGAGATTTGAATCCTGGTAATGTTATAGACAATTGTGGTTGTTTCAATAGATGGTATCCATTGTTCAAGTGTGTATGGGCGATGCCTATTCTTCTGAGGCCTAAGCCAAATCATTATGCCAATGTTCAGGGTATAAGGCCTAACTGCATTACCAAATTTGTGTTCTCATCTCTATTAGATAAGGACTTGTTTGCATATGTATTATTTTCCCATTTTAATGTGCCTATGCAAAATAGAAACAATGCCACAGGATATTGTTGGTGCATCTGGGGACCTCTGAATAAGGTCCAACATTCCCCATAACTTGGTTCAAACATGCATTCTACACTGAGATACTCTTCTACCAGTTATGCTTATAAAACAGATCTCATAGGGGGAAAAGCAAACAATCAAATAACAAAACCAGAGGACAAAATTATCACTATATGAGGATATTCAAAAAGAGTTATAGATGTTAAGGGAATACAACTGAGATATACAAAGGAGATACACGTGTCCCTTTTATGTTTTAGAAATAGTCAAGAGGGAGGGTGTTGTTTCCGAGACACCACTTTTGTCTGTGATTTTGTCAAACGAAGAGCACATGGAACCATACTATCCCCATGTTGCCTGCTGAAACTTCTGACTCCCCGAGAGGCGTTTGCTTCCTAATTGCTGGAAGCCATGTCATCCCCGTGTTGCCTGCTGAAGCTTCAGACTCCCCCCCAACGCATTGCTGTGAAATATATGCAATCCACCTTGGCCAAAACAAAAGTCATTAGTACAAAAAATGGTTAAATGTGATGTAATAGTAGGTGGGAGTGAGGGAATAAAGAAATAAATGAGCTTCTGGGCGGCATTCTGAATATGACAGATTAAACACAATGATACCAAATATTTGTCTATATGTTCCGCACAGGGGCATTAGCCCCCGTGATATTTCACAATGGAGAGGTTTAGTAAGAAAATTTGCCTGGGATTTCCTGAAGCCACCTCTTCTGCTGCCATTCCCCATCTTAGCAGAAACTCCCGGCTCCCAGGAAGGAAAGAGATCCTTCAAGAGCCAGAAGGCCAGAAGTTCAAAGACCCCACCCAAACCTTCCCTTCCGGAGCCTAGTGGGAAATGGGGAAAGCCTTTAAGTTCCTCCAAGGGACCCACCTCTCTGGCTTGCCCAGGCATGTGGCCCACGGGAAACCCTGGAGTTCTGGAGGAAGGAGGTAGCAGGGTGCTGGGGTGACCCAAATCCCTCACCCTTCCTAGGCCTGGTTAAAAAGGCCTTTGGCATGGCGGGTGCCTGCCAAACCACATGCTGGCAGAAACTCCGATACTGACATTTTTTTTTAATATTAACATTTTTGCTTAAATTTATTAATGAACATTACCTACTCCCACATACATATATATACATACTGTAATATAGACAAATATCAATACTGGGTGCTTTATTTCTTAGCTCCTTTTCTTTTTTTTGGGGGGGGGGGTTCTGTTTTTTTTTTTTAATTTATTTAAACACCTTAATTACATACATGATTGTGTTTGGGTTTCAGTCATGTAAAGAACACCACCCATCACCAGTGCAACATTCCCATCACCAATGTCCCAAGTCTCCCTTCGCCCCACCCGACCCCCGCCTGTACTCTAGACAGGCTCTCCATTTTCCTCATACATTCTCATTATTAGGACAGTTCAAAATGTAGTTATTTCCCTAACTTTCCACTTTGGCCCTTCAAGCTATCAGTTTGGTGGATTGGTTTCTTATTTTTCTTTCTTTGTTTTTAGTTTTGGTTTTTGGTTTTTGGTTTTTCTTTTCTTTTCTTTACTTCTTTTTTTTTTTTTCTCTGTTTACGGGCCACACTCTGTGATGCTTAGGGGTTACTTCTGGCTATGAGCTCAGAAATTGCCCCTGGCTTAGGGGACCATACGGGACACCTGGGATTGAAGCGGAATATGTCCTAAACTAGACTAGCATGGGCAAGGCAGACATCTTATCGCTCCATCACTCCAGCCCTTTTCTTTCCTTCTCTTTTTCTTTTTCTTTCTTTCTTTCTTTCTTTCTTTCTTTCTTTCTTTCTTTCTTTCTTTCTTTCTTTCTTTCTTTCTTTCTTTCTTTCTTTCTTTCTTTTCTTTCTTTCTTTCTTTCTTTCTTTCTTTCTTTCTTTCTTTCTTTCTTTCTTTCTTTCTTTTCTTTCTTTCTTTCTTTCTTTCTTTCTTTCTTTCTTTCTTTCTTTCTTTCTTTCTTTCTTTCTTTCTTTCTTTCCTTCTTTCTTTCTTTCTTTCTTTCTTTCTTTCTTTCTTTCTTTCTTTCTTTCTTTCTTTCTTTCTTTCTTTCTTTCTTTCTTTCCTTCTTTCTTTTTTCTTTCTTCTTTCTCTCTCTTTCTTCTTTCTTTCTTTCTTCTTTCTTTCTTTTTTTCTTTCTTCCTATCTTCTTTTCTTTCTTTCTCTTTCTTCTTTCTTCTTTCATTCTTTTTCTTTTTCTTCCGTTTACTTTCTTTTTCTTTCTTTCTCTTTCTTTCTATCTTTCTTTCTCTCTTTCTGTGTCCATCTTTTTCTTTTTCTTTTTTTCTTTGTCTTTCTTTTTCTTTATTTTTTCTTCATCTTCTTTTCTTCTCCTCCTCCTACTCTTCCTCCTCCTTCTCGTCCTTCTTAAGTCCTTGCTATATTTCAGCTTTCTTTATATTCTTCTCCCTTCTTTTTTGTCTCATGCATATATGTGCATGATGAGTGTATGTGTATATGATGTGCTTTCTATTTAGGAAGTTGTGATGGAATTGTGCATTTGCATTTAATCATATTTTAATTTCATTTAATAACATTAAAAATGCTAACTACTGTTAGTCTAATGTATAAACCCAGTACCGTATTCATCTGTATGAATACATTTCTAAATAAATTATCTACTTGCATGAGTGGGTTACATGATTCCTATTTCTCAAACAAAATACAGCCCAAAATTCAACCCAACAGAGTCACTAGTTGACAAGTCTCTCGTTCACAGATGAGGAAAGAAACTGAGGAAAATTTACAAGCCCATCAAAATCTTGAGCCAGGTTGATGAGGAACTAAAAGCAATGCTCAATACTCAGGCAACAAATTAAGGAAGTATTAGACAGAAAAATTAAGAAATAAATAGATTTCAAGCAACTGAAAGGACTATTTCAGAAGATATCAGAATTCATGGAAATAAAATTGAAGGAGCTAAAGTTTCTGCCAGCAAGACATAGTAGTAGAATTTTACAGTGGGAAGAAAGAACTATATAGACACACTTGAAGAACAATTTCAAGTCAGCATTGATAAGAAGCTCAAAAAAGAGAAGATAGCCAAGGTGCTAGAGTGATAGCACAGCAGGTAGGTCGTTTGCTTGCATGAAACAGACCTGGGCTCAATCCCTTGCATTCCATACATTCCCCTGGAGCACCGCCAGGAGTAATATCATTTTTGTTTGTTTTAGTTTGTTTGTTTTTGTATGGGGGCCACACCCATTTGACGCTCAGAGGTTTTTCCTGACTATGCCCTCAGAAATCGCTCCTGGCTTGGGGTTACTATAGGGGACACACAGTCCGTCCTAAGCTAGTGCTTGCAAGGCAGATACCTTACCTCTAACGCTACCGCTTCAGCCCTGCCAGGAGTAATTTCTGATAGCAAAACCAGGAGTAACCCCTGAAAACTGTGGTGTAATCTGAAAAACAACTCCAGTCCTTTTCCCCTAAAAAAAAAAAAGAAAAGAAAGAAAAGAAAAAGAGAAACAAAAGGATAGAAGAAAAATTTAAGATATTGAGCAAAAACAGGAGCAATAATCTCTGAAATATGAAAATAATAGAAGGTGATGGGGAAGGGATAGGGGAAAAATATTTACTGAGAGCGATAATCATAGAGAACTTCCTCAAGCTCTGGAAGAAGGCAGCTGCTCAAATTCATGAGATCAAAAGAATACCAAACACAGTAGACTCAAAGAGAACAACACCAAGTCATATAATAATGAAAATGTTGAAAATCTGGGAGAACCTTCTTAAAACAGCAAAGGAAAAGATGTATGTTGAATACAAAAAGAACATATGAATTCTGATGGATCTCCCATATGAAATGGCCCAGGCAAGTGAAGAGTGAAATATTCAGATTACTAAGTAAAAGAAATTTTTAACCTAGAGTCCACTAACTAGCATACCCATCCCTTAGATGGGAGAGAGAGATAAAAACAACTGGCAACATTCATGTTATGCAACCTGACTATACATGAACTAAACTTAGATAAACCATGACCAATTTTAGATGCTACAATCCTACAGAGTAAAATGGCATTGCAATTTTTTATGTTGCTTTTACAATTAGATATAATGTTTTTGATATAACTGTTATGGCCTTATGGTCTCAAGCTTATACTTTGATTTCAATTCATTTTCAAACAAGTTTTGTATATCATATGAGTGTGTGAGACAAAGTGTCATTTTCATTGATTTGCATGGAATATCCAGCTTCCCAAGCACTGTTTATTCACAACACCTTTCTTTTTGATACAATTTTCACTTTAGTCATAAATTAAATAGGTATATTTCTAATTTTATTTTTCACAATTAACTTCTATTACATTAACTTTTATACAATAATTGTTTTGAATAATAATAGTAAAAGTGATAATTTGGTTTTACAATACCAAACTGTTTTTATTGTGTTGTAGTAATAGTTGAAGTATGGACATGATGGCTAAGAAAATTTTTCAACTTGTGGACAACATTAAAGTATATAGAGGTTTTAATTCATATAAAATTATGCTGATATATGAATCTTATAATGGGGTTTTGTGGTTGAAAGGTTTACCAGGAATATTTTGGAACTGACGGTTCATTCCCAAGTAAAAACTGACATCATGCTGTATCTGGATAAGTCAATGCTTAGATCATCACAATGTAGTGCAGTTTGGGCCCATTGATGATTGGGTTCTTCAGAAATATTAAATAATAATTAGAACATTGAATTGGTTCCTACATTGAGGCATTAACAAATATTTCTAATTTCTATGACACTTTTGTAAGAATTCTTAGTTTCTTAATGAGGTAGTTCCAATATTTGTGAACATAAGAATAAATGGTTTAATCTTAAAAGTATTTATAGGAAAATCACGGGTCTTTTAATCAAGAAGCTTACTGAAATATTACATTAAAATTACAACTATTACATTAAAATTATGTTAAATTTATTTATTTTTATTAAAATTATGTTGTTGAATTATAAATTAGAGGAATTAACATGAGAATTATTTTAGGGGTACATAACAGTTTCAAAGACATTAGGATAAAGTTTATCAGTTTATCTTAAGAATTTCTGGGGGAGCCGGGAAGGTGGCGCTAGAGGTAAGGTGTCTGCCTCGTAAGCGCTAGTGTAGGACGGACCGCGGTTCGATCCCCCGGCGTCCCATATGGTCCCCCCAAGCCAGGAGCGATTTCTGAGCGTATAGCCAGGAATAACCCCTGAGCGTCAAACGGGTGTGGCCCAAAAACCAAAAAAAAAAAAAAAAAAAAAAAAGAATTTCTGGGCCGGCAAGGTGGCAAGTAGAGGTAAGGTGTCTGCCTTGCAAGCGCTAGCCAAGGAAGGACGGTGATTCCCTCCCCCTGCGTCCCATATGGTCCCCCAAGCCAGGGGCTATTTCTGATAGCTTAGCCAGGAGTAACCCCTGAGCATCAAATGGGTGTGGCCCGAAAAAACAAAAAAAAAGAAGAATTTCTGACACTCCTAATAGCAAAATTATTTTTTCTCTGGAAAAAAATTTTATTGCTTAATTTATGTTAAAACACTATTTTATTGTAAGGTAATTTTTATTATTCATAGGTTTTAATGACTTCTGCTATTTTTCCAGAACAATAAATAAAGCATTGGTAGATAAAAAGAGATAAAATTGTATCCAGTGTTCAATAGGAATCATAATAATTAATTTAATCAATAGCTCTTGGACAATTATTTCCAATATTACAGTTTTATATTTAGTGGTTTGAGAAAGTGATTATAATATTTGATCAGATTGAAAATTTGTTGATGCCTTAAAGCTAAATCCACCTAGAATTACTAAGGTGAGATTTTAATATGCGAAGATTTAAGGAACTAAATAATTTACAAATTAATGTCAATTGTAAGTTGATGTTTCTATATATGTCCTTTTGCATAACTAAGCTCTATAATCTCTACTAACATTAAGTTTCAGAGCCTCTAATACTATTCTCTGGAGACTAGCAGAGAGATTATGGATCTGACAAAGAAAATAGTTAACACTGTAGTAAATTTTCTTATTTGACAGATATAAAGTACTTTTACTTATATAAGTAAATGGCAAATATGGGCTTATAGTCAATATATTTTGTTTCAGCATTAGTTTATTTCTTCTGGCATTGATAGAATGAATGGCTTAGTTCAACTTTTCCAGAAGCAGAACCTTTGACAATGGTTGGAGGAAATGTGGATAATTTTCAAAGGTCATCTCAGGTGGAGGATTCATGGTAAAAGACTGCAGTACACAGGAACAGAAGCCACAAAGGTTTATTACCAGTCAAATTACCACAGTGAGGACTCACAGGTGAAGTTGAGGAACATGAATAAAACATGTATTTAGAAATGATACTGCTGAAAGGGCAAATGAGCAGCACTATCTATGCATATCCTATCTTTTTCAGTGTATTTTGAAACCTGCTCCCGGGGCATGAATATCAATTCTATAGTATTTTTGGTCTGCTGAATGAATAGTTAGGTGTTCTCAGAGAAAGCATTCAGGCTATCAGAAAGTCAAAGAGCTGTGCAATAAAGGTCTGACAATGTTGATTTGATTTTACAACTGACAATGAGTGAATACTTTATACAAATTGTTTAGAAGTGGGAAAAATAGTAGAAACCATAGCGAATAAGAACCTTAGTTCAGTAATGTTTATATGCTTCTGATTTACTGGATATATTGCTAAAACATCTATAAACTTAAAGATATACAACAAATGGCAATTTCTACTAGCAACATTACAGTGGGTAACAGAATATATTTCAAATTTGACAAGCATTTTATATGCTATTTGTTTGGTATATTGTGCTCCATTAACTATATACTCTAATAGCTGCTAATTTCTTTTAGAAGTGCCAGAAAAAATAAAATCTATTCAATAATTCTAAAACCTCACTAAAGCACATTGGGTTGTTATTACTGCTGTATTCCAAATACTTAATAGCATATAATAAAAAGACCCCTCAAATGTTATTATTTTACATTCTATGTGACAATTCAGCCATATAGTAGCATATGGATTACAACGGAACCTTTATTAGTGTATATTAATTTTTTCTCACTAGAATATATAAATTATTTTGTCTCATAATAATTTTGATAGAAACATAATCAGTATATGTATGTAATATTTTACATATATTTATTTTTTCCTTATGACAGCACTTTAAACTAAGGAGCAACATTTGAAAACAATGAGATAACAAACTTCAGCTCACAAAATTTTTTTGACTTTTATATAATCTGTGACATAAAACTGACATAATTAATAGACTTTTGTTAACTTAATCATGACACCAGCTAGGTAGCAATTGCTTAGAGTTGAGTGTCCATTTAATGAAGGACATTTTAACAGGAACCAATTTAGTGCCCTTTTTGTCAATCATGTATTACCAGGATGTATTCTGAATAGGCACATAGAAATGTAAAGGACTCATTCCACTTTCTCTTCAAAATGTTGGCTAAGAAAAAAAAACTCAGTCTTAAAGTGATTGAACAACAGATATGGTAATTGCATTCAGTGACCTGGGTTCTATGCTCTGCATATTATATGTTGATTTCAGGACAGACAGGAACCCAAAATAATCCCTGAGCACTGCCAAATGTAGCTAAAAACAAAATAACAACAACAACAAAATTCAACAACACACTCAACTCACACACACACTTTCAGAAATCCAAGATGATTCTCAATGTCCTTTACCTGAGTTATTCATTTAATAATAAAAGACTGTACTTGACATTGCATTTAGGAACAAAGAAGATACTCACTAATAGTTTATTATCAAGGGAAAATAAAATTGTTATATGCAGTGCTAGCAGAAGGGTTATAGTTTATTCTTAGGGTATTATCTTGTTAATTCAAAGTCATAGATAAAGTGGTTGAATTATTAATCTTATATAAGACCAGGGTTTTTTAATATTAAAGTTGTTTTTATTCATTTTTTTCAATATCAAATTTCTTCATTGCCTATTTAGGAAAGAAATATCAACCAATGGATATGAAAGATAAGAGGGATGAAAACAAGTAACCACAATGGTATAAAAATTATATATTTGATTCACAAGACCAGTTGCAAAATGATGGTGTTGGTTGTTGAGGATAAGACTGCTAAAAATTTACAGGTATATTGTTATATATCATTCAATATGAAACGATATAGGCTCCTGGTTTTATCACAGAAGTTGAGACTCATTCACTTGAAAGCTATGTGCATCAAACTCAATGTATCACAAGAATAATTTAGGTAGTAGACAATATCAAAATCTACTAATAATTTTATATCTCACTAAAAATAATTTACTTGTAAACTTTATTTTTTTACCTGGGGTGGGCACACTTGCCAGCAATCAGGCATTACTCCTGGCTCTGTGCTCCAGGCAGGCTCTATGGAACATACGGGATGCTGGTGATCAAATCTCGGTTGACCACAGACAAGGCAAACAGCCTACCGACTATATTTTCACTCAAACTCTCTTTGGGGTTCCTTACCTTAAGATTGCCAGCTAGGTGACTGGATAGCATTACCTAGATATGAAAATCCTGTCTGTGACTCCCCAATTTTCCAAATCACAGGTTCCCTCTTGTCTTTGGAAGGAAATTAATTTACAGGGCTTCTAGATAAATTTATGCTGAGTCTTCTGTTTTGTTTTTATTTATTTATTTATTTATTTATTTTGCATGTAGCAGACCCCATTTTATTATTTTTCAGAATTTAATTTTTTTAATAATTCTTATTTTGACCAAAGTGAATTACAAATCTTTCACAGTAATATTTTAGGTACATAGTGACAATGAATCAGGGGAATTCCCACCACCAGTGTTGTCCTCCCTCCATCCCTGTTCCCAGCATGCATCCCATATCCCCCTCCTTTGGCCTCGGGCTGCTAGAATAACCTCTGTGTCTAGCTTGTTGTAGATTGGGTATCGATTCTGTTGTCATTGGCTTTGTATTTAGTATTTAAGTATGATCATTTTCTATTTTTACTCAATGCTCATAAGCCTGTTTGGTCTTGGTACCATCCATTATTTCCATCTCAATTTATGAGGCAGAACAATATGATTCAAGTTATGTGGTTCTGTTTAAAGAAAGAAAAAAAAACGGGGTGGGGGGACAAAAATCAAACAAACAAAAAACTGGGAGGAGTCCAGAGATTATAAATATCAATTTAAGAAAAGAGGGGGAAAAACAGAAAAAAAATAACACAAATACAAAAATATACCCAGACAAGAAAACACAAACAACAAAGTAAAAACAGCAACATCAAAAAAATAAAAAATAAATAAAAATAAAAAAATCAAACAAAAAACAGAAAAGCACCAAAGTAATAAAGACAACAACCAAGCAGTAACCACAATCCTGAAATAAAACAAAACTAAAAATATATTTGTTTTGCATAGGCACAGGAAATATTGGGGAGTTTAGATAGTGAATTCCCTTGGCCTAAGAGATACAGGGTTTCTATGCCCTTGTTTTTAATCTGAGTCACCATTGGCTATGTTCAGGGGTTGGTTTTGGAGCTTCTATTTTGACAATGAAAGCAGGGAGGAATATGTATACAAGTCTGAGAAATAACCAGAACTTTTAGACAATCACCGATCTATTTTTGATAGCTAATTGACAAATGTAACAACTTCACCCCGAGAACACTTTATTACTTTACTACACATGAGAGTTCGAAGCACAAGAATAGGAAACCTGAAGGTGATTTGAATTCGGAAAAGACGGTGAAGGAAAAAAAGAAGCTGAATACCCGTTGGAGTCACAAAAACCTGTAGCTCTTACATATGTTCTGCTTTTCTAAATTATTCTTTACAATGACATACAAGAAAAAGGTTTGAAAAGACACATCTTAAGCACTTATCTATGTAAGAAAAAGGGTGATATGACGCAATATTTTGAGTAGGGTTTGGATAAGAAAATCAGTAATCTGGAAAGTGTCCTGTTTCAAAATATTGTCTCCTAGAATATTATACTGCTGAAAATATTAAATCGAAGTTGTAGGAGTATACATTTCTGTCATCTGCCAAAGGACTCATTTAATATCTTCTTTGTACATGATGTTCCACTTGAAATGGTTCAGGGTTTTTCAGTTCCATTGGAATCCGGAGTTTTATACCCATTTCCACATCCCTTACTGTATCTACATTGCTGTACATATATAGGACATTTCTAGCTACTTCTTATCTCTTTTCAACAAGTGCTACTTTTCAAACTAATGTGCACTTTCTGGATGACTAAAAGTCATACTAACTCACAAATACATACATATATACCACATGAAGTCAAACATTTTATAAAAATAAATAATATTTTAAACTTTTTATCTATACAACAGGTAATTATTGCCATTTAAGATTTTATAATCTATAAATTACAAATTGCAAAATTCATAATTATAAAATTTTATTTAAAAGTTAATATAAAGTACTGATTCAAATTTTGTAGAGACAAATTTTAATTACTACTTATCAAATAAGACAACATAGATATTGGAAGCTCTCCTAGACTGTCGTGCTATAAAATATAGAAATAAAAATGATCAATAATAATCAATTTAAGGAACAAGCTCAGATTTATTGTTTGTTTGTTTTTGGGCCACACCCAATGATGCTCAGGGAATACTCCTGGCAATGTGCTCAGAAATTGCTCCCTGCTTGGCGGGCCATATGGGATGCCAGGGGATTTAACGAGGTATGTCCTAGATTAGTGTGTGCAAGCAAATGCCCTACAACTTGAGCCACCTCTCCAGCTTCAAGTTCAAATTTCTAAGGTTCACGGACATTCTTACATCATGAATTTAAATTCTCTTGACTAAATCAAATAATATCACTGAGAATTCAAATTGACCAAATGAAAGCATACATAGAAAAAGTTCCTAGGACCAGAGAGATATCATGGAGGTAGGGCATTTGCCTTTCATGCAGAAGGATGGTTTTTTGAATCTCGGCATCCCATATGGTCCCCCGAGTATGCCAGGAACTATTTCTGAGTATAGAGCCAGGAGTAACCCCTGAGTGGTGCTGGGTGTAACCCAAAACAAACAAACAAAATGTTTCTATTGTATTCTTTAGCATTTAATATTATTATATTTAATAGCATCAATATATTATAGTATTATTCAATTAACACCTGAAATACTGTATTTTTTCTGATCTCAGTTATTAGTGTTATTTTTTTTTCAAATACTCTGTCTACTTTTTCTTCCTAAATAAGTTTTATTTTCACTTTATGACCTTTTTCAGTCCTATTTGTAATGCAATGTTAAGTAAGGCGACAAAATGCTTATACCATGAATGTTCTATTAACACATTAACCTTTGAGACATTTTAATAGTAAAGTGCTGTTATTTACTGGATGCCTTTTCCATATAGAGCTATACCAATACAAAATATTTCAACATAAATTTTAGAAAAGTTTATATTTTGTGGCATTGATAATCATTGTATGGACTTTTCCTAAAGGGGTTTTTAACCTTTCTACTCTCATATATGAAGAAGAGTAACACTGTGAGAGAAGAAATGTATTATATGAATTTTTAATTCAAATTCTCTGAGGCAAAGACATCATATGCAAGTAAAATTGTTCTATAAATTACTAGAGTAGAGCAATATGAACTAGAAACTATATAAGTTTGGGATAAGAGTTGTTGAACTGTTGAAGTGTTATTGTAATTATAGAATGAGGTTTTATACTGTATTAAATATTTTGTAAAAGCTTAAATATGTTATAGTTTAATATATCATATTAAATATTTTTTATTTTTAATAGCAAAACTCATTTTTATTAGTATTATGTGTTAAACATATAATAATTATATATCCTGGTTTTGAATAATATTACATAAAAACTTTCAGAAAATAAAGCAAGTAAAATGAAATATAACTAAATAAATCGTGCAACTTAAAGAATCTAATTAAATAGCTAATCACTTTTTACTTCAATAAAATCCATTAAAATATTCAAACAATGGGGCCGGGCGGTGGCGCTAAAGGTAAGGTGCCTGCCTTGCCTGCGCTAGCCTTGGATGGACCGCGGTTCGATCCCCCGGTGTCCCATATGGTCCCCCAAGCCAGGAGCAACTTCTGAGCACATAGCCAGGAGTTACCGGGTGTGGCCCAAAAACCAAAAAAAAAAAAAAATTCAAACAATAGCGAATGGTTATGCAGGATTTGGTATTAGAATTTCTACCATCAATTATTTGCAATTATTTCTTATTGACAATAGTTATGACTATAAGCCTGGTAATTTACAATCCATAAAATGTGTTTCTACATTCACATAACACTTGGAATGCTTTACAACTTCACAAGTATACCGTAGTATAAGCAACTTAAAATTTACGGTATAAATTCAAATCATAGCATAATAAAAGCTCTCTAAGAGAAATTATTTCATTTAAGATAATTTGAAAAACTAATTGACATATTTTTCTTATTAAATGGTGTTTTCATTTATATTTATATCTACATTAATAAATTACATTTTTTCACATATAAAATTTTTGAGTAACTAAACTGAACCTTTTCTACTATATAATAGTCTATTTTTAAATATCAACATTTAACACTTAGGTCCCAAAACACTGTGTGATAAGGAACATTTGTCCATGTGACTTGTTACTGAGTTGTTAAAGTAAATAACAAAATTTTGCATATTATAATTAGAATAAACTATATTAAAAGACAAGAATGAAGTATGAATATAATAATTCAATTAACTATTAAAATATTATAATTTATAGAAATGTTTTTCTGAATAACTTTCTCAGAAAATTTGAAATGCAAAACTATAGCATAAAATATACTGGTTTTAGAAGAAATAACTAACTTAAAAATAAAATTATAAAATAGATCATTGTATTATATTATGTTTCAGTGCATTTTTCAGAACAAAAATATCTTAAATGTATTTGATGTATTTTGGATGAATGAATTATTTTATTTTATAGAGTCATAGGTATTACAAATTAGAATTGCTTAATAAAACTTTGACTTTTTGTTATTAACAGTTATCAAATAGTATAATATTCTACTGATACCTTAAGTAGATGTGAATGTTTACATGCAATATTCAACATAAAAAACATAAAATGCTCTTTTCACTGTGTGTTATCTATTATTAGGATTTTTAATAAAATTTTGTTAATTGAGCTTAAGTTAAAGTAGAAACAGGATATATCCTACTAACATAGGTACAATATAACTACTCTAAAAACACATTTAATAGATGTTATCAGTGAGGAATATTATTTTATTTATCTCAAAAATGCTGGTTGTAAAGTAATAAAATGCATATACACTTTTAATCTACGTATGTTCTTGATGACAATAAAGACATTAAAATAGGAAGCATACAGATTTAATCCTGGATCATAAATCAAATTTATTACAATAGAAAAAAACCCAGAAAATTCAAGCATGTCATCATGAAAATAGACACTTATTTGATAAGTTCGAAATAATGATATTGTGGATATTATGTAATCTTTTCAATAAATACATTTTTTTGAAATTCATAGTCATATTAAGAAAAGTGGGGGCCAGGCGATAGCGCTAGAGGTAATGTGCCTGCCTTGCCTGCGCTAGCCTTGGATGGACAGCGGTTTGATCCCCTGGTTTCTCATATGGTCCCCCAAGCCAGGAGCGACTTCTGAGCGCATAGCCACAAGTAACCCCTGAGCGTCACCGGGTGTGGCCCAAAAACCAAAAAAAAGAAAAGTGAACCTAGAATTAGATCCTTGTACTAATTACAAACTGTAGTAATATCAATATTTATTTAACCTAATGCAAATAGGAAAATATAAAATTTTTAGAAAGAGTGAATGACAAACAATAGAAGTTAGGTATTGTTGATGGAATTTTAAATAAGACATCCTAAGTAAAATCCAATAGTGGAAAAATTGGTAAGCCAGATTTCAGTAAAATTAAAAGTATTATAAAAGGTTTAATAAAATAAGTCATAGACTAAACAAAACACTTGAAAAACACATATTAGACAAAAGATTATTAACAAAAGGAACTATCTTGTATATGTAATGTATATTCTTTTTCTGTCTTGAATGGTATTGTCTTAGTTTTTAATAGTCCTCATCTAGTTAGCATTTAATATTTATATTTATTTTGGCTAAATCTTGCTTGTGTTCTTACTAGTCATAGTTTTTTGTATCAATTTTATTCCATGCTATTTTGTTAACAGTATGTTAATTATAATATTAATTATATTGAGTCTAATTTTAAATTAATATTTAAATTAAGTTGGGTTTAATTTTAAAATAAGAATAAATTTTCTATTTTAGAAAAATGAGTAAATGTTGGCAATAGCAAATATTTTCTCTAAATTAACTTTAGTCCCAGAGTATATGGTAGAGAAGGAAGAAAATCAAGTGAGGGGAATGGGAGAAGATAGATGAAACAAGAATAGGGCAAAGATTTAAGGGAATTTGTTACATTCATTAGTATAAAGAAATGATAGAAAGAGAAAGATACAAATTGGGGAATTAACAACAGTAAAATCATGAGACCCAAACTTTAACAGTATCTGTCAATATGGCTAGCTGAGAGACAGAGGGTAGGAGATGAAATTGAGGGAACATTGGTAGAAGGAAATTGACACAGGAAGCCAGATTGGTTCTGGAGCTTTGTATGTTTAAAACCCAACTATATTTGATGAGTAACTTTGTAAACCATGGTGCTTTAATAATATATATTAGTACAAATGTCTGAGAAATATTTTTAAATTTTAATTATAAATTATTTTCTATCAAAAATTTATCATGTTAACAATCTGACGATAATTTTTTTAATAATATTCCCTAAATTTGAGTGAGCAAGAATAGCTAACATACTTTGCTATATGTGGCTTCTGTCCTACAGCCATCAATGAGATTTCCGTGAATCCACTTTAGGGAGAGTGGGTGGCAAATATATGAAATATAAAATAATGAGACCACACAAAATACATTGTATGGGGACCTGCGTCTGCAATAAACGTGAGACAAATTTACTCTCCATGTTGGAAAATATGTACAAGTCTCTGGAATGCAAGGTGGAGAACCTTAGGAGAAAACAACACAATGGTACCAAGCCCTAGAATATACATATCAAAAAACTAGCCTATACAGGTGAAAAGAATCCCCAGCTAAGGAAGTGACATAAGGGGGTGTTCTAGTTTAGAAAGGATGTTCTTATAACAAAGGAAGAGAAACTGGTTTTGCTACAATTTTGCAGCCTGCCATTACCACCTAGAAGCTGAAAACAAAAACAGGTTACAGGTAGTTGTCTGGACTCGTCTTTGAGTTGAAAATATTCTTAGCCAGCAGGGGACTTTGGCAGCTTTTGGTACTGAAATTTCTCTGACAGCAAATTAACTGAGGCCAAATTTTGGTCTGTAGTTTTGCAAGGGAGACAAAGCCAAATGATAAGAAAAGAGATATTTAATGTCATCACCATGTCATATATAACAGAAATATAGCCAGTGATCCATGCTGGAGTTATGATTAATTCTACCAATGGGCCTGCTGGCTAAAATATTTCTTGGGGGAATATAGCTCACTGCACCAGGAAAGCCAATAGACACATCTGGTGGGCTAGCTTTTCCTTTAATCGAGACATCCGTGCTGCATGCCGTGACACTACTTAGGAACAGGTTTGTTGGTAATGAAAAGGGAAGTCAACAACTAGTTACACCAGCCCTCACTGCTGTAGCTCATAAAACTTGAAGGTCAGGTTTTGTAACCAGAATTCTGTAATTTTCTATGCTTATACCTGCTTTTCGTATCTAGCCCTTTTTGTCCTAAAGAGGAACTCTTATGAACTTAGCGGATGTCATGCCCTTATAAAGAAGTCATCCTTACCCCCACTTCTCTCTTCCCCTTCTTATGGTATATAAGGATGAACAAAGAAAGCCAAGTGGTCCTTTGCCTCTGTTGGGTTCTGAATGAGCATTGGACCCTGGCTGGCCAGAATAAAGAACCCACTTGAGCTTTTGCCTGAGTGACTGTCTCTTCATTTCTCTGCATCAGAGCAGCATCTGGACTATCAAGCCTTAAATTTTTGACGAGCCAGCCAGAATTCCTTCATGTGTCCGGAGTGGAGTGGTGAACCGAAAACTTGGTGGATTCTAAGCAGTGTGTCTTGTGTTGTTGGTTGTGACTTGATGTGTATTGAAAATAGCAATGCATCTTGTGTTGTTGGTTGTGATTTGACTTGTGTTGGAAATAGGAACAGGGGAATGGTAGTTTGACTGAGGGCTTGAAAGTCCCCACTCAACGTGGATTACGGGTGGTAGTGAACTGCAGTGGTGCACCCTATTTCTTTTACTTGATGTGTGTTGGAAATATAAATAGGGAAATGGTGGTAGTGTGACTGAAGGCTTGAGAATCCCCACTCGAAGTGGATTCGGGGTGGTAGTGAACTGCCGGGTTCAAAAACTATAGGTCACGACCCTGAAGGTGCCCCAGAAGTTTTATTTTGCTGCAGCTGGAAGATGTTCCCAGGCTGCCATGGTGAACCCTACTTCTTTTAATTGGAGATCTTTGTCTGTGGTTCTGTGTTTTGTGTTTTCTTTGTCTGATTTAAACATGGAGGGACACTCTTAGAAAAAAAAATGTGTGTTAAACCGGCTTTGTTATTCTAGGTACATGGCAGAGGGTAATGGAGGTAAACTCCAGATTTCTCAGTGGCCATTGGGGATAAATTTTCCCTGGAGAATTACTGGACTTTGCAATCACCCAGCTTTTCCTGCCATGTGTTAAGGCCAAAGAAAGAAAAAATAATGAAAATTAACATGTGACTAGAGAAAGAAACAGAGGCTAACTGGCGGCTTTTTGAAGAAATAAAAAGTGCTTTTTTTTTGGGGGGGGGCCACACCCGGCGTTGCTCAGGGGTTACTCCTGGCTGTCTGCTCAGAAATAGCTCCTGGCAGGCACAGGGGACCATATGGGACACCGGGATTTGAACCAACCACCTTTGCTTTTTTAACTCCCCAGTCTTGAGTTTATCTAAAGAAAGGAATTCACCCAGCCCCCAGGGCAAAGGCTATTGTCCTCCCAAACTTACCTGGCTAGATAATGTGGGTGTAGACAAAGTAATTCCAGTGGGTCCTTTACATATCAAAGAAGAATTTAGTTAATGGTTTGAAAGCCAGAAAGAAAAAAAAAAAATTTAAGCATTTAAATTTCTGACTTAGAAATTTCTTAAAATGAACAATTGGGTGAAAAACGTTGCAAATTATTGTGGTTGGCCTTTTTAAAGAGTATTGTTAATTTTGTGAATGCATGTTATTGTTACAGTATCTCAATTCCATGTCGAATTTATCTCACCAAACTTAATGGTGGGTTTTAAGGTAGCTTTAATTAAAAATTTGATGGTACTAGGTTGTAAACATCTAAAAGAAAGAAATCAACATAACTGTGTTAAATAAGTTGGGTACACGTGGCGGTGGTTGGCAGCAAGACTGCCCCAGAGGATGAGTAAAAAAGTTAAGAGAAGGGGCTGAAAAAATAGCATGAAGGTAGGGTGTTTGCCTTGCATGCAGAAAGGAAAGTGGCTGAATGTAAAAAGTTTAAGGATGTGCAAAAGGAATTAAAAATGTGTACTGGAAAAAATCTGTATAATCAAACTAAATGATTATTATTGATATGCCTTTAGGTTAACATAAAAAAGTGTAAATATTTTTAAGCATGTTATAGTGTTTTCATGCTATTGAGTAAAAAATGGGGTAATAAGAAATCTTATAAACATCTAAAAAATAGAAGCTATTTTTTAAAAAAGTAATCTATAATTTAAAAGAATCATTAAGGTTAAGTTTAAAAGTTTTTAAAAATTGGTGATTGTTAATTATAAATTCTTTAAAAGTCTAAATCTGCCAGAAGTAGTGAGCATTCTTCCTGATATTCAGAAGTAATTTGTGTAACGTAAATTGCTGGTGCCTTCTGCCTATAAACCAAGGCCAGAAGACTAAGTAAACATCTATTTTCTATATGGTTAAGTAATATTTGCCTTTTCTCTTTTCCTAGAATCTTTCAGTAGCATTTTATGTCATGGCATCATGTTCCTTTGCAAAAGATACAAACAGATGGCTTAGCTCTCTGCAGGAGGAGTGATCCCCATGCAGACAGGAAATCCTAAAATTAGTGAGGGGATCCCACAGCCTCTTTCAGAGGAATAATTGGAATTGAGGTGGTGTGAAAAGCAGGCACCCTTAAGCATTTGGCTGTAAAGACCGGAAAAATTCTGAAATGAATGGCCTGAGTAAGAAAATTGGAGATTTCCTAGAAGATTCTGAAGCAACACTGACCACAGCCTGTGGGCCCTGCTCTCACCCTCCACCCTCAGTCTTAAGAGAAGAGATTTCAAGGTTAGTCTCTTCCAAGTCTAAAGAGAAGTGGAACAGACAGGCCACCTCTGGAAGTTCCTGCAAGAGGGTGGGGTGCCCACAGCCATTCAAGATCATCACGCTGAACTGACCAACTTATCAGCCAAACCTGAGTGACTGTGACATGATAAACCTGCTGTGTCTACAACCTATACTCAGAAAAGCTCTGTAAGTAGTGGGGGTGTCCCAGATGGAGATTTCTCCAACAATGCTGTATATTGTGCAAAAGAAAAAAAGCCAAAAGTTATTCAAATATCAGGCAAGGTACTAGGTAAAGGTAAAGAGAAAAACTATTTTTGTAGCTAATTAAAATTCTAGTGGGCTTAACTTAAAATCCACTTCTTTGAAGTAACTTATGTGAAAATGTTCTCACAAGTTGTACTAGACCAGATCATAAATTGCGATTGCAAGCATTAGTCTGACTAAAGTAACTTAAAGCTGTGTTTATTAATAATACTATGATGCTTTAATACTGGTGTTTAATTTGTGCTATCATTACAGATAGTAAGGACAACTGTGCCATTCAAGTTGTTCCATTTACTGCTCCAGGGCGTGGTTGGGTTAAGTAATATTCCCCTACCTAATTAATCTAATCCTTTTCAGGTGTTAAGACTGCAGAAGTAAACCAGTTAACTGCTCATTTAGGAAAATATGAGATTTCACCCTATCTAGAAAGTGAAACTACAGGTCTTGTCAGCCTGAAGTAGCTACAGAAAATTGATCTTCGACCACGTTCCCTTTAATGACTTCTAGGGTGATGAAATCTCTAGGAAAAATATGAAGCAGAATGGTCATCAGAAAAAGCTACCAGGGAAATATGGGGAAAAGAAAGGCCACAGAAATTCATAAGCCAAGTTGACAATTAAAAATAACATTATGCCTATCTATCCCAGAAGTTGAAGCAGGTAGCAAAAATAAACCAACCTTAACATTTAACAAAGATGGGTAGTATAAAGAAAGGAGCAAAAATTATGCTTCCCTTGGTAATGTTAAAAGTAAGAAAATTATTACTAGATATGAAATTTCTTTATCTCTGTCTAACCCAGTGCAGGAAAGGCAACTGAAGTTTAGGACTCTATTGTTCTCTCTACCACAACAGCCCTTTAAGTTGCAGGATTGAAAAAAAGGAAAGCAGAAACCTCCTTATCTTCGTGGTGAAATTCACAGCCTGAATAAGAAGAAAGCCCTGAAGATCCAGATAAGCCAGCTCATAGGACCAGAACAGAAGGCAGACAATCCTGGTCTTCCTACATCTGCAACCATAACAGCACAGCAACTAGCAAGAATGACACCCTCTTCCCCAGACTATGGATAAGGGGGGTTGTGGACCTAGTCACTAAGGAGCAGGCTAGCAATATCAATAAACAGGTATAACAGGCTCTCACAACATTTAATTTTAAATGTAAAGATGGAGGTCCCCTATCACACTGGCTTCTAGGATTAGAAGCCTTACTACAAGAAGTGGGGATTGAAAAGGGAAGTCAACAACTAGTTACACCATCCCTCACTGCTGTAGCTTGAAGGTCAGGTTTTGTAACCAGAATTCTGTAATTTTCTATGCTTATACCTGCTTTTTGTATCTAACCCTTTTTGTCCTAAAGAGGAACTCATATTACCTTAGCAGATGTCTTGCCCTTATAAGGAACTCATATTACCTTAGTGAATGTCATGCCCTTATAAGGAAGTCATCCCTATCCCCCACATCCCCCCTCCCCTTCTTATGGTATATAAGGATGAACAAAGAAAGCCACGTGGTCCTTTGCCTCTGTTCGGCTCTGAATGAGCATTGGACCCTGGCCAGCCAGAATAGAGGACCCACTTGAGCTTTTGCCTGAGTGACTGTCTCTTCATTTCTCTGTGTCAGAGCAGCATATGGACTAACGAGCCTTACAGTAAAACATAAAACATAGTGCATTAGTTTCATTCCTTGTAAATAAATCTATGTACTTAACCACAATATTAATATTCTGTAATATCAGTCAGAATTATCTAGATAATTAAATACTAAAAATATTTTTATCCTGTATGGATAAAATTTAAGGACTTTCTTAATCTGCCTAATATATTTCTAAGAATGTATTATCATCTTGCTCTCATTTATTTATTGACGAACAATTATAAAATTCTTAAAGGTTTCAAATAATTGCATATTTTTTTCCAAATATACAAGTAGGCTGGACACAAATCCAAATAATACTAGTATTAGAGGTATCTTTCCTAAAAATTTCTAGGATTTTATCTCTGGATAAGAAACAGACAACTTAAAAGTATATAAAATAGATCCATCAAAATATATTCATAAACCGAGGCTAAAAAAAAGCACTTTAAAATGTGTTTTCAATTTGGAAGTAACACTGTACCTATTAGGTACTCAGGACTTTGACTCTGTGCTCAGGAGAAATCACTTATGCTAGTGCTTGTGGGAACAGATGTCTCTTGTCAGGAAAAACTCCTATTGGCTCGACTATCCACCACTGAATTAGCACTCTTGAAATTGCCTTAATATTATTTTCTTGCTGCTGAAGTTAGATAAAGCTGATACAATTTTAAAGCATTATACATAATATTTAAAAGGATGCTGAGGAAATACATTTGTTATATTTAGACAAAGAATACATGATTAATTAACAGACATTTTGATGAATGTGTTTTTCTGAATGGCTACAGTTTTATATTCTTTTAAGTTTTTTGTTATTTCTCAGTTTCAATACATCTGCAAAGCAAAAAATATAGTATCCTATAGATCAATTTTCGTAATGATCAGCTATAATATCTTAGGGACCAAAAAAGTTGGTATACAGTTATACCTTTTTTATTCTGTATTTGTACTAATATATATATATATATATATATGTATATATTTCAGAAACTATTGATATATATATTTATATATTTACTTGGGAAAGATATTACCATTAATATTCTTAATTTCAACCTCATTCTGATGACATTAACATTTACTTTTCCACTCCAGCAACATGCGGATTGTGTTCACTATGTTTATTCAACAGAAAAATCTGAAACCAATGTGTAATTTTTCACTGTAAAGGTAAATCTAAAATAAGAAAATGAATAAAAATACCTAGCAGAGAGATCTTTACCAGAAAAAATTGCTTTGACAGTAACTGAAATATCTAAAGAAAGTAGAGCTGCTTTTTTATTTTTATTTTATTGTTTTTTGATCCATATTTGAAATGCTCAGATGTTAGTCCTAGCTCTTCACTCAAGAATTACTCATATAGTACTTGGGGACCACATTTTATGAAGAGGAATGAACACTGGTTGCCAACATTACAAGACAAATGTTCTACACACTGTATAGTTGCTGTGGCAACTGAAAAGATTTTTAAAAGGTACAAAGATATTGGACACTTAGCTGGTGAATATTGTTACTGTGGTGTGGTAACATTATGCACCAAAACATCTAAACATACTAATATTACATTTGAAAACCAATGTGAAGTGATAATATGCGTATATATCATCAGATATACATATATATATATATATATATATATAAATACTATTTACATGTGTCTGGTTTTGATCAAAAGCATTTTAATAAATACTAGTTTGAAAATAACAACACTATATGAATATGCATATACTCATTACTAGCAATTGTTTTAAAATAAGTTGCCAAGTGGAATTTCATCAACACAGGAAAGCTAGCAAGGAAACTGTTCTGCAGAAAAGAAAAACAACAAAATAAATTCTTCAGTTTACAGATATTTTTAGAAATATAAACCACAAAGGTACATATTTTTGTTTAACACTTTTTTGAAGATAAACTGTTGCTTAAATCATGAAACATTAATATTTTTGTTATATATATTTGGAATCACAAAAAATAAATTATACTTGAAAACTAAAACAAATAGGAACTCTACTTAGCTACAGATTACACTAAATGAACAATTTTTCCTTATTTCTCACTATGTCTTAAGTACAAATAAGACACAATAGACTAAATCTACCAAGCATATTAGATACAGTTATTATTTTCCATTTGATAAATTAATCAAATGTTAGCATATCATTTTGATTATGTAATTTATAAAGATCAAAACATTTGAACTAAAATATGGAAATTTTATAAGAATGCTATGCAATCTTAACAATTACTATCTGTCTCTCTAAAAAGATACTGTGAGAGTGATGCTATACTGCTCAATGAAAAACTAAAGTGTTCAAGCAGGAAAAGAATAATTATCTCAATCATCAAACATTTATTTAAAAACATACTATATAATAGCATAGAATGTGAAGAATGGCAGTGAGCAAATTTTCATTTTCATAGATCTTAGAATTGCCTGAAAATTTTTCTAAAGTTATTCCAATCACTAGGCTTCCCATTCATGTTCATATGTGACCCTCAGTTCACCTAATTATTTTCATTTCTACTATCACTCACCCAAATCTGGTGTGTCAATTTTGTACTACAGTGCCAAGATTTTAATTGATAGTGTTTATACTTTTATTTAGTTTTTGTATATTCCATATAAAATTATATTGCTGAAGAAACTCTGAGTAAAAGAAAGATCAAACCAAAACACAAAGACTACCAAGTAAGATTACGAAGTCCAAAAAATACAAAGAAAACCAAATAAAATACAAAATACAAAGACTACCAAATGGGAGAAGCCATTTTCACACAATGTATAAGATTGTAAAAGATCTTGGGTATATTTTTGGGGTGGGGGTTATGGTTTTTGGGCCACACCGGTGATGCTCAGGGATTACTCCTAGATATGCACTCAGAAATCGCTCCTGTCTTGGGTGACCATATGGGAGATCGAACTGAGGTCAGTCCTGGGTCAACTCTGAGCAAGGCAAACTTTATATTACTGCTGCTATCACTACTGCCCACAGATTGTATAAGATATATTAAATAAAGGATTCATATAAAAAAATCTATGAGGTACTCACAGGAATCATTAATATAGAAATCAATGACCTGATTCAGATTGAGAAAGATTAACATTTAATAAGTTACTTTTTTATCCTAGAATTTCATGAAATGAAATAAAAATATTTCTTTTTTTATGTGTTTGACATCTCTTTATCTTTATCTTGATTTCTTTATATGATTGAAGGCTTACATCATTGAACAAATGTGCCTACACTTAGCTTTGCATTCCTTTTTTTGTTTTTTTGTTTTTGGTTTTGGTTTTTGGGCCACACCCCTTTGACGCTCAGGGGTTACTCCTGGCTATGCGCTCAGAAATCGCCCCTGGCTTGTGGGGACCATATGGGACGCCAGGGGATCGAACCGCGGTCTGTCCTACACTAGCACTTGCAAGGCAGACACCTTACTTCTAGCGCCACCTTCCCGGCCCCAGCTTTTCATTCTTTAGTGAACTGACATTTGCATCATTTAAACTTATAAACTCTTTTGAATAAAACTTTGGTGAACATTTGTTTACTATTGTTCTTTTTGTTGAGGAGTCATTAAAAGTGGAATCACTGGAGCATATGGTAAGTTACATGCTTAATAGTATAGGCAGTCTGCAAAACATTACCATGTTTCTAAAATTATTAAACATGTTTTCCTACTCTAGCAGTAGGATTACAGAATGTTATCACCTGCGGTTTTCATCAGTTTTAGTCTTTTTATTATACCTCTAGTGGAAACTGTCTTTTTTATCAGAAAATTCTGAAGGATAATAGTATAGTACATTTTTGTATCTACTAGATATTTACATATCTACCTTATACAGTATCTATTAAAATGTTATTGGAATTTGCATTTTCATCTTACTTATTTAATAATACCTTAAAGAATTCTGAGATCGCCTTTAAATAAATTACAAAAATAAAGTTTGTATAATTTGGGAGGTTATACTAAGTGGTTTGAGGTCTTCCTCCTGGCTGTGTGCTCACAAATTATTTCTGACAATGGTGATAGAACTATATGTGATGCCAGAGATGAAACCAGAAATGAACCACTTGTAAGACTAAAAAGGCCTTACCTTATGGGCATTTCTCTCTTTATTTTTATAAATCAAACTTGCTATTCGTAAACTAAAAGAACTTCATATGATTTGTTAAGTTAAATTAATCTATCAAATAAACTTGAAATGAAAATCCTTATTTATTAATTTTTTACACATAACTTTAAAGACAAAATTGTAGGAACCAGCGTGATAGCACAGTGGTAGGGCATTTGCCTTGCACGTGGTTGACCTAGGACAGAAAACATTTCAATCCCCTGGCATCAGATATGGTCTCCCAAACCAGGAGCAATTTCTGAGCACAGAGCCAGGAGTAACCCCTGAGTGTCATTAATTGTGCCCCCCCAAGAAGCCAAAATAAACCAAAAAGGAAACATTGTAGTTAAGGACCATTTCAGTCATAGCCAAAATATAGTCATCGAGTAATTATAAGAACTAGATTAATTTTACCAATATGTAAATTAATATAAAATATGATTATTTGAAATAATTGTAGAATAGTACACAGAATTAAAAGTTACCCTGGTATTTAAATTACTATATTGAAGTAATGTTATATTAGCTTTATATCTAGTTTGTTTAAATAGCTCCTTGCCAGTAGTATGAATAAACAATATTCCTAAAATAAGAGCTAACAGATAAAGTTGAACATTTGCAAGTACAAACATTTTGACATTTTCAAGAAATAAAATGGTCATATTGACAATGAATTGTTATGGGATAATCCTTTGGCCACACATAATAAAAAAAACAACAGCAAAAGGATAATCAGTGCTCTCACTCTACTCTTTTCTTGAGCAGTTGTTTTCATTTTATGACATTACTTGGATTCTGCTGTTGTTGAAACTGACTACAGAATTTTCTGAGTTCACAGAAAGTTAATTTTGGTGGATAATATAAGCAGGATTTAGAATAAATACACTAATTAATAATTGCATAAATACATGCCTCTTTTAGAAAACATGTTTTATAAGTCTCTGCCCTTTATATAATAACATGATACCAGAAATATTATCAAGTGTAAATTAATGATGTAAACTGAATTTTCTGAAAACCACCAATTTTCCCTGTGGTTTGAAATATATTAATACAGTCTGGAAAAATAGTACAGTTGGAATGGAGAAGCTGATCTGGGTTCAATACCCAGATCCCAGTAGAATCCCCTAAGTCTGCCAGAGTATGATCTGCCTGAGTGCAGATCCATGAGTAAGCCTTGAGCGCCACCATATATGGATAAACCAAAACAAAACAAAACAAAAATAAATCCATTAATAACCTTTGCTAATCATTTATAACTGCATTCCTCATATTTAATTCAAAGGATATAATATAATTAAATACATAAGAAAGATATTAAATAAAACACCTTTCTCTTATTTAGTGAAGAAAAAATATTTTAGTTGAAAGAAATACAGAGCAATGTGAAAGGAAAAAAAGAGAGAGCACATTCAGAACACAAATCTTCAGCAGTGAAAAACCAAAACACCTTCTGTTTTGCAATACAGAAATTTCAAAGATGGTTTTCAAAGAGAAATATACATACAAACAACTATAACTATAAGGAGAAAATTATAAAGACACATAACATAAATATATATGCATGTATATTTATATCATATATATTAAATTTAGTATATATTCACAAAAGGCAGAATAACAGGGTACCAGAGTAAGAAAAGGAGTTAACGAATATGCAATCAACTCAAACTCAATGCCTGGTGGATATCATATGTTCTCTTAAGTAACCCTGAAGGTCCCCACACATTGCCAGATGTATTCTTGGAGGCTGCCCATAATTTCTCCAATAGCCCCAGCATGGTGGAGTGCCTGAGTAATCCTACAACCTTGGTCCCTTGCATGAAATATCTAATATGATTAGCTAAAAATAGTCATAATGGTCCTTGCACTCCCTGAGCACTTACTGGGACGTTTCTCTAAAAGGAAATATATTTTCTATTTAATGTAACAAAGAAAATAAGTCTATCAGTGCATTATGAAGCAGATATAAAAAGAGGCAAATTGACTTGAGTGGCTAATTGTAAGGAAGATTTCTTTATTTCACAATCAGGAAATTCAGAGTTATCGCTGGTGTTCAAAACACCCTTATGGGTTGCCAAAATAAATCGTACCATCCATAATTAGAAATGAAAAGACCTGTAAGTAAAATGCATCACCGCCAGTGTTACTTGAAATATATAGTTTGTACAATACACTAAGCTAGGAGAGATTGATCTTTACAAGGAAAGAAAGAATTTTTATTTACAAATTATGAGTATTCTCTATAATCATGATGAACTTTAATATATGTATAGACTAAAGAATAATTAACCTTTGATTCTACTAATGAGAAAAATAATGTAAATTTATTTAATGAGTGAGGTTGTTTTAAGGATTCATCCTCTAAAAAAGATACAAAAGTTAGATCCAGAGCTATGGAATTGTAATCATTCCACCACTAAATGTATCTTCAACAGTAAAAACTAATGTACTTCCTTGAAATATTGTATTCTTTTTTCTTTTTCTTTTTGGTTTTGGGTCACACCCAGTGATGCTCAGGGGTTACTCCTGACTATGTGCTCAGAAATTGCCCCTGGCTTGGGGGACCATAAAGGATGAAAGGGGATCGAATCGCTGTCAGTCCTGGTTAGCACCTGCAAGGCAAACTCTCTACCACCTGTGCCACCACTAGGGCCCCAAAATATTGTATTTTTCTATACAAGTAAAATTGATCTGATATAAACAATCCTCCCAATTTTGATGCAGTACTTTTTAATGCACTGCAAGATTGATGGTTATAATTGAAAGAGTTAAGTTTAGGGTTACCTTAACATGCAAGAAAATAAAAAAAAATAGTTACAGAACTAAATATGGCTGCCACAAGGACTTTTTTCTGATAATACTTAAAATCAATCTTGGTCCTATAATATTTTCCCAATTTAAGCCCGACCTTGTCTAGTGATTGACATAAGCATTAAGAATCATAGTGGCTGGCCAATCTATTTTCAGCATGTATTTGGTGTGGGAAGACATTCTGAAATGAAGAGTAGGGGATTAGTCCTGACAGTGCTCATTTCATCTACAAATACTCCCGCGTTGGCTTACATTGACCCTAACACGTTGTACTCTACTTAATTACCTGTCTTCTGATAACTGTGTTTGTCACATAAAGATCATACTTAGATTAGAAGCATCCTTTTAGATGGTGCTGAAACAGGCATTCCCAATGCTCCTTAAGATATCCTTTGTCATAGGCACTGCCATTACACTGGTCTTTTAGAGAATAAGGATGCTAATGAAGTAGAGTAAGAGAAACAATATAAAAGTTAGATGGGCTCTTAAAGTAAAAGACAGAAACTGCATACCAAATCTTTGGAACCTCTTTTCTGAACATCGGCATAATCTCTACTGCTATATATACTGTCTCCTCTATTTTATTTACTAACATAATTTTATTTTAACCTTACAAAAACACAATTGAATGAGAAAAAAGTTGAAAAAAAGCAGAAAACTTTTTTTTATTTGTACCTAAAATATATTTTAGAACTTTAAACTAGCTAATTAAATCCTCTAGAACAATGAGTCAAGTTAACTCAAGAACAAAATAAAAATAAATTTCCATGGAAATTGGGTTGCATTCATACAAATGCCAAAATAATGCCTTATGAATAATATTATTGCACTGAATACAAATGAAATCATGATTTGCCATTTACTTAATTTGTGCTATTAAATTCTTGATAAGAATGTCAGAAGTGTTTTTAAAATGCTCATTAAAATGATTTATTATAATGAAGAGGTAGAATTACTATTAAAGGATTAATATGAGTCAAGCATCTAATGGGGAAGGAGTACATAGGAAAATTATTAGGGAAAAAGCAAAAACATAACTTAATAGAGAGAATTTAAATGTACAATTTTTCTGATGATATCATATGGGAGTCATGTGGATAAAATAGAGTATAAATTTTGATTAAAATTTGACATATAGGGGCCGGAGAGATATAAAATGAAGTTAGTGCATTTGCCTTGCATGCAGAAGGACTGTGGTTCGAATTCTGGCATTCCATATGGTCCCCTAAGCCTGCCAGGAGCTATTTCTGAGTGTAGAGCCAGGAATAACCCCTGAGTGCTGTCAGATATGACCCAAAAACAAAAAATAAAAAATAAAAAAAATTGACATATAAAATGATTGACTTATGGCCCCATGTTGACACACAGCATGCCTTGAAGTCCTTTGTTTGATTCCTGGCAGCCCACAAATTTTCCATAGTCTGTCAGGAGTAAGCCCTGAACATTACTAGATATGGCCAAACCACATACCCCAATAAACATATGTTATAAGTGTATGTTCCTATTATTAATCACCTGGATTTAAAGACTGTTTTATCAAAATTTAATATTTTAAAATCTTGAAGCCAGACAGATAGTACTGAAGAAGGACATTTTCCTTGTAAAAGGTCACCCCGGGTTTGATCCCTGGCAACCCATATGGACCCCAAGACTTTCAGGAATGATTTCAGAACAAAGCTAACAGTAACCCTTGAGCACTGTTGGGTGAGGTTCCAAAACAAAAACAAAACAAAAACAAAAAGATCTTCTGGTTCTATTATGCTACATTTAGAGTAAAGAGATAAATTATTAAATAAGCCATTAGCATGTATTTAATTATGATTGACTTAATATTGTTTATGCTTGAACAGTATAAAACACTAATTTTTTGTAACTTTTGAAAATATTTTATGTTTAAACCACACTAAACTTCTCTTATTTCTGTAAACATTTTGATTTTGCCAATTTCCTCTGCCCATGAATTCTATCCACAAAGTTTAGTCTAAAATACTGCATCCTTATAATTGAATAGTTTTACTTCTGAATTTATGAGAAATTTTGAGAAGCACATTCAAATGCAATTACAAAAAAAATCGCTGAATCTGGCACATCTCTTTTGAATAGTAACTTCTGTAAGCCAACACTAAATTCCTCCATTATCTGCTGGGAAAAAAAAAAAAACAAGCATGTTTTTTGCACATCGAGTGTTTTAATCCTATTTGTCAGGTTGTTAGCTTGTGTTTCGAAATCTCTGATTTACAGTGGCCCACAGACTTTTTGGTTAACTAAAGTCTAGCAAAGGGATATGAATCTCTGTCACCAGGCTGTTATAAGGTCAGCAAGAGTGACAGCTTCACCATCTCAATTGCAGATTTTCAGCGAAAAGCCAGCTGATGTCAAGATTAAGTCAAAGCTGAGACCTCATCATAATAAACAGGTTGTCAAAACAGCAGAGCACTGCATGGCTTAGAAGGGTAAGGATGGAAGGCTGGCTTTGTGTCAATTTGGGAGCATGACAAATAACTGGGAACTCCAGAACAATCTTCTGTTTTATCTTTCTAACATTACATATTAAATCCTAAAAATGTGTGAGTCATTCATATGCACTTCCAAAGAGAAAATTTGGGAAGAGGAATTATGTGTTCTTAAATTTCCAATCATATCAGTAATGTTCCTTTCTATGTAAAATACAAGGATAGGCAAAAACAGTTAGAAGGAGTATCACGCATAAGAAAAACTCTGCTAATACTAAAATAGAGTCAACAAACAGAAAATGACAGTGGTGACAAAGTATGTTTATGACTGAACTTCTATATTTGCAGTTATTCTTAATTAAAACTTACTCTGTCAGTAAAATCACGTTGGCAGAGATATTGTATTAAGACAGAAAAGGTAAAGATTTTTTAAATGGTGGACAATATTGGTAATAACAGAATTTGATGTAAAAATAAAACTATAGAGTAAAACAAAATACAGTGTAGTTACACAGAATCAAATACAAAACAATGAGTGATGAGTGAATGTGGCAAATCAGGTTGTTACTGGGATGCTACGTGTGTTTGTTGGAAAGTTTCTGATTTTAAATAGAGACTATTGGACCGAAATAATTGAAAAATGACTTTTGTTCCATCAGCAGGGACTACAAATAATATTGACTAATAATTTATATATGTAACAATTAAGGTTAGAAAATAGGCAAGTATGAATTGATCAGGAAAATTGGACAGTTCTATGTTAAATTAGTCTTCCTAAAAAAGAGTAAAAGCCATCTCAGTGACATGTTTATATAAGATTATGATTATCCACTATAACATTTTTTAAGCTTTGCAAAATGCTTAAATTAAAATAAGTTGTTGAAAATAAATAAAATAATTCTTTTGATTTGTACACTTTGTCGCAGGTTTTCTGTTTTGCTTGTTTATGCTATTCTGGAAATTAAATTAAAGCTTCACATATAGAAGGTACCTGTTCTACTACTAATATTGTTTCATTTTTAATCCTTCCCCCATTAAAATTTTATTTGTTTCTTTATAGCAATAAAATTACATATTATAAATTGTTATTTTTAAACTTCTACTATTTTTACTTCTGCTATTTTTACTCTTCAGAACTTTAAGTCAAAATATTGAAATTTGATTTATCTTTCTTTGCTAATTTTCAGAAAATGGACAAGTCAGAGCAAAATAATTTAATAACATCAGACTGGGAGTTAATTTTGATGAGGTTTATAAATCTATCATCAAATTGCTGGTGTAGAAGTCCTCTAGAGATTTTTGAAATTTGATTGTATGTAGTTACACACCACAAAATGATCTGATTACATGGAATAGAATTTCTTCAATAAGTCAAAGACAAAATGTCACTATGCATTAAATTTCCTATCAAGTTCTAAAAAATCTAAATGGAATTGCTTTGTTGTTTAGTAAACAAAATATTTAATGTTATAGTACATATATAAATTATTATCAAACTTTAAAAAGAAAACAATAAATATATTTAATAAGTTTTCTTTTTCTTTTGATGGGGGAGCCAAATCTCTTCAGGATTTACTTAAGGTCTTTGCTTAGGGAACCTTCCTGGAGAATCTGAGACTATGTAGTTTTAAGGATTTGAGTCAGGGTATTCTATATGTATAGCAAGTACATTGCAAGATCACCCTACATTTTAAATGATTTTGATATGAATTCCTTAAAAATAAACTGATCCCAAGAAAAGCCATGTTTTCCATATGTTAACTCAGTGAAGGTAACATAATTTGTTTACACTTATTGAAATGATTACAACAAATAGGATGGAGAATTTTTTATTTTTCTTTTTTAATCAATTATTCCTATTGTCTCCATACTCTAAGTCTAAAATAATTTGATTTAATTGGGACAATGGGTTTAGGGCAGAATCTATGAAAACTCAGGATTTGTGCAGTGCCAGGTTTCAAACCGATGCTTCTGGTAGAAGCCTAACTGGATGTACGGTCTTTACAGCACCTTTCACAGTGAATTTCAGAGATTTTAAGTGGAAACATTTTAAGAGGATATGGGAGTGTATTCTCATATTGTTCATGCTTTTAGTTAAATGGCCATTTCCTTTTTCTAAATTATTAATTTATATACCTCTAAAACCTGGACAATCGCATTTTCCCTATCAAAGATTCAACAAGAATATAAGTAGAGGTAAGAGGTAGCATCAGCTATTCTGAACGTTCTTAAAGTTCATAAGCAACATTTCAATGGCATTTTGATGGTGTTTATTGATTTCTTTCATGTTTAATTTTTAATTTTTTAAAAAATTAACATATAACACTTCTTGGAAAGAGATATATTCTAGAGCTGGACCAATATCACAATGGGTAGGGAGATTATCTTGCACACAGCTGCTGACCCATTTTTGATCTCTGGTATCCAATATGGTCCTACAAACCTAGCAGGAATAAGGTCTAAGCTCAGAGCCTGGAATAATTCCTGAGCACTTCCCCAGGTGACCAAAAAAAACCAATATATATTGGTATATAATTGTCTATTATATGTTTTATACATTCTAGGCAAATACTTATCTATATTCTATATATTATCTAGAAATTTCAAAAGCATTATTACATCACAGACTATATTCGTGTTTTTAAACCCCATGTTAGTGTTGACTTTCTAGACATTTTAACTACAAAATATTTTAGGCATGATGTAGCAAAAGTGGTCTTAATAATGTTCTTTACTGAAAAGGATATCTTCCTATTTTGAGTATATGCTTTTAAGCTATTACAATCACAGTAGCTTTAAGATTAATGTTTACATTCAAGAACTTAAATATACTTAACAAATGTCCTTTATTTGTTTATTTGTTTACTGGCCACATCCAGTTTTGCTATGGATCTGCACTCAGATATTATTCCTAGCAGGCTTGGGAAACAGAACATATGGGATGCTGGGGATCTAACCCTAGCCGGCCTCTTCCCACTGTTCTATTGCTTAGGATTCCACTAATGTCATTATTAAGATTTCTAAGAATAAATAAGGGGAAAGGTCATTGTTTGCCTGTCAACATTTAACTATAAGCAGTGATGTAAGACCATCTTTTAGTTGTTATTGTTAGATGTGCTAGAAAATGCAAAACAAACTAATAAATGATACAAAGATCCAAAACAGAATAAACCCTTCAATGAATTAAAATTGGCAAATGTGACTATATTCTCAATAGAATCAGCAATAATTGCAGGTGAGCTGGACCACAGTAATAGTACAGAAGTTAGGGCATTTGCCTTACAAGGTTCGATCCATGGCATCCCATATCATCCTCCAAGCACACCTGGAGGATTCCTGAGTGTAGGATGAAGAGTAAGCTCTGCATATCACAGGATGTGGCCCTCAAAACAAAACAAAACAAAACAAAAAGCAGGTGAACTATGACATGACGAACTTCTTAATAAAAACCTTAGTAAATAACGGTTTCTGAAAAACTTTTGATTTTACAATTTCCTATCCCACTGTGATTCTGTATTCTATTTCTCAGAACAGCGCTCTGCTGAATGCTGTCACTCTTGTGAATGGTATGATAGCTAGCTAACAGTGACTTTCAAAGAAAGCTGAATTATATGTACATATCTTTTTTTAATGTGTTCAAAACACATGGACCTTGGTGGTGTTCAGAATGGGTAAAGAATGTGACCATAAGGTGAAATGTGGTTCACGCTGTGGGACCAAACAGCACGAAACCACATGCTTCATTAGTGATTCTCTTCATAGCAGCTGGCCAATGGATCATGAAAATGAATCAGAAATTTTAGGGCTATTTTATATTTTTCTCATTTTCTGCATTCAAAAGCAATTATGAACAGTTGGGATTCTTTCTTTCAATGGATTGCTTTTGGGTTCTCTACTTTTAACTTTACTAGTTTCTATTCTAAAATTGTATGTCTTAACTCAGATATTTGTTGCAAATCAATTTGAGGACCCTAAGGTGGAGTGTCTCAGGAAAAAAGTGGGTATTATAATAATATGCCTTTATTTTAATGTGGAAAATTATTTTGATGTAAGTCAATTCATTTTTATTAAAGTCCATATGTGTACAAGCATATGGTTTTTTTTAAACAATAAAGCAAAACTATAAATCAGGTAATATCAAACCCTCTTTTATTAGTACTATACTGTAATTATCTTTCCAGACTGTGTAGGAGTACAGAAAGCTAGAAGTAAAATTAATTAGCTTGATGTTTCTAAAAATATTTTACGTCATTTTATACAAGACTTTCTTTCTTAATGGTTTATTTCTTAAACCTCTTATTCTATTATTCAATATTAGTTCCTGTGGACAATAAAAATGACATTATTTTAATGTCATTTATCAAATATAAATTACCATTATAAATTTTAGCAGCAAAAGTTATTTTATACTTGATTTTAAGTTTGATTCATTATCAGTATGGACTTTATTTGAAATTAATCAATATTATCTACTTCAGAAAAGAATAATAACTGAATGAATTAGTTTTTTGACTACTTCATTGAAAAATAAAGTCCCATATCTATGGTTTGTGGGCCACATTCCACAGTACTCAGTAGATTCACCTTGCTCTAAAATCAAAATATACTCCTGGCTGTGCTCAGGGTACCATAAAGTACTTTAAACTCTTATACTAATTCCTTACCTTTAAAGATCAAGATTTGTCTATTCTTTGAAAGTAATTTTTCAAATTTTCAATTGAAATAACTTGTATCATCAAATTATTATGATTTTTGTTTGTTTACTCATGTAAATTTTATTTACTCATGTATTTATTTACTCGTGTAAATTCATGTAAATAACTTGTATCATCAAATTATTATTTTTTGTTTATTTACTCATGTAAATTTTATTTACTCATGTAAATTCATGTTTATCTGCTTAGGGCTTAATCCTGACAACATACTCAGGAATTACTACTGACCACATGCAAAGCAATGACATACTTTTGTATTATCTCTCTGGCCACAAATTATAATGATGGTTTTAAACAACAACAATAACAAAAACAAACAAAACTCTACCCAATAAACTTTATAAATAACTGAAATTTTTTTCTTCAGGAAAAGTAACACATAAAAAGACGCCTGAAATTATTAAAGAAATTAATACTATGTTAAAATCTATGGCATTTTTAGATATAGCTGAACACCTTAGAAGAGTCTCAAACAAATCTGACAACATATCTTAAAAATTAAAATAAATATAAAGTGAACATTAAAATGAATTTCAGTGGAGAAATGAAGCAGAATTTTTACATATTATTCAAAGCACTGAGTAATTTTACATAACAAGCGATCAACCATGTGATGTTCTATCCAACCAGCAAACTCACTTCATCTATCATTTTTGTGGTAATCACTTTATACATTGAAGCAGGACTATTTTTTCACCTGAATTATTATGGCTTAACTTTCATTTCTGTCAGCATTTACCTTTTTGCCTAGACAAATTTCTCAGGTTAATTACGTAGGACCAGATTTCCTCACTGAATATGCCATTGAAAGTTCTCAAATTATGAGATTTAGTATTGGCCAGATGCAATCCACTAACAATAATTTTCCAACTTCTTTTCTTCAGATCATTCGAGTTCTTTCCTCTTTGGCACTAGTATCAGGAAAAATTTAATATCATGGTCTTCAGCCATGACTACAAAAGCTCTTTTCAAGATCAACTGTAACTTGCGGCATGCCAGTTCTAAAAGATGTTAAACCCTTTTGCATTTTATGTGACTTATTTATGGCGCTTAATGGAGTTGACCATTTCTTTTCTCTTGAATGCATCAATATCTGTCTTCCAATACACCAGGTCTTGTGTGTGTGTGTGTGTGTGTGTGTGTGTGTGTGTGTGTGTGTTTATTTTTGGACCACACCAGGTGACGATCAGGGGTTATTCCTGGCTACGCGCTCAGAAATCGCTCCTGGCTTGGAGTATCCAACTGAGGTCTGTCCTGGATCAGCCGCGTGCAAGGCAAGTGCCCAACCGCTGCGCTATCGCTCAGGCCTCGCAGAGCTATATTTTTAGAAATATAGTCCCAGTTCATCTTTGAACTCACTAGGGGAATTCTCATTTCTTCTTTACTTTTTATTTTAAATAATTTCTATTGTGACCAAATCTTTCACAATAATATTTAAGATACATAGTGACAATGAATCAGAGCCATTCTCACTACCAAGGTGGTCCTCCCTCCAACCCTTTTCCCAGCATGTGTCTCATATCTCCCTCCTTTGCAGCCCGGAGTGCTAGTATAACTGTTCCCCTCTCTGTATAGCTTGTAGTAGATAGGGTATTGTTTCTGTTGTTGTTGACTTTGAGTTTGGTGTTTAACTCTGATCATTTTTTTATTTCCACTCAATGTTCATATGGCTGTTTGATCCTGGTACCATTCATTTTTATTTTCCCCCTCAATCCATGAGGCAGAAGAAGATAATTCAAATTGTGTGGCTCTGTTGGATGAAGACAGAAAAAAAATGAAGAAGAAGAAGAAGAAGAAGAAGAAGAAGAAGAAGAAGAAGAAGAAGAAGAAGAAGAAGAAGAAGAAGAAGAAGAAGAAGAAGAAGAAGAAGAAGAAGAAGAAGAAGAAGAAGAAAAACATAACAACAGGAAGTCTCAGTTATATACAGTGATGCTCTGAGGTCACTCTGGGTTTGTTATTCTTGTGGTGAGAGGGATAAAGTCTCCAGCATACAAATCATATATTCTGTCCACTAGTGGATCTCTGTAGTACCTTTCTTTTTACAAACTTTGTTTTCTAGCTATGTAGTTATGGCTGTGTCACACATGACTAGCTGGGAATTATTCTTTGTATTATGAGTTGGTGCTAAGGATGGAAACCAAGATGTCACACATGCAAGCATGCATTATAACCTGAACCACTGCCTCAGTCACACAAGTCTTTCTTAAGAGAATATATCCAAATAGAACTTAGTTTTTATTCCACAATAGTCCCACAGTCAATTCAATTATTCATGATAAACATTTGGAAATCTCAGTTAATTCTTTGACTTTTGATTGACGGCATATTATATTTACTTTGAAGATTTCTGGTTTTAAATAAACTTATAAGAAAAGCACCAGTTATTCATATATTTTTAAACTGATGACATTTCAATTATGACAGTGCTAGTTGAGACAAAGAATAATCTTCTAATACTTTTCTATGATTCCATTTATATGCAAAAACAATTTATTCATGAGAGCCAATATCAGAACTACCTTGTTTAAAATATACTGGTGAATTTTTTTATGCAAAGAATAAAATCCAGGCTTAGTTCCATGTTTTCAGTGTCTTACATCATATTGATCCTTGAAGAATTCTTTACTATTTAAATATGCCAACCTGAATCACTTCTGATTTTAAACAAGGTCTGATGCTCCAGTACGTCAAGCTCATTTCCCTCACATTTGGAAGTCTCTGTTCTCTCTCTTGCATGACCTTTTAATTTTTATGAGGCAGATTTTTGTCATACATGACCTATCTCAAATATCACTACATCAGGTGATTTCACATTCACTTATTTTATTCTATTTATTCTGTACAATCAATTGCAATTTTATATTTACATTTCTCCCACTTTTTATTCCTAATTTTACCAATACAAGCTTACATTACATCTCAGCATCAACTGTCTCTACACAGATTCTCATGAAATAATTGATTAAAAATAAGGGTATAATATTTGTTTTTCAACCAGATGAATAAATTTATGTATTATTTTTTTCAAAGAAAAAATGTCCAACAAGAATAAGCATCTCTACCTGTTAATCATTGTTCTAATAACCCCTGGTTTTTTTTCTGATAAGTGTGTGCAGATCTCTTATCTTCTATGTGTTCCAATTATTCTGAAGGATTTGACTAAATCATGTCTAGGCTCCTTTACCATTATCTCATCTCAGTGATTAAAGGAGTCTATAGATTATATTATAATAATTCTTTTCTTTTTTTAGATTAGATGGCCAGCTGGAAAATTTGTTATCTGAGAGTCTGAGTACACTGAGATGAAACAGATATGTTGTATTTAGAATTTTCTTTCTCCTATTTTCCATTTAGCTGAACACTTTAAGGTGCTACAATATTTGAGAAATGCTTAAATTTATGCTTGTTGTTATGATGTAAAGATCTTCAAGGACTATGCATTCTTGGACTCCACAATAACCTTTTATCAGTGAATTAATATATCTAATAACTCCTTTTATATGAGGCAAATAACAGACTAACCAGTGTTTTAATTACTACCTATGTGCTTGACATAAAAATAAATTTTTGTAACAACAAATTTAAAGAATTGGCTTAAAATAAATGGAAACATATTTTACTTATCTACACATTAAGAAACACATGTGTTCAGTTATCAGTCTGTGTTTTGTGAGAATCTTTTTATACTTAGGTCATTTTAGACTGTAAAGAGTGAATATGCTTCTGTTGATAGCCTTGTACTTTTCCTATTCTTGTACCACTTATTTACCTTTTAATTCATATCCTGACTTGATGACTTATTACCCCATCCCAAAAGAACATGTTTTATTTATTCAATACTCTGCATGTTTCACATTATTCTTTTTATGAGTACTTTAAAGTGCTTACTGCTTTGAAAAAGATAATCAAAAATATTGTTATGCTGTTTTATTATTTTATTCGTATTTATAGGACTGTCTTATAGATATTGCGTATTAAATGCCAAGATTCTAGAAGTTTTCTTTTTTGTAGTAAAATATTCTTGAGGCCAACTACGATTCACTATAAATAAGCACTTCACATCTTGTCTGCAATCATTATCATGACTTAATTTGAACACATGAACTGATGCTTCTTTTGGTTTTCCAGTTGCCAATTCAGTCATCTCTATTCACAGATGTTAATCACCATTATATAGTATCACATTAAGTGCTGAAAGAAAAAAAATCCTCATTTACTGTTTTAGGAAGAATATGTGTGCATCATAGAGAGATAAAAAGTGCACACTAAGAGAGTAAAAGAATTTTACTTTATTTTTATATCCTATCTCTCTAAATTTTTTTTATTTATTGTACCTGAATTGTCTCTTAAAAACTATACCACAATCATTGTGGTATATTCCATTGAAATTTTATGTAATCTGAAATTTTTAAATATTCTCAAAATAATAAATGCTTTTAACAAAATATAATAAAATATAATTATGAAACCATTTTGAAATGAGAGCTTCTCCGATAAAAGATGCTCTATCAGGACTTGATATTATTGGTGTCATAAATGTGTATTAATATAATATACAATTGAGTTTATTTTTAATGTTAAAATTATGATAGAAATATTTTATTCTGGTATCTTTGATGTAAAGATTTGCCAAAGTAAGAACTGATCTATATGAAACAGCTGTAATTTGTATATGCTGTATATGTTGTATCCTTTATGATTCCCTATTTAAGAGTTTTCAAGTGGTCGCACATATTTTATAAACATAAACTTAATTCGCAGATAGCAATCTACTTAAAAGAAAATATGGTTAAATGTATTCATGGGAACTCTTTAAAATGACACAAAAAGCACAGAAAATACTGGAATAAAATGTATAATGCAGAATATATATTTTGGTTTTTGGGTCACACCCGGCAGCACTCAGGGGTTACTCCTGGCTCTATGCTCAGAAATCGCCTTTGGCAGGCACAGGGGACCATACGGGATGCGGGGATTCAAACCACCGTCCTTCTGCATGACAGGCAAACGCCTTACCTCATGCTATCTCTCCGGCCCCCAGAATATATATTTTTACTGAGAGCAATTGAATGCAAATGAAATATACTATGTATAATTTGTCTTCGAATTCCCGGCTGGAACAAAGGCTTAAAGCAAGGGCCCAAATATTCAGTTCTCCTTTTTCCCTTGATGCTGAGGACTTTTACAGCCACCTCAGTGATGCTCTGGGGTCTCCAGTTGAATGACTGATAGTTACACAGGCTTTGAGAACAACATCCAGTTTTGTTATGAAGACAATGTGATACAAGGTAACAGCCCTACTGCTGTGAGCCAACAAGTTATTTAGTCTCCCAATTTCTTTTTTTTTTTTTTTTTTTTGGTTTTTGGGCCACACCCGGTAACGCTCAGGGGTTACTCCTGGCTATGTGCTCAGAAGTTGCTCCTGGCTTGGGGGACCATATGGGACACCAGGGGATCGAACCGCGGTCCGTCCAAGGCTAGCGCAGGCAAGGCAGGCACCTTACCTTTAGCGCCACCGCCCGGCCCCTTAGTCTCCCAATTTCTTGAGTTAATATTTTTTATTTTGAGTTGTACTCAGTTTGTGCTAATTATTGAAAATTACAGTAAAGTTAGAATGACCGACTTTTAAAATTTCTTAAATCTGTTTTGTCTGCACCTGGTTAGCTCCATAGATTTACTCTGTTCTCAAAATAGATTTTTATTTATTTTATTTTATTTTATTTTTTGGTTTTTGGATCACACCAGGGGGCTCTTAGGGGTTAATCCTGGCTCTGTGCTCAGAAATCTCCCCTGACAGGTTCGGGGACCACATGGGATGCAGGATTTCGAATCATCGTCTATCCTGAATAAGCTGCATGAAAGGCAAATGCCCTATCATTTCTATTATCCCTACTAACGCTGTGCTATCTCTCTGGTCCCTCTGTTCTCAAAATAGATGTAAACCAAGCCACAAAAAATTATGGTTACATCTGTCACACTGCCTACAAAGCAAGCCTGCTGTACCTATTACCTACTATTGCTGTTTCACAGTGAAGCTGCTTCACTACTCCTCTACAGCTCTTCCGTCTACAGCAATATGACCAAAACTCTACTTATACTGGTATGATATCAACAGGACTTTGTATTCAAGTGAGTGTATGCACATTTCTCCCTCTATTTTGCTTCCTTGTCCTTCTGGAAAACATGATGGGCCTTCCCACATCCAACAAAATGCTTTGGATTTCTGAACCATTAGTCCACAAACAAATCCATTTTTTCTTTAATACTGTCATCACCATAGGAACATACCCATTTAGATATATGGGTATCAGAAACAAAAGAAGTAACAGAATATTCAATCATCAACAAAAGCTTAAATATACTTTCTGATAATGAAATAATGACTCATTGCAGGATAAAATAATTTTCACAAATTTTGTTATTGCTGTAATTTTTTTCTTTTTTTAATTTATTTTTTGTTCTTTTGCTCTTTTTAAAATAATTTCAATTACCTGAAAGAAATGTATTATGATCAACTATTTCAGCTATGTGATACATGTTCTTTAAAAAAACTAACATAATTTAAAAAATATTTTTCTTACATCTTTGACCTAGGGTAAAAATTTTGTGTGTTGAATTTGAAAAATGGGTTTCTGTATGTCAATTATTTTTGTTTTGTTTTGGAGTTAGGTTTAATGTTTTTCACTTGAAACCTCTTACACTAATGCAAGTAATGTATGAATTATTTTACTTTTATGTAATTCTGGTTATTTGCTTCTGTACTTTAAAGAACATTTACCATATTATTCCTTCAGTTGGCACTTCTCTGTCAATTGAATTGACTTCTGAACCTTAATTTTCTAAATTCTCAGGAAGTTTCCATTAGTTAGAAATGACAGAGTTACCTTCATAGGCTAGTGAAATGCACAGGACACAAAACCCTGCTTTAGCTGTACCTTGCTATTGGTTTAATATAATCTTTCCATGGTCCTGGAAATCCTAAAAGGAAATTTATTTTTATTATTAAAATATGACTCACTTTCTGTACATTTAGTGTACAAGTATTTTAATATTATAATCACTCAATCACTTAATGACAATTGATTCATTTTTATCTTTTAGCTCTATTATGACTTATAGTGATTTGTTCATTGATATTATTGTTTTACTGTCTGTTTTCTAAGACTTAACTTAATTTTTTGAGTAAAATCCTTTCTTCCATTAAGTATTGTCTAAGCCTTGATATTTAAGATTCTCTCTAACTAATTGAAGATAATCAGTAAGTTTTATTTCATTAAAAATAAGTATTTAATTACACACTTCTTTATATAGAAAAATCTACATATTATGCTGTCTTGTTTGTAAATCTAATAATTTCTTTAAGTCACTTATATGTTAATTAGCATGTTATATAATTGCTGTTTACATACTATTCCACTTACCTTTTATCTACATATTTTTTGCCTTATAGCACTAGTTGCATTATTATTTTATAATGTGGGTATATTTAGGAAGATATAACTGCCAAAGTGTTAATTTAATAATCAATAGTGACAACACTTATCATTAGGCTAATTAAATTTTCAAAATTTACTTAAAATATATAGCACTTGTCAAACTTAATGTTATATAATTTTATAAAATGTTCATACAAAAACTATAGACATTTTATTAAACTCTATTGTACTCTAAAATTTATAGTTTAATATTCTTTATTTTATATTAAATCATAATTAAGAATGTGATCTGAGCCTCTCAGTTTTTTATATTATTAAATGTCCTTAGTTTCTATTTATCAGCTTTTTCAGTTTATTTATTTGGCTAAAAAATACATTGATTGCTAAACATAGTTAGGTAGAAACATATCTAACATTTTTTTACTAATCCCCATCCGAAGATGCACTATATATAAGCAACAGGTATCAATAAAGACATATTTTCCTGGTAGAGATTCTTAAATTTAGTCAAGATGTTAAATTCTCAGAATTGCTGAACTAGCAATTCTCCATAGAAGGAAAGATAGTTTTTGAATAGGTGGTAGGACTCTTTCTTGGTCAGAAAAATTTCTCTGCTTAAATCTTTTCAACATTCATTTACAAATAGTTATTATTTTTTAATAAAGTACTTAAAATATTAAAACTCGGTAAAAATTTAACTGGAATAAAATGCTAATTCAAAGAAATTTTATTCTTCCGTGTCTATTTATAGAAAGTATTAATGATTTTTGTATGTTATAATGAGCTCAGAAAAAAATCCACATAGCAATCCTTTGTTGTATCTTCTCTCTCTCTCCAAGAGATATTTTTAACTAGGACTATCTTGATTAAATTGGAGCATTTACAATTACCTACTTGGCATTCAAATATATGCACACATTTTTAGGTTATTGTCTATTTTAACCCTCTCAAACATTGATTAATTTTCAGTTAATTTTATAAATATATTGCTAGTGTGTTCATAATATTTATGGTAAAATGGTATGATAATGCAATCTGGAGCTCAGGAGACTTCTGTTTTAATTTCCTTTTTAACAATTACCTATACATGGAAAAGTGCTTACAAATAAATCATAAGAACTTGACTGCCTGTTGACTGAAGAGTATAGATGAATCAAATGCATTCATCTCATCCTCTTTCTCTGGAAAGCTGTATCACTGAAAGCTTTGAAAATGGTATAATGTGTTGATACTTTAGACAATATCCAGGTCACAACACAGTTAAGTTTCAATCTTGGTCTTTAAGATTTTGTGGCAGGTAAAATCTACATCTTATAGCTGCCCACCAAGTCTTATTTGTTCGTTAAAACTGGTGCTTGTTCCTGTGACCACAACTAAGACATTTTGTTTTCTTTTGGATTTTAAAGCCCTCTCTAGCACCACAGACTTACTTTGTAGGGTATCCCCTTTTAGAAGAACATATGGTCTATCTCTGCAGAAGCTATTTTCTTCACCATATATCTCTATTAGCAATTTAATTAAAAATAAAGGACTTAGCTTTCTGCATACAAAGGAGAATCTGAATACAATAAGAGCTTTTCTCTTCACCAGACAAAATTAATGGTTAAAATCTACCTTAACCGACAATTAAGTCACCCAACCCACCTAAAAAAGTTAGATACATTAAAGAGGGTCTTAATCACATCTGTGATCATTGCATACTTCTACCCTCTAATAGGTGTCTAAAATTTAAAAAAAAAGTGACTCCATTATGCTAGGAACAAACTGGCCTTCAATCTCCAAATACTACACAGATTTTCTATACTTGTTGAGACTCAAGCACTTTATTTGTGAACAATTTAAGCCTCACTAAAGTACTGGTTCACAACAGAGTACATATGGTGACTGGGAATTATCTGTACCAAATAATTTTCACTGATGTATGGGAAGAGTCTATGACCCTGGTTTCTAAAGCTGGAGTGGCAGATACATTTCAGGCATTACTTGACTATCAGGAAGATGCACATAATTATTGCAGAGTCTTTATAATTATTGGCAAATGGTTTACATTTGCAATAAATATGAATTATTTTCCCTACAGCTAGGAATTGTGTCTAAGTAGAGAGTAAAGCATTATATGATGGTAACAGACACCAAGCATAGCCTTTTGCTGTTAAATAAAAAATAATTAAAATAGGTAAAACTATATTTAAAAACTAAATGACTTTAGGAAATTTTCAGCCACAATATGAGACTTACACCATAATAAAAAGGTACACATTTTGATCACCTTGTCAATGTATTTAAGTTTCAACAAGATATGAAGGCACAAATACAGTCTTTTTAAGATTCTAATGTAAGTTTATGAAAATGTCTTGATTCATGTATTGGTCGTAGATGGACATGTTTAAAAATATTAGTTCTTATCCTTATTATCCTGGGAATTTGTATGGTTATGTTTTGGGTGTTGTTTTGAAATCTTTTTTTACCTTGCTATGCCAAGTAAATTATTTTCTCCTATAGAGAAACAATCTGCCATTACAGCATCAGAGAGGGGCTTTAACTCATCCAGGCTCTAATCATTATTTTAAATTACATTCTTATGTAATTTATTACCAATTTATTTCAGACCTTCAGAAATTTAAACCAAACCAAAATATTAAATGGTCACCTTAAAACTAACACACCAAAATATGTCATTCTATTATATTAGCAGGTCTATGTCACATTGCCAGAATGATGTTATTTCAGAAGACAGAACTTCAGCCTCATAACATTAAAAATTGAAGGGGGCAAACTCTCTCTAAGTTTAGAGTAAAGTTGGAAGGGAGATATGAAAATTTTGAAATGGATATCTTGAGAAAAATAAAGCCAAAATGTGCTACCTGAATTTATCACCCAAAGTTTCTAAGATAGGAAGTAGAAACTGAGACCTGATCAGACTAATTTGTGTTGGTCAGAAATGTGGAACCCTTAAGGGAAGGAAATGTACCAACATAAATTAATGGTTTTAATAAAAAGATGAAAGAAGATCAGTAAACAGTCAAAGATATTACCCTATGATCTCAACTTATTATTCTGATTCACTCATTCATGCAGAGAAGTATAGAATGAGTTTTTTGAACAATATCTTTTTACAAGTCCTACCCAGGTGCCATCTGAGCTCGGTATTCTCTGGAGAAGTCTCTCTCCTCTCTACTCTCTTTCTCTCTTTGTCCCTCTCCTCTCTGGTGTGTGTCTCTGTCTCTTGCTATGTCCTCTCCCCCAACCCCTCATTCCATGGCTCTTTTTATCTTCCTTATAAAAATTCCTAAAATAATGTTTTGGAAAAAAATTTTTTTAATTAAAATTGGTACCAACAGATCTGTTAAAGGGTCTGAGAAAGCTCTGGGCCCAGGGAAATCCCAGGGTCTGGCAAAGCCCAAGGTGTGTGAGTTCTCACTGCCTCATAAAAGGACCATAAAACTTCAGAGAATGAAAACAACAAAGCAAGTTTATTGGTCCAGAGCTCTGGGACCCACTGCCTCCTCTACTGTCACAGCAAGTTTGCTTCACAGTGGAACCCCAAACCTTGGAATCCCCAGATTTTTATGAAAATTCATATGATAATGAGGTTACAAACTGTAAACGTTTCACTGGTTCACACAACTGTTATAATTAAAAAACATCCAATAGTCCAGAGGTTCTCAAATAGTGGGGCGTGCCACCCAGGGGGGCGTGAGGCTCCATAAATGGGGGAGCATTTGACCTCGGCAAACACTATCATAACAAGCTAAGCACCGTGTTTATATCTCTGTATGTCTCTGGAGCTTAGAGTTGCTGTGTCCTGCTTCAAACCCAGCTTTGAAAAGCTATGCATTGCAAAATGTGCTCATTGTAGCCATTAATCAAGACATCACCTCTGATTAAAAAATCAGCTCAAATTATTTTATATATTTTTGTTTTGCAGGTTAAAGTTTTTTTTTTTTAATAAAGATACTATTTATAGTTGCGGGGGGCGCAAAAAAATGTTTTCTTCCTAACCGGGCATGACAGAAAATAATTGAGAAGCACTGCAATAGTCCAAGCAGTAATTACTTAACTATTCCAAACCCACTTTGACTTCAGCTTCCCTAGCCCTCATCCTGATGGTATGTAAAGATATGAGTTGGACCCTTCAGGTGGTCTCCAGGTAGATCCTGATCTGTGTGCTTTAGGTTATTAACTCCTTCAGGGTAAACACATGCAGTCATCCTTTCAAGGACCATACCTCACTAGGTTATTTCAGTCCCTCTCTCTTAAGACCTTTTTTTTTTTTTTGGTTTTTGGGCCACACCCGGTAACGCTCAGGGGTTACTCCTGGCTATGCGCTCAGAAGTCGCTCCTGGCTTGGGCTTTTTTTTTTTAATTTTATTGTGGTCAAAGTGAATTACAATTATTTCAGAGAAATATTTAAGGAAAATAGTGACAATTAATTAGGGACTTTCCACCACTATTGTTGTCTTCCCGCCATCCCTATTCCCAGCATGCATCTCATATATCCCTCCTTTACCCCCCCCCCCCCATAATGGTAGTGTAACTGTTCCCTATTTGTACAGCTTGTTGTAAATTGGGTACCAATTCTATTGTCATTGACTATGGGTTTTGTGTTCAAGTTTGATCATTTTATATTTCCACTAAATGCTCATTCGACTGTCTGGTCTTGGTACCATCCATTTTTCTTCCTTAAATTTTGAGGCTGAACAAGATGATTCCAGTAATGTGGTTCTGTTGGAGATATAATGAAAGATAAAGGAGAAGAAAAGAAAAACAAAACCAAAAGTAAATGGAGAAAGAGAAAAAGAAAACAAAAGGAAATGGGGGAGTCTGTCTAAGTGTTACAAATTTCCCTTTAGAAGAAGAAAGGGAAAAAGAAAAAAAGGTAACAAAACAAAGCAAAACAAACAAAATAAAAAGGAAAAAAAAAACAAATGATACAGAGTTTCTCCACCCTTAAAGTATTCTGCCATGGGAACAACTACAGACTTGTACCCACTCATTTTCACACCCCAAGTTCTTTTTATGGTACCAGAGAACTTTTCGGTCAGTTGTGGATGATGACATCACACCTCTGTAGCTAGAGATCTTGTTATTTGAGTAGGTCATAGGATGAAAGCTAGGAGAGAGTTTTTGTTGTTGGTATTTTTTTTTTAGAAGTTTTGTTCTATCCTTGTTGTAATCTGTCTTCCGTAGTTAGAGGTCTTGGTTTTTTCTTAGATCTTAGGACAGAGCCTACAATTGATGTTGTGTATGTAAACATTTCCATGAGATTATTATGTTACTGATCCTACCCTGATAGGTGATTGTGCCCTACCCTAGGGTGTGACCTGTATTCTGCTCCCACCCTTGGGTGGTACCTGATTCTGCTCCCACCTTAGGGTGGTACCTGATTCTCATGTATAAAAGCAAGGTAGGTGAAAGGCAAGGACTTTTTTCTAGGGCTGATTCTGGGTCTTTTGGCTTCAGCCTTATCCAAGGAATAAAGCTGATATCTTCAGAAGCCTGACTGCCTGATAGTTTTATACTGCCACATTCTCCTCAGAACCACCGGCTGAACAGGGTGGCAGACTCGTGGTCAGAGCAGAGGAGAAAGACCTCATCCTCCTTACCTCCATCAGTCAACCCCATCAAGGGCTATATTGCAACAGATAGAGTCTTTCAGTATGGTTTCCGAAGTTCTGATCAGTTTTGGTTGTCAAAATCAGACCTCTGGATTTAGAGATTTTGGTTTGTGTACAAATCCTAGACTAAAGCCTCAGCTATAATCTTTCTCATTGGTCCCTCGATAGGTTCTGCCCAAACATGTTTGTCAAGATCAGTCTTTTGTAGTTAGCAATTTTGGTTTTGCATAGAGCAAAGGCTTGCATGTCTCCTGATGGCATCAGACCGGTAGGTAGGGCAACCCTCTCTGAGTTCAAGTTGTTGTCTTTCCTCATGGCAGGGTATCATATCAAAACTGTTGCAAGTTGGTGCCAGAGCAGTATTAGGGATTTCCCAGGGAGGAGTTTGGTTCCTGATGCTGTTACTGGGACCTGTGTCGGGTCCATGTCTGGGATCGGGGGTTCTGGGTTGTATGGTCGCTGTCCAATCACATGGAGTCTAAGTTGGGTCCACATGGCATATGCTCAAGGTAGGAGGCCTCCACGTATTATGAAATGTATGGTTTCTTATCCCTAGAAGATGAGAGTTTGTTTCTGTGTATAAAATTTTCCCTAAGAGTGCCTATGCAAAAGGTGATGGAGACAAATTATACTGCTGGTAGAATTGGGGGGTAAGAATGATAGTCTATACCTTCTCTGTATCCTAGTTTTGACCTGAGCTTTTAACCCAGGCAAGACTTTTTCTCGTAGGTTTTTATACCTAGCAGAACCAAATCTGGTGAAGTTGAAGAGAAGAAAAGCAAAAAAAGAAATATATATATGAATATAATAGAATAAATAAATTACATTAAATTAAAAAATGTATTAAATAAAAATGCTGTTTAAGATCTTGGTCAACTTATATTTTGGGTTAAAAAGACTAGGGGGTATTCTGATAGAAGTATTAAACACATAAAGAAAATTTAGGCTTCCCCATTAAGTCCTTTGAGATTTTCTTGTGGGACATGTAATCCAGTGGACTTTGTCACATATCTGGTCTTGAATTTGAGGAATGTTTTGCAGCCATAATGGATCTGGTAGTGTCTTTGGACTGGAGGTTTTTCTGAGGCTGAATCGGTAGCATGGAACAGTTCACAATTAGGAGGATGAGAAGAAGTGTTGATTGTAATTTCTTGTCGAGGTCTGAGATGTGGGACTGTGATAGTGTCCTTTCGGTTTGGGAGTTGGGTGGTGGTTTATGGGTCAGAAGGTTGGTCTTGATACCTACTGGATTGAGGACTGAGGGTGGAGAGGGTTAAATAAGAAAGGATAATGGGTCAAGATTGGGGGATGAGAGGATAGAAGGATTTCTGATGGGGGGAGAAGGATAATATGTAGGAGAGGCTATATACACTTTAGAATGGCTTGTTTACATCTTAGGTTTGACAATCAGAGAGGAATCTGTTGTCAACAATTTGAGATGATTTTTGTGTAGGGTTTGAGGTATGTATCAATCTCTAGTTTTTTACAGGTGGTTATCCAGTTGTTTCAACAAAATTTGTTGAAGAGACTGTCTTTTTTTCATTTTAGGTTCTTGGATCCTTTGTCAAATATTAGTTGCCAGTATATTTGGGAGTATATCTCTGGATATTCTGTTTTAACTTATTGGTCTGATACTCTGTCTTTGTTCCAGTACTATGCTGTTTTGATGACTATGCTTTATAATAAAGCCTCAGGTTAGGTAAAGAAATGCCACCCAGTTTCTTGTTTTTCAGTATGGATTTGGCTATCCTAGATTTTTAGTGGTTCCTGGTAAACTTTGTAATTGATTATTCTAATTCCTTAAAAAATGATATCTTAATTTGGATAGGGATTGAGTTGAATCTATATAGTAATTTGAGTAAGATAATCGTTTTGATTATGTTGATTCTTCCTACCCCTGAGCAGGTGATGTTCTTCCATTTCCTTAGGTCCTCCTCAATTTCTTCCTGAAGCATTCTGAAGATTTCATGTTATAGGTCTTATACTTCTCTTGTCAGGTTGATTCCTAGGTATTTGATATTTTTAGGTACTGTTTTAAATGGGATCAACCCCTTAATGTCTTTTTCCTCTACTTTTTTTATTTGTATAGAGGAATGCTATTGTCTTTTGTGTATTGATTTTGTAGCCAGCCACTTTGCTGTATTGGTATATTGTTTCTAAAGGTTTTACTGTGGATTCTTTAGGGTTTTCTATGTATATCATCATATTATCTGCAAAAAAAAAGAGAGTTTGATTTTCCTCTTTCCCTATCTGGATTCCTTGGATTCCCTTTTCTTGTCTTATAGAGCTATTGTTAGTACTTCTAAAACTATGTTGAATAAGAGTGGAGAAAGTGGGCAGCCTTGCATAGTTCCTGACCTTAGTGGAAATGTTTTCAGTTTTTCACTATTGAGGATAATGTTGGCTGTGGGATTTTTGTAGATACCTGTAACTATCTTCAGGTATCTTCCAGTCTTATTTTGGTGAGTGTTTTCATCTTGAATAGGTGTTGCATTTTGTCATATGCCTTCACTGCATTGATTGATATGGTCATGTGTTTTTTGTCTTTTTCTTGTTATGGTGATGTATGATGATATCGATTTGCATATTTTGAACCAACATTTCACCCCTGGGATGAAACCCATTTGGTCATAGTGTATAATCTTTTTGATGTATTGTTGGGTTTGGTTTGTTAAGATTTTGTTGAGGATTTTTGCATCTATGTTTATTAATGAGATTGGTATGTGCTTTTCTTTCTTGGTTGTGTCTTTGGGAATGAGTGTGATATTCAGCTCATAAAAGGAGTTAGGAAGGATTCCTGTATTTTCAAAGTTTTGAAAGAGCCTTTGGATCAGTGATTGTAATTCTTCTCAGAATGTTTGATAGAATTCACCTGTAAAACCATCTGGGCCTGGGTGTTTTCTCTTGGAGAGTTTCTTAATTACTGTTTCAATTGACTTAGCTGTTATTGGACTGTTTAGGCTTTCTAAATCTTCCTTGTTGAGTTTGGGAAGATGATACTTTTTCAGAAATCTATCAGTTTCCTCAGGGTTCTCTAGCCTAGCTGAGTACAGTTGTTCATAATACTGCCTCATGATGTCTTAGATATCTTTGGGTGCTGTTGTAATTTATTTGATGAGTCTTGCCAGAGGTTTGTCTATCTTGTTTATCCTTTCAAAGAACCAACTCCTGGTATCATTGATGTTTTGTACTGTTTTATTTGTTTCTATGTTGTTTATTTCTGCTCTGTTTTTTATTATTTCTTTTCTTCTGGCCTTGTTTGAGTTCCTTTGCTGCTATTTTAACAGATTCTTAAGGTGTCCCTGTAAACTGTTGATTTTGTCATTATACTTTTTCTTGAGTAAACCTGTATTGCTATGAGTTTACCCCTAATTACTGTTTTTGCTGTGTCCCACAGATTTAGAAAATTTGTTTTGTCATTGTCATTCATCTCCAGGAATCTTTTTATTTCTTCCTTGATTTTCTCTTTGATCCAACTGTTGTTGAGTGGCATGTTGTTTAATATACAGGTGTTGGATTTTCTTCACAAATTCTTTTTGCAGTCAATCTTGATCTCAGATCATAATGATCTGAGAGGGTGCTTCTAATAATCATAATATTTGTGAATTTGTGCAATCTAGATTTATATCCTAGGGCATGGTCTATTCTAGGGAAGGTTCCATATGCACTTGAGAAAAATGTGTATTCTGCTTTCTTTGGGTGAAGAACCCTTTATAAGTCCATTAGCCCTATTTCCTCTAATTTCTGATTTAGGGCTCTAATGTCTTTGCCAGCTTTCTTTCTGCCTGGTGGATCTGTCTAGTGTTGATTGTGGCATGGTAAATTCTCCTACTACTATCTTGTTACCTTCCATATGTTTCTCTAGGTTTGTGAGCCTTACATATTTTGCTGGTTCTACAGTCAGCACATAAACATTGACCAGACTTAGTACTTTTGGTCTTATGTTCCCCTGATCAATAAGTAGTGACCCTCTTGGTCTCTTAGAACTTTCTTGAGGTTGAATGCAATTTGATCTGATATAAGGGTGGCTGTCCCAACATTTTTTTGTTTTTCATTGGCTTAGATGATTTCTAACATTTCAGTCTAAGCCTGTGCTATCCTGCTCTGTTAGAGGTGTTTCTTGCAGGAAGCAGATATCTGGCTTTTGTTTTCTGATCCAACTCTATATTCTGGGAATTTAGCCTGTTGACAATTAAGGTGATTATGGATAGAGTGGGTTGTTGTGTTATTGTATTGAATAGAGTGGTTGTTGTTACATTCTGTGGTTTGGATTGTGTAATACATTTTTGAGTAGTTCATTTAGAGTTGGTTTGGTTAGAGCAAATAGTGAGTTCTTTCTTGACAGAGAATGTTTTTAGTTCTTCCTCCTATATGAATGTGAGTTTTGCTGGGTAGTGGACCTAGGTCAAAAGTTTCTTTCATTCAGTAATTTGAATAGGTCATTCCACTGTCTTCTTGCTTGAGTTATTTCAAATGGGAGATCTGGCTTGATTCTTATGTTTGTTCCTTTGTACTTGAGGTTTGTTTCCTCCCTTACTGCTTTAAGGAATTTATATTGCTCTTTGTTTTTTTTTGTTGTTGTTGTTTGTTTTTGCTATTTTCATTACTATATTTCTTGGTGTCGGTTTATCAAGGACTCTTTTTGCCTCTTAGATTTGCATCATATCTTCTTTCCAGAAAGTGGGAAAGTTTTCTAATATTATTACCCTGACCACTGTTCTTCCCTTTTCCCTATTTCTTTCTCTTCTGGCATTCCTACAATCTATAAACTATTTCTTTTGTCTTTGTTTATTAAATATCTAACATTTTCTTCCAATGCTTTACTTATTTCTTTATTGGCTTCTTTGTCATTTTTGGTTTGTAATTTTTTTTCAAGTACTTCTATGGGATTCTCCAATTGTGTGATTCTGCTATTATAGCTTGCTAAGACACCTTTATTTCCTTTCATTCTATTTGTATGGATTCTCTCATCTGTAAAAGTTTATCTTTGAGTTGGTTGACTTGTTATCTATGGCTTTCTTGAACTCACTGGCAAGTGGCAACACCACTTTTATATCCTTATCTATTGGGGCCATGTGTTTTGATGTACTTGGAAACTTGCTAGGATTTCTCTCTGGATCCCTAGCTGCTAGTGTCTTCCTTAGTTTCTCCATATTTCTTTGCATTTGGTGGCTTGGAGGTTCTGTCCTTGTTCTCAGCCCTCCTCTATTACCTGTAATGTGTGGCTGGATATCTACTCTGGCTTGTGGACTTATGTGACCTTCTTGCTCTTGATACCTATGAGAATGTGCAGGCCCCAGGCAACCACTGGTAGTCTGGTCTCAGCCCTTCCCCATCACCTGTGAAAATGCGTGCTACTCCCACCTGGGTCCCCAAGCACGTGAAGACTATAGTGACCCAGTGGCCCAGCCTCAGCCCCTTCCTTCTAAGATATCTTGTGTTGGGATGCTCTTTATGGTTATCTTGAGGGTCATCACTAGGGGAGGGGATGTGACTACACCGAAGGTCAAGTGCCTCTTAGGACCTAGTTTTTTTTTTTTTTCTTATTATTGCAGCCAATTTCTAAAAGCAAGCAAAAACAGAAGAAAAAAGCATGGTTAATTCTATTTAAATCACACCTATTACCGAATAAAACTATAAAATTACTATTACTTAATAAAACTATAAAACAGCTTAAAACACACTTTAACATAGCTAATATTTTGTATCTTCATACATTTGCATGAGAGGGTCAACTTTGGTTTATACCTGGGAAGCAACTAAATTATATTCCAATAAAAGACAAATTATAAAGATTTTACTTAAAATTGTGCATATTAGAAGGAATAAAAATTGCTTAGCATTATGCCTTACAATAACAATTTTACAATAAAACAAAGTATGAATATTTTAATTATAGCCTTTGAAGTCATTTAATCATCTATTGTCTTTTAACCATCTATTATTAAATGCCATGGCTATGATAATGATATTTGTGATATATAAGAGTTTTAAATTCTAAGTGAATGAATATTCAAATAATAAAGCATAATACTTTAAAAGCATAAAAGATTATTGACAGTTATTTTTTTCAAGTGATTTAGAAAATAAATAATAGAGGATAAAAAAATCAAGAAAAATAAAATCTGACAAAACATTAAAGCAAGCATTTTAGTAAATATTAGGCTGTTTTTTATCATATGCTCAAAATTCTTTTTGATCAAATATTTTAAAATGAGACGTTTGAAATATATGATCACTGTTACTTGATTTTTCTCATCATTAGTTAACATTGTAGAACAATTTGAAAGTCTTTTCTATAGCTTGAAATCTGACTTAGTTCCTCAATATATTTTTAATTAGTATGTAATTGAATCTAGGTTTGACTCATAGGAGAGAACAATTAAAAATCCAGAGAGATTCATATTCTTCATAAAAATCTATTATTAAACAAATAAAAATGTCTCTTCAACAAGTGGTGTTGGCACAACTGGTTACCCACTTGCAAAAAAGCAAATTCATACCCTCAGCTAACACCAAATACAAAGTTAAAATCCAAATGGATTAAAGACCTTGATATAAGACCTGAAACTATAAGATATATAAAACAACATGTAAGTTAAACACTCTGTGACATTGAGATTAAAGGCATCTTTAAGGAGGAAATAGCACTTTCCAAATAAGAGGAAGCAGAGATAAATAGATGGGAATACATTAAGCTGAGAAGCTTCTGCACCTCAAAACAAATAGTGCCTAGGATACAAGAGCCACCCAATATCCATTAGATAAGGGACTAATATCCAAAATATATAAAGTACTAACAGAATTTTACAAGGAAAAAACATCTAACCCCATAAAAAATAGGGAGAAAAAAATGAATAGGCACTTTGTCAAAGAAGAAATACTAATGGCCAAAAGACACATGAAAAAATGCTCCACATCACTTATAATCAGGGAGATGCAAATCAAAACAACAATGAGGTACCATTTCACACCACAGAGACTGGCACATATTACAAAGAGCAAGAACAATCGTGCTGGAGGGGATGTGGAGAGAAAGAAACTCTCATTCACTGCTGGTGGGAATGCTGTCTAGTCCAGCCTTTATGGAAAAAAATATGGAGATTTTGAAAAAACTGGAAATTGAGCTCCCATACAACCCAGCTATACCACTCCTCAGGATATACCTTAGGAACAATTCAAAAATCCCTTTCTCACACCTATATTCATTGCAGCGCTATTTACAATAGCCATAATTTGGAAACAACCAAGATGTCCTTCAACAGATGAATGGCTAAAGAAACTGTTTGTATATATACACATTGGAATATTATACAGCCATCAGGAGAGATGAAGTCATGAAATTTTTCTACACATGGATGCACATGGAATTTATTATGCTGAGTCAAATAAGTCAGAGAAAGAAGATAGACACAGAATAGTATCATTCATCTATGGGTTTTAAGAAAAATAAAAGACACTTGTAATAATTCTCAGTGACAATAGAGATGAGATGAGGGCTCAAAGGTCCAGCTCACAATAGGAAGCTCACCACAAAGAGTGGTGAGTGCAGTTAGAGAAATAAATATACTGGGAACTGAAATAACAATGTAATGAATGAGGAAAGTAGAAAGCCTGTCTCAAATACAGGTGGGGGGGGTAGAGAGGTGGGTGATTTAGGGTATTGGTGATGGGAATGGTGCACTGGTGAATGGGTGTGTTCTTTATATGGCTGAAATTCAACTACAATCATGTTTGTAATCAAATTGTAAAAATAAAGATATTAAAAATTAAAAAAGAAATATCATAAGATACTAGTATATAGTCAATTATAAATGAAAATGCTCTAAAACAGAAGCTTTTGTTGTTGAATAAAGTAAAATGGAGCTCAGACTCTGAAAAACAATATTAGAGAGATAATAACAGAAGACAAGGCACTTGCCTAGTATGCAATCAATATGGGTTAGAAAAGATACTCAGAGACTCGTTTTTTATCACAGAACCAGGAGTAAGCCCGGAGACTCACTGTGCATGGCCTATAAATGAGCAAATATGCAAACAATATTGATGTGAATTTCACTTAATTAAATTTAAGAGAATAGGAAGAACTAATGATTGAAATAAGAAAGGATGAAAATTTATCCTTAGTTAAGTTGCATGAACTGATACAGATGAGGAAAAGTGAATCAATAGTGATGTTTACCTTTTTATGTAGATGGACAGCTTATGCAAGGATAGTTTTTATGAGTTCATTGTAATTTATTTTGGTATATTACTGGTATGTGTAGAGATACATAAATCGAACTAAAAAAATCATGTGTTCTGGAATGGGAGAAGTGATATTTCAGACTCTACGTGTGCCTGAATTTTGAATATATGATGAATGAAAACTTGATGATTGGATAATTGTTGTGAGGGCCTTATAATATCTAGGCAATTGTTAAAAGGATAACAAGTAATTTTCAATAATCAATGATACCAACAGTTTTAAACTAATGGAATATAAGCACAGTCTGGCAAAGATTTAAATACAAAATGATAGACTGGTTGTAGAGAGTAGGGGACATAGTTTTAACATGAAAGAAAGATTACAATTTAAGGAGCTATCTGCGAGGTGGTGTCATTTATTGAAAAAAATATTAAAGAAGAATGACTTTTGCATCCACGTAAAGTGAAATGTGCCATGCAAATCGATGTGCAACACAACAATGTCTATAAAAGTAGCCATGATCCTCAAGACTTAGTAGCAGGCTATGTTCACATTTAAAGCACAGTTGAGCTTGCCTGCAAAAGGTAGTGACTTTTGATTTGATTTTAAATTTTCAGGTTGGTGGCTGTATACATGGATGATTACTCTTATCCAAAGTGTATTCATCTATAAAAAAGAGATTTACAATCATATAAGAACTAAACTGACTTAATCATAACTCTTGATGTATATTTTTAAATTAAAATAAATGCATAAAGTGAGTAGGCTGACTCTCATTTCCACCTATGTGACAGTAAGTGAAAGATGATGTCCAGAAAAAGGTTATATGGTTTGAAGAGATTATCTCCTTGAGAAATTATTATAATTGAATCTCTGCATGGCTATTTACTACATGAGTGTATCTTCACAATCTGACTAATGAAAACCTTGAGCTTTCCCAAAATAAGTCATGGACTTCAAATAAAACTGCTCTTTTCCTTTCAAATGAAGCCAACTTGCAAAGAAAATAGTTATTTTTACATTGCTGTTTATTGTTTTTTAATTTCACTTACCAGTTAATCCTTTACATATTATCTTCTAATTTGTGTATATGAAGAAAATTATTTTAACACACTTAACTTTCCTATCTCTCTCCATATGTATTAAAGAAATAGGTGACTGAAGCAAATGCACAGTGGGTAGAGCATTTACCTTGCATGATGGCCAATATGGGTTTGATTCCTGGTGTCTCATATATCCCCTGAGCCTGCCAGAAGTAATTTCTTAACCAGGAATAATCTTTGTGACAGAAAAAAAGTTTGAAAGGCAGGAACTTATAGAAGATTTTAAATCACTAATGATATAAGCATTATAATCTACTTGACTCTGAAATAATAATAAGAAACACTATATGATGGAGACTAGAATATCTGTATTTCTTATCATCATATATTATGTAATATATAATTTACATATATTTATATTGTATATGAACCAGGTTAAGAGTTAGAAGGAATGTCATGACTGTTTGATAATACTTGACTTATAAATCATTGTCTCTTTTTCTCTAGGAAAAGTCCTACACATAACTCAAACAAACTATTCAAATGTTATGAGTATAAAAATTAAGTATTTAAGAAAAAAGTATTGATTTTCCTGTTTTCATTCTTGTCGATTACTAAATTTTCTTTCACATTTTACACATAGGTAAGCCAGGGTAATTAACATCATATATTTATTCTTACTTCATTAGTGACATTTACACCTGCACTATTAAAATGAGCTAATGTTTTATTTATGTTTTTTATAGCTTTACTTATTGCCATTCACATCATTCACATTTAACAAAGGCAGAAGCTAATAAAAGGCAAGTATTGGGTATTATTTATCCTTGTCCCTGGCATGATAACAGCTTTAATCAAAAATAAAAGAATATAAATGTAGACACATAGTAATTACTCCAATCACATTTACCTCACAGTACAGATGCAGTATAATGCAGTGGGTTTTTAGGATGTGTCCTTCATGTATTCACATCACAGCAAAAAATACACAAAGCTGTCAGTAAGCATAAGTCAAGCTGAACAAATGGGTTTTTAATTTGAAGTAGAAAATACAGTCAACCTTTGTGCTTGATGTTACACAGAAGACATTAGAAATACATATAAAGTCACTAAAAGTAGACTCAAGAATATTTGGTAAGGTATTTAAAGTGAAACAGAAGTGAAAGAACAAAACAAAAACTAGTTGCTTCAATCAACAAAAATATTTGTGATAAAATGCAACCCAAGGAAAGAAGGGACATTAATTGAATGCCAAGCAACCTGCCTAAAAAGGAACATTAGTAAATTCTAAAGAGATTAATGATTTAGATTAAGGGATAAAACAGAAATAGTAGGGTCATTAAGACTATTTATTTAAAAATCAGGTTATTGCTTATTGCAATCATTAATCTGTTGAATTTGATTGAAGGTTGTCACAAAAATGGCAAGTACCATTAACATATGGGCCAATCCTGTTGGGCACAACTGTATGTAAATCATGGAGGCATAAAATAAAGTTTATAAAGTAGAGTTTATGAAGGATTAAATAAAAATAGAGTGCTTGACTTAAAGCTGTTCCATAGTGTTATAACAATTTTAGGACACATTTAATATATTATACTCAAATACATTCTTCACAAAAAAACCACATTGCTTACTCAGTCAAAGTGAAGTCATTTTATATAAATTTCAGCATTCCCTATTATATTATTTTCTTAATTTTAGGATTTGTAAAAGTGCCAGATTATGTTAATACAATCTGCATAGTTAATATATCTAACACTGACATGAACAAAGCAATAAAGTGCTCTTTACATTTTCATGGGTATTGTGTTTACACTCAGATATCCAAATGGAAGTCAGAAGTTTAAGTTGCTGGCTGTCAATGGTGACAACTGGTGTAAATTGTTTTCATTTAGATGTTCCGACTTCATAATAATAATAACTGTAATACTTTGTGGGGTTTTTTTGGGTCACACCCGGTGGTGCTCAGAGGTTACTCCTGGCTCTGCGCTGAGAAATCACTCCTGGCAGGCTCAGGGGACAATATGGGACTCCAGGATTTGAACCACCGACCTTCTGCATGAGAGGCAAACGCCTTACCTCCATGCTACCTCTCCGGCCCCAACTTTAATACTTTGATTATCCCCCAAGTATCTCACAATTTCTTACTGACTGAGAGGCACACCTTCTCAGTCTTACAATTTTGTATTCTGTGGGCCTAAAATCACACTATTACAAAATGATTACATTTTGAGAACAGGGTTTTAAGGGATTAATTCAGGTAAAGCGAGGCTGTCACACTTGTTCTGAATCCAATCTTATTAGTGTCTTTATATTAACATTTGTTTTCACCAAGATATAAAGGCATTCTCATAACCCAAGAAAAGATCAAAAAAAGGACTGAATAAAACATGGGGCACATTCAAACAAAGGAGGAGGAAACAAGAATGAGTGCAAACCTACTTTTGTGACCCAAATCTTGGTCTCACTATCTCTAGAACAGTGAAAAAACTCAATTATATGTAGCACTTTGTGATTTCATAACAAACTCAGTTACAGTCATCTCTAGGAAACCAAAAAATCATTCTGAAATAAGTTTCTTTTTATATTCAAATAGTTTTCATTTTCAGTGCAGTTTAACAGTAGAAAGGCAAAAAACAAACAAACAAAAAACAAATAAACAAAAAAACCAAGAAAGTAATTTTGAATTCCCACACTTGAGTTTTTACCCTGGGCTTTGTAAATTATTTTTGTTGTTTTACATTTGATTAAAGTTTTACCTATAAAAACTTTATTGTTAGTTAGAAATAATATTCATGTAAATTGTAGTCTATAAATATGCGTGTATGATATGTACATGTGCACATTTTAGTAGCATAATCAGTCTAGTCTTTAAATCCAGAAGAATTATTATCTTTTCTTTATTTGTCCCATTATACAAATTCTAGTCTTAAACTTATCATTATAAACTGAGGTTCTTTTAACTTCTAAATTATTTTTGCTTTAAGCCACTAAAAACATTTTCTGTGTTATGGTATAAATATATGAAAAATGTTATTGACTTAAATATGTTAATATATATAAATGCAGATAATATTGAAAAATATAACTCTAAAATCAGTTTAAAAAACTGAAATATGGTTTTAAATATTAGAGTGTATGAATAAGGATACTAGTACATAATTATTAGACACTTATGTGATACTAATCTCTATCATATTTCTGTAGCATTTTAAAATCTGGGGCTGAAGAGATAGTTACTGGGTAGTGTACTTGATTTGAATATGAACAAAATGAGTTTTATAACCAACATCCCTTAAAGTTCCATGAACTCTAGTCATTCCTGAATGTAGATACAGGAGTAACTTCTGAGCTTTGCCAAAACTAGCCACCCACCCACACACACATTGGCTTTTTATGCAATTGATCATTAGAATACCCAAATTTTTTAATTCCTTGTGATTAAATATATATATATATATTTGTTTATTTGGACTTTGGGGCCACACCCGGTGCTCTTGAGGTTACTTCTGGCTCTGCTTTCATAAATTGTTCCTGGCAGGCTTGGGGGACCATATGGGATACCAAGGATCGGCTTCTTGCAAGGCATAGCCTCTACCGTTATGTTATCGCTCTAGCCATATATCTTATAACATAAAAGTTTCACTGTGATTATTTATATATAATTTGTGATTTTGGCAAAATTAAAAAAATACATCTCTTTCATATGCACATTATATGTTATTAATTTTGTCAAAATTATTGAGTTACTGAAAATTATACTTGTACCTATACACATATTTTTGTGTTTGATTTTGGCTTACATAATCACATTTTACTTATTAAATTTCAGTCTATTTTTTGAGATGTCTTTATCATCTGCTTGGTAGGGTGAAGGGCACCTCTATAATTTACTTGAAATGCCTCAGTAATCTTTTAAGGGGTTCACTTTGTTTACATTTATGGATTCCCAAACTCTTTTTTCACTTCATTATTATCAGAGCTAATTCCTTTTACCAAAATATCCTTAATACCCCAGGTCATAATTTTGCTCACAAAAATCTTATAATTCCTTGATGTCTAAATTAGCTTCTACATTTTATGTTATTTCTGACATTGGTCTTATTATAACACTGCCTTCTGTTTATTTATATCTCTACCATTATGGTTTGCATCCTCATTTAAAATAACAAACACACACACATATTGGTTTTGGGGCCACACCTGGTGACTCTCAGGGGCTGTTCCTGGCTTGAGGGACCATATGGGATGCTGGGGGATCAAACCACAGTCAGTCCTTGGTCAGCTGTGTGCTAGGCAAGTGCCCTACTGCTTGTGCCACTGCTCTGGCCCCTTTAAATAACATATTGATTGGTTTTTAATTATTCCATGCTAGGCAACTCACAGCTTCAAAACTGAGCATGCACAGAATACACACACATGAAAATATTAATGATCACAATTAATCATATGTCTTAATTGTCATAATACTCTTCCTTTTGACACAAGTACAGTCCATAGTTAACTTTGTGCCAGTTTCTAAATATGCCATTCACATGTTTTTCTGTCTGTACTGATTTGACACTCTAATTCTCATGCTTTTATTCAACCATCTCTGTTATACAAAATTTCACACTTCCAAACAGCTTATGTGCATCTCTTTTGGTGGCATTTGCTCTAATTATTCTTGCCAGAATTATGTCCCCATAAAACTTTTTATATTTAAAATTTTCTTGCATTATCCACAATTCATCATTTTTTGTTAGCTCAGAGATAAATTTAACTGTGTATATGCAAATTAAAGTTCTTAAAAGTACATATTTATTTATTTTGTGATTAATAAAATGTTCAATAAATAAAGCAATATCATTATATCATTATTTGCATACACTACTTATTAAAATGATACCTGTCTTCAAAAATTTATATAACTGCAATGCAATATATTCCAGTTATATTTTGCAAATAAGTAAGACAGAATACAATTACGGAAATTACTTGCAATTCAAAGAAAATCCATTTTAGTATATGTCACAATTACTTTGAATCGAGTCCATATATATTATACTACAAAATGTAATGAGCTTGATTCTTAATCCTAACCATGTACATAAAGAGGAGCACAATTAATTTTAAACCATCTTTCTAGTTATATAGAAAGTGGAAATACAACTAATAATGAACTTTACCTTCACATTCATTGTAGCATTGCATCTCCGTTTCCTCAATCAACTCATAACTGACATCAACCTAAATCATGCAGCCCAATGAATACTCTAACCATCAAAACTCTCCCAGTTTTGTTTTTCTATTTATCTGTAAATTTATCATGTACTGCTTCCCAATTACATTCTTTACTTTAGAAAATTGGTCTGATATTTTGCCTCTATAAAACACTGCAAACCCTTGGCTCTGCTCCATTGCTTAACCTCTATTTCTACTAGCTGAAATGCCCTTGAATTTTCTCTTTTTAATCTTAAAATCTCCATGGAAATTTTGATTAACTGGAAAATATCCACAGTGATATGTATCTACGCTGAATTCACACTTTATAATATGACATAGTAACATGTAAAACAAATTACAAGCAATGCATAACATTTCAGCTTTAATTTTTGTGGGATTACATTTTCTTTAATTATTTTAGTAATTGTTAACTTTAATTTCTGTCTTGTATATTTAACATAATGGTTGACCAGAAAGCATAATAAAATCTATGTAAAGAAATGTAAATACCAGCTGAAAAGCAACAAAATATCTTATAATTTTGTTACATTTTGTGCCATTGATCTTCAGTCAAATTTAATTCAATCTATTATATTTTCAGTTTTTATTTAAACTTTTATATGCAGAAAGTTTTTTAGTAATGAAATAGTGTATTTCATGGCTAGCTTTTTCTTACAGGTGAGCCATATTTCCTAGATGTACCACTATTTCTTTTTTCCACTCATCTGTTTTTAGGCACTGGGATAGTTACCATAACTTGGCTACTGTAAATACTGGTAAAATTAGCATAGAAGTATATATATCTTTCAAAATACTCTTCTCTGCAATCTTTGGATAGATACCACAAAGTGGAATTTCTACTCGTATGGAAATTTTTTTTAGTTTTTATTATTGAGATACGTCTATGTTGTTTCCAATGATGAATAACTACTGAAATGATAGTAAACAAGTTATACTGCAGTTAAACAAGTTAAACTGCAGATAATATGACTAATATTAAGAGATAGTAATATTGAATCTGAGTAATTAATATATATTTATTCTTTTATCTTGATTTTATGGATGATCCTCAAATCCTCAACTGTACTATGAAACCACACTTAGAAATGTTCAGGTATTACATGGGATGCTAAGAATTTAACTCAATTCTGCTGCATGCAAAGCAAGAAATCTATTTATAGTAATATAAGCTGATAAAATAATTACAATGTAATAAAATATATAGCTAATCTGCATGGAGACTAATTTGAATACAGTTTACAACTTTGAGATGAGGAAAATATATGTTTCCTAAGTTTTCAAGTACAGGAAAGAAAGCACAGGGCCTATGTGATTAACTCACTTACCAAGTGGTATCTTTTGGAATAATGTATTTTTGCTTAGCTACTCAAATATGTGATTTTTTATTTCTATAGAATATAACAGTCTTCATTTCTGGGAATATATGAAAAAGTATACATACTTAACCATTGTTAGTTGGAAAATATAGGTTAATAAGGTTTGTTTGGGGAATAAATAGAAAAAGTAGAACTATATATATTTTAATTTTTATAACACATAAAGCTTCATCAGTCATATATATGACTTACAAATCATGAAAATATATTACATAGAAAAATGGATATATAAAGTTATACGCACATGCTAGAGTATGATTTCTTGCTTATATTTACTGAACCCAGAGTATCATCTTTATTCTAGACTACCTTATTTATCAATTTGCTGTGGAATTTTGTAAATGAATAACATGCACTATAAGCACAAACACTCAAGTTTCTGTTTTGCCATCTATAGCTAGAAACAAGTAAAGGGAACTAAGTTATGAATAATTTATATATGCCCAACTGAGGCAGGACCATCATTTTGTAGACTGTGATGTTATTAATAGTATAAACTTTAGTCCAAAACATAGTATACACTTACTATAAAACCATTTGTTTTGTCATACTTTTCTGTTATAGATATTAATTTATTAATATAAAATTATGTAAACACAGTGAATGATAGATATATGTATATATACCGATATATACATATATATAACATACACATTAGTGATACCCAAACACATGTACTTGATTTTTTAACATTGTACTCAAACTGTAGTTCTTTTTTTCTGGATTTTGGGACACATTTGGTAGTGCTCAGTGATTACTTCTGGCTTTGTGCTCAGAATTTACTATTGGCAGGCTCGGGGACCACATGGGCTGCTAAAGATCAAACTTGTGTTGGCCACATGTATGGCAAATGCTCTACACACTCTTCTATAAGTCCAGCTATAAAACTCATTTTAAAATTAATCCTGTCTAATATTACTATTATTTCCATACAGCAAATTATATAGGTTTTTATTTACTGGTATAGTATCTAAACACTACATTTGGCTTCACTATAAACATTGAAATTGTCATCACCAACAAACTCCAACAAAAATTAGACTAAAAAGTGGAAAGCAGAATAGTGATAAGGACACTTGTTTATAGAATAATAGATGAAATAAGAGGATATTACATCTTTTTTGTTTGTTTTAGCTAGAAATGTGACTTTTGGGCCACTCTACTTTTCACTGCTTGTATATAACTAGTATTAATCAAGATATCTTATAAGTATCGATTTGGAGGTGACCAACTAATTATAGAAAATTAGTAAATTCACATATAATCTGTGGCTAAAGAAGAGCAACTCTATATATACTGCAGGAAAAATTCCAAATTTTGTTATAAATGGAACTTCAAGTATATATGTAGAATACAAATTGTAATTTATAAATGCATAGAGTGTTCATCACATACATTAGCTTGGACATATCTCTGTAAAAATCTCCCTAACATACTAGAGAGAGAAGGTTTTGCTAAACTGAACAAAATGAAAGATTGCATTACTTCATCAATGTTGGAAGTACACATTTTTTGTATTGAAGATTTATAATAAATATTTAATTGCTATTACAAATGCCTTTCTTTTTTTTAAATGTAAGAAAGTTTTTTATGATTACCATATCTAATATTTTAGTGCTGGTTTTATATATATTTGCTTTTTTTTGACATTTTAAATTGCTTTATTTAAAGACCATAATACAGGTTGTTCACAATACAGTCAGGAGTATTTTTTTACAGTTGCAAAGTATGCATGATTGAATTTCAGTTATACAATGCACAACACCATTCACCAGTGTATGTATTCTGCCACCACTTTCCCTAATTTTCTCCTGCCCTGCTGCATCTGAGTGAGATATTTTCTTTTCTCTCTGTATAAGTATATATACACACACATATATATACACATATATGTGTATGTACATATTTTTTTCTTTTCCTTTTTTTTTTATAATAGCTTATTTTTATTGAAGATCAGAAGTTAATATACGGTTAACATTATTTCTGCACACAACTTTCCAACAGTACCCCCATGGCCTGAGCGCTTCTAACCTTCACAGTAGCCCAAGGGCCCCTTTCATAATAGCTCAATCCAGGGCCTATTTTAGTAACATAGGATTGAAACATAAACCAATCAGATTTGTACAAGTACAACAATTTTAACCAATGGGAGCATAAACACATTTTGATGGCGGGAAGGATAAAGAGGAACCTGGCATGATGGGGGGAGGGGAAGCAAATTCTTAAACAAATAGCTAAATGAAATTTACGCAAATACAATTATTTGTTTAGCCTATTTTCCATTTAGATCTATCTTTTGTGCAAGCAATAAGGATCATAATTTAAACTTTACAAAAACATATCAATAACTACATACTTGAGAGCAGTTACAAAAACAGGTTCCATGGAAAGGTTAAGGCATCTGGTTAAGCCAGATTCTTTGTGCTGAGCTAAATTTATTTGCAGAGTTTTCTGTTGGTTCGGGGCTATGCAAACTTTTGTGGCTTGAATCAGACAGGCGGTGGAAAATTCATTCAGAGTTCCTTTGATATGTGGGGTGCTCGATCTCCCACATCTCCCCCTGTTTAGTATACAATATAGAAGGGACAGACGTGCCTCGGTGGACTGGCCACACTGGGTGAAGAGGTGTGGGGCTTCCAGTCACCGCATCTGCTACCCTTGATTCAGTCGTTTCCAAAGCTTGGCAAGGCACAGATTGAGGTCTATGCGCCAGCTCCTCGATAACTTCAAACTTAAGTGGCGGAGAGTTGGCAGGAGGGGAGATGTCAGGTGTCAGCTGGTCTTCTGAGGTGCATAGTTGTTGGTACAGAACCTTTGAGTCCTTTCTGGTTGCTTCATCCACTTGATTCTTTACGAAGGTGGTGAGTTTGCGAAAAGCCCAAGGACCAAAGGAAACTAGCAACATAAAGCCAATGAAGGGCCCCGAAAAGGCTGGGAGCACTGTTGTTATCCATGGAGTGGTAGAAAACCAATTTTTGTATTTTTGTATTTCTAATGATGCAATTCATGAATATAATTTTACTTACATCTAATCATCATATATATTTTTTATAATTTTGTAAATCACAGGCAATTAGGTGTTGAACATTTGGGTAGTTAAGTGGTAATTTAGCATAGCTGTATGATAATACAATAACATATTTGATATAACAGTTACAAAACTATTTCTTCAATGTTTTCTGCAAGTAATAATATAAATTTTTATAAAGAATCTAAAGTTTCTCATGCTATATAAAACTAAATATTTAGTAAATTTTCAATTGTCCCAGTTTATTTTAGATCATACCAATTAATTTGCATTCTTTTTTTTTTTTTTTGGTTTTTCGTGCCACACCCATTTGATGCTCAGTGGTTACTCCTGGCTAGGTGCTCAGAAATTGCTCCTGGCTTGGGAGGACCATATGGGATGCCGGGGGATCAAACCGTGGTCCTTCCTTCGCTAGCGCTTGCAAGGCAGACACCTTACCTCTAGTGCCACCTTGCGGGCCGCTAATTTGCATTTAATTACACCATTGACTTTCATATTAAAATGTGAGGAATTTTGATTTTAGAATATAACGTGCTTAAAAATGAAAACCAAGATTTACTTTGGCCTACTTTATTCTTGACTATTTAGTCATCCTTAAAGTTGTAATGAATAGAGATTCTATAACCTGTGTTGCTAAAGTTTATAACTATCAAAGGTACTTTTCAGTTATTTAGGATAGATACCTCTATGGTAGAAAATCATAACATTATAATTTCACAAATAATTCACAGCTAGAGAGGTAATCTGAATTATTAGTTTTCAATCTACACTGAATAATCTGTTTTGAAACTAAGAATCTCAAAAATGTCAAAGGGTCAAACACTCAAATATTCAATGCACTAAAATTTTATTTCTAAATTATATTTCAATATTTAAATTATTTGATAAAAATATTTGTCAAATACCAATTGAATAAAAGAAAACCCTAATCCTTTGAGTATTTAATATATAAAAATGACTGGAAAGTGATAACCTCTTTTTCCAACCTAGTAGCCCTTAAAATAGTTATTTTTTAATAATTTGTTCCAAATCTTTTGCTACCATAGATATTAATTCTATATAGAATAGAAATATACTAAACCTTTGACAGTTCTACTGAATTTGTTGTTTTTCCATTTAGAGTTTTATAATACAGTCATTTAAATTCTTTGTCCCAAATTTTGTGGTGTAATGCTCAAATTTTATTTTCTGATTATAAGTCAATCAAGTTTATTATTTTAGAGAATATTATCATCTAGACATCTTAACATTTCTAAGCTAAGTAAAAAATAATGAGTTAAACCCAACTGGTTTCACGTTTTTTCTTATTGCTTTCACATTTGAATTAAATACACAAAATGTACATAATTTTCCTGAAATGATGTACTAATTTACATCTTCTTAACATATTACTGCAACTTTTCTTCTTCATTGCTTATATCAATATACATTGCGAATATATTTGTAATTTTAGTACTTATTTTATCATTTTATAAAAACAGCTTTATTAATGAATGCTGTTCACTTTTAGTTATAATATCTGAAAATTTATACATTGAATTGTAATAAAAAAGGGATTTAATGAAATGCCTCTTGGACTATATACTTACATTAGCATTACATCTTTGCATTTCTATTTTCTGTAAAAATATCAACTAGACGATGTTCACAAGCCTTTGTAAATAACGATTGATTTTGATAGCCTCAGTAAGCACTCCTCAATTTTTTGTAAACAATATACTAATTTATAAGCCTTAAAATTTAATAGCGACTTATTTCTTAATAAGTGAAAAGTACTTAAAACAACACTATGATAAAGATAAAAATATGACCTAGTATAAAAAAACATATCATTTATAGTAACTTTCATACTTAAACTTATTTTTTTCTTTTCATTTCAAGAAACAGGACAAAAGAACTACAGAAATGTAAAACTGTGTCTCATTGGCGGAAAAGATTGCACTAACTTGTAGAGAAAGGATATTTTAAACTTTTATAATTAACCTCCATTTTTAATTAGTATCACTGTTGCTGTTCAGAAAAATGAGGACCTAGAGAGAGTTCAAAAAGGGATGAACTACCCCAGTGTAATTACCACAACTCCCAGCAGGACACTCTCTCATCTGATTAACACCACAGCAGGAAAGTCATTCTAGCAAGCAACTAACTGCCATAATCACGGGAAATAGCACGAGTGAGAAGACTCAGAAAGAATTTACCTGACATCTAAAATGAAGGCTCCAGATTCTTCTATGTTGGAATTAGTCTGCTTCTAGTTTCAAATGTCCCCAGGAAATCCAAAACTGATGGCAATCTCAAACAATTTTAAATAAAATTTAAGGACCTCGAGGTGACTCTTTCAATAAAATAAACCAGACTGTGCAGAGATATTTTAGTTCCCTCACTGCACAGAGGGATTTAAACTGTCAGGGTCTTGATGTTGGGGTTCTTTACTTTATTTCTGAACAAAATACAGTTTGAAACAATTAATAGTCCTTAACATTAATTAATAATAGATCATCATAAATATTATAAAGCTGTTTTACAAAAGTGCAAGATCCTCTGCTTACACATTCAAGTACTATTTTACCAATGTATACCACTAAAACCTAGGTATTTTTAATATTCATAATCATAACACATTTATGCTATCTCTAGGTTTCTTTGACATTACTTGAAATCTCATTTCCTAGATGTGTTCTTGAGCTATTCCTTTTGTTTTGTTGTTTCTTTTTATTTAAACACAAAGTATATTGTGTCGAAAAAAATTAGAGTTAGTTATCTAGCAGGAATTAGACTTTAATTTCAAAGGTGACCATTTTAATTATGTGTTTCAGAAATACTAATCAAAAGTTTTAATTAGTATGAAATGACAATTGGTCATTTGGAAACAGCCTACTGGTTGTTGGCTACTGAATTATCTGTCTCTGCATTTTTCACCGAGCTTTAGAAATTTTAATTCAGTTGTGCAGTACTAAAAGCTCAAGCTGGTAAAGTTTCTAAATTATATTTACTATTTTAAATTAACTTTTATTGTATTTTCAAAACAACAGCAGAAAGCAAAATAGGATGAGCTGCAATATGTAAGATTTTGTTATTATTTTGATGGCATTAACCCCCACAATTTTAAGCAAAACACGACTATGCAAGATAGTGTTATTGTTAAGTGATGGACATATTTCTTAGAGAAAAAGTAACATATTGCAAGGCTTAAAACAAAAAATATGCATTTTTCCCCCAATTCTCTAGCTGAAGTTCAAATTATTTTGGATATGGCCACAGTCCCACTGAAGCTGCTCAATGCTTTAAACTTTGGAATTTCTTGCATTGTATAGCTTCAATCCCAGCTTCTAAAAACCTGGGTTTAACTCTGCTTATCTCTCAGTCTTAATAATGTGTCTCTTACATAATGACTAATCAGATTCCATTAAGAGACTACACTAATTCATAATGAACTACTCTTAACACATTAGACGTGTAATGACAGTAACTTCAACTAATAGCACTATCTGAGTAAGTAGGTATTAATACAACATATCTGAAAATATAATTTAAAATCATGATACTGAATACTAAATTAAATCTTGAGTAATCTATAACTTGTAATCTTGGAAGCCACCTTTAACAATTTAAAGTGGACAATTTTTTGTTTGTTTGGGGCACAACCCAGTGATGCTTAGGAGCTAATCCTTACTCTGCACAGAGCAATCACTAGTGGATCGAAAGGCCATATGGGGTGCAGAAAATAAAACTTGGTTGGCCACTTACAAAGAAAGTGTCATTTGATGCCTACTGTGCACAATTTTAATTTAATATTTTGGTAAAAAAACAGAATAATATGAAAGCAAGTTGTTAGATAGCATAAAAATATGCCATATTTTGAGATCTATATTCTTTTAATTTATTGTACTACATTTTAATGACATACAATATTATGTTTATATTATACTATATATATTATATATAATATTATAATATTATATTTCAGGGGGCTAGCTCTATACCTACATATCTGTATAATGGCATCACCTCTCCATCAAAATTTCTGCTTTATCCTCTACCAGAAAAATCTCTCATTCCTGATCCCATTGACAATCAAAGAAGAACACAGAAAAATCAGCTCTCAAGCATCTAATCTCAGGAAGGAGTGTCTCCGCCCACAAGGACAGTGGCTAATTTATGCCTGGCTTTGGGCTACAAGGGACTCTTTTAAAAGCAACACCTGGGGCTACTTCCTGATTCCCCAATGACAATCAAAGAAGCACACTGCAAAATCAGCTCTCAAACTCCTAACCTCAGGTATACATGCCTCTGCCCACAAGGACAGGGCCTATTCTTGCCTGGCTTTGGGCTACAGGGGATTCTTTTAAAAGCAACACCTGGAGCTACTTTCTGATCTCCAGTGATAATCAAAGAGCACAGCAAAATCAGATCTCCACTTTGTTCTGCGGCCATACACTTCTTATAGAACACGAACCCCAACACAACACAAAGAATCACACTTCAAGTGTGGCAATGGGGAAACAGTGCAGAACAACAGAATGCATAAGAAAGAAGAAGGAAGCTCTGATGAATAAAAAAATGCTAACCACCTAATTGACTTCTCAGATAAGGAGTTTAGAATAGAAATATGGAGGATGTTCATAGAAATAAAAGAAAGCATAGGTCTATCTGAACAGACCACAAATATAGAAACCAGAAAACACCAAACTGAAATAACAAGACTGAAAATGTAGTAGAAAAAATGAAAAAACTTTATGGAAAGCCTCTCCAATAGAGTAACAGCAGCTGAAGACAGAATTAGTGAGCTGGAAGATAATATGCAAAATAACTCCATACAGCAGAAGAGATTGGAAAATAACCTCAAAGCAAATAATCAGACAATGGAAAAAATACTCAAAGATTTTGAACAGATGAAAGTAGAAATGTTCGATAAATTCAACAGAAACAACATAAGAATCATTGGAATCTCAAAAACCCCTGAAGAAAATCCCCAGGAAATATCAACAGTCAAGAACATCCTTACAAAGAAACTCCCAGAGATAAAGATTGCATGCAACCACATCCTCCATGCCAGATGATTACCAGCTAAAAGAGACCTAAAGAAAAACACCCCAAGACACATCCTAGTCACAATGATGAATCCCACAGATAGGTATAGAATACGGAAAGCAGCAAAATTAAAAAGAGAAATTACATTAAAAGGAGGAGCATCCTTAAGATTTACAGCAGACCTGTCACATGAATCCCTCAAGGCCAGAAGGCAGTGGTGGCATATAGTGACAAAACTCAATGAAATGAGTGTTTCACCTACAATATTATACCCAGCCAGACTCACTTTCAGGTTTGAAGGAAGTATACCTGGCTTCATGGATAAACAACAGCTCAGAAACTTTAACAGACTCAAAACCACCCCTAAAAGAAAAGCTGAAAAGTCTATGTTAAGGAAAGAAAGACCAACAGATACACCAAACTTTTACACAAAGATGACATTAAATTTGATGACAATTATCTCTCTGATTGTCAATGGACTAATTGCACCTGTTAAGAGATACAGAGTGGAAAAACGAATCATAAAGCTGAATCCAATGTTTTGCTGCCTACAAGAAACACATCTGAATAATCAAAACAAGCATAGACTCAAAATCAAAGGATGGAGGAGAATCATCCAAGCAATCAATAACCTTAAAAAAGCCGTAGTGGACTTATTAGTATCAGATGAAATAAACCTTAGATGCAGAAAAGTTATAAGGGATAAAGATGATAATTTTGTACTAATCAAAGGATGTGTAAAACAAGATAAAATCACACTCCTAAATATATACACACCCAATGATGAAACTGCAAAATATTTAATACAACTCTTGACAAATCTGAAAAAAATATATCAATACCAGCACAATTATAATGGGATATCTTTACAATGACCTGACACCCCTTGATAGGCCAACTAGGTTGAAACCCAACAAGAATATATTAGCTCTGAAAAGAGAAATGAAAGAAAGTGAACTATTACAGATACTCCTCGCTTAATGACCTACCTGTTTAGCGACTGCTCGCACTTACAACCATTATTTTATTTTATTTTAAATATTCCTTTTCCATCTTGTACACTCTACAGAATAGTACTGTGGTTTTTGGTGCTTTAATGTACCTATTTTACTAACTTTATGTTCTGTAATACATTGCAGTATGTGTGTAAATTATACAACCTATGTAAAGTAAAACAAGTGCAAGGTTTCAGTTTGTTCTTTCTTGTTATTTTACTTATTCAGAATACTGTATTGTCAAATACTATGCATATACTCTACTACTGTATATAGTACTTGCAATTCCTCACTTAATTACCAATTCGCATAATGACCAAATGGAACTTGGTCCTTAAGTGAGGAGTATCTGTATATATGTGTATCTAGGTTTCTGGCGATGGAGTACCATATGAGTATATATATATATATATATATATATATATTTGCATATATCTAAATATATATATATCTGTATATATATATGGCACTCCATATATATGTATATATATGGCACTCCATCCCCAGAAACCTGGATACACATTCTTCTCCAATGAACACGGGTCATTCTCCATGGTAGACCACATGCTGGCCCATAAAAATATCTCCATTAAGTCAAGAGGATATAAATTGTACAAAATACTTTCACTGACCACAGGGCACTGAAATTAAATGTGAACTACAAAAAAACACAGAAGAGAAACTTTAACACCTGGAAACTATACAGTTCACTACTAAACAAAGAGAAAGTCTGAGATGAAATAAAAAAGGAAATCAGAGCTTTCCTGGAAACAAATGATAGTAAAGAAAATGGTCATAATTTATGGGACACAACGAAAGCAGTACTGAGAGGAAAATTTATAGCCTTGCAGCACACATCAGAAAGGAAGAAGAGGTCTATATAAAAAGCTTAATGACACAGCTTTTAGAACTAGAAAATGTCCAATAAAAGAAACCAAAAATAGGTAAGCAGAGGAAATAACAAAGCATAGAGCAGAAATCAATGAGATGGGAATAAAAAAAAAACAATTCAAAAGATCAATGAAAGCAAAAGTTGGTTTTTTGAAAAAATAAACAAGATCAATAAACAACTCATAAAACTCACAAAAGAAACATAGAGAGAGAGAGAAAAAGAGAGAGAGAGAAATCTAATAAACCGGATTGGGAATGAAAAGGGGCAGATCTCCAAAGATACTGCAGAGATTCAAAGGGTAATCAGAGACTACATTGAAAAACTCTATGCCATGAAACATGAAAATCTCGAGGAAATGGATAAATTCTTGGACTCATAATCTTCCATGATTAAACCAGAATGGTCTTGCATATCTAAACAGACACATCACTTCTGAGGAAATTAAAACTGTCATCAAGAGTCTTCCCTAAAACAAAAGCCCAAGACCAGATGGATTCACTAATAAATTCTTTCAAACCTTTCAAGAGGAACTTCTACCAATCCTCTTTAGACTCTCTTATAAAATTAAAGAAACAGGAACACTCCCAAATAGTTTTTAAGAAGCTAACAATACCTTGATACCCAAACCAGACAGAGATGTTGCAAAAAAGGAAAACTACAGACCAATATCCCTGATGAACACAGAAGCAAAGATCTTCAACAAAATTCTAGTAAACAGGATCCAATGTATCATCAAGAAGGTGATTCACCACAATCAAGTAGATTTCATCCCAGGAATACCAGGATGATTTAACACCCATAAATCAATCAACATAATGCAACATATCTAGAAAATTAAAAATAAAATTCATTTGATCATATCAATAGAAGCAGAGAAAGCATTTATAAGGTCAATACCCATTCTTGATAAAAACTCTCATCAATATGGAAATAGAAGGAACTTTTTTCAATATAGTAGAGGCAGTATACCACAAACCACTGGAAAATATTATTCTCAATGGAGATAAGCTAAAAGCTTTGCTTCTAAAATTCGGTAGAAAACAAGGCTACCCCTTTTCACCACTACGATTCAACATATTGCTGAGTGTTCTTGCCATAGAGATTAGGCAAGAAAAAGAAATAAAGGGTATCCAGATAGGAAAGGAAGAATTAAAGCTCTCACTGTTTGCAGATGACATGATACTATATTTAGAAAACCCTATACACTATCAAAATACTTCTAGAAACAATAGATTCATATAGCAAAGTGACAGACTACAAAATTAACATGCAAAAGTCAATGGCCTTCTTACATGCAAATAATATAGAACAGACTTGGATATAAAAATATCAATCCCATTTACATTCGTGCTACACAAATTCAAATATCTTGGAGTCAACTTAACTAAAGATGTGAAGGAGTTATACAAAGAAAACTACAAAACCCTGCTTCAAGAAATAAAAGAGGATACTTGGAAATGGAGACATATACCCTGTTCATGGATTGGGAGTATAAATATCATTATATTGGCAATATTCCCCAAGGCATTGTACAGATTTAATGCAATTCCTCTAAGGATACCCATAGCATTCTTCAAAAAAATGGATCAACACTCCTGAAATTCATCTGGAATAGCTAGAGCAACCATTGGTAAAAAGAATACAGGAGGCATCACTTTTCCAAACTTTAAATTGTATTACAAAGTGATAGTAATTAAAACATGGTATAGAAACATTAAAGCATGGTATTGGAATAAAGTCGTACTCTCAGATCAGTGGAATAGACTGGAGTATTCAGAGAATGCTCCCCAGATATACAATCAATTAATCTTTGATAAAGGGCCAAGAAATGTAAAATGGAGGAAGGAAAGCTTCTTCAACAAATGGTACTGGCAAAATTGTTCAGCGACTTGCAAAACAACAAACTCAGACCTCCAGCATTTGAACCAAGGTCAAATGCAAATGCATTAAAGACCTTGATATTAGACCTGAAACCATAATGTATATAGAACAACACGTAGGTAAAACACTCCAGGATATTGAAACTAAAGGCATCTTCAAGGAAGAAACAGCACTCTCCAAACAAGTCAAAGCAGAGATACACAAATGGAACTATATTAAGCTGAGAAGCTTCTGTACCTCAAAGAAAATAATACCTAGGATACAAAAGTATCCCACAGAACGGGAGAAGCTATTCACTTAAGGCCCATAAAATAAGGGGCTAATATCTAAAATATACAAGATATTGACAGAACTTAACAAGAAAAAAATATATAACCCCATCAAAAAATGGGAAGAAGAAATTAACACTTTCTCAAGAAGAAATACAAATGGATAAAAGACACATGAAAAATGCTCCATATCACTGATCATCAGGGATATGCAAATCAAAACAACAATGATATACCATCTCACACCATAGAGACTGCCACACATCACAAAGTACAAGAACATAATTAATTGGCGGGGATGTCTAATCCAGCCCTCGTGGTACATATACACAATGGAATATTATGCAGCAATCAGGAGAGATGAAGTCATGAACTTTTCCTATACATTGTACATGGAATTTATTATGCTGAGTGAAATTAGTCAGAGAGAGAGACAGAGACACAGAATTGTCTCACTCATCTATGGGTTTTAAGAAAATTAAAGACATTGAAATAATTCCCAGAGCTGAGGGCTGGAAGGACCGGCTCATGATATGCAGCTGACCACAAAGAGTGGTGAGCATAGTTAGAGAAATAACTACACTGAGAACTATCATAACGATCTCAGAAAGTGAGCTATGTAGAAAGCTTGTTGCGAAAAGGGGGGTGAGTGGGGTGGGAAGAGATGGGGGCATTGATTATAGGAAGGTTGCATAGTGAAGGGGAGTGTTATTTCTGAAACCCAACTACAATTATATTTGTAATCACGGTGTTTAAATATTAAATTATTAAAAGAAAAGAAAGACCTTTCTATCAATTTTCCCACCCAATCTCCTATTCTTTTATTACTGACTATAGGTATTAGTTTTGTTATTATTATAAATTCATTCACCATAATAATATTTTGTAAGTAAAACTGACGATCATCTTCCATTCTCATATTAAATTCTCTTAGCTGGATCATATCAAGATCCATGTTTCAGCTAGTATGAATATTTTTTTTTTTTTTTTGGTTTTTGGGCCACACCCTGTGACGCTCAGGGGCTACTCCTGGCTATGCGCTCAGAAGTTGCTCCTGGCTTCTTGGGGACCATATGGTACGCTGGGGGATCGAACCGCGGTCCATCCTAGACTAGCGCAGGCAAGGCAGTCACCTTACCTCCAGCGCCACCGCCCGGCCCCATAGTATGAATATTTTTACTATGAGCATAAGGTGTTCTAAAAAGGATATTGCTGAATCATATAAAATATCTATATTTGGGCCCGGAGAGATAGCACAGCGGCGTTTGCCTTGCAAGCAGCCGATCCAGGACCAAAGGTGGTTGGTTCGAATCCTGGTGTCCCATATGGTTCCCCGTGCCTGCCAGGAGCTATTTCTGAGCAGACAGCCAGGAGTAACCCCTGAACACCGCAGGGTGTAACCCAAAAACCAAAAACCAAAAACAAAAACAAAAACCAAAAAAAAACTATGTTTGCTTAAATAGTCACACTACTATGTTTCATAATTTAATATGTATATGTCCACTTAATGTTGTGTGACTTTTTCTTTGTATAGCACTCTAACATTTATTTGCTAAAACACATAAATAAGTAATTTACTTTATGTTTTCTTAAAAGCACAGAAATGTCTTATGACAGAAATGATGAAACTGAAAGTAAATAAATAATGAATACAATTGATTCTAGGCTCCCTACGTGGCTCTGACCTGAGCTCTGCTTTGCAATCTTACTGGTGCGGCCAATGAGCCCATAACTCCGGCTCTTTCTTTTTTTTTTTCTTTCTTTTTCTTTTTTTTTTTTTGGTTTTTGGGCCACACCCAGCGGTGCTATGGGGTTACTCCTGGCTGTCTGCTCAGAAATAGCTCCTGGCAGGCACGGGGGACCATATGGGACACCTGGATTCGATCCAACCACCTTTGCCTTTGGTCCTGGATCTGCTGCTTGCAAGGCAAACGCTGCTGTGCTATCTCTCCCGGCCCAACTTCGGCTCTTTCTTAACTCGCAAATTCTGGGACTCCTGTCACCATGGTGTACTCATCACCACCAGGGTTTAGGCTATATTCTTATCACCTCTGACCAGGGAGCCATTAGCAATGTTGCCAAGAAGAAGAACAATCATGACAAGAAGTTTAAGATGAGTAAGAAAATTTTCCTCCAGTGTATTGATGAGGCTGGTGACACCAAACAGTTTGGAGAATATATCCAGAAAATGTGCATCTTTGAAGGTCTGAAGTGTCTGAATGGTCTCCCACAACTAATTTTAAATATAAAAATGTAGCCGACTGTCTTTGGAGTCAGACCAGTGTCATGTACACTCCTATTGGCTCTGGGGTCGTGAGCCCTGCCTCTACCAGCTTTAGACTCTTTACAACCCATAGCTCTGATGCTTTCCTGATTCTCAGTATTCTGGACCGATATTAACTATCAATCATCTCATGAGATAATACAGTGGGCTTCTTTGAAAGGTCTGGAGAGCTTTGTCAATATTCAGTGTTCGAATATTGATAAAATGGGGGACAGGAAAAGATTTTTTTCACTAAACAGGCCTCCTAAGCCCTTCTTTCTACTTGCTAGGGAACATTGGCTTCTTTATTTTTTTTTTCCTACTCTTTGGCATGTACTCTTTTTTAGAAGGAAAGTTATGAACAAGTCTGAATATGACTAAATTGAAAAAAAGACCAGTATAGAGTAACCCCTGAGCGTTACTGGGTGTGGCCCAAAAACAAAACAAACAAAAAAAAAACAAAAAAAAAGACCAGTATAATTATTAAGGAAATTATATATAAATACAACTTTATCAGTGAGTAAAATATTTACAAATCTGTATAATATAGCCTCTTTTTTCATTTCATTCTCTTTCTTCTTTTTATTTTGTTCGTTCTTTCTTGCTTGCTTGATTTCTTCCTGTCTTCCTTACTTTCCTTTTCTTTCTTTCTTTTCTTTCTTTCTTTCTTTCTTTCTTTCTTTCTTTCTTTCTTTCTTTCTTTCTTTCTTTCTTTCTTTCTTTCTTTCTTTCTTTCTTTCTTTCTTTCTTTCTTTCTTTCTTTCTTTCTTTCTGTCTGTCTGTCTGTCTGTCTTTCTTTCTTTCTTTCTTTCTTTCTTTCTTTCTTTCTTTCTTTCTTTCTTTCTTTCTTTCTTTCTTTCTTTCTTTCTTTCTTCTTTCCTTTCTTTCTTTCTTTCTTTCTTTCTTTCTTTCTTTCTTTCTTTCTTTCTTTCTTTCTTTCTTTCTTTCTTTCTTTCTTTCTTCTTTCTTTCTTTCTTTCTTTCTTTCTTTCTTTCTTTCTTTCTTTCTTTCTTTCTTTCTTTCTTTCTTTCTTTCTTTCTTTCTTTCTTTCTTTCTTTCTTTCTTTCTTTCTTTCTTTCTTTCTTTCTTTCTTTCTTTCTTTCTTTCTTTCTTTCTTTCTTTCTTTCTTTCTTTCTTTCTTCCTTCTTTCTTGTAATATCCATGTTAATTAAAGAGAAAAGTACAAAAATGCATAAAAATCTAGAAGTTACTGGAGTATGATGATACTAAGGATGCTGACTCAAAATAAAATAAAAATGTAAAATATAGAAAGAAGACTCATTAAGGGAATAAAAATCTAAACCATACAATGAAACTAAAATTGAAGACAGGTGGAGAATATTTTTCTTAAAAAAAGCAGATGATCTTCATTTTAACTATGTTAAATTTTACCTAATTACTTTCTAAGAAAGACTAGATGCCATACTTGTTCCGAGCTATGTGACTAAGCTTTGTGATTACACATTGCGCATCAACTGCAATCAACCATGAAAACCTTAATGATAACTCTAGTTCAGAAACAAGTAGTTTGTCAGAGGATCATGCAAATTCAAATAAAAGAAGTGCAAACTACACAAAGCAATCATCATAGAAATGAAAGATTTTGCAAAACATCAACAGGTGCAAATAATGCATGATGATATGGAATCACATGGAAATAATAAATGTTCTTTTGGAGAGGAAAAGTAGTGATTTCTGTAATGATCAATTTTCCATATATCTTGTTTTGCAACCAATTTTCACTGAGAAATAGTTTTTTCTAGTTACATATAGACGTCATTCATTAATGAAGGTCTTTAACCATGCTTGTGATCTTGGCGATGCTTTAAAAATTGACAAGTTTTAGACTTTTCTCTGTTCAAAGGTGAGCAGATTGACAACTCTGACCTCTGTTCAGTGGGGGCAGTTGCAGATAATGTGACAAACATTAGGAGACATACACACAGGGCCTGTCTTAATATTCTTAGTTATGTCTTATGCCTTTCTTAGTTTTCTTAGACTGACCATTCATTTAATACAATATAGCTCCTCTAACCTGCTTCCCAACACTTGAGTTAATGTTTAAGTTGTCAAAGACATTAAGACCAGTTAGAAACAAAACAAAATGCTATGGGTAGCTTTAGTGCACAGACCAGGTTATTTCACATAACCAATCAGCAGGCACCTCTAAAGTAAAGAATATATTTATGACAATGTTCTATTCTCATGTTGTCTACATTACCCCCTGTATGTTAAATACACTAATCTGTTTTATTTTAGACTTTCCTGCCTTCAAATTTACTATCCAGCATCAATTCTATTATATTTGGAAGCATTTGTCTTAACGTCTTCAATACTAAGATCCTGTTTTGCCCAGGAGAAAGGCCTAATCTTGATATTTTCACTACAGGGATAATCTCCTACACTGTTTACATTGATTAAATTGTTTATATAATACACCATGCTTAATATAATTGCTTATTATCCTATAAACTACATGTACAATTCATATATTGATAATATCAATGATTGTATAAACTAGAAGAGGTTCAGTGAGGAGCTGGAGGACACAACAGAGTTTAAATTAGTTGTCCACTACATCCATTCTTCCAAGTAGAAGTGATCCTTTAGTGCAGAGCCAAATAGAAGTCCTGTACACAACCAGATGTGGTTTAATACAAAATTTCAGTGGCATAACACAACTAAATTTGTTTTTAGTTCCTTCAAATTTCAAAGGTAGTACAAGCAAATATCTAATCAGCTTTTCTCCATGTGTTGATTTGATATTCTAAGAGGCATTGCACTTCTCTCTTAGCATGAGGTCTCATTATCATTAGGGCAGGAAGAAACACACACATATTTAGTGATTTGTTCCTAAATTCTCCCAAAATACTTCCACGAACAACTCATTGGTCAGAATAAAAAAGTATTACTATAAATAAATATAACAAGATAGTGTTATATAGCTAATCTAATTTATTTCTAGAGATATTTAGATATTTTAGTTTAAATGTTGGAATATTTGGTCTGGTTCATCATAGTTTTTCAGGAAAACAGTCTACAAAGATTCATTGTCTTTCCTATCATCTTTATTAATATATTTGCTGAGTTGCTTTCAACTTTCCCTTTTACACTCAGATTTATTATTCTTGTCATTTTCTTCCCTATATTCATCAAATGTATTCCCTGAGACACTGGATATTTTTCTTCATTACTGGTATAAGATTTGTCATTTACATACTTGTCTCTTGCACTGAACTTTAATTTTTTAAGTTCATATACATCTTTCTCAACTTTTTGTGTTTCTCTTTCAAGTTGCAAGTAATATTTGTAGTATTTATACATATATTTTTACATCAGCTCTCTATGTGTTTATGTTATTGGTTTTCAGTTTGTTTATTGATTAGACATTATAAACATAAAATTTGGTTTTACTTTGAATATTTGAATCTGAGGTAGTTAAAATTTTTTTCTTTTTCCAATTTATATGAATAGTACAAATTTTTCGTTGGTAAATTTCACTTGAATTAAATCTTTATATACATATGTTTAGATATACATAAATAAACTATTTTATTATTTTTAAAAACAAGAGTAATGGCATTGTCTTTTTTATTTCATCCTTGCTTAAAACTTAATTTTACCCTCAATTTCCTTTATGCCCATCAGGATATCATTTCCAAGGTGTTCCATCTTTGTTTCTTTAAGTTCTGCTTTCCTGGGCAGCCACAAAAATCTCACTATTTTAAGGTTTCAAACGTAACTGGATCTGTGAATCCTTTGCAAGTCCAATATTTAAATATAGTTATAATATTTAATTTGTTCTCTAATCATTCTGTCTGTTTTAGTCATGAAAACTTTGTACCCACTCATTCCAGTTTGTTGTACCTTCAGACTGAAGATAGGCATAAATGGCTAGTTGATACTAATTTGAATTCACTTTCACTTAATTTTTTTCTAATAAAAGTTCTACTGTTCTAGTGTTTTAATGTTCTCTGACACCTAATAATTTTGAGAGTATCTGCTAACTCATTGATGTTATTTCAGAATGGTAAGGCATTTGAGTAAGACTCATGACATTGTTCTCCAAACAGGAATAATTAATTTTAATAATTAAAATTAAAAAAATTAGATTATTCCATAAGAAAGTCTTGGAGGTTATTAAAATTAATATCAAATGTTCACTAAGATACTTATAAAAATGTTTCTCTGTGAAATTATGAGTTAATGTTTTTAGTATAATGAAAACAATTTCATGTCTGGATATTTTTTAAGTTTTATTTTCTTTTATTGTGTATATTTTTATTTTGTATTTATTTTTGTTTGTTTGTTTTTTTGGACAACATCCAGTGATGCTCAGGGGTTCCTCCTGGCTATGTGCTCAGAAATCTCTCCTGGATTGGGGAGAACAGGGGAGACCAGATGGAATGCCAGTGGATCTAACCATGGTCTGTCCTAAGCAAATGCAGACATGGCAGAAGCCTTAAGGCTTGCCCCATTGCTTTGGACCATATTGTGTATGTTTTTAATAAGAAGTCATAACTGAAAGTGCTCAGAGAATTGAAAGTTTGGGATTATACCCAAGGATTATTCCTGCAGCACGTGCTCTATTTTCTTGTAATTTACCCAACCTTTTATATTTGTTACTTTCAAAACTTTTTAAATTAAAATATGAAATTAAATTAAGATGGATGATTCATAATTTCACAAAGTACAGTGTTATCAAAAATGTAAATGTAGTTACGCAACTAGAAATTAGATTAATTTATATGAAATACAGTTATTTTGTTTCTATACTTATATAGAAATATTATCTATTTAAATTAATAAATTTGTAATTGTATTACCATGAAATACACCGTTATAAAGCTGTTTCTGATTGAATTTTCCTCATACAATGTTTTACAACACCCATCTCTTTAACACTGCACATTTCCATTTCCCTTCACCAATGTCCTTAGTTTCCTTCCATCTTTCTCCCTTGCCTATCTCTGTGGAAGACATTTCTTTCTCTCTCCCTCTCTCCCTCCTGTCCTCTCTCTCATTCTACCTATCTCTCTTTCTCTCTCTCTCTCTCTTCCCTTTAGGTAGTGTCATTTGAAATAACGTTACTGAAGAGATGTCTGCATATAACTTTACTTTCTCTCAGCACCTAGCTCTTGTCCAGATTGATAATTTTCAACTATACTTGTCATAGAGATCCCTTCTTTGCCCTAAATGCATTTCCCTCTTTGTGGAAAGCTTCCTACCTTGGACCAGTCTTCCTCACACTGACTGTCTTTGTGTATTATTACCATAATATCTTTTAGTTATAGATCCCACAATGAGTAAGATAATTTTATATTTTCTCTCTCCCTCTGACTCATTTCACTCAGAATAATACTCTTCATATACATTCATGTGTAAGCAAATTATGCTACTTCATTTTTTCCTAACAACTGCATAGTATTCTGCTCTGTAGAAGCACTGAAGTTTCTTGATTCACTCATTTTTTTTTTAATAATGATTTTTATTTTGACCAAAGTGGATTACATATCTTTCACAGTAATTTCAGGTACATATTGACATTGGATCAGGGGAATTCCCACCACAAGGTTGTCCTCCCTCCACCCTTGTTCCTAGCATGCACCTCATATTCCTCTCCCTTACCCTCCAGTCTGCTAATATAAGTGGTCCCCTCTGTGTCTATCTTGTTGTAGATTGAGTAATGACTCTGTAGCTGCTGGACTGAGTTTGGTATTTACGTGTGATCATACAATTATTTGGTCTTTGTGCCTTCCATTGTTTTCCCCTCAGATTGAAAGCCAGAACAAGTTGATTCAAGTTATGTGGTTCTGTTTGAGCAGAAGAGAGAAAAATAAATTAATTAAATGGGGGTAAGAATAAAACAAACAAAGATTGGCTGGAGTACTTCTAAAAACTATAAATATTAATTTGAGTAAAGAAAAGTAAAAAGGAAGAAAAACATCAACAGGTGCCAGAGAAATAGCAAGGAGGTAAGGCATTTGCCCTGCATGCAGAAGGACAGTGGTTCAAATCCCGGCATCCTACATGGTCCCCCAAGCCTGCCAGGAGCAACCTTCGAGCGAAGAGTCGGGAGTAACCCCTGAACACTGCCGGGTGTGATTCCCCCCTCAAAAAAAAAAAAAAACAAAAAAAAAAAAAACATCCATAATACAAAAAAGAAAATCAAACCAAAAAAATCCAAAAACGAACTGGAGCAATAAAGACAAGCATCACACACTAACCATGGTCCTGAAATAAAAACAAAACAAAGCACAAAAAATGAAAACAACAGCAACAAACATAACTAAGCCCCCCCCCCCCGAATTATTTTGTGCTGCTTTTTTTTTTTTCCTGCATAAGCACAGTTAATATTGGGGAAATTAGAAAGGGAATTCCCTTGGCCTAATAGATACAGGGTTTCTCCGCCCTTGAAGTATACTGTCATGGGAGTAACTACCGACTCTGTACATGCTCATTTAATCTCCCTTGGGTCCTTTTGTGGTGTATGGAATGCTTCTTTTCCACCTTGGATATTAAAATCAGACCTCAGTATCTAGAGATTTTATTATCTGCATAGCTCAAAGAATGGAGTGTATGTTGAAGTCTTTCTTTATGATTCTAGAAGTTCTGTTCCTTCACTGGGGTTTTTTTTTTTGCTTTGTTTGTTTGTTTGTTTGTTTTTGGTCACACCCCATGGTGCTCAGGGGTTACTCCTGGCTTTATGCTCAGAAATTGCTCCTGGCAGGCTCGGGGGACCATATGGGATGCCCGGATTCGAACCACCGACATTCTGCACACAAGGCAAATGCCTTACCTCCATCACTGTTGTTTTAATCAGTCTTCTGTAGTTGGTGGTCTTGGTTTTTGAACTGATCCTAGGATGAAACCTAGGATAGAGTCTTACATTAAGTTTCCAGAAGACCTGTTCAGTTGCAGTTGTCTCAGTCAGATCTCTGGAGTTAGAGATCTTGGTTGTTGTAGGGGATCGATCGTATGTCAAGGCCTAGACTAGGGCTTTATTTATTAGTCCCAGGATAAGTTCTGCCCAGTCATTGTAATCACCGTTAGTCTTCTGTAGGTAGCGATGAGGAAATGGCAGCACCTAGAGATAAGAGCAGGTTGCCTTACCTCACCATCTAACGATAGGGTGAAGTCAGATCTACTCATTTATTTCTGGGCACTTGAGTTGCTTCCAGATTCTGTATATTGTGAATAGTGCAGTAATATACACAGGCGTGCAGAGGACTTTTTTGCATTTTGTTTTTGGTAACCAATGTTATGTTCTTCAGAGTGGTATTTCTGGATCATATGGGAGTTTAAATTTCTAGTTTTTTGAGGAATGTCAATATTGTTTTCTAAAGGACTGAATTAATTTAAATTCTTATCAGCAGTGAATGAGAGTTCCTTTACCTCCACACCCATACCAACACTAGTTGTTCTTGTTCTTTTGATGTGTGTCAGTTTTATGATGAGATGATATCTCATTGATGTCTTTATTTGTATGTCCCTAATGATTATGCGGAATGTTTTAAGTGCCTGTTGACCATTTATATTACTTCATTGAGAAACTTTAAGTCCATATCTTCTCATTTTTTGATAGGGTTTAATTATTTTTGGTTAAGTTCTACTAGTGACTTATATATCTTAAATATTAATGATTTATCAGATAGTGAATAAATGCATTCATTGCTTTCATACTCAATAAATTATTCCAGTCTGTGGGAGGTCTTTATATGCTGGTCCTTGTTTCCTTTTAGAAGCAGAAGCTTCTTAATTAATGTAATCCCATTTGTTTATCTTTGCTTCTACTTATAGGTCAGTGGAGACTTGTCCATGAAAATGACTTTAGCTTTAATATAATGGAAAGTTTTTTCTATATTTTGCTTTATAAACCTTATGGTTCAAGTTTGATACCAAGGTTGTTAATTCATTTTTATTTGACTTTTGTGCATGGCTTTAAAAGGCGTCTGAGTTTACTACTTTTTTAAATAGCTGTTCATATTTTCTAACATAATTTGTTAAAGAGGCTTTTCAGACTTCACTCTTTAATTTTTTGCTCCTTTATCCAAGATTAATTGAAGATATTACCTTAAGATTTCTAGTATTTTTTCCTGACAACTATACAAATAAATTACTTTATCAATATCTATGCCATTGTTTGCCAGGTTTTTGGATTAATGGGAACCATGTTAATATGCTGCTGTATTTTGTAATACTGTTTATATATTTTGAATTTTTATTAGTCTACTTTATTAGAAACAATGAGGATCATATTGTAATATATCTAGCTTTATCATAAAGAGTGTTCTGTGCTGCCAGCAATAAAAAGAACTACTCTTTTCCTCCATGCTGTCATCCTACACATTGATAAATCTTTAAAAAAAATTCCTCACACATTATTAACCAGTATACATTTTTGAAAGAATAAAATAAAATAAATGGTGCCCTGTTTAAAGACATGACCATCTGTCTATACCTCACTTCACTGCTACTTGGTTCTGTAAATGTTATGCAATAGACAATACATTGTATTCTTCCACATCTTTGAGGAAACATTTATTTAAAACCCATATACTTTCAAATATGGTTACTTGAGCTTAAATTGTTTAGTAAAAAAACATACAATGAAGGAAAATGTTAATAAAGTCTCAATAGAAATAGTTAAAATTAATATTTAAATGCACTTAAACTTTCTAGAACAAATTGTTAATGTTTACCAGTGTTATATTGTAATGAAAAAATTCTTGTTATATAATATTCTGTGATTGAGTATATAGAAACTGTAATAAATGGAGTTGTTAGATGTTAGTTCCTTAGAAATGACATTAACCATAATCTGAAGATTTCAAAATTAAAAAAATCCTTTTCTGAATCTTTAATAATAAAATTACAACATGTTCTATATATTATACTTTTAATATAAATGCATTCACTTATTTAAGAAGATAAAACTACATACGGTAACTGGCTATGGAATATTTCAGAATTCATAATTCAAGGAAAGATAAAACATGTTAATAGCTCACAGATAAAGAAAAATAATTTCGCGGCCAGAGCAGTGGCACAGGGGTTAAGGCGTCTGCCTTGCACGGGCTAGCCTAGAAGAGACCACTTTTCGATCCCCTTGCAATCATATGATCCCCCAAACCTGGAGCGATTTCTGAGTACATAGCCAGGAGTAACTCCTGAGCATCAAGACAAAACAATTCATTGATGAGAGAAACTAAAGTTACATGTGATTTATTTTATTTTTTTATTATGTTTATTCACCCTTTTATGTTTATAATTTATTTTTTAATTGTAACTCTTATTTTATGAATCTTTAGTATCTCACTAAAGTAATGCATTACATTTACTTTTATTTTTTGCTAGACTTCAGAATAAAACTAAATTAACTTTAGATTATTTAGAAAGACAATAGGTAGGAGAGAAGCATAGATATATAACATTGAAGTATAAAAGAAACATATTTCAAAGTTCATAGAGGAAGCAAAAATGAGAAAATAATGGTAACTAGAACAAGAAAGAAACAGGGAATACTGATGACATTGTAGAACAGGATCTCTTCTCTTTCTAAGCCTACATTACATTTCTTTTAATACTTAAGATATTTATAAAATAAGTTTATATTTACCAAATATAAAGTTGAATACCAACATTTAAAGACAAACAGTTCTGTGGTACATATCACTGACTAAATTTAGGACCCCAGGGTTATATTTTACATTGTGTGAAAAGAATTAGGATCCAGGCAAAGGAGACTGAGAATGACAACCAACACATTAGAATCTAAAGTAAAGATGTGATCAATCCTAGAAACCAAGTGATGAAGGAAGGAAGTAAGAAAATATATTCATTACAAATAATAGACCAATGTAAGTGTGAAATGAGAATTGATCATTAGATTTCACACTTTGATAGTCACCTTCAGCATGAATAAGTGTATTGTCTCTTGCTATTTAAGACTAGATTCCTAAACTGAGCACCTTACAATAACATATTTGGAAACCATCTCACAGATTCTATGAATCAATTGTAATTTTTTTTCTTCGCGGCTACAATAAATTATCTAAAAGTTACAATAAAGGTAACAATTGTACCTTATTTAAACCCATAAAGTGTCCATTTTTAATTTCATGAGATTGTTAACAATAGCCAATTACTCATGGATTTTAGACTGAAATTTTGTTTTCTGTTATATTTACTGTTTAACAAAGATTTTCATGTTAGCTGTAAGTTGTACCTCAATATTAGATACTTAGCCTCGTAATGCAATCATTTTCTCCTATAGAGCCATAAAAATACTTAGTCTCTGAGCAAGGAGATTAAGACTGCTAAATAGTCACACAGTAACAGTTGACCTTTAGTCTTTGCAATATATAAAGTTTAAAAATTTGTCTTGGGTCCTACACACACTGAAGAGAAGTTTGCATAGAAACATACGTTTTGAATCAAGTTTTATAAGATCCCTATTTTCTGTCCTACTATGAGAATACTAGTAGTAAAACAGTAGGAAAGAAGACTTAATCTAGAAAATTTAAAATAAAAAGGGAAATGAATTTAAATATATGGGTATATGGGAAATTTTTAATAATTTGAAGAAAATATTTTTTTCAAAAACAAGAAAAGGATAAGCAAATAAAATTAAAAACTATTATTGATGTAATAAAATGTTGCATTAGAGAGGGAAGATTTATTTATGTGCAAATAAAGAAAATAGCATTACTAAAGCGACACTCTAGATGTGATTTAAAGAGGGAAGTGAAAATGATAAAAACGTAAATAGTCTGATGTTTACAGAAATTCTGAGAATATGTAAATTATTAGGTAAATGAGTTTGTAGAAAAGCTTTTTATGGGGCTGAAATGGTGGCGCAGAAATTCGGTGTTTGCCTTGCTCATGGCTGACCTAGGGCAGAGAACGGTTGGATACCCGGGGATCACATATAGTCTCCCCTAGCAAGGAATGATTTCAGAGTGCATAGCCAAAAATGACGCCAAAAATGACACCCTGAGCATCACCAGGTGTGACCCAAAAACCAAAAACAACATCAATAACAAAAAGCCTTCCATGCATATTCTCTGAGAATAATATTCCCACAATAGACTCTATGCCAAAAACTTTGCTAATATTTATGAAATTATGACTCAAGGGATTTTAAGAGAAATTGAAACATAAAAGTCTGACTCCAGAAATAAAAGGAAATATCTGCGTTCACTTGAATGAAGACTTTTAGAACAAAAATAGTTATCATTTGAAAAGCCAAGAATGGATATTAGAAATTTGGTGGAGTCATGTTTCTATCTGAAAACATTTTGATTGAATGATCCTCAAATAAATGGGACATAAGCCTACTCAATTTAGACCAACCAATAAAAAGTCATTGGGTTTGCAATGCGTTGACAGGGAACATGTCCTAATTCATAACAAGTAGAATATTAGTGCTAAATATTCTCACCCTAACATTTGTTTCTCTCATCCACTTTAGAGCTCTGCTAATAAGTGGATACTACACTGAATCCCTTTCATGTTGATGATGAGAGTAGAGTGCATTGAGCTGGGAATACAAGAATGAGTAAACTATATTCCCAATATGCCCATTTTCTCAAGCTCATTTTTTATCATTCTGTCAGTGAAATTAGTTTGATAGAAAAGAAGGTTGATCATTTTTTCTACATATAAGAAGGTTTGATATTCAGGTCAGTCTCAGAGGTAATAGTAAGGGGATGGGGCTGATGAAAATGTGATTGACTCCCTCATTACTTGTTACCACAGGGATTAGAAAATCTGACCAGAGATATTTTATATATGTCTTGTAACTATTTAACCACAGGATGCCACATTTACCATGTCTTCTGCTGTCTATAATTGAGCACATAGGAACAATAAATAGTTCTCATCATTAAGTAACAAACTTGTTTATCCTTTTGAGTAAAAAATGTCTTTTTACATAAGATGTTTTGGCATGGAGAAAATTTTATATAAACATGACCATTCAATATTGATGGAATATCACTAAGCCATTTATTCCCATTTTTGAATAGGCATAGAAACTAGTGATAAAATGAATTTTTGAAAACAGAGATTTATAATATAGAATATATGCATGTGTGTATATGTATATGTGTGAATGTCGGGTTCTTGGGTCTTTAGAGAGGTGAATTGTGTAACAATGATATACAGAAAAGAAAATGGCCTTTTATGTTGTAGTTTCTGGTGTCACACCTAATTCTTATTTTATATGCCTTGCTTTGTCCTCAAGGATCACTGCTGGCAGTGTCAAGTGTCTTATTTGAACAATAAATGTCCTAAAAATGATACAAAGGTCCTACCAGAATAGTATTATGCTTTATAGAAGAAGTTTAACCATTTGATTGTGTCATCTGTATACATAGAACTAAGAACAGGGAATGTTTTGAGAATCCTGCCTAGGCTACCTTACCATAAATGCTAGGATTTCTTTTCTTTGCCCTTTCTTTACCTATTTTTTTTTTTTTTTTTGGTTTTTCAGGCCACACCCGTTTGATGCTCAGGGGTTATTCCTGGCTAAGCGCTTAGAAATTGCCCCTGGCTTGGGGGGACCATATGGGATCGAACCGTGGTCCTTTCCTTGGCTAGCGCTTGCAAGGCAAACACCTTGCCTCTAGCGCCACCTCGCCGGCCCCTTCTTTACCTATTTTTAAAATCTCTTCTGAATTTGGCAAAAGTAAACAAATTTAACCTACAGCAATCATAATAAATGTACTTATATATCTATGGGCCTAAATAATCATAAACCCACAAAAGCAAAATTTATCTGTAATTATAGAAACACTAATGCCCTGTAACAATTGTTATTGGACAGTCACTGAAATATTTTACTTATCATTCACCTGATTGTAATTGTACTGCCTCGATAAGGAAACATTAATAATAGACCAAATATATCTAATTTTCATAATAAATCTTTATGAATAACAAACTCACTTTGCTCTACTAAAATATACATATTATTATGCAAGATTGTTTTATGCAAAACATAAAATTTAAATTTGTTTGAAAAATTAATATAATTTATGTTTAGAAAAGGTCTAATTTTTCAGAAAATTAAATCAGAATTTTTACATATTACATGCTCAGTGTCAGACATATTTCCTTGAGCTTTTGGCATCATGTAATAAATTGAAAACTAAATGCAATTAACAAACCAATTCTGAAATAATATTAAATAAAATTCATAGTTTATATCAAGATTCACTCCTTGATTTATAAATGAATCTTTTGTTGCTAACACACATCTCATGTGGACCATGATTAGTTTACACAAAATAGTTTTATTACTGCCAAATTCCCTATGACTTACTCACTTATTCATCCTCTGCATCTCGATTTCAGTTCTTCTCAAGCAATATATAATTTTCTTCTCTTACCAATTTTAAAATACATTTTATAGTACATTAATAGTGCCTGCAATAAAACTATAGATTTTTAATTATAGATTATTTTATTTAGCAATGTACAGTTAAGTGTTTTCAATTATTTTTATTTATTTAAAAAAAGTATTTTCAGGGGCTGGAGAAGTGGTGTGGATCAATAAGGCCTTGCCAGTGTCAGCTTAGGACAGACCACAGTTAGATCCCCTGGCATCCCATATGGTCCCCCAAGCCAGGACTGATTTCTGAGTGCATAGCCAGGAGTAACTTCTGAGTGTCACTGGGTGTGGCTCAGAAAACAAAAAAATGTATTTTCAATTATTTGTTTATATCTTCAGAGCTCCTTTATTTTAATCACTAAATAGCATTCCATTATATGAATTCATCATTGTTTCTTCACTCAAATATTAAGTCTTGTTTGATTTCTGTAATTATACTTAAATTGATTATAAGCATGAGTATAAAAGTTTTATAAAAAAAACTTAGAAAAAGAAGCTAAGTATGACAAATAAATATACATTTCATATGTGTTTTTCTCTGTTATCTTGATTTTACTTGTTTTGCTTCATTAATAATGCAGTCTGTCAAATGTAGTAAAAATATACTATTGGTGCTTTTCTCTACAAACATAAATTCATTGGGTGATTAAGCTTTTTAAATTTTATTATTTTATTAAATGATATATAGCCAAATAGTGTTTCATACACTAATCTCCATAAATAGTGGCTGTATAGATTTTTAAATTTAATTTTACCATTTACCAATTTAAACATATATAATGTTAAAATCACAAGATTAGGACTGGTTGAGGCTGGAGTGATAACACTGCAGTAATGCGTTTACTTTGCATGTAGCTGACTGGGATGCATTTTATTTTGTTAATAAATTATAAATTAAATTACTAAGAATTTATATCATTACATGAATTTTACTGTATCTTCCAAAACACAAAAAAATCAAATGTGATTTGTCTCTTAGAAGCTTTTTCAGTGCCAGTTTCATAAAGTGATAGCTCAACATCTATGAATGAATCAGCATTTTCTGATTCACACACTAAAGTGATAACTGACTTTATATTTTTGTGGATTAATTTAAGCTTTTTTGTATTCTTAATTTAAATGGATATGTATAGTACAATAGTAAATTATACAAAGCTAAACAACCAAGAACTATATAAGTTCATATACTTTAAAATAAACTTCTTTTCTCTTGTGGTACTTTCACAGCTGTCAAAATTTTGGTAGATGTTATCAAATATCTTTAGTGTCAAAACAACTGTTTTTTATGGTTATATAGATAGATGATAGATAGATAGATAGATAGATAGATAGATAGATAGATGATAGATAGATGATAGATAGATAGATAGATAGATAGATAGATAGATAGATAGATAGATATTATAGATAGATTGAGAGAGATTAAAACGGGTAGTGTGATTGCCTTTTAAGTGTCCAACTAAAACTAAATCTCTGGCAATCCCATGTGGCCTCCTCTGACTCTACCATGAATGAACCCTAAGTGAAGGGCCACTAGTAGGTCTTGAGCTTCACTGGCTGTTGCTAAAAAGAAATACAAACACTCAAAACACCAAAGATTATGCATGAATGATTGTGATATGGATGCATATATGGAGGTATGTATATATGTGTCTATCCAAATGGATAGTTAATATGTATATGTAGTGTATATAGTATATATGTATATATAGCATATATCTATAGACATATATAGACATCCATATAGATAGTATATGTCTATAGATATATCTATATATATGTACAGATATATGTTATATATGTAGCTATTCATATAGATAAAAGTAAACACTCAACTAGTATAAAATAATTATCAGAAGTAACAAACTGTAGCTTGCAAATACTAGCAATATCTGCTTAAAATATAAAGTGTAACAAAAAGAGAGAGAGAGAAAACTGACAACGACTATATTAGGTGCAAAAAGCTTAAAATAATTAAAGAATAGCCTGTTAAGTAAACCTTAATATCTCTAAGTGTGACAAAAAATGAACAAAACAACATTGTCAACTGAGAAATAATCAGGATGTATTATAATGTAGAAAGCATTAATTTTAAATTATGGATCTTCATCTTGGTGCATAATATAGATGACCCCAGGAACATCAGGGATAATGAAATTTTTATTTATTTTAATTTGAATTTAAGGCACTGTAATTTACAAAGTTTTGTCTATAATACAGCTTCAGGTATATATGATGCAAACTACAGTCCTACCACCTTCATTTTGTCATTTCCTCATCAAGGATTCCATGACCCCTGCCAGCTAACCCCATATAAGGCACATTTTTATATTTAGTGATTTTAGTTTGTTTGCTTAACAGTGTTGTTGACTTTATAGTTTCGACATTTACATTACATCAACTCTATAATACGAATGTACTAAGATCCCATTACTTTCCTTTTCACCTCCCACTAGCCTATTCTACTTCCTCCTTTGTTTTTTTTTGCTGAACATTTTAATTTAATAATTAATTTTGCTTTGGGGATCATAACTGGCAGTGCTCAGGGCTTACTCCTTGCTCTCCACTCACATGGATCTGTCCTGGTCACCCTCAGGACAATGAGATATCAGAACCAAATTTGATGTCAGGGATTGATCCCAGATCTTGTCAGGATTTTAGAGGTCAATCAGGAAACTAGGTTGAACTATGTTATCTGTTTTGAAACTTTGAGAGGGGTCCTAAATATATTTGTCTTTATGACAGGTTAGCAAGAAACTTCAGACATAAAATACAGATTGAGATTTTTGGTAACAACCACCAAAGGCAGGACCAAAGAACTAGTATTGCTGATAAGCTTTGCAAAGTGCCTGGTGTGGGAGTCCTCCAGGATTGATAACCTGAGAGAGATTACTAAATTCAGAACTATGCATAAACCTTGAGCACAGCTTGGTGCTGCTCAGAAATCAAAAATAAATTGAAGAAAAAAGAACCAGAAATTGGTTTTCAGTACTTTACATAAGAAGAAGAAAAAATGAATAGGAAAAAAATATAAATTTTAGACTCAGATATTTTAGACTTTAGAATTTTAGACTTAGTGTTCAGGAAGTGACCCAGAATTTTCAATAATAACTTTGATAGAGGGGTTGGAGAGATAGCATGAAAGTAAGGTGTTTGCCTTTCATGCAGAAGGACGGTGGTTCGAATTCAGGCATCCCATATGGTCCCCAGTGCCTGTCAGAGGCGATTTCTGAGCATAAAGCCAGGAATGATCCCTGAGTGCTGCCAGGTATGACTCCCCACCCCAAAAAATAAATTTGATAGAATTGCCCAGATTCAGAGTAGGTTAAAACAAAGAAATAGTAAACATTCAAAGGATTGAAAGAGAAAATTAAAATTTTAAAATGTATGGTCCTTAAAAATATAAGAGATTGAAAATGGTTCAATTTTTGAATAATGTAAATTCAATTTAGAGTAACAAGATAATCTAAATAATGATCCCAAATTTTAAAAATATGAGACTTATATAATTACAAATGTGTATATATGTATATACATACATATTAATATATACATGTATATATATCTATACATATATAATCACAATCATATAATTATAATCATATATATTATATATAAATATATTGTTTTATATTTTATATTTATATATTATATTGCATAATTATGTTTGTATAATTATGATATGTAAATGCAATTATATAATCCTCAAAATATATAATGTTAACATTATTTCAAGAAAAATATAATAAAAATAAAAGGAAAATGATTGAGAACATATTTAGCTTTCTAAAAGCAAACATGAAAATATACATACATCTTAAAAATTACCATGGGGAAGATAGAATGATAGCATAGTGGTAGGAAGTTTGCATGCATTTTGCTGAACCGGGTTCTATTCCATGCATCCCATATGATTACCTGAGCCTGCCAGGAGTGATTTTTTTTTTGGGAGGTTGGGGCACACCTGGTGACACTCAGGGGTTACTCCTGGCTATGCACTCAGAAGTCGCCCCTGGCTTGGGGGACCATAAGGGACGCTGGGGGATAGAACCGCGGTCAGTCCTAGGCTAGTGCGGGCAAGGCAGGTGTATATGTATTATATATATATATATATATATATATATAATCTTAATAAGACTTAATCAATGGTTAAAGTTCTATAAGTTACTAATATTGAGAATTTCAGAATAATAGCAAAATGATAATTATTTTATTTTATCACAGAACTTTCTGCATACAAATGAAAATAGCATTTCTTACTTTTCTTGACTATCAGGAATTCTAAAAGTATTATATACATTTCAATTTAAAAGCTAATATGCTCAAGTAAATTAAATATTTAGATCTCGATGTCTTCTAATGAGAGTCTAGGAAAGAGTCATATGACAAATATATGAAGTATAGAATCTTTATATAGAATTATAAATCAATTATACTTTTATAGAAAAATTGACATAATTGTGTTATATGTGGGTAAGCTGAAACTTCATTTAATTTTGGGGGAGCTGGAAAATTCTCATTTTCCTTACTTTGAGTTAATTCATCTCATCTATCAACTTTGGAATATTCTTGATGGACGTATTTTTTTCAACCTGATAGTTTATTAAAGGTAACTCGTGGGAGTAAATCATTCCTGATAAATCTTTAAAAAAAATTAGTTCAAGCATCTCCAATCCACTAATTGAAAAATTCTTTAGAAACACAGGCTGAGGTAGTAGTGTAACAGTCTTTCTGTAATTCATCTTGGGAGAGGACTAAGAGGACATAATGTAGTTCTAAGAATCAATAAGAGGAATGCTTCAATTACTACCAGAAATAGTCCTTGTATGTAACAATAAAACAAAGTATTTTACTGCAGATAAAGAGACTTAGATGACTGAACATTTTCTATGGTATCCATGTGACTTTATATGAACTTCTCTGTATATTGAAAGGTCCCAGATTCAGATGGAGATCTAAGGCCTTGAATGACTTCATCTCTTTTGAAATTCACAATCATATCCTGCCTCACTCTGTCTAAGGACAGAACTACTGTGTCTAGTTAAAAAATACATCAGGATGCAAAATAGGAGAGCTGTCCCTAAAAAGTATGTAAAGGAAGTATACTGATGTGAAACTAGGCATAATTCCACATTTCAATAAAAATAGCTAGTAGAGAAAACAACATTTCCATCAAAAAGGAGAACCCTATTATAGAAACATATTTGCAAAAGAAACAGTTTGGAGATAGTATTGCATAAGAACAAAACTCTACCAACATGCACAGCACTCAACCCATCTCTTAGCATACGTTTTCTGAACAGCTAATTAAAATATTTACTTACTAGGATTATTTCTTTAATTCTTTTTACACATAGTCTTTTATTTATTCTGAGTCATTGAAGAAATAAACTTACATTTTAGTTATGTCACTCATCTTTTCTCCAAAGAGTGCAAAGCAGTGAAGTGCATCTTCTGAGATATTCATTATGTATTCGCTTCACTGTGTAAGATCTCTTTTTTAAAAAATAATATTTCTGACAACAGCCAGGAGATCATTTTCTATGTAATTTTCCATTTCATAGAGAGAAATGCACAGTATAGAATTTAGTAATTTCTCATAATTAAGAGCAAAAATCAGCCAATTGCAGTAAATAAAACTCAAAAAGTATCCTTTAATATTTAACTAAATATTAGTTTTAATATAAATATAATATATTGAAATTGTATATAATATTGAATTTATCTTATATTGATATGATAAAAAATTTATGCCTTATAATATGAACAATAATATTAATGAACTACTTTGCTACTTGAAAACCTCTTTATGAGGATGAGAGCTTGTCTTTCTAAATATCCATGTAGAATAATATTGCAGATGTTTCCTTAAAAAAAATCCATTGGGCTGGAGTTGTAGCACAGCCTTAAGGTGTTTGCCTGTCATGTGGCTGGCCCAGGATGGACACAATTTCAATCCCCAACATCCCATATGGTCTACCGTGCCAGGAATGAATTCTGAGCACATAGTCAGGAGTAACCCCTGAGTACCCTGGGGTGTGGGACCCTCCCCCAAATATCCAATGGATGAAATCATCGCCAAAAGGGAAGTGTTGGGAGCTAGGAGTTGGTCAGTAACTTAAGTTTTTAACTCAAAGTACTCATAGGCCCGAAGTTCTATTCCAAATAAGGCCCACATATACAGACTTGATCATGACAGCTCTTCATGTGTTGAGAGAGATTTCTGGTGTTGTGATTTCTGGAAGTACCATATTTGGGTATGCAATCCCTCGTGACTACAGTAACTAAGAATAGGTTACCTCAGCAAACACCACATCAAAAAAAAAAATCGAATAATCACAGCAGGATGTAACTCAATGTGTGAAAACCATCCAGGGGTCCTCAAACTTTTTAAACAGGGGGCCAGTTCACTGTCCCTCAGACCATTGGAGGGTCTTACTATAGTAAAAACAAAACCTATGAACGAATTCTTATGCACACTGCATATATCTTATTTTGCAATGAAGAAACAAAACAGATACAAATACAATATGTAGCCCGCGGGCCATAGTTTGAGGACCACTGCAAGGTGAAAGAGTAGGACATGAATCATGATCAAGGAATCAAGCACTGGGACCTGAAATAGATTGCAGTGAGCACCAGGATCAAAGCACAGGAAAAACACAACATTGAATCAGTCGGGTAAAGGGTAAAAGAGAAGTCGATCTGTATTAGTCATCAAGTCAAGTGCTTATAGTATCAATGCAAGTTCTTTTTACTTACCACATGTTATATTTAACATATTCCATAAGCAGATGAATAAAAAGAGTTGGAAGGATGAAGATTTGGTAAAGCAAGTTGCAATATCTACAGAAAATTACACTGATGGTTTATCAAAAACTATTTGGATAAATGCCTTAGTATGAATACTTAACATTTGAATAATCTTTTAAAAAATTGAAATATTTGTGATTTTCATTACTTACTAGTATTTAATTATGTAATATAATTGCTCACTTGTATTACTACAAAATGCATCTTATATATTACATTATATGTGATAACCTACATTTATCTTAACTATTAGAAGAAATATAACTTTCTACAGCTAACATGACATTTGTAGGAGAAAAATGTAAATCTGTATTGACAAGCATTTTTTTCTTTACATAAATCCTTGGTAAGTTACCGGAGAGAATTTTTTATTAAATAATGTTATCAGAAGCTCTGGCACATATCAGAATATATTTGTAACATAGTGATACATAAAAATTCATGATGTTTAGTGCTGACCAGGGCAAATAATGAACATTTTTCTAGGAAATTTAATAGTTGGGGGACTATTTCTGTATTCTGATTCAAACATTGTTACCATTACCATGTGCATCATTATCATCTATGACTTTCTTTCCTTGCAAACTAACATTTCCTCACAGAAAACCAGATACTCAGGTTGTTTAGCAATATATTACATATTAGACTATCTGCTGAAACATTGAGAGGAAAATACAGCATACTAATTAATTAACCTCAATAAGTTTTCTGAGGATAAATATATCAACCTCAGTGGTAAATTTATATATATTTTTAAATCTATTCTAACAATAGATTCTAGTGGCAAAAAGGCAAGTTAAACATACTAAACTAAATGTACTTAAGTGGAATGAGGAGAAACCTAATATTGATCAATTCAATTTTTAGAAGTGAGGTTACATTCTTTTGATTGTTCTCCAACAAGCAGTATAAACACTGTTCCCTCCAGAATTCATGTTGGCTTTGGTCCTCCCATGTTTACCATTACTCAATGGCTTAATAAAAGACCCACCTGGCAAGTCCAGGAAAATATTAGTCTCCAATCAACTTGATACCAATTTTAATGTTATTTTTCTTTCAAAATCATGCATCTGGAATGCTTAAAATATCAGCTTCCCCAGTGGGAATCTCTCAGATATATTGACTGTATTGAGAAAAGGACTAAATGCTCAGACATAGGTGGAGGAGTATTAAGAAAATAAACCTTAGGGGCCAGATCAGTAGCACTCAGCTACTGTAAGACATCTGCCTTGCAGGCACAGCCTAGGATGGACCTCGGTTCAATCCCCAGGAGTCCTATATGGTCTCCCCAAGACAAGAGAGATTTCTGAGCTCATAGCCAGGAGTAACCCCTGAGCATCACGGGGTGTGGCCCGAAAAACAAACAAAAAAAAAAAGAAAAGAAAAAGAAAATTAAGCATATCTCTCTTTTACTATTTACCAACCTAACCATGCCATTACCTAGCTTTCATTAATATCTTTGGGTCAGCAAGACTTTTAAAAGAGCTCATATATTTTACTTGGTTACCTTATCTATTGCACAATAACAAACTTGACATAAATTATCTTAAACTTTTTTTGGGGGGACATGCAGTTTAGACTTAATCCTGACTCTGTACCCAAGGATGGATCCTGGCTGTATTTAAGGGGAATATGTGGTGATCTGAATCTAATCTGTGTCAGCCATGGGTAAAGCAAGCACCTTTCTCACTGTACTATCACTCTGGCCAAATTAAATTTAATATTTAAGAAATAAATTTTACCACTGTTTTGAAAACTTACAATTTGGCTCACTTTCCTCTCTTTGGTATTCATGAAGACTAAATCAAAAAGTGATGTTTATTTCTGACCTCTTGAGTCTTATAATTCTATTTTCTTCTGGAGAATACTGGCAAAAAAATAGTCGATGGGTTTGAATCAGCTCCTTTGCTTATCAGGTTTAAAGTGATAACACTCATGTAGGTTCAAAATCCTCTACACTAGTATGAGTAAAAAGATGCAGACTGCATTCATCTTCTGGTAAATCCTTCACTGCCTTCGTCCCAATACAAGACATATCACTATTTATGATTTTCTCCAGACAATCAATCAGGAAGCAAAGCTGAGATTGATCAGTTCATTTAAAAATTGTCTTTAAAATCCATCATTTTATATTAGGCCAGTACATTTTTACATTGATTGCAGCAAAGGAGAGTGAAAAAAATTATAAATAAGCCATTTGTACTAACTTTATAATCTGTCATGGGAATTTGAGCTTACTTCCTTAAAGTTTTTTATTATTTTAATTTTACATAAAAGATAAGATATTTAATACAATTTATATTGTGAATGCTCACTGTATAGACTTGGTGGTGTCATATTTATAAAAAAATAAAATCAAATTATAAATTTAGAGGTAATATATTGAGATATTAATATTTATACTATTTTTCTTAGTTATATGTTTAAAGACTTTTACTTGTTTTTCACCTAATGTGACCTGTTTAAACAAAATATCTTGAATTAAATTAACTAACATGTGATAGAACTTAAATTATTTGATAACAAAAAAGTGTTAATTTGAGGGCAAGTCTAGTTTGTCAGATCTGAAAATATTACTATTAATATATTTTCTTTGGTTTTTGGGCCACTTCCAGTGATGCTCAGGGATTACTCCTGGCTATGTGCTCAGAAATAGCAACTGGCTTGTGGGACCATATGGGACGTCGGGGGATCAAACCACCATTTGTCCTGGTCAGACACGGGCAAGGCAAGCTCCCTACCATTGTGCCACCACTCCAACTCCTATTATTAATATTTTTATAAATTCTTGAGGCCGAAGAGATAGAATGGAGGTACGGCATTTGCCTTTCATTCAGAAGGTCATTGGTTCAAATCCCGGCATCCCATATGGTACCTGTGTCTGCCAGAAGCGATTTCTGAGTGTGGAGCCAGGAGTAACCACTGAGTGCTGCCGGGGGTGACCCAAAAACAAAACAAACAAACAAAAAAGATTATAAATTCTCCTGAAACATAATACATATGTAGACCATAGGTGGGTAGAAGAGCTAGAAAAACAGTTCTACAAAATTTCTCAGAAAATAAAAATCTGTTATAAAACTCAACCATAACAATGAATAATTTTATTTAAATAATTATTTAAATTAGTTTTAAATAAGTAAATATTTTGTTCACATTAATTTGAAATAATTAAATAGTTAGACAGAATTTAAATAATAAAAATATTAAAATTACTTCTAATTTAGCTTTTTTGAAGTTAATGCATTAGTGAAAAGGAAACCAATGCATTCTTTTACTTGTGAAAACATTGTAAACATTGAAGTTGAAAAAGAAACAGTTTAATTATCATGCTTTCATCTCGTGCCATCTGTTTCCTAAGCAATTTTCAAACTAAATACCTTTTAAATGCTATAAGGATATAAAGGGAAAATTTTGAAAGCAGAAGTTTTATTTACATTTGAGAGAGGTGAGCACAGCCAAGTCTATTATCCCTAATGAATTTAGGACTCTATATTTATTAATAATTAATGAGAATTTTCTTCTTTGTAATATTGTATTCATTATAATTTTAGTAGTTATTTTGGTCTTAATATGGTCTTATTTATGGTCTTGATATACAAAATTACTGTAACTAATCCACCAGTGCCAAAATATCAACAATAAATCACTAATATTCCTGTCTCTTCAATGCAATCTTATCCTTTTCCCTTCCACTAGGATTACATTTTTTAATTTCAATTTTTCATTCATTGTAATGATGCAATCCAAACCCTGTACTGGAAAGGATTTCAATGGTTTAGTGCCATGTATTGTATTATTTTCATTAAGTGTTTTTTACTGCTTAATGGTATAAAATATTTTATTCAACAGAAAATAATGAATGACAAAGATAGAATTCAAATTTTTGGAAGTCATATTATAGAAAAAAGTTGAATTAATGATAACATTTTATTTAGTCAATATAGTTCTAAAGTCATATTAACATGCCATCAGTACAAACTATATTCTTGAAATACTTTGCTTATATAAATCCTCATTTATGTAGTAATTTACAGTCCTGTGTATTTATTATTTAATTTTGCATCTTATTATTATGAATAGTTACATTCCAAATGTTTATCTCCTCCTATATCTTGTGGTTACTCTTTGGACTGTTCTGGTATAAAAATTGTTTATGTAAGATTTATATTTTAATCTATGTTATTTTCTACATCAGTGAAAAGACAATGTGTTGTAGAGAACTAATATATATGATATAATATATATATATATATATATATCTGAAATGAACAGTTTAAAACAAGTAAAATAAAATCTAGATAAAATAAAACACATAAATATACACACACATATATAAAGATTTCTAAGTTATTGTATGTCCTAATTTTCTTTAGTAAGTAAACAGAAGTCTTGAATTTACTAATGAATACCTAGCAGTTTGAGGAGAAATAAAATAGCTTTCTTCTTAAAGGCTCCTCATTAATTCTTTTATCTCTTCTAAAGGATACTAGTAGAATATTTATTTTATGGTTCTTGTCTTATTTTTTGAGATGACCTTCAACAAATTATAAGCATTAGTGCAAAATTTTTAAAACAAAAAAAGAATATTTGCATAAAAATAAATTCTTTTTAGTGGATCTTCCTTATTCTATAGACTCTTTGGAATTGTAGCCGTGAATGAACTTATTTTTTTCATATTCAACTAGAAACTTGGTTATGCCTATTGTACATTTGCCTGTGCTCTAGTTATGTTAGTCTAAGCAACTCCATTTCTGTCAGTGTAACAATAAAGCTTTAGATGCACAATATCTAGGGAGAAATACACAGCAAGTTAAATTTATTTTTCTTTCACAAATGATGGAATGTCAATAGCAGTTTCCTTTGATTGAAGAAAGGTACCTGTAAATACAGAGCAAAATCAGATTTGAAATCCTTGAAGAGGTGCCTGATACCATTAAAATGCTCTTTATTGCAGGGAAGTAATAATGCACTAGGTATTTTCAGAAAAAGAAGAGTCACAATGGCTGTATTAAGAATCCTAATAGACTACTTAAATAGAAATTATTCTAAATAAATATTTTTTTGCATCGGTTTGATTCAAAACCTTTGATTGATTGCTCTTACTACTTACAAACATCTTTGTAGCTTGCAGAGAAACTGCACTTTTCACAAATACATCCAAAAGAAATATGTGGTGAAGGAAATGTCATCTTTGATATTTTAAAAGTAAGGGCAAAGAATTCTTTGTAGGTAAATGCACCACTTTTCCTTGCAGATCATATTATTATACAGAAAATAACTGTCATTGACTGTTTTATTTATAGCGGTCTCCAACATTTTACTCCATTAGTGGGGAGATGTTTGTCATTTATAATAGTGATTGTAAATATTCATTCTCAGAGGTATAGATAAATTTATTAAACACTGTATAAAATGAAATAGAACCATTTCCATAAGTATTAGCTTCGTTGAGAAAACCTTATTACACAAAACAAATGTTCTATTACAGAGGTATTTGAATTTCATGTTATCAGACATGTTAATCTGGTGAGCACAGAGAAACAAAATGACGATTTCGGATGCATAAATTCTATTTTCTTTTTTTACTTTTTTCTGACCAAATGTGAGCCTTTTTAAACTTGAGTACCTATATGAGTAGAAATTACATTTCTATTGGCATTTGGAAAATATGTCACATTAATCATTAGAAAATAGGATTAAAGAAAACTATATTTGAATTAAAATGTTTAAGAAACTTACTGCCATATGAGTTTTATTTGTCTTTGAGATTTTCATTTCAAGTGCAATTTTTAGAAAAAAAGTCTGTTATTTCCAAACTGCAGATTTTTTTTAAATTTTTATTGTGACCAAAGTGCATTACAAATCTTTCACTGGATTATTTATGGTACATAGTGACAATGAATGAGGGGCATTCCCACCACCAGTGCTGTCCTCCCTCCGTCCCTATTCCCAGCATGCATCCCACATATCCCTCCTCTACCCCCCAGTATGCCAGTGCAACTGGTCTCCACTTTACAGTTTGTTGTAGATTGAGCATCTGTTCCACCGTCATTGGAGATAAAAAGGATAAGAAAAAGGGGAGAAAAAAATTTGATGAAAACTACCAAAAAAAGAAAGGAGAAAAGAAAAATAAAGAAAAATGGAAGAAAAAAGAAAAAAAATGGACCCGGCAAATAAAAATAAAAATAAATCGCTAAATAATAACCACAAGTGTGAAAAAGAAAGAAAAGTGGAAGAACAAAGAGAAGAAAAATAAAGTCAAAAACTAACAAATCAAAACAAAACAAGAAAAAGTATGGGTGCTGGAGTGGTAGGGTTTTGCGTTCCCCCCACTTTTTTTTTTTTTTTTTTGCATAGGCACAGTAAGCATTGGGGAAGAAAGGGAATTCCCGTGGCCTAAGAGAATCAGGGTTTCTCCATCCTTGAAGCATACCATCATGGGATCAACTCCTGGCTCCATATATACTCATTACCACATCCCAAAGGCTTTTTTGTGATGCCAGGAAAGTTTCCTCTTGGTTGTGTGTGAGAAAATTAAAATTAGCCACTGTAGCTAGCGACCTTGGCAAACTGCAGATTTTAATGACGCTCTCTTTTGCATAAAATAAATTCCAAGTGATGTAAATACAATGAATAAAAATGACTTTGGATTAATTAATATTAAAAGAAGTAGATGATGAACCCCAACATAAATTACTAGTTGTACAAAGTTGAGATGCTTATGGTATTGGGTTAACAGGCAGGGGTCTCAAAGTACCTGGGGTCCGCAGGAGGCAAAGTCGGAGTGATCCTTGAGTGCAAAGTCAGTAGTAAGACTTGAACATTGGGGAGGTGTGACCCAAACAACTAAAACAAAACAAAACAAAAAAGATTCCTCTAGGGTAGGGCCACAAAATGTTTTACGGAGGGCCGTGAGTTTGAGACCCCTGCTGGAGTATACTTCAATTGTCTATTATTTGAGTCAATTTCATGATGAAGTGATCTGACATGAAAATAAAATATATGATGTCATATGTGCATAATGCATATATGCATGTGTATATATTAATATATATCAAAAGTTTACAAGTTGGGGCCGGGCAGTGGCGCTAGAGGTAAGGTGCCTGCCTTGACTGCGCTAGCCTTGGATGGACCGCAGTTCAATCCCCCGGTGTCCCATATGGTCCCCCAAGCCAGGAGCGACTTCTGAGCGCATAGCAAGGAGTAACCCCTGAGCGTCACCGGGTGTGGCCCAAAAACCAAGAAAAAAAAATTTACAAGTCATCATGCAGTGTAATAGTGCTATCAATAAACAAGGGTTTCAGTGACAGATTTACAGACCAATTTTTCTATTTGTGAAAAAAGTGTACATATTATCCCTATATATAACAAATACAGTATACCAAATACATATATACATATCTGATATCAAGTTTACAATATGCTGCATTGCTTAAGAAAAACAAACACATCACGCAAATAAATTTGTATTTATTTTAATAACTTTAAATATTTATGTTTAGTTGTTAAGCGATCTTTTATAACAAATATCTCTAATTTATCATTTTACAATAGAATCATATATAATTCTTAAATTGTTATAGGTTTAATTAATTTTAAAATTACCAAAAGTGTTCATTATATATTTAATTTTCTTTTTTTTTTTTCTTGGTTTTTGGGCCACACCCAGTAACGCTCAGGGGTTACTCCTGGCTATGTGCTCAGAAGTTGCTCCTGGCTTGGGGGACCATATGGGACACCGGGGGATCGAACCGCGGTCCGTCCAAGGTTAGAGCAGGCAAGGCAGGCACCTTACCTTTAGCGCCACCGCCCGGCCCCTAATTTTCTTAAACTTTAAATTTAGGGTCAAAAACAAAACCAAATAAAATATATAACTAAATATATAAACCTACCCTCAGTTTTTAACTTGTTAGGCACCAAGACCAAGACCGACCTTCCCAACAGACCACCATCTAGCTCTTCAATGAAAGACACCCTCTCAATCCCTCCTCTTGTGTCTCAACAAGGAACCACAACCAATAAGCCTCCTGACTCAAGCTTGTGACCCCTCTCACCCCCATCAAATCGTGGACGGTCGCATGATACTGGATTCAGCTGCAGAAAAACGCCCAGCTCAAGGACACTACAGGACTCTGAAATGCTGCAAATCATATCTTAAACTCTCGACCAAAGTCTGTTATACAAAAAAGTACCTTGGTTTTCACTCCCAACAAGAATATCTAGAAGACCTAATTGGGAGGCCTATATTGACTACATAAGCTTAATACCTAAGAAATGTATTCCTAAACATACAGATAGCCTCCCCCATCACTTTCTTTTTTCAAATATCTTTTTTCCCTTTTTTTCTCAATTTCCTTTCTTTTTTCTTTTTCTTTTTCTTTTTTATATCTCAATTTTATTTATATATTTTATTTTTATATATACATATCTTCTCTACCCTCTCCAGTTTTTGTGCTGCTTGGTCAAAAACTAAGAAAACATCTTGCCTGGGATAAAAGCTCAGACCACACTACAGATAATGTACGTGTAGCCTGTCATCCTTACCTGGAATAGCACCAGCAATACAAAAGGACACCAAACGTTTTTGTATAGGCACAGTAAATAAGGGGAAATCATGGACTCGGACACAAGATCTAACCTTCTAAGGATAAGAACTCACACTTTTTATACAAGGATGCCTCCCATCCTGGACATATCCCATGTGGATACAACTCAGTCTCCACGAGATTGGACAGTGGTGGTTCATTCTCAAATCCCTGACGTAGAACTGAAACAACCCCATGCAACAATACCAGGAACTAAGCTGCATTGGGAGATAACCAGGACAGCGAGGAAATGACAACTTTACCTAAGACCTGGAGGTCCTATCACATCACCTAACACTATGTGGAAATCAGAAGATGTATTGTCCTTTGAAATATGAAAAATAAGAGCGCTAACTACAGAAATTTAACTTTGACAACCGTGTCTGGGCAGAACGTACCTTGAGACCATTAAGGAAAACCCTACCGTAGGCTATAGCCCAGGTCTCTTGCAAAAATCAAGATTTCTTAGTACAGAGGCCCAATTCTGACAACAGAGACTGAGCAGAACCATTGGAACCATAATTTCCTAGACTTCAGCTTAGGGAACTAGCAAAAACATGGAGCACATGATACAGAAAACTGAACACACCAGCAATGGTGGAATAGTACCTCTAGAACCTTAAAGACTATCCTAGGCTTTGTCCTAGGACCGAAGCAAATACCAAGATTGCTTGCTACAGTGGCCTTATTTTCTCATCCACAACAGAGAGGAAAGGTTCCTGACACCACAAAACAAAACAAAACAAAACAAAACAAAACACAACCCTGGGATATGGCAATGAGAAGATATGGAGCCAGTGGTTGTTCCCATGACAATATGCTTCAAGAGTGGAGAAACCCTGACTCTCTTAGGCCACGGAAATTTCCTTCCTTCCCCAATACTTACTGTGCCTATTCAAAAAAAAAAAAAGTGGGGTAACACCAAACCCTGCCACTGCAGCCCTTTTTCTGGTTTTGTTTTATTTTATTTTATTTTATTTTATTTTATTTTATTTTATATTATTTTCCTTCTCTTTTTTCTTCCACTTTTTTCTTTCTTTTCCACTTTTGTGGATATTATTCGGTGATTTTTTTTCTTTTTTAGTAGTTGATAACAAATTTTTTCTCCTCTTTTCCTTAACCTTTTTATCTCCAACAGAATAGGATAACTTGAATCATTCAGCCTCATAAATTGAGGGGGGAAAAGAATGATACCAGGACCAGTCATATGAACATGTAGTGTAAATAAAAAATGACCAGACTGGAACACCAAACAGAATAGATACCCAACCTATAACAAACTGTAAGGTGGAGACCAGTTGCACTAGGATTCTGGGGGGTAAAGGAGGGAGATGTGGGAGACATGCTGGGAACAGGAGTGGAGGGAGGACAACATTGGTGGTGGGAATGCCCTTCATTCATTGCCAATGTATCATAAATAATTCTGTGTAACGAACTTCAGTCACAATAAAAAAATAAAATTAAAAAAAGAATAAAAAGCAAAACAAAAATATATATAAACCTAATCTTAACCATATGTAACAATATTTGCATATACATAATTATTTGACCTGTCCATTTATGCAATAATTTCTACTACTTCAAGACTATGTGGCTTAAAAATGTATTAATTCTTTGTGGCTTACAATATTTAAAATATTTCATTCATCAATTATGTTAGTTTATATATTACTTAACAAAAATCCACTTAAAATATGTTGTTATACATAAACACCATCTAGTTAAGTAGATTTTGATTGTATATTAAGACAATAAGCCATTATGATGCTTCAATTTCTATGTATCTTTGGACAAAATTTCCATATTTTAGGAAAAAGTGCTGTCTCTTGTATTTCAGTGTTAGCCTTTCTCTCAACAAATATTAATTATTAAAATGAAATAAATGTGTTTCATTTTTAAATGTAGATATGAGATAGAACCTTTCTTACATAATACACTTTGCATTTTAGAATGGCATTGAACTTGGATCACTCCTGGTACTGTGCTCATTGATCATTGCTGTTGAACCCAAGAAATTTTATAGACTTTTGTGGATTAAACCCAGGTCAGTCACATGGAAAATTATTTCTATGTCCTCTTTACTATTTCTCTGACTTTGAGATACTATCTTTCTTACAAGTGTTGCATGTCAGGTTGGAGATGTGACTCAATTGTCCTTGAATCTGATCCTTGACATCTCCATTATCAAAGTACATGGATCTTGGTAAACAAAAAGTTGATTTAATAGTGTAAATGTTCAGAAAGTCTTTCCAAACATTTTTAAAATTTCCCTATATTTATAGACTAAGTATTGCTGTATTGTATAGCTACATTACGTTTTAAATATAAACTCTTAAAATTAAAAGAAAATGTGTTTTTGAACAATTCAATAAAAATAAGTAGATTTACTGGTCAATAATATTTCTTCGTGTATAGTTACTGAATTTTATTAGCACTGAGAATATGATGTCTCTAATTAAAATTCACAATTGTACAATTAGAAATGATGTATAAGTGAGAAGTTAAAAGGACACCACTAAGTGAAGACACTATCCAAAATGCAGTTTTACTAGACATAGGGGTTTTTTCTGTTTGTTTTGTTTTTGGGTCACACTCTGCTTTGCTCAGCTTAGGGGACCATATGGGATGCAGGGATACAAGGCAAATGCCCTACCTCCATGCTATCTCTCCAGCCCCTAGACTTAGGATTTTTTAGAATAAAAAAGGTTAATGCTCTAAAGGACATCCCATTTTAGCATCAAAGCACAGCCCTTTGATTTAGCAAACTGTATTCTATTGCATGCATTCTTTTATAAACTCAATAAGATGATTTCTTCTTCCTGAAACTCTATTTTCCAGGCAAGCCTAAATTTGCCAGCTTTACCTGAAGATGTATTATTCATCTGTCATTAAAGTGCCGTCACAGCAGTGATGTATAGTTCCAATACATCATCTGTTTGCCATCACTCCCATGATATATTACTTATCCTGAAATGGCTGTCAGGAACAGGTGGTGGAAACTCAGCAACTTTCAATATATTCTTTTATAAGAAAGATGAGAACTATTTATTTCAATAAAATAACTATAGTATATTAAGTGTTGCTTGATTAAAAATGCAAATAAATTTATACATTCAGTCTTAAAGTATTTTCTCTTAAATATGTATTTTCAAATTTAATTGTGGAAATAGGTAAGAAAAACTGCTGTTGAGATTCAATGTAGAAAAGGTACAGAACAATAAAGTATTTCTTAAATGTTTACAAAACTATAAAAATGAATCATGGTCACTGAAATAAAACTAGTTATTTTAACAATGCCAGTTCATAAAATACATTGTGATTGCATTTTCTGTTTCATAATTGTAGAATTTTAAAGGTTCTTTATAATCAAGCATTTTATCTGTCATTAGAAAGATAGAAGTGTTTAAATATTATATTCTAATTCTTGTGTATATTTGATCTATAGATAGCCTGATTATGAGATTTTAGTTCAATAGACTGTATTTAATAGACAGTTTTTAGTAAATGCTTATTTTGTCATAGTCAATTTAAATTTATCTCAAGGAAAACAAACTAGTTCAATTGGTATCTAAAATTAGCTTATTAGCATCACAAAAATTCTTACCTTTACTATTGAGCTACATTATTTTGTTGATCACTGTTTTAGTCCCCTTTTCTTGATGAATATATTCATATACTTTTATAATTTAGATCATCATTGCTATCTATTTCTTAGAAATTTTATGAATGAGAATTTAATGGGAAAATGCTTGGGTTTTTTTGTTTAGCAATCTAACCAACTGACTTAAATACAAATTCATGGAATTCTAAACATGTAGTGACAGTGATAAGGTGAATCTAGAAAGTGAGGGTTTTATTGTAAATTCAAAAAAACTTTTATGTACTTTACAAATATCTATAAATGTACATTGTGTCTCTGGAGAAATTTAACTGAAAGATCATTTAAAACTGCTTAATTTATCATTTTTTCTGATAAATAAAACTTTTATTCAAATATTAATCCTAATAATGACTCAATAATTTATGGATACATCTGTAAAATAAAGTCTGGGGAAGAAATGGGTTTAGAAATATGTTTGCTCAAAGCATAACCATTTATGTCAAAAGAACTTCTTTCACCAGGCAACTTTAAAGCATTGCTTGCTATAAATGAACATCCAATACATTTCTAATAAATGAAATACCAAATGGTAGAACAATGTCTCTTTAAAATTAAAATCACTTTGTGATAAAATTAGCTCTGAGTTTTAAATGTATGAACTGATATTGGCATAGCAACAACCTTTTATGAAATCTACTTGTTATTTTACTCAATAAGGCAATGAGCATCTAAATTTATTTAACATTTACCATAGAAAATGTCTCCCTCCTCAGTGTGTATACACAGACACACTGTTTACACTAAACAGTGTATGATGAGATATGACTTGGAATAAAAGAAAATTACATTTCATCATTCAGTATATGTGAGAATCATTTTCTCTAGAAAAAATTAATCTTTAAACCATGTTTCATGTATCTATAACAACCATTACCACCTAGGATAATTTTGGTTTAAAGTGAAATATGAACATTCGAACCTCTAAAATGGTGCTAATTATATCATTGCTAATGGAGAATTTTTACCTTGGAAAGTTTATAACATATTAGTAATACTTGAATACAATGTTATTATGGTAGTTGAACACAAATAATGATAATAATAGATTCAAATAAAGGTAACTAGTAATAAATGTCTGCATATTTTGAGGTGGAGTAATATACAACCTATATTACTTTGATGTAAATTTTTATTTATACCTTTATAACTAGACAAAAGTGAAGCTGCTATTTGTTTGAATTTATTTTTAGTTTAATTACTTTAAGTTACAATACTTTAATTATTAGTGAAAATTATAGTAATGAACTTAAATAGACTCACATTTAATGAACTGATGTGTAATATTCCTATTTGCATGCATAAGACTCTAGTTTGATCCCTAATATCACATCAATATTACAAACATACGCGATACAATCAAAAACACCCCACAGTAGATCTGAAGTATCCAAGTACCACTTGGTATAATCCACTGGATTAAATAATAGCATACCCTCTGGATCCTGCATTTTTGGCATGATGATTTGAAATTGCTAGGAGTGATCCCTAGATCCTCTGAGCAGTCTTTAGGAGAACCACTCCATAATTATCTCCCCTCATTTTCCAACTTCTAAATATTCCTGCTTGATAAAAGCAGAAATACCATCCTGACTTTATTTTTTCTTCAAAAAAATTTGAGAGGACCTCCTAAATACATTGAAGAGACCTGGTAGACACTTCCACTAATTCCTGACCTTGCTCTGTGATCAGAAATTGCTCCTGGCAGGCTTAGGAGACCATATGGGATGACAGATGGAATGTGGGTCCATCCCAAGATGGCTGCATGCAAGTCAAATGCACTGTGCTATATTTCTGGCCCCTGAATGCTAATTCTTGCATATCTACTACATCTGAAACTTTGGGAGCAAATTTATGATTCTGTCTCCAACTAGATTTGGAACATTGGATTTACAGAATGAAGCTTTAACATGAATTTAGATTCATAAAAAAGTTGTAGAATGTTAAGATACATGTATTTCCCTTATTATTTAGGTTCTTATTATAGGCCAAATAAATGTTTGCTAATATTGTTTGCAACTATTACTAAGTTTGGGAAATACCACTCTCATTTTTTAAGGAAACAACCTCTCTTTGAGGTCTTTTTTCAGTCCTCCACTGGGGGTTGGGGGTACAGTGGGTCTTCTGATTTTAACTTTCCTTAAATTATGGTAGCAGTAATTATTATTTTTAGTGATGGATTAACTCAGGAATATATTATGCAAACAAGTTCAGTAGTAGAATAGAACATATATGCATCACATTATGTCCTGATATAATACTGATTAATTACATGTGATAATTAAACTTTAATAACATTAATGTTTTTCTAAATATAAAATATTGGCATCATTGTATTTTTTGTACAACTCAAGCATGAAATGCATCCAAAATGATTTGCATACAAAATAGTTTTACCTATTTAAAAGACTGAAAAGAGATGGTGCTAATTGCATCAATTTATGTCCCAGAAAGAAAGACCTAAGTGGTACTAGCATAGAGAACATTAATATAGGAGATAAATCCTTTATCATAGAGCTGGTTTTGTTTCATTTTGCCTTGCATCCCTTATTTCAAAAGTTCTCTGATCATATTTATTCAACAAGGACTTTGATGTTTCTTTGAGCATCTTTTTTATAAAGGAATGCAATACATTATATTGCTGTGAAACTACATTTTCCCAAGCAGTTTCCTTAAACATCATTTCTTTCAGTTCCAATAGAATATTTTAAACAAAGCTTATTCCTCCTGAAACCTAGAGAATGGAAAAATTTATTGTCATCATGGTAATTTTGATTTCTTCTTAGAAAATGAAGCCCTCATTGTTTTAGAGTACAAAATATCAATGACAAATAGTTTTAAATTTGGAATACATAAATTTATTTTTGGGAATCTAGTAAAGAATAAAGATATTAGAGACCTTGTTTTCTTAAAACTAGAAAGACTCCAATTCGTGGCACATGATAGGGTCACAGAGCACTGCCAAGTATGACCCCTGAGCTTATATCCAAGAGAAAACTTGAGCAGTGCAATGTTTTTCTACAACTAATAACAAAAAATACATTTATTTGTGTAAGTTTGAATTACAGGGACTGAAAGAAGCTCTAGTATGTCATTGCTATATTATTATAAATCTCTGCCTGATGATCAGATCATAAAACTAGAGGCAGCAGAGTTCAACTTCAGGGAAACTGCATCCCTGAGTTGACATATAACACTCTTTCACAGCTGAACTTGTCTCCTGTTAATGTTAATGTACTTTATTTTTATATTAGTTCTGCTCCCTTGACATCTTTATCTCATTTTAGCTTCCTTCCACTGCTTCAGTATGCTCATATAGTTATTTCAACTCAAGGAAATGCCTCTTCTCTTTGACCACAAGACTGCAACTTACTCGCAACTTGATGGTTTTGTGACTGCTGTGGATACTGCTCTGTTTAATTTTTGGGTTATTCTGATTAGTGTATTCCTCTTAGTATAACACTTATACTCCTGAAATAAAATCTGTACTTTTAACACCAATCTGAAACTTTGATATTTTACAGCACATCTGGTTAGTATTTCTCTTATGTCTTATAAAATTAGATAAGGGGTACAGTAAAGTATTTAAAAAATTGTTTGTAAGGAGAGGAAAATAGAATTCTAGTTAGAGTACACTTCACTGCTCCAGAATTAGATTTGGCCAGAACTAACATAACCTTCCAAGTGCATGTAGCCATGGAGACTTCTGAGCTATGCTAGATTCTGGGTATGACCCTGGAAGGCACCCAAATATTTATAATGTTGGGTGAACCTGGTGGCTCTATGCAACTAAGAACCAGGCAACACAGGATTCTTAGATCCTTGCATAGAACTATACAGCTCTGTTTGTTGAATAGCATCCTAATTGTACCAATTGCTAAGGGTGGGACTTAGCACTCTTTGTGAACTCCCAAACTGGCAAAAGATTGTCCATGAAGTTCCTGTACTATCTAAACACAGGATCTGGAGTGGGTTAGGTGTTTAGTTTGCATGTGGCTGACCCAAGTTCTTTCCCTGGCATCGCACATTATCCTGTAAGCTTCCAGGAGTGATTCTAGAGTGCAAAGTCAAATGTAAACCCTGAGTATTGCCATATGTGGCCCAAAAACAAACAAATAAAATCAGTTAGAAATGATTTCCAAACTAAAATATAGCCGTTTAATGAATGACATGAATCTAAAAAATATACATATATTAAAGTGTAATAAATAAACATTATGGAACTAACTTAATTAACTAACGATATTTTTTTCCTCTTGAGCTTAGAATACTTTGAATTAATGTGTTGTATCAATAAACAAAACCATTATCATGGCCATAAAGGAATTTAATAATAAATAAAATATTATATAATAAACTTATCATGAAAGTCATCATTATAGTTCCTCTCTTATGTTATCCATATTAAAACATGCAGTTATACAGAATACTTAATATAGCTTTATTTACACTTAAAAATAATTACGTTTTCATTCAGTGGAGTGACAAACATGTAATAGATTGAAAAATACAAACATGAGTTTTTCATTTCCATTGGGTATGGCAGAGTTTGCAAAAAATATTCTGGCAATAAAAGTGACATACTCTGTGTAATTTTAGAATTTTAATAAACCCCAAATCCATGATGATTTAGTTCATCCTGTATCAAATTACAATTAGTTTTTGTCATGGAGTATTTATTTTTATGCCTGGCAATAATATCTAACTGCAGCAATATCTAAATAATATTTAAATAGTATGATATAGTTAAAAAGGATATGCATTTTACACAGAAAATAAGCTGTATCTGGATGTTCACACTCATAAGACCGCTCAATGTGCTTTTAGGTAAGTCCCGTTTTGTTGCCAGATTTGCTCAGCTTTCTCTACATACTATTCAGTAGCTCTTAAAAACAAGGCTTGAAAGGATGTTTGTAGCATTTCCTCTGCCAATTCCACATGAACTTTCAGTTTCTCAACCTCTCCAACAAGTACTTCACAACTCACTTGAGATTAATAATGGCTAACTTGTCTACCGTAGAGGATTGTTGAAAGAAACAAATGAGCCTCACTGGAGAAGAGTGAGTGCTTCCAAGAGACATAATAAAGATTCAAGCACACAGACCCAAAACTTGAATGAAGATCAGGCAAGCAGGATATAGAAGTATGAAAAATCAGCTTTAATGGTAATAAGAATAAAATACTTGATGGTTTTAAATGTGCCATGTCCGGAACCCTCCCATAAATTCTACTCAAAATTATACATGCATCATTTAGTTATAAGTGAAAACACCAATCATGAATAAATATAAAGACAGATTAATTAATAAAATATCTGTATATAAAATTGTATATTTTAGTAATGTAGGGCTTATATTTTATATATCATAAAGCATATATAAAATAATGTGTAAGTTTTAATAATTAGTAAATGCATCATGGTAATATATTGCTACTGAAATTCTTAATTAGGAATATCCTGGGAAATTCATGATTGTAGCAATAACATTAACAGAAGAAGAAATCAAGGTAGTGGCGGGCCTACAAGTGGTAGGATGTTTGCTTTGTGTGCTCTAACCTGGGATGGACCAGTGTTTCGATCCTCCAGCATCCCATATGGTCCCCTAAGCAAGGAGTGATATCTGACCTCATAGCCAGGAGTAACCCCTGAGCATCACTGGGTGTGGCCCAAAAAATACCTCCCTAATAAAAGAAATCAAGGTAGTACAGGATCATAGAAAGGAACCAAATCTCTGGAATAAATTCACTAGTATTTTAATAAAGAGTATAACTACAAAGAGTTAAAAATAACTTCTAATTTTCGTTTAAACATCACAATATTTTGGATTTTGCAGCAAAAAGATATTTTAGTAATTGCAAATGCCATTTGATAAAACAACATTTTTTACAGTGAAAATAAGGCACATATTTATTTATTTTGTTTAATAGCTCAAATTGAGGGCCAAAAAATAGTAAAGTAGGTACAACATTTACCTTACAAGAGATCAACCTGGTTTAGATCCCTGTGATCTCATATGTTCCACTGTGCCTGTCAGGAGTGACTCCTGAGTGCAGAACCAGAAAAAAATTCTTCAACGCTGCATGTGTGCCCCCCCCCCCCCAAAAAAAAACAAAAATGAATTAAAATTCATTTATGATTGGGACATAAATTTTGACAAATAAAAACATTTTAAATGTGGTTATCTAAGAGAAAAGAAAAAATGTGGTTATCTCAAAGCTGTAACTAATTCAGTTAAGAATTGCATAAGGTTCTAAGTGATGAAAAAAAGACAACAAATTCTTTTTTAATATCTTTATTTAAACACCTTGATTACAAATATGATTGTAGTTGGGTTTCAGTCATGTAAAGAACACTCTCCTTCGCTGGTGCAACATTCCCACCACTAATGTCCCAAATCTCCCTCCTCCCCACCCCACCCACAGCTGTACTCTAGACAGGCTTTCCACTTCTCTCATTCATTCACATTGTTATGATAGTTCTCAGTGTAATTATTTCTGAGTCTTAATGTAATCTAACGTAGTCTATCAGTCTATAGTAGAAAGAAAAAGTTGGACATCAAAAATACTAATAAGATAGCAGATAATATTATTTAAAAACATATTGTTCATGAAGTTAACTACAATATACATGAGTGTAATCCACAATTCTTAAAAATTTTAAACCTTATAACTCCTCATGTACTGCTAATTGAATATCGGTTTTTGAGGTTTATTTGAAAACCAGAGTGGTTTATTTGTATAAATTCTTATGGCCATACATGGTTGCAACACAAATGCCAGCAACCAACCTAAGGATTTGTGTGTCCTTGCCTAACATTTAGATATTCGGACTAATAAAAACTGAAGCTAATCTTTCTCATATGGCTACCGTGGTAAAGCTTAAAATATTATTTGGAGTTTTCAAAAGTAAAAGCATTAAGCAACATAGAATACTCTGATCATTACTGTCCTTAAAATGTGCCAACAGAAAGATTTTATAAAAAGTCAGATATTATAGGTGACATCTAAGCCTCTAATTTCATTTGCTTGTGTATGTATATGAGTATATATATCTTATAGTTCTATATTTTATATTTTCCTTGATATACATATATATACTAAATTATTTTTGTGTTTTACATTATTGTTTTTCTCTATATTGTTATTTATTGTGACTGGAGAGATAGCACAAGTGTTAAGATTCATGGTAAAGTGCATGCCTAGAGGCACATGGATATAGTGACTTATCTTTGGACTATTGTGTTGAACTGCTGACCCAGTTATACAAGAAAAACTGAGAGTGACTCCTAGGCACCCACAGCATTGTTCAGAAGGAGAGAGAGAGAGAGAAAGAGAGAGAGAGAGAGAGAGAAGAAAATACAAATAAAGATATAAGATACTTTTTTTTTAGTTTTCAAGGTATTCATCTTTATTACCAACATATAAATATTGCTTAATTTTGGGAAAATAAGATTTTACCCACCAGACCTAGATAAAGCTTATGAATTATACTAAGAGAAGCAATTTGTTTATATCTTTGTAAACAAGAATATTTTTTAAGCTTATTTAGTCTAATTATCTCTACTTGGGCTAGACTAATCCATTAGACACTATAAAACTTCCAAGTAATAGTCTTCCTTTTACAGTTGGGTAAAGATATATTTATAACCTTTGTAATTATCAAGTGATATCTTCATATTCCTCTGAGAGAAGGCAAACTTAAGATGAACTTGGGAAGAAGTGGAAGAGAGGGAGGAAGGGAGGAAGGACTAGTGGTTGTTCTTGATAATGTTGCTGAGTTAACAGATGCCATTATTATTCTGTCTTGGTTTTCACACTAGCAATTCATTTAAATATCTTTATTGTGTAAAAGTTCACATAAGAATTGTAATTATTGAGGCTGGAGTAATAGCACAGTGGTAAGTCATGTGCCTTGTATTCAGATGCTCTGGGACAGATCCTGGTTTGATCCCTGACATCCCATATGGTCTTTGAGCCTGCCAAGAGAAATTTCTGAGAGCAGAGCCAGGTGTAACCCCTGAGTGCCACCTAGTGTAGTCCAAAAACCAGAAAAAATCATTTTAATTATTGGAGAAAAAGAATATAGAATTCTTGGGTATTCATGACTAACTTCAATGTGACCCTGGACTCTGCCAGGAGTATACCTTCAGGAAATCCAGCTCTATTCTCAAAATGAAAAAAAAAAAATGTACAAACTTTTAATTTTTGTAGTGCAAAATATCTGAGGTATGCTTTGTTCCTATTGTATTATGTTGACTTAGAATAAAAATTTAACAAATGCACTGGTTATTCCATATACACTCTATGAATATTGTTTTGCCATTGCTTAGAGCTCTTTGGGGTAGAGTTAATTTACAGAAAGACAAGAACAAGAAGAAATTCCAAGGAAAACTGAGGTGGAGGGAGGACAATACTGGTGGTTAGAATGGCCCTAATTCATTGTCACTATGTACTTAAAATATTACTGTGAAAGACTTGTAATTCACTTTGATCACAATAAAATTATTAAAAATATTCGTTTTAAAAAGGCTTAATACATATAGTTTGAGACTTTTCTTTCTGAAATTATAGTATGTGTTCTGGAGAGACAGTTTAGTAGATAAGGAGGTTTTCATGCATACACTCAACATGGGTTTGATCCCTGGCATCCCATATGATCACATACAGAACTAATCCCTGAGTGCAGAGTCAGGAATAATTCCTGAGTATTGTTGGTTGTGACATAAAAATTATTGCTGAGTTAGTACATTATGAAATGTGAGACATATACCATATTTGCCAGTGTATAAGATGACTGGGCATATAAGAGGGCCCCCGAATTTTGCAGTTAAAACATAGGTTTAGGCCTATATTCATTGTATCAGATAGAACGTTCCTGTGCTGCAACTGTATGTACCACAGTGAGCCAATCACAACAAGTGAAATTCAAAGGTTATACTGTAATAGACTTCCTCTCTGACTCTGGCCCATTTGAACAGGCTTTTGACAGTGTAGATTCGAGTACAGAACATTGTCTAATTTGCATGCATCAAAAGCCTGCTTGGATTGGCCGAGTTAGAGAGGCAGTCCGAGCAGCCTTGCAGTGATTGGTGCAGGATCGAGTTGGAACATTCGTTTTGTGGCAATATTCAGACAATTTTCATTTAGCGTCATATTGAAACATTTTTGGGATATACTCGGCGTATAAGACAACCCCGATTTTCGGTTGACTTTTTTGTTTCAAAAGTCATCTTATACGCCGGAAAATACGGTAGAAAGATAGCACTTCTCTGATATCAGATATAGTAAGATGTGCCACAGGAGTTCAAGTTGGGGTTTCTGAGCACTTTGATAAAGGGAGGCAGCTATGTGCATCAAGATAATAAATGTAGGGCCCGGAGAGATAGCACAGCGGCGTTTGCCTTGCAAGCAGCCGATCCAGGACCAAAGGTGGTTGGTTCGAATCCCAGTGTCCCATATGGTCCCCCATGCCTGCCAGGAGCTATTTCTGAGCAGACAGCCAGGAGTAACTAACCCCTGAGCACTGCCGGGTGTGATCCAAAAACCAAAAAAAAAAAAAAAAAGATAATAAATGTAATCACAATTTCAAACACATTTATTATTACATTTTTAAAATAAGGTAAACATTAAAATAAATATTTCTAGAGGCCAAACCAATAGTACTGTATGTAGGGCACTTGTCCTACAGGCAATAGACCTAGATTAATTTTGTGTCACAAAATATGGTACCTTGAATCCCACCAGGAGTTATATCTAAGCATAGAACTGGAAGTAATGTCTGAGCACTCCATGGGGTGGCTTCTCTAAAAAAAAAAAAAGGTGGAAGGCACTTGTAGACATACTGATTTGAAGAAAATAGCAATTGACTAATACAAATAAATTTAAAAATTAGCAACAGAGTGCAACTTTTATAAATAGGTAATAATTTGCAAACATCAAAAATTAAGAACTTGGGGGTGGAGAGAGAGCATGGAGATAAGGCGTTTGCCTTGCATGAGAAGGACGGTGGTTCTAATCTCAGCACCCTATATGGTCACTGAGCCTGCCAGGAGTGATTTCTGAGCGTAGAGCCAAAAGTAACCCCTGAGTGCTGCCAGGTGTGACCCCAAAAACAAAAAAAAATAACTTTGTAAGTCCTAAAATGTTAACAGTAAAAATAAAGTTCAAAAGTTGGGAAGCAAAATTAAATTTAAACAGTGGTATGCTGGTCAGTTTGTACATAAAACATGACAGTTAAAGCAATTATAGTATTATTCCATATGATGGTAAGTCTAAAACTTACAAGGTAGTTGTGAAAACATAAAAAACATAGCAGAAAATTTTTAACAATCATTCTTGTTTCATATGTGTGTAACACAGAGTCAGTCATATTATTTCTAAATAAAAACACAAAACACAAGTTCTAACTTATTCATCCTCAAGTCTGCTGACAGGCGTTAATAAGCAAGTGTTGGCAGCTGAGTGTGTGGTACATTGTCGGGAAGTCCAGCCTGCATTGGCAGGAAGATGTGTATGTAATGACTTGCTTACAGGATGATACTTTATTGAGGAATCTAATTTAGATTGGTTCTGGATTGTGTGACAAGCAGTCAACAATAGTATATTAACCATTAAAATAAGTAATCATATATGATACCTTCAATCTTCAGAGATTACCATCAGAGGCAAAAATCAATTAGATAACTATTGTTTCAATGAAACAGTGATTGATGGGACTGGAGATAGTGCAATAATATCACATGCCAGCTAAAATCTGTCATGGCCTTAGAGACATCTGAGCATTGCTGAGGTGACCTGGATAAGTGTAGCATTTTATCACAAAGAGGACAAATACCTCAGGCTGTTACTGAACCATCAGTCTGATTTGGCAAATAATTAACTATGGGGTATAGCATTGAACCCCCAGGCTATCTGAAAACTGTAGAAGACCCCAAACATAAAATAAAACATTACCTTATATCTGAAAATTTTAAAACATTTTTACTACACACTTCTGTGTCCTCTCTTGCAATTTACTAGTAAAACCATAGCAGGCCTGTGTTGATAAATGCTTCTTAAATTATACAGTCAATAGATTTGTTTTGTTATTCCTAAAAATGTGAACTACAGTGTAAAAACATTCATAATGTTTATTTTGAACCTATCCTATTGATGGGATAAAAAGCACATACATTATAACAAAGAATACTCATTTATCTAGGGAATATTGTTCAAAAACTATGAACTGTTTTAATTGCATACTTAAATATTCTCTACTATTTTATATATTAATTTGACATTTAACAACATAATATCAAATATATATGTATCGAATGTTAAAGAAACAAAGATTCGACTAGAAAGATAATTTTTACTTTTTCAATTATGCAAATTGTTATGCCTTTAATATTTTTATATTTCTGGAACATGTTGAGAGTAAATTCAGACTGCCCATATGAATGCGAACACCTTGCCCTTTGAACTCTATGGCCCCTTCATCTTTATTTTAAAATGTAAAAATGAAGACATTTTGTATTAAAAGTATATTGAATATTGGTCTCTGGCTTTATTTGTTTATTTAGATAATTTATCTATAAATAATCGTACGTGCCTAACTTTTTAGTAAAATTATTCTTCAATAAAGTTCTGAAGACTTCAATATAACAGGAACTTTCAACAAAAGTTCATTCTTCAAAGAGCAACGTAAAATCCAATGTAAATAGTTCAGTACTTTATGTTAGAATTAGTGTCAGATGTTTTTAAGGATGAAGGTACGAAGTGGAAACAAAGTTCAATTCCCTTAATTAAAATGATATAGTCAAAATAATTATCATTATACAGGGGAGGAATCTGTGAATCTGAGAAGTCAAAGGATAATTTACAAGTCTAATGAAATGTCAATCAAGAATTTGAAGAAGATTTGAATCAAAGAAGTTTCACTGTTTTATATTGCTTTTATCAAATGGAACTAAGTTTTACCAAAAGCAACTTTTGTGCCTGTGTTTTTTGATTGATGTGGAGGTCATGTGAAATATAAGTAAATCAATCCCTTGGTGACATACATTGAAATGGGGGGGAATTTATGAAATCAAGAAGAATAAAATAATTAAAGGTATTAACTTTATTGTAAAAATTAAAATCATGTTAGATATTTATGGATCCCAGAAATATTTGCAATTAAAGAATAGGTACAAATATTCTCAAAATATTGAATAAATTCTGAATATGTTTTTTTCTTCTTTATTTAAACATCTTGATTACATATATGATTGTGATTAGGTTTCAGTCATGTAAAGAACACCCCCATCACCAGTGCAACATTCCCACCATCAATGTCCCAAATCTCCCTCCATTCCACCCCACCCCCACCTGTACTCCAGACAGGCTTTCCAGTTCCCTCATTCATTCACATAATTATGGTAGTTCTCTGTGTAGTTATTTCTATAACTGCACTCACCACTCTTTGCAGTGAGCTTCATGAAGTGAGCTGGAAGTTCCAGCCCTCCTCTCATTGTCTCTGAGGATTCTTGCAAAAATGACTTTTATTTTTCTTAAAACCCATACATGAGTGAGACTATTCTGCTTCTCTCTCTCTCTCTCTCTCTCTACCTCTGACTTATTTCACTCAGCATGATAGATTCCATGTATATCCATGTATAGGAAAATTTCTTGACTTCATCTCTCCTGATGATGGCTGCATAATATTCCATTGTGTATATGTACCACAGTTTCTTTAGCTATTCGTCTATTGAAGGGCATCTTGGTTGTTTCCAGAGCCTGGCTATTGTGAATAGTGCTGCAATAAATATAGGTGTGAGGAAGGGCTTTTTGTATTGCATTCTTGTGTTCTTAGGGTATATCCCTAGGAGTGGAATAGCTGGGTCGAATGGGAGCTCAATTTCCAGATTTTGGAGGAATCTCCATATCGCTTTCCATAGAGGTTGTACTAGACTGCATTGCCACCAGCAGTGGATAAAAGTTCATTTCTCTCCACATCCCTGCCAGCACTGATTGTTCTCATTCTTTGTGATGTGTGCCAATCTCTGTGGTGTAAGGTGGTATCTCATCATTGTTTTGATTTGCATCTCCCTGATGATTAGTGATGTGGAGCATTTTTTTTCATGTGCCTTTTGGCCATTTGTATTTCTTTTTATTAAAGTGTCTGTTCATTTCTTTTCCCCATTTTTTGATGGGATTAGTTGTTTTTTTTTTCTTGTAACCTCTCCATACACTTAGGACTGAGGCAAGATGGAGTCACTGAGCACCTTCTGTGAGTTAATTAAAACAAACAAAAAAGTAGGGCTAAAGCAATAGCACAGTAAATAGGGCATTTCCCTTGCACTAGGCCAACCTGGGTTCGATTTCTGGTTTTCCATATGGTCCCCAAGCCTTCTAGGAACAATTTCTGAGCACAGCACAAGGAGTAACATTTGACTGCTGTTGAGTGTGGTCCCAATGCAAAACAAAACAAAACAAAACAAAAATAAGCAAACATAAAATATGTATAAAAGTTAGGAATTATTCTTTAATGTAAGTTAATGTTTGTTATTTCATATATTGACATTAAACTTATTAAGAGTTGTATCTTAAAGTTGAAAGCAACTAGCAATTATATTGAAAGATAATTTATAATAGCTTAAAACAGATTAGTCACTTTCAAGCTACTTGCTATAAGTTTTCAGATAATGAAAAGATTATAAATATCCCCAATCATGGGTTCAGAATGATAGTCTAGTAGGTAGTGTGTTTGCCTTGCAAGCAAATAACATAGGTTCTATCCTTTGCAATCTATTTGGTATCCTGAGACCTGCCAGTTCTTAAGTATAGAGCTAAGTGTAAGCCCAGAGCACTTTCTGTTTTTACTCCAAAACCAAAATAAATGAAAACACACATTAAAAAAAGAAAATACTATAATATGTCTAGAAATACAAATCAGTAATCGCAGTAAAATAAGTAGTCTTAAATTTGTGACTACTGTTTTCACAAGGGCAGTAAGATAATGTACTAGAAAAGTATTTTTTTCAACAAATGTTTTTGGGGTAAATATAGTTACATATAAAATATGTATTTTTACATTTAACTCTATATTCATAAAATAACTCAAAATCTATAAATGCCTAAATTTCAAAACTACAGTAATAATAGTCATGGAAAGAAAGAGACTTACGTATTTGTTACTTATATTGGTTAATGCTTCATCAGTGATATTATTAAAATCACAAACTATCAATAAAACAAAATACTAATGGTACTTTGGATTTTATTTTAAATTTAGCTTCTTTAGAGGACACTATCAGTAATGTGTATAATTTTTCAATAAAATCAATAGAATTAGAGACATTTTCAATTCTTATTTTGCTAATGCATTATTTCCAAAATCTACTAATGTCTTTCTATATATATATATTTTTAAAATATATAATCAAAGTGGAACAAATTGAATCTTTATCTAAAGAAGATAAAGGAATAGAATATACATTTATAAAAATATTTTTATTCTCTGATTCATTTTAAAAGATGAATATCATCAGGATCAGAGACATAGCACAGGAGGTGGTTTGCTTGCCTTCCCTGTGACTGACACTGGTTCAATCTTCAATACCACAAATGATTCCTGGAGGACAAGTAGGAGTGTTCCCTGACCACCGAGCCCAGAAAAAGCAAGCCTTTCATACAGCCAGGTGTGGTTCCAAAAAACAAACAAAAAAACAGCAAATCAAAACCATAGAACACAGCAAACACAGCAGTTTGCATTTCTGGGTACCAAAACCACCACAAAGGACAGGAAAAGGAAAGAATCTTAGATGTCGCTTTAGAGTATAAACTGGTGTAGGCATTCTGAAATATATTTGGGTGTCATTGAAAGTGTTCAGCTGATTGATGCATCTTACCTAATAGTTTGCACGATATGTATTGATTTTGAAAATACTACACTAAAAAAACCAAATAAACAAATAAATAAATAAATAAAGCTAGGAACTACCAATCACATAGAAAAATGCCCATTTTATACAATTATTCCAATGCCCAAAATCCAGAAGTGGTTGTCAGTGCTGAAGATACAGATAGACAGTTACTGCCATCGGCAGTTTCACAAGGTGATAAAGAAGTTCTGAAATTAACAGGGATATTTTCATATGTTTGTGATTATACCAATACCCACAAAATCATCTTTTTCAAAAAGATATATTTTCAAACTTGTTAACTATATTTCAACAAAAACATAATTAAATTTAGAACTGAATATAATCAACACTTCGCTTTGATTTAAACTCTCTTTTATTTTAAAAATCACTCTGAGTTTTTCCAACTTTCTGTAATGTAGTGCCAAATATGTAGAGAATAAAACACAGGATATATTTATTTTCTCACAAGTCTAAGTAAACCCTTTCTTAGAGTTTCACAAACTGGAAGCAAGATATCAGCACAGCTGAATTTCTTCTTGAAGCTTCTAGTAAGTTCCTATAGTCAAGTTGATTGAGTTTGTAGTCTGAATCAAGTTCCTTGTGATGATTGAACTGAGTTTCTTTCTTCTTTCTTCTAAGCTATTTGCAAATAATGGCTTCTGGCAGCTTTTTCAGGACACCTCTCTCCTTTGTCCTATAATTTTCTAACTTCAAAATCTGCAATGCTTGGTGGGACCCATTTTCACATTTTTAATCCTTTCAATTGCTATTTCTTTTGGAACTCTGATGTGTGCATATAGAAGTATATCTACATAAAGGTTGATGTGATTAGATTGACCAACTCAGATAAATCAGAATAAATACTTCTTATTTAAAATAACTTAATCTCAATTACATGAGGAATAACTCTTTTTTATAACATATTCACAGGAACTAAAGATCAGAGCATGTTTATATCTGAGGTGCTTATTTAGTCGAGCCTAAGATTTATAATAATATATAGAGAAAGGGAAAATTAAGTGTGTTTTATATATATTTTTTAAATATAGTTTTAACTTTAATTATAATGGCTTACATATCATTGACAATATTTTAGGTATATATTAACATAAAATCAGGGGAATTCCCATTACCGAATTGTCCTCCCTCCACCTCCATTCCAGTCCTACCTCCCATATCCTCTTCCCTTGCCCCCGGGGCTGCTAGAATAAGTGGTCCCCTCTGTGCCTAGTTTAATACTTAGTGGTCTTACACCTGTTTGGTCTTGATACTTCCCTTATTTCCCCCTATAATTGGGAGGCAGGACTAGATAGTTCAAGTTATGTGGTTTTGTTTGAAGAAGAGAAAAGTAATAAACTGGGAAAAAAATCAAATACCCCGAAAATGGGCCGAGTCCTTAGAGGCTCTCATCCTAGGTTTGAGAGACAAAGGGGAAAAAGAAGTTAAAACACCAGAACAATACAAAAAGAAGTGTCAAATAAAATATCCAGTGAGCACTCCAAAAAAAAAAAGAGAGAGAGATAAGCACCACATAAAAGCCATGGTTTTGAGATAAAAAACGTAGTAGAGCACATAAAGGAACAAAATAAAAGAAGAAAATAAATAAATATAAATGGAGACAACAACTTTAATAACCACACCAAAACAAAGAAATAGACAATAAATAAATAAATAAATAAATAAATAATAATTGTTTTGTGCTTTTTGTCTTTTTTTTTTCTTTTTTCTTCCATCCTGCACATGCACAGTAAATATTGGGGTCATTCGAAAAGGAATTCCCTTGGCCTAAGAAATACAGGGTTTCTCCACCCTTGAAGTATATTGTCATGGGATTAACTATAGAGTCCTTTCAGGTTCATTTACTCTCCCTTTGGTGCTTTTGTGGTGTATGGAAGACTTCTGCTCCATCTTGGGTGATAAAATCAGACCTCTGTATCTAGAGATCTCGATATCTGCACAAGTCAAGGAGTGGAACTTATGATGAAGTTTAGTGTTTTTTTCATTTACTATTTAAGTTTACAATAAAAATTAGCCTATAATGGTTGCAATAAATTTAATTGTATATACTCATATGCTATATGTGAAATATTTATTTTATTTAAACCACAAATAGTTTTTTGGGGGCTTTTGGACCACATCTTGTGGGCCTAAGGATTTAATAATAGCTCTGCACTCACAGGCCATTTCCGGAGGTGTCAAAGAAATTAACCCAAGATGTTATGCAAGCACCCTACACACTGTACTATCTTTTCTGATTCCATAAATTGAACTTTTATTTTTAAAACTAGATATTGATCTAAGAAAATAACTTATTGGAAAGGATTATGTTTAGAACATTTGCAATTTTTACTCAATGCATTTCAAAATCTCTATGGTTGAAAACATGTTAAGAATGTGATCAGTAATTTGTATAATCCAGTCACATAAAGTACTTATCTTTTAGAATTAAATTATATTTCAAATTCTAATATCATTGTGAAACATTTATTTTTGGTTAGGCTTCTCCCTTGATAACAATGTCACCTCAACACAATGGCTCCTTTGAATATCAGTTTTCACATCTTCAGAGTTTGGCTAATATGTCACCTGCTTCAGATGACAGTCTAATTAAATAAGGTGTTTTTTTAGGAGCACCTAAAATCATTGTAAGTGCTTAATATGATTATTCTATTATTTCAGTTGCTTGATATATGCACATTGCTACAATGTAATTAGGAAGTTGAATTTACTGACATATTTTTAAAATTTAGTATAAAGCTGTTATGTAATATTTTTAACTTTTTACAGTGTTTACATTCATTGATATATGTAAATATTAACTATCTCTGTACTATGCCTGTTTGCATCAGGGATATTACAGTGCTTATCTTATAGACTGCTATCTGGGTTTCATCCTTAGCATGTCATATGGTCCTCCAAAATCTTCCAGTAGTGAACACTGAGCCAGAAGTAAGAGTTATCCCTTACTACAACTCAGTGTAGTCCAAAAACAAAACAAAACAGAACAGAACAAAGACAGTGTCCTTCTGTCCAAATAGGTAAACCTAATGACTCACTACTATTTTCTCTTTTACAATTCTGTTTCAATGCTTGATTTTTATTAGCTTAGACATTATTATTTTTGATGCTTAAGAAAATTGGCACAAAACTTTAATTATTATATATATACACACATGCATGCACACACATTTGGACACACATACACAAAAACTAATATATAATCATATATATTAAATAAATATTATCTATATGACCAAACTATTCAAATATGAATATCTTTTTTTTTGGTTAGTTAATGAATTGCTAGTCACCCAAAAGGCAAAATATTTTCTGAGTATTTGACCTTTGTGATTATTGTCATGGTCACTCCCAGTGATACAGGGATTTGGATATTTGACTTTATACAAGCCAGGCAAATGCTCCCCTATTTGAGTCTTTCTCCAGCCTTTATAAAAGGCTTTCAATTTTTTTATTCACCTTTCACAGGTTCACCCCTACCTGACACCAGTTAAGTAGGCAGTTTCCATGCAAGTCAATTTTATTATAACTTCAACAGAATTCTTATTCATAGGCTGAGGCCATATTTTCACTTGAGATTTTGGAAGTACAAATACCAATGAAGTTAAATTTTTGTTTGCATGACTCTAAAAAAAAGGAAATAAGCTTTTTATTAAACCAACATATACTTTAATATTCATCTCTAAAATGCAGTAAATAAATGCTAGTTTTACATGTCTTGATCAATAACAAGTGAACTTTTACATTTCATATTGAATACCTCTTTAAAATGATAAAGTGATTGCCACTTACAGAGCTATTAAAAAGAGGGCTAGGAGATGATGTATTTGGAACACTAAAATTTTATTTCTATATACCATAAGTGCAAAATTACTTGCAAAGTGACCTCTTTCACACTTCTCTGGATCTCAATATATTAAATGAATAATAGTTTGAGATGTATTGCAAAATAAGCTTATTATGTGGGTAGATTTTTATATGTCATCTTCGTTTTTTTTCTGTTTTATTAAATGTACCTTTATGTTTTCTCAGAATAGTTTTTATTTATACATAAACTTTGTCACTGATTTAAAAAAAAAGTCATTGAAGTTTTCTGCATGTTTCTATAATAGGTATCATATATACAAGTAATTCTAAACATAAATGCAATTATAACTTTATTCTTATTATCACACACTGTATGCAGAGGGGATTTTGAGCCTATTAATACTAAAGAAAATAATTGATGAAGGTAAATATATATACTGTTTTACCATCTTCCAGTTCACTCTGAATTATATTAAGGCTTTCAAGTACATGAAATCTAGTGCTTTATTTTAAAAAAATTATTTTTTGTTGTTTTTTTGGGCCACACCCATTTGATGCTCAGAGATTACTCCTGGCTAAGCGCTCAGAAATTGCCCCTGGCTTGGGGGGACCATATGGGACACCGGGGGATCGAACCGTGGTCCTTCCTTCCTTCGCTGGTGCTTGCAAGGCAGATACCTTATCTCTAGCGCCACCTCTCATGCCCCAAGTGCTTTCTCATTTAACTGATTCCCCAACTGGTTTTCTTTACTTTTAATATTCCCACTCCAATGTTTATAGATAAGAGTAGTGTAATAGATGCTTATTTTGTTTGTTTGTTTGGGACTTCTATTTTTGAATCCAGAAACTCACATATGTAAGACAAATGTTTTTCAGTTGAGGTACAACCTTAACCCCATATAGTCGTCTTTTAAGAGAAAGTATCATTGTCTTTGCAATTTACAGAACAAGTTAACATTAAGTTAACTTGCTTAACCCATTGTACTAACAATCTGACTCTGTTCTTTAATATTCCTGATTATTATTTATAAATAGTACTCTAGTATTGACTTACACAAAAAAGGTCATTAAAATTTATATATATATATGTAAACTTATATTTTGCCAAATTTTCAGCCATATTTATTTTAATTAATTAGTCAAAATTACTCTAGTTTAGAAACATTAATTTTCCAATTTCTATCAGTAATGTTTAGTTGTAAGCAGATAAAATGGAACAACTGGTAACATTGTGATGTAAATATATGATAAGTACTTGGATGTAGATAACTCAGCATTAATGTTTGGTTTTAATTTTTTAGGGATTCAGATGAATATGGCATAAATCACATAATCACAGTAATTCATTTAAAGTCCTATCCTTTGAATGATGGCAGTTTTAAAGTTTACTTTGAAACTCACAGACCTATACTTCATCACTTTTAAGTTCTTGTGTAAATTTAAGTTTTGTTATTTCTTTTTGTTACATTTTTTGTTTTGATTTCTTTATTTTTTTTAAGTTACTAAACTGTACATAGTCATGCTCATAATTTCGTCCTGGAGCTGCACTCAGAAAAAACTCATGGCAAGTGCTGGAGATTATATGGGTCACAACATTGTGTTAACCACATGCAAGGCAAATGCACCACTCATGGTACTATTATTTTCGTTCAAAAGTTTGGCCATATCTTTTGTTGTTGTTGTTGTTGTTGTTGTTGTTGTTGTTTCAGGGCCACACCCAGTGACACTCAGGGGTTACTCTTGGCTATGTGCTCAGAAATCGCTCCTGGCTTGTGGCACCATGTGGGACATCTGGGAATGGACTAAGGTCCATCCTGGGTTAGCAGCGTGCAAGGCAAAAGCCCTATCATTGCGCTATCGCTCTAGCCCCAGTTTGGTCGTTTCTTACTTGTATTATACTTAATTGTATTATACATGTTATTTTTATATATAAGTTACTTATGACTTAAGCTATTTGCCATCCTTTGTAAAATATTTGGAAATAGTTAAATATAATGCATACAATGTGTATTCATCTGTGCATTATGTGTATTAAAAATTTATATATTTACATCATATTTATATGTGTGTGTAAAATGCAAAAAATACATAGACTAAGGGCTAGAGACAATGTTATACATACATATGAACAATCATAATGTATATAGCTATAAATATATATTTATAAAATAATATCTACTCTCTTGGTCAGATAACAAGTATTGAACAAGTAAAAGGTTTTATTACTGTTTTTCCCCATATAAATAAATGATAATGCTAATTATATATATATATATATCTTTCCAACAAATTGCTACAATTTGTCTAATACATCACACTAAATTTAAAATTAAATTCTTTAAATTTTTTATTAAATCTTAAGAAGGATACTGACAGATCTTCAAATGAGTAAGCCAGGAAATATCTTCCTGAGATTGTAATCACAATATAAATACTATTCACAATATATTGGGACAATTTTGCCTTTTTCTCTGAACATAACTATTTCAGTGACTACATTATGTGCCAATATATGTGATTAGATGTTCACTTCCTTTATGATTCAGTGTCCCTTCTAAAAACAAATAATTACTTTATGCTGTGACAACATTATGGTTACACTAAATAATTATATTACAGGGTCAAACTTTTATGACCATTCTTTTTAATTTACAGTGGTCATTAATTGCTTTTCCAAGATAATGTTTTGATGCATGTCAGGAAGCATTTTGTTATATGCCACAATTTTATTTCCAGGATTTTGAGGTCACTTTTATTTAAATATCTGCTCCTGGTTGCACAGGATTTACAGTATCATCAAAACCCACACGAATAATAATGCTCTGCTACTGAGAATTATAATTCATTGTTTCTATGTTAACAAAATCTGGTTTTTAAGAATTAATATGTAGCGATCCATGTAAGAGTCTCTATAGAAGATTGACTTAACTCAATTAAACATAAAAAGAAGTCATAGATTTTTTTTTTGACAAGATGGGTTGACAGATGGCACTGAAAGGGCTCAGCGATCATCCCTACAAAATTTGTCAATGCTTTAGGGTATGCAATGAATGAAAGTGATGATGGAGTTTTACTTTTTTTGGGGGGAGCACACCCGGAAATGCTCTGGGGTTACTCTTTGTCTGAGCTCAGAAATCCCTCCTGGCAGACTCGGGGGACCATATGCGATGTCCGGATAGAACCCAGGTTTGATGAGGCAAACACCCTACAGCTGTGCTGTCACTGGTATTAGCATTCTTCAGCTCAGCAGTGCTATAGACTACTAGGGGCTAAAATTAGTGGCAATAAGGGGCCCCCAGAACTATAGAAGGTATGTAATTCTGGGGATCAAGTTTGGACCTCATGCATACTAGACATATAATTCCCAGAATTAATTCCTGAGTCTTAAATTGATAACATTTGTATTCTTAGCACTCATAATTTGAAGATGAAAACTAAGTTTGGTGGTTAAATGTAGGCTTTCAAGTAACATGATCTTTTATGTACACATAACTTCTGAGCTATCACATTACTGTTCATGGTAGACTTGAGTCCCACAGAAAGAGGAGAGATGGGTTTTTTGAGCGGCTTATGTGAACAGTAATGGAGAGGCAGCACTGGAGAAGGAAATCTACTACTTCACACTCTATGCACATTTGTCATCAGAGATAGTGCCGCAGAGATTTAGAACTGACGAATGTCGGTGAGGAGCAACATCAGGGCACCATAGCTCATGCCCTGTCACCCCCAGGAGACAACCATCAAGATGCACCTGAAGTCCTTCTGCTCTGCATAAGTGTGTGTGGGAGTCTATTTCTGCTGCTGGTTTCTCAGGGAACCATGGACAAATTTTGCAACAGAAAATTAACTGGTCTTTGTAAGACACAAAGGTTTTGTTTTATTTTTTTTTAAATTATTTCAGTATTGTTGTTATGTTTCTTCCTTTTTCCCTTTCTACTCTCAAATTGATATTTATAGCCCCAAGAAGGACTCCTCCCATTTTTTGCTTGTTTGACTTTTGCCCCATTTTATTTTAATTTTTTCTTTTCTTCAAGCAGAACCACTTATTTTGAACCATCTTGTTTTGCCTCACAAATTGAGGGAGAAATAATGGAGGGTACCAAGACCAGACAGTTGTAGGAACATTAAGTAGAAATAAAAGAAAATGATCAGACTTAAACACCAAATCCAAAGCCAAAGACAACAGAATCAACATCCAATCTACAACATGCTAGACAGAGAGGGGACCACTTATACTAGCAACCCGGGGGGAGGTCAAGAAGGGGGATATGGGATGCATGCTGGGAACAAGGGTGGAGGGAGGACAACATTGGTGATGGGAATGCCCCTGACACAATGTCACTGTGTACCTAACAAATTACTTTAAAATTTGTAATCCACTTTGGTCAAAATATAAATTTAAAAAAAAGTTAAATCTAAATCTCATTCAGGTCTCTTAGATCACTCTTTTTATTCATAGAAGAGAATTTCATGTTGAGATATAGAGTACAGTCAAATTATTTCATTGGGGAAATAGAGAAGGGAAATAGAGAGTAGATTTAGTTTTATTTGTGCTCAAGAGATAACATGCTCCGGAATGGAGAAAACCCAATTGGGAGGAAAAGTTATTTTTCTGTAATTGAGCCCTAATTAAGTAGAATTAATGGTTTCTTGCTTATAGACAAGCACTGAACTTCTGGTGTTCCATCCTTGATCTTCTATTGCAGCTTTTGTTTTGCAACCCTGGCTAGTGTTTCTCAGGAATCAAACCTTGTTTAAATTTTGCATCACTATGAGGTTCCTGGCTCTGGAGAGGTGTCCTTTATGCCATAGGCATAAATTCCTCAACTTATAATCGTAGGGATCCCTCATCTTCTTGCCAGTGACCAAATAAGGATGCATCTAAAGGCCTGTTTGTTCTATGTAGTTTTAGAAAAATATTAGTTAAAAATTTAAATAAAGTAGAAAATATAAATTGATATGTGTTTTCAAAAATTTGCAGAAAAGCTGAGAAGCATTAAAGCCAGTGAGGTTCAGCAGTACTATAAACCCAGGAAGAAAAATAAAGGTGTGAACTATTAGATATGTTGCTCCACTATTTGGTATGCATTTTCTCCTCAACATTAACAGATATAAAAGTAGAGGAGTTCTTAGGAAATTAAATTTCAGAGTTTGAAGTACAAATGTTGAAGTTTGGAGCTGATGAGGGAAGGAAATCCTGGGAAATTAACACATTTTAATGAGCTACAAATGACTATTTAAAAGGTGTGTAGCGAATCAGCAACAGAGGCAGTCATGAAAGGTCCCCATCTCAGTGGTGTAAGCAGTCACATTTGCATGGACTTTGCTATAATTTCAGTTTACAAAGCAAGGGAAATGCATATAATTACAATATGCTTTTATTGGGGGGAGTCCACATTACAATGCAAGCATACAATTCAATTAACAGTAATGGATAAAGGGGAAAGTGCAAATTACTTAAGATAGATGCTCAAACAGGATTGTGGAAAAACAGCAGAAGAGGTCTGAAAAGTTTTTGCAAGGACTGCCTATCACAGAAAGATGTGCCTAACAAAGTGAGAGGCCATTGGTCATTTATTTAATTATTTTATAGTTTTTATTGTGACCAAAGTGAATTATAAATCTTTCACAGTAATATTTAAGACATATAGTGACAATGAATCAAGGCCATTCCCACTATTAGTGTTGTCCTCCCTCCACCCTTGTTCTCAGCATGCATCCCATATCTCCCCTCTTTGCCCCCTAGATTGCTAGTGTAACTGGTCCCCTCTGGGTATAGCTTGTTGTAGGTTGGGTATCAATTCTGTTGTCACTGACTTTGGGTTTGGTATTTGTCTGATCATTTTTTATTTCCACTCAATGTTCATACGATTGTTTGCTTCTGGTAATTTTTGGGGGGAAGGAGATGATTAAGGAGTGTAACTATACATAGGAATCACTCCTGTGCAATACTCAGGTATCAAGTGTGGTGCTGGGGTTTGAACCCCAGTTGGTTACAAGCAAGCACACCTTGCTACCCTCAGCGTTGTCTTGAGAAAGGAAACTTGAGGCAGGTCTTTAAGACACTGGCAGATTCTAAAAATCATATCCTGCCTGAGTGAATTTGAAACCCAAGCTTATGCCACCTTTCAGAACTCCATGAGACTTGATTAATCTACTCTTGCTTTCTGCAAGTCTCATGATATTGATAGCATCAATCACTTCCGGTTGTCATTATATCAGTGAGGTCAGGCTCCTGCTCAATGGCCCTCACCTTAGCATTAGCCAGGGTCAAGCAATGTCAAGACACATAATATTTTGAGCAGTCAGGAATATTGTAAAATCACTATGCTTAATAGGAACTTATCTATTTCATGGTCTTATGGTATTAATGAAAAAGGCTTTTAGAGTTCAAGTGCGACTGTAAAATGCATTCTGATAAGATAGATAAAATAACAGTTTGCAAGGTTGTTTCTATAGTCAGATAAAATAATAAACAACATTAAATGCTGATTCAATTTTAAAAAATTTAAATCAATCAATAATATGGGTCTACCAATACTTACACTCATATTGGTTTGTTTTTCTTATGTTGGTGTTTAGTTTATATTGGTTTGGTTTGGTTTTTAAGATACAGCAAACTCCTAGCTCTCTGTTTAGAGCTCACATCTGGTGGGCTTTGGGGAGTATATGGAGTCCTTGGGAGTTAACCCAAATAGGCCTTATGCATGATAAGCAGCCCATCTGTTCTAGTATTCTATCCATTTCCTAATAATATTTTTTAATTCTAATGTCCTGGGGGTTTTAGTTTAGAAGACATGTTCAAGCAATCTCTGGGAGGAAACACTGGACACCTGACATTCTTGTGTCTCTTACTAGATCAAGATAAATCTTGCAGAATGCTTTATTCTAAGCTGGAGAAATACTACTGGAATTAGGGGATATTCTTTGGGTAAGGTCCTGGTGGTTCCCGATACCACAGGACACAATAGCCAAGAACAACTTATGAGCTACTTATCCACTTTACAAAAGTAGTTGTGAAAATATTTTTATACTTCTAAAGACCCATTCGACAGTTCCCATCATTGATGATGGGTCAAAAAAGCCACCTGAACTGCTGCTCACTGTCTCTTTACAATCATTCCAAAATAAATAATTCTGATGATGTTTCTCTGCTATCCTTTTCTGCACATGTACATGTTATATGTCCATGGTGTGTTTCACACCTGATATTGCTTACTGGTCTTTCCATTAATGAGCATGAATTTCTAAAATTTGACTAATGTTACAAAACAGCCCTTGGGATGGTTTTGGATGGTGGAGAGAGGCCTTTGTTCTTAGGCCATGGCCACGTGGCTCCATCCCCCATTAACCAGAGGGTCTGGGTCCAGGAAAGTGACGGGTATTGAACTCACTCACAGGCAGGCTTCCAGAGAGATAACATCTTTATTGCCCTGGCCAACAGATGTGGCTGCTAACCATTTATGCTTTCAGCCCTGCATTCTCGCTTCTCCCTCAGCCATAGCTCTCCATCCAGGTAAATGCCAATTTCTCTCCATCCTGATCAAAGACCAAAAGGCCAAAAGACCTTAATCCTCTCTGGTCAAAGCCTTATCTAACCTTTCCAAGGCTCCTTGCAGGAATGGGCAAGGTCTTGAAGTTAGATCAAGTTACCTGGGAAGAATGGGGGGATGATAGTTTGCCGGCTGTTGTATTTTAAAGCGCTTTTTGTTGATTCAGCTGAATTCTTTCTTTTTGCTCTATTTGGGATCCTTCCCAACAAACATTTTTTGGTAAGTATGAGTGAGTGATGGCCATGTTTTTGTGAAATATGTATATGTATGTCTTGTTGTGTGTCCGTATGTCTTACATGTTTTGTATATAGATCTCTTTTCCTGACTTTATCTTCCCCAATTTATTCTTCCTTATCCTTCCCTCTTTCTTCCTAGTCCCTAACATTCTATTTTCAGGAATCCCTTCACATGTGCAAATCATCTCTGTCACCCACAATGACAAACCTCCTGATCTCGGACTGAGAAAGACATAGTAAACTGTTGCAGTGCTGTATCCTGTTTCAAATTACAACCCACTTTCCCTGACTCATCAAGTATCTTTGGTGGGAATTTTGGGAGTTCTGGACTCCCCATCCTCTCAGAGTGGTTTTGTACGTGGTAGAAATTTCAGCTCTTCTGTTTTTTATAATTGTAATCCTGTAAAGTTATATTTGATTCTACACTTTTGTTGATCATTGCAATTAATGTTTTTACATTTTAGTTTTTAATTCTAGAAATTGATGTGGTATTTCATTAAGGTTTTACTTTTGTTACTTTGGGTTAGGGGTTAGATACTGTCATAAATAAGTTACTAGATTGTAATTCTGTCTGGTATTTTGGCCTTTTGCATGGGCGCATCATTGAAAAAAATAGCAGGTGCAAAAGGAGGTTTTATCCATTTTGGATGGACTCTCAATTTATTCTTTTACAAGGGGAGATTCTCTGCCTTAAGCATTTTGTTTTGGTTTTTAACTTAAGCGCCCATCTAAATAATCAGCCGTATGTGGTTCTTCAATCTTGGATATCTTATGTACTTCTGACTGGACTAGAACTCCTCTTGGATTGAGTTCAAATACCTATGGATCTTCTTTACTATGGCCCCCATTGTTCATGGGGGTGTGTGCCTCTTCCTTCAAAACAGGGGACTAATTCACTGCCTCCAAAGATGGGCTTTCTTCTGCTCAATCTGGACTGGAATGGAAAATGTTTCACTCGTCTGCTACGCAGCCTTGTGAGCATCTCATCTGAGGATCTCTGTCTCCAAATTACTTTCGGGGTTTGTGTTTGCCCCGGGAGCTCCCCATGGCCTATTAGGTCCTGAATCTTGGAATTTCAAATTTGTCTTCTGCTTTTCCAAGGAAAAACTTACTCGGAATTGTTCATCTTGGACGCTGTAGATTTTTTTCTGCTCTGGAGCTTGTAGTTGATTCCTTTACATCTGTTTCTGGTTTTGAACACCCTGTGTTAAGTTAAAATTTTTTCTATACTTTTTCCTGTGATGCGCTTATGCAAACAGCCAATCTTTTACCATTGCTTATTTGTTCTTTATACAATGGTAAAAAAATATTACTTACTTCTATACATTATTTTGTTACTTTACAAAAAAGGGGGAATTGTCGTATATGAAAAAGTTTCCATAAGATTATTCTTGGAATTGTATATAAAAATATTTCCTTAGAATTGTTCTGTGACTATTGCCCCAACTAGACCTAGCAGGTGGGGGCGCTGTGGAGTTGGCAATAAATAGCTTGAGGGACAGGGAAGACGGGTCTTTTTGTGAGAGCTGGCTGCAGGCTGCAAGAGGACTCTCTCTCTTTGCCCATTCTTTTACACCCTAACCTTGTCTGTGTGGGTTATAATTTGCTGCGGATAAATATTACCAAGATCTCCCCCCGAAAGGAAACATGGGGATGGGAAGTAATTTCTCATTCTGGGGATTATTCCTGGATTCACAGACACCTAACAAAGGATTTAACAGCACAGATTCTCTACAACTAAAATATGAATAGATCCTATCTCTACGAGGCATTAAATCATACATCGCTTTTATTCTTGGAATTTTGTTCATCGTGACATCTACCCTATGTTAAGATGTTTCTTCAGCATCACAGATTTTGGTTTCAATTCAGTGTTCCTCAGGTTTTTGGAGAGGGTTTGTGTGATGATATCTATATTTTACATATTATTTGCTTATTTTTCTCTATCTCTGACATTTTTAGTCATTTAAGGCACCATTGTAGACACCTAGGTATATCTCTTTTGCATGCTAAGCAGTTAAAATCAAAAGTAAATTCCCTGGCTTAAATATGAAACCTAGTCTAACCCAATACATATTACGGATTTTTTGACCATGTAAATGGCAGAAATGGATTTAAATTTCTTGTCTGGTCATAAAAAGAGATCTTTCACTTCTAAAATTTTATTAATAGAAGAAAAATCATTCTGTTTGTTTAGCAGCATGCCTTGTATAGGATTTTATATTCACTTGCAATTCTGATTTTTGTGGGGGGGAATGAAATTAAACATTTAATGCTTTGATTCAAATTTGAAAAAAATGTAAACTATGAAAGCAAGTGAGCCACTTAATAAAAAAATAAGAAGCAAAATAAACGATCTTTTTGATGACTGTTTGTCTCAACTATAATTAGTTACATGAGTGATAGTGTAATTTGCACATAGTGCATTAACTCTGGATAAACTAAGTTTACCAAAATCAGAATTGTGTTTTGTAATCTGACAACTGCTACTGTGTGGAGCAGGAGATGTTGCCTGGAGACGAATTACAGCATTTGAAACTTTATATTGTATAAAATGAAGGAACATTACATACCAAACAGTATTGTCATGATGGCTTCCTGCTTTCTAAATCAAATTAGGATTATAGCTTTAACCAAAGCTAATATAAAAAAGCATCCTTGTTTCCATAAAATAACCACTAATGTATACCCAATAGTAATGAAAATAAAAAAAATTCTAGTAAAATTTGTAAACTCTAAGCTATCAATCAACAAAATGCAATAAAGTTTGAAGTGTCTTTCCTATAATAGTAAAAAAGAAGAAGAATTCACTAAGCTGTCAACCACTGTGACTTCGAATGATCAAGTTTTGAATTATACTTTTATTTTTAACCACAGTATTAGCTCAAGATCTTAGACCAGCTTTGATTTGGGGAAGGATATTTATTTTATTATCATTTCTCGAGAACAGCATTAACTTTGCTACAATAAATGAGAAAATATTAAAAGAGCTTCTGAGAAAATTTAAGTATCTTTTCAGGAAGGAAAAATAAACATAATATATTTTAATAATAGCAGAGCATTGCATATGCTTTATTTTCTACTTAATAAAATTCTGGGTTTTTTTTTTCAATTAGATAAGGTATGTATTATCTTGAATGTTGGCACAAACTTTCTTTCTTACCTACACTGTTGGTGCTACTTAGTGTTATTAAGATATCATTTCATCCTTTTTTATACACTGTGGTGATAGAACTTCCAAGAAATCAAATGAAAAAATGTAAATAATCTTAAACACAAAAATGTGTATAAAAGTATAGATCCCATGCACTGTATTGATAACATCAGGAAGATTGCTTACTTTTCACTGATATCCCATATGATACCCCAAGCCATCCAGGCAGAATTTCTGATTGAAGATCCAGGGGTAACACTTGAGGACAGCCAGGCATGGACCTAACAAAACAAAAGGTATAGATCCCACAAACCTTTGACCAATTATGAAATTATGTTCTACTCAATAATCTGTATATAGAGAACTTGAAAAATAATTCAAATATAAAATAAGAATTATAGAAATATTGAAAAATCCAGGTATAATTTATAATCAATATTTTTACAATTTTAGTAAAGCTATATTAGTGTCTGTTATGTGTACAGAACTTTTAAAATTGTTCAATAGCTTGTATTCATTAAAAGGGTGATGAGTCAATTGCTTTTGAAATATCAATAAGTAAAATGATACATCAGAGTTAAAATAGCATTGGCAATTTTAAGAATATGAATATTAAGTAAATCATATCAGGGAAAATGAGCCAAGAACAGTCATAAATTCATTGTTAGGAATAATAGGATAATAAAGAAACCCAGGCACTATCCTTTAGAAAGTCTATTTTTGTACACTTAATATGTGTTTCTGATGTGGTTATAGCAGTTGTTACTGAGGCAGGGTTCTGAGTAATTTTTTTCAGCTTTCAGTTCTACTACAAGTGTGATGCTATCTATTATCTATTATCTATCTATCTATCTATCATCTATCTATCTATCTATCTATCTATCTATCTATCTATCTATCTATCTATCTATCTATCTATCTATCTATCTATCTATCTATCTATCTATCTATCTATCTATCTTTCTTTCTTTCTATCTATCTATCTATCTATCTATCTTTCTATCTATCTATCTATCTATCTATCTATCTATCTATCTATCTATCTATCTATCTATCTATCTATCTATCTATCATCTATCACCTATCATTATTCTGGAAGGCAGCACCTGGTACATGCCATATCCTTGGAATTACTGTCTATTTCTTTACCCACATCCTAAACTAGGCTGAGTGTAACTTGGAAGTCTAGGGGACATTTAGCCAATGGAAGGTAAGAAGGAGTAGATAAATTTCCACATTTCATTTTAATATAAGAATAAAGTAAGTGTCTCCCATTATATCAGAATGTTCCTAACATTATTGTGTCCATGGCACCAAGATACAAAAGTAATCTATTCACCGACTTATACTTCTTTAAGACAACTGACTATAAATTTGTCTCTGGCCTCCTTTTCTGAAAATCCCAAAATGAAGAGTATAATTAATATACTAAATAAATTTCTTGGGGCCAGAGAGATAAGGCGTCTGTCTTGCAAGTGCTAACTTAGGATGGACAGCGGTTGGATTACCCGGGTGTCCCTTATGGTACCCCCAAGCCAGGGGTGATTTCTGAGGGCATAGCTAGGAGTAACCCTCAAGCATCAAAAGGGTGTGGCCAAGAAACAAAATGAATCGAAACAAAACAAAACAAAAAAGAAGTTTCTTGTTTCTATTTTCAACAAAATTAAAAGAGGCTGAGAGTTTTCTCAGAGTTAGAGCACAAACCTAGAATATTTGGTAGCCCTGTATGTACCTGCTTCACTGCATGGCCTTCTTGGTCCCTGAACAATTTTGAGTGTGGCCTTGTAATAAAAAAGTCATTGCATAACAAAATAATAGTATTTATATAAATATATAAATATAATTATATATAAATAAATATATAAATATATAAATTCAGAAGAATTTATATTCTAATTTCCATCAATACTCTACTTGAATTTCAAGACTTTTAAAGATTTTGATAATATATTAGGTAGAATTAAAAATAAAAAAAAATCCCAGAGTAAGGACAATGGTGAAACTTTATAAGGATCAAGTTTGCAATCTTACTCCTTAAGCCATTACCTTAAGCCTTAAGAGACATGCTGTATAAAATAAAGATAATATTAATATAGAATTCTCCTTAAGCTTTTGTGTGTATGTGTTTGTATGTGTCTGTGTGTGTGCGCGCGAGAGAGAGAGAGAGCATTACTCAGGATTTACTTCTGGCTCTGTGCCCAAGGAGGACTCTCATTGAGAATATATAAGATGCTACAGATAATGATTCTGAGTCAGTTACCTGCAAGGCAAGTACTCTACACACTGTGCTATCACTCTGTTCTATAAGCTTCCTTTACATTTCTTCTCTTAATCATTTAGACCCACAAACACCTACTATGGGAATTATGTAATTTTTTTGTGGGGAGTAGAAGTAAGTAAATCTACCAACTTAAAGTTCATGAGCACTTTCATCAACATTATTTAACAGAGTTATGAACCAAAACGAGCACGATAAGCGAGCTACTGGATGAATAGGACTCTGTATTCTTCATATTGTCTCAGCTCTGTGATCCTACAGCAGCAACTCAGGTTATTGACTGCTGTGTCAATGGATGTTAGAGAGTCTAACTTTATAATGAGGCTTGTATGAATATAAACCAATAAGCTTCACATTAAATGTTACATAAAAAAACCAGAATACATATAATATGAATGCAGCATGTCAAAAAATGGTAAGTGCTACTTTAAAGATTGAGCAGTGTAATAATAAGTCAGAACTCTAGTAACCTTGGGACAAATGTCATTGAGACAGACACTTAGCAAGAAATTGAATTTGTTGCTGGAGAATATTAGTGAAAATGTGAGACTATTCTGTAGCAGCAAAGAGCCCAAATTTGAGGTCTCAGAGAAAAATTATGAAATTTTCACGCAATATCCAATGTAGATTGACCTCAGTTCTGCCCTACTTTAGCCTCTTCTGAACAGAGAATAACAATACCAAAAGTTAAAGAAAAATGAAAAGAACAGGAAAAATTGTTCTTCTAAAGGCTTCTAACAAAAAATGACATGTTAATCTGACTTATATTCTATTTATTCAAGCAGGTCATATAAACAAGCTAATGTTGTAAAGAAAGTAATCGTCTCCAATGCACTTCAGGAAAAGTTTAACATGAGCTCCACTTTTCCACCAACCCAAGGAGTGAGAACTACAATGATATGAAGAGGTCTTTATCTTATATTCAGATATAGGAAGCCTTCAAAAAATCATTAATATGAATAGTTGATGCAAATGTTTATGGTGAACAAATATGTTTATTTTTATGTTTTATAATTAATTTAATTAAGCACCATGTTTACAAAAATGGTTGAGTTTAATTTATAGAATATACACCACTCTTTACTAGTGCACATTTCCCACCATCAGTGTCCCAAGTTTTCATTTCATGCACCCTTCCACGCCTGCATCTGGGGTAGTCATTTTATTTCTCTCTCTCTCTTTCTCTTTCTCTCTCTCTCACTTGCTCGCTCACTGTCTCTATAAGTGTCTTCCTCTCTCTTTCTTTGCATGTTTTCTTTTTTGACACGGTGTTTAGAAATACCACTCCTAGCAATTTAGCCTAGGAGCTCATAAATACCATGCAGAAAAACCTCCTGTATTTTTATGTTCATCACAGCATTACATACAATAGGCAGAATCAGGAACACAACCCATGTGCCTAAGAGCAGATGAGTGGCTAAAGAATATGGTACATATATAAAATAGAATACTATGCACCCATCAAAAAATAAAATCATGAAATTTTTTTATACATTGTTATACAGGGAAACTACTATATAGCAATGTAGCAGGCTACAAAATTAACACAAAAAAATCAATGGCCTTTTTACGCAACAATAATAATAGGGAAGAAATGGACATTAAGAAAACAACCCCATTCACATTAGTACCACACAAATTCGAATATCTTGGAGCCAACTTGACTAAAGATGTGAAAGACCTATACAAAGAAAACTATAAAATACTGCTCCAAGGAATGAGAGGACACGCGGAAATAGAAACACATACCCTGCTCATGGATTGGCAGGTTTAACATCATTAAAATGGCAATACTCCCCCAAAGCAGTGTACATATTTAATGTAATCCCTCTAAATATACCCATGACATTCTTCAAAGAAGTGGATCAAAGACTTCTGAAATTCATTTGGAACAATAAATACCCTCGAATAGCTAAATCAATCCTTGAGAAAGGAATATAGGAGGCATTACTTTCCCAAACTTTAAACTGTATTACAAAAACTTGTTAAATACATATGTTATGTATATAAATTTCCATTATTTTCACTTTTGCAAAAAGTGAGGTGAATCTTCTTATTTAAAATATGATGGTATGCTTCTGCTGCGCCACTCTGCTACCCTTACTTAAAATATTACTATATTCATTACCATGGAATTATATGTTTAATATCATTATTGATTTTACTCCTGAATGTAAAATAATCCTTGATCTTTATTATTAGGATCTGGCAAACCAATTTAACTTTGATCTTGAAAGGAAGTTTGCAATCACCTTGTTTAGTTTTCTTATTGTATTACCAGTGAGATATTGATGTGGGATGAGATCTGTGATTCAAAGAGAGATAAACCTTTCTGTTTTTGTACTTTTTCCCCTACTATTATTATTTTAAATATAAAAGTACCTTACTTCACAACACCAAACACCTATGTTTTCTGTCTAAACTTTGCCTTAAGCATAAAATATATCGTCTATGTCACTCATCATAAAGGAAAGGATAGGCTATATGTTTTTGAGAATTTAAGAATGAAACAATCAGGGCTGGATAGTTAGCACAGCGGTAGGGCATTTGCCTTGCGTGCAGCCAATTCAGGATGGATGGTGGTTTGAATTCCGGCATTCCTTATGGTCTCCCATGCCTGCCAGGAGTGATTTCTGAGCCCAGAGTCAGGAGTAACCCTTGTGAGGTCACAGGGTGTAACTCCAAACCAAAGAAATAAACACAAAAAAGGAATGCAACAATCAAGATTATTATCAGAAAAGAAAATTTGCCAGAAAGCAATTGAATTATGTTAGTTCTTGCCATATGAGTGTCTGTGTTGTCCCTTTTCTGATTTCCTACTAAAATCTTGCCCAGGAGTTGAGGTTATAGGCTACTGTTCTAATATAATATAAAGTGTAGCATGTTCTGCTCACTGAATTTCTGTTGCCAAAATCTTGCCTTCCCATTTCTACATATTTAGATGTCACTCTTTTTTCATCTCTCAGACATTTAAAATGTATTTGGCCTTTGTTTCATGTATCCGTTAAGAAATGCTTTCCTATGTGACTTCCCTTGTGAGCATCCAGAGCAAGCATCAGGCAACTCTCTGGGTTCTTTTGTCAATATTTTCTACCGTGAAATCCGGAGAATAGTGGGGTCTAAAGAGTAGTTGGCACATTGATTTACAATATGTGTTCAAACTTGAAAATTGAATTTCTAAATTTCTAAAACTGAATTTAGAAATCCAGTTTTCTAAATGTAAACTCATTTAATTTTTAAGAAGCTCAGATTATTTCATTTTTGAAAGAGAGAAGAATATACAAAATTCCAAATCTCCTTCTTGTGCAAAATAATTATTTTGAGCTGGTTCTTAAAATAAAAGACAAAATAATTGTTTTGAAGAAAATATTTAAGAAACAGAAACTCTCTTCATTAGAAACAATTCACTTATAAGGAAAACTTCTTTTTGTAAAGGTGCTTCCTTTTTAGTACTAAGTGTAAAGCGTCATTATAAGTATAACAACTTTAGCAACAAAGTAAAGAGATCTACATTGCAACTGAACTGTCATGCATGGGTATTTGCTTAATGAATTCCAGTAATTACTCCCTCTTTTTCTACTATCCTTTTCTTAATGAAGGTTGGTATTTTCAGAGTTGAAAACCCAAAGACATGGGTGCAATGCACCTACTAGGCCAGATAATACAAGGCCAGGGAGAAATGAATTTGGAAAGAATCTATTTCCAACATGTCAGCAGTCTGGAAGGCAGCACACTCATGGCTCTCTAAAGAATCCATCTTGCCTGCTCCGTCCTGAGAAACAATTTCATAACCAGAGAGTAGAAGGAGGCACATTTAGGTCAGGGTAGGGTGAAAATTGGTGGACATTAGAGAAATCAATAAATTGCCCCATTTAGTAATCCTCAGAGGCACAAGCAAAATGTGCCTGCAAATTAAAATTTTTAATTTCTACCTCAACTTTTCAAAATTCCAAATGCTATCATAGAATTCACAAAAATAGCACAGTATAGAGAAAATGATGATGGAGAGTCTAAAAAGAAAAATAAAGAAAAATAGCCCCTTAGTCACAAGGCCAAAGCCTAAATGTCAAACAGAAGAAATATAGAAACTGAAGAAGTATAACATATAATTTAGATTTGTGATTTACCCAGGAATAATTGGAATATTAAAGAAAAAGAAGGTCAATACAGATGTATTAGAGCTATTGCTAGAAAGATAGCAATTAAACTTCTATCTACGAGATCTGAATCATATCTAGCACTCTTAACAATTCAATTGTTCATTTTTAACAATTCCACAATACTTAAAGAAACTGCTTTGAGTAGAGGAATATCAAATATTCTTTATGCTTTATATCCAAAATTTCTGTCAATTTTAAATTACCATTTAGCTTAGCTTTCCTCCAAATGTTTTTCTATTCTACTGGACTGTATTAATAAATATAAAAACTGAAGTGTTTCCCCATGCTTCATTTAAAATGAATTCATGTGATCCAGTAATGAGGACAGAAGATGTATCATGAGGTGATTATATAAACAAAAGTAAAGTAAAATGAACTGACGATATATTTATTTGCTAGCAAAACAATCATTTTAAAGAAAACTACGTTTCATCAAATATCAAAGATTATGTGATTCTCCAAAGAATCACACTGCTTGGATTGATCATCTTATATAAAAAAAGTATGTAAAATGATATGGAGATTCCTCCAATAACTGGAAATCGAGCTCCCATACGATCCAGCTATACCACTCCTAGGAATATACCCTAGGAACACAAAAATACAATACAAAAATCCCTTCCTTACACCTATGTTCATTGCAGCACTATTTACCATAGCAAGACTCTGGAAACAAACAAGATACCCTTCAACAGATGAATGGCTAAAGAAACTGTGGTACATATACACAATGGAATATTATGCAGCTGTCAGGAGAGATGAAGTCATGAAATTTTCCTATACATGGATGCATATGGAATCTATTATGCTGAGTGATATGTCAGATAGAGAGAGAGAATCGCAGAATGGTCTCACTTATCTATGGGTTTTAAGAAAAATGAAAAACTTTCTTGCAACAATAATTTTCAGACACAAAAGAGAGAAGGGATGTTACAGCTCACCTCATGAAGCTCATCAAAAACAGGGATGAGTTTAGTTAGAGAAATAACTACATTTTGAACTATCATAATAATGAGAATATATGAGGGAAATAGAAAGCCTGTTTAGAATACAGGTGAGGTTTGGGTGGGGAGGACGGAGATTTGGGATATTGGTGATGGGAATGTTGCACTGGTGATGGGTGGTGTTCTTTACATGACTGAAACCCAAACACAATCATGTATGTAATCAATGTGTTTAAATAAAAAATATATAAAGAAAATTAACATAAAAAATAGGATAGTGAAAAAATAATTATTTAAAGAAAGCAATAGGAATGACATGATTTATCATTGTGAATAATATAAAAGTAAAACAACAAAGAAGTTGAATCTAGAATATATTTAAAATGGTGTATAAAATTATCTAAAATTTTCTTTAATTTTGGCACTAAATAGAGAGATAAAACTTTCTGATTTCATAGATATATTCTAAGAGTATTGCTACTATTACTGCTGTTTAAGTATTGAATATTACTACTTTCAAGGTGATATTCTAATTTATTTATTGATATTAGCATACTCCAGGTCTGAATTATAAATTATAGACCTGATGAAAACTTTGATTAATTAAAATAATATACATAGGTGGCCGGAACAATAGTGGCCGGAACAATAGCACAGTGGTAAGGTATTCGCCTTGCACGTGGCTGATAAAGAACAGACCCCGGTTTGATTCCCAACATTCCATATGGTCCCCCAAGCCTGCCAGGAGTTCTTTCTGAGTGCAGAGCCAGGAGTAACCCCTGAGAGCTGCCAGGTGTGACCCAAAAACCAATATATATATATATATAGTATATACTGTATGTGTATATACATATATAGTATATACTGTATGTATATATACACATAAATGTATATATACAGATATATCATACTTTAATTTATATTTATATTTATATAATTTAATTTATATATACATACATTTAATTTCAAAAAGTATAGAAACATATATGTATTTTTTTATTTTGGGCCACACCCAGCAGTGCCTATGGTTTATGCTCTGTACTAGAGAATGGGATTCTACAAAGTTATGTAGATTAAACTCAGGTTGGATTTATGCAAGGGAAACAAATGTCTTGCATGCTGTAGTAACTCTCTGTCCAATAAATATAATAATTTATTGCAAACATGTAGAGTATATTATTTGAATATTACTATACAATTCTTGTAATAAATATATATACCTCTTTATATAGCTATTTATATAGCTTCTTATGCTTGCCTCTTTGGTTCCCCACATAGAGTACCTGTGTATGTGTGTATAGTGTGACTCTCTTAGGCAAATTTATTTTTGAAGGTGTCACACTCAGGATAGCATTGTATGGGCTCCTGCCTTTTAAATTCCCGTTGTGACCTATCAGTAAACTTTTTAATCCCAAGTGACCTCTTCAAAATGTTGTATTTGCAAACCAAAATGATAACATAGAAGAAAAAGTTATTTGCACAGTTATTTTCTGGTAGAACATTAAAGAAATCCAAGAAGCACACTTCTCCATAAAAGTTCTTACAACTTAATAGGGCCGGGGCGGTAGTGCTAGAGGTAAGGTGCCTGCCTTGCCTGCGCTAGCCTAGGACGGACAGCGGTTCGATCACCCGGCGTCCCATATGGTCCCCCGAGCCAGGAGCGACTTCTGAGCGTATAGCCAGGAGTAACCCCTGAGCGTCACCGGGTGTGACCCAAAAAAACAAAAACAAAAACAAAAGTTCTTACAACTTCGTAAAGTATAATTGTTCTGGGTTAAAGTTGGACTCCTAACAATTTATTTTATGCCTATCTAATATTTTTATATTACTGCAATCACATAGATTTGATTCCTCTAATTAAAAGTGGACATGAGGAACTATATGATAGATAACTATTTCTAATTTTATGATTTAAAGTGAAGTGTTTCACTTCCTATCAACTCGACTTCCAAATGCCTCCAGTTACACAGAAAGGGCAAAAGGAATTATTGAAGAAAGATCACAACAAAGCTATTAAGATAATTTGCCTATAGGTAGTAAAGTAACTTAATTAGCACTAGAATTCATGTCATTCAGGATATTAGCAACATCAATTTTTTTAGTGAGATTATTGTTCCATCTGTCATTGTTGTGTTTAGTAGTCAAGAATAGTGTTACTAAGAGGTTGTGTGCTTTGGCCTAGAGTTTAGTTTTATTTATTTTTATTCTCCACTATTTTGCTATTTACTCTTTTGTTTTTTATCTTATTTATTTTATTAAATCTTATTGTTGGGAGGTAGCATAGGCCATATGTTCAGGCCTCCATAATCAGGATTTATACCTTGTTGTACCCAGGAGACTAAATAATATTTGGGAGAATGAAAAAAAAAAGTGTCTTAAAACTTGTATGGTTTGATAGGCCCTGAGTGTTTATCTTTTAATTTTTTATTTCTCTAAATAAATCTCCAAACCTGTAAAATCTAATCTATAGACTTTTGTATATATGCATTTAATGAAATATTGTATAAACAAAATTCTGTAAAAATGCTCCTTTAACAAGCCACATGAAGTATATGCTATAAAATCAGTGTGATTCACTAACAAATAACCTTTACTCAACTCAGATTCAAAATTGACTTATTAGCATAAATATTCATCACAAATTTTTGTGAAAATATGCATTTCTACCTATTGATGGGTTTTAAAAATTTCAAAAAAGAGGGTCTATTAATCACCCATTATTCTTTTGATTTATAATGATATGCTTCACTCCTTATCTGAATAACTACACTGAACAGATCAATTATACAATATTAAGGAATAAATGTTACAGGCAAACTAACTTTATATTAAAATATAGTACAAATTGAACAAAACACAGTATCTGTACTTAATATTACATATGTGGCACACATTTTTATCACTTTTATTTTAAATTGTATGTGAAACTACTTTATAGGGGTAGAGGAGAGATGATAAAACACCATGAATTTTAGAACATGTAATTATTAATAGAAAATTTGATTATTGGAGATATAGAAGACACATGACTATAATCATGAGGTAGAAATTTTGATATTGTCTCCCCAAGTACTTCCTTTTAGGTCTGAGAGTTTTAACTTCTGCCAAAATGCAGAAACTTATCAAGAACTATTTTCAAGCGAACTGAGTAAACTAGCATTTCTTATTCTTGCATAATTCTTGTGCAATCTAGTTCTCTACTAGTTTTTATTCCTACTATGTAGTGTAATAATATTAAAAGACAATTAACTATGAACATATTGTGAAATATACACAATGTTTGTAAAAGTTCTAAATTTTGTAGGTCTTGAAAAGTATAAAATAAAGAAGACATGAATATTTAGAAAAGTTTTACATGGGCAGGAAAATATCATAGTGATAGGGTTTTTGCTTTGTGCATTACCAACATACAACTAATCTGAGTTGGATCCCTGGTATACCATATGGTCTCCAAAGCCTGCCAGGAGTGATTTTGGAGTGCAAGACCAGTAGTGAGACCTGAGCACAACACCCCCCCCCCAAAAAAAAAGCAAAGTTTTACAAAAAATGAAGTTTATACAGTTAAGTTATATTAAAAATCATATCAGAATTTGTTAAATACTTCTTTTTCTTTTTTTTTCTTTTTTTTTGTTTTTGTTTTTGGGCCACACCGGCGGTGCTCAGGGGTTACTCCTGGCTGTCTGCTCAGAAATAGCTCCTGGCAGGCACGGGGGAGCATATGTGACACCGGGATTCGAACCAACCACCTTAGGTTCTGGATCAGCTGCTTGCAAGGCAAGCACCACTGTGCTATCTCTCCGGGCCCAAATACTTATTTTTCTAAAAATTGAAATTTATATTTAACATATAAATTTTTCTAAAAATAATATTTTAGATATTCTAAAACAATATTTTCTTCAAGAAGTAAAGATGGAGTTTGTAATGGAGTGAAATGAAATGAGTAGATATTTCTTAACTCAAAATTTTAAATCTTCAGACTGAGAATATAAGGTTTGAATTTGTAGAACCAATTTCCTTATTTGTTTTTTTATTGGTAATTTGACGTGAGCTGATTGTAGTAAAGGTTATAATTCTGTAAACATGTTAAGATATTTGCATTCGTCTTGAAAAATTAAATATTTTACTAGTCCTAATTTGTAAAAAGATCTAGCTGAATATTAATTTCCTGAATCCCTGCTCCTTTTCCAGTTATACTTTGTAGACAGCAACAGGAAAACCAGTTGGTTGATATAAGAAAACACTATTTACATGTTCATTTTGTTGTCATAATAATTACTGTTGTTTTTAACTTGCCCTGACAGGGAGTTGAAACTATAAAGAGAGTGATGAATAATTTGCAATGAATCAAGAATACGGATGTTAAACATTTTGTGGACAATTTTTACTTTAAAAAGCTAACATAATTTGCTTCTGATCAAAGCATTTTTACAGAGAATTTTCCTTATGCAGCAGTTCCAACAATTGTAAGTAAATGTTTTGCAGTATGCTTTCATACATTAGACAGAGGACATTTGAATACGTCCCTTGTCAAGTTGCTCAGTTTTTCTTTATATTTTGATAAATATAAGAATGCTACAGGACCAAAGACATAGCTCAAATGACTGAGCTCATGCTTGCTTATAAGAACCTTATAATCCTCAGCAACCTGTGGTTCCCTGAGCATCAACAGGAAAGTCACCTAAGCAAATTCAGCAATGGTCCCAGAGTAAGATATGCTACAAACACCTCTCTCCATTGTAAAATATCAGAGCTCATAACACTGAAGATTTCAGAGTCGAAACTGAATAAAATTTTTGAATGAATAAGTTAATTTTTAGTTTATCCTTGAGATCACTTGTATTTTTATTCCATATTAAATCTTGTCTTGAAATGTTGTAAGTTACTGTAAAATTATTAAATTTTACAGTTTAAAAAATTTTAATTGTAAGTAAAATAAGATAGTAGGACTTGGATAATAAAAAAATTCCCTAATTTACAATTAAACTTGAGAACTCCTGTATCCTTTTCTTTTATATGATGAAATAAGCATAGGTTCTGCTGCTTATAATTAGATAGAAGATGCTTTTTTGTCAAAAGGAGGACTCAAAATTAAAATAAAATTTAAAAAATGAATGAGAAAAGTGGCCTAGCCATGTATTATCTATAATAACAAAAAGTATGGAAGAGTAAATTTATAGGGGAGCATGAACTATCACTATATTGGAGGCAATGCCCAAGAATCTGTGAAAAGAAACAAAGGTAAGAAGAATCCCAAGGCTAGAAAAGGTGCAAATTAGAGTTTAGTGTTTTCTGAACAGAGATTTTGGAGAACACTCAAGGCTATGCAGTGATATGGATAACCTATACTTTGGAACAGATATACAGCAAATAGAAGAAGGCTTTTCTTATAGATGCCTTTAGTCTCAAAATCATGAAGTGTTTTACCTACATGTTGTTCTATATACCTTATGGTTTCAGGTCTGTGCATGGTGTTAGCTGTGGGTCTGAGTTCACTTTTTTGCAACCAATTTTGCCAACACCACTTGTTGAAGAGGCTTTTTATTTAGGATTTTTTTTTCTCCTTTATCAAAAACTCGGTCTGGGGAGCATTCTCTGAGTACTAAGCCTGTTCCATTGACCTGATGGTCTGACTTTATTCCAATACCATGCTATTTTGAAAACTATTGCTTTGTAGTACAGTTTAAAATTGGGGAAAGTAATGCCTCCCATATTCCTTTTCCCAAGAATTGCTTTAGCTATTTGAGGGTGTTTATTGTTCCAAATGAATTTCAGAAGTGTTTGATCTACTTCTTTGAAGAATATCATGGGTATATTTAGAGGGATCACATTAAATCTGTACAATGCTTTGAGTAGTATTGCCATTTTAATTGTGTTAATCCTGTCAATCCATGGGCAGGGTATGTGTTTCCATTTCCATGTGTCCTCTCTTATTTCTTGGAGCACGGTTTTATAGTTTTCTTTGGATAGGTCCTTCACATCTTTAGTCAAGTTGACTCCAAGATATTTGAGTGTGTGTGGCACTAACAAAATTTTAAGAAAGTTCAATATTTCATGTTATCACTACTTTTTAAAATTTTCATTTGCAGACAGCTAAAAGAACTGGAATGCATTTTGTGTCTGTGTGCAACCCCTTAGAACTGCAGGTTCTAAGTAGCATCACATCATTGGTGCTAAGCATTGATCTGTATGGTCCGCTAGGTGGGATAGTACCTAGAAGTTTCCCTGCAGATCACGAGTATAATTGCGATGTAACCAATAGAAAGTTAATAATTTTCAGAGACCATCTTCCCTAAAACCATGCATTACTGCTGTAAAGATCATTAATATTAATTATATTATATTTTTAATTTAAAATAAATTTATCCGTGCTTCACTTATTTCATGTATTTCTGAATTAAGTATATTTTATGCTTAAGTAAAATCAAGATTTTATAAATGTTATAAAATTTTAGCTATTTTTTATTTTTAATTTTTCTTAAATTACAAAATAAACATAATTTTTCTTTTATGTTAAAAACTTTATATTGCATATATATAAGGAGGACAATAGTTTAATATTACATGTTTTATTTTAAAATAGTGATTTAATTATTATAATTGATTTTAAGACACACATATTTCTGTTGCCCCTTTTTTATTTTATTTCCCCTTTCCTGGGGAAACTTCATAAAATTCAAACATAGAATATCAAATATTACAGTGAAATATCTAGGAGTTAATACTATGCTATGCTGTGCTGCACTAAACTGTACTATACTATACTATGTTGTAATATATTATACTATATTATACATTAGCATGCTATAACATACTATACTATTTAATGCTATGATATGTTGGACTCGACTAAACAAAATATTTGAATGTTATATTTAGGAGCGCATTGAGGTTTGACATAACGTGTTTCATGGAGTGTCATAGAATGGAGGGTCGTTTGAGTCTTCGGTATCACACATGGTTCTCTGAGCATATACCTGAGACCCTCCCAGCACCCAAGTGTGAGGCCAAAAGATCCCAAACAGAAAAACAACTCAATTCTTCAGGCCTAACACAGTTTGTAATGTTTCATACTACAAATTGGAGCTCTTTTAGTATTGCTCTCTGATTTTGTTTAAGTCACATAACAGCAAATCACTTAGTGCTGAGCAAAGAGAAGCCAATGAGAATAACATGGACAAGGTTTCCCACCATTACCAAACATTCCCTAAAAACCAAAAAATTATTGTTTTAAGTATTTTTAATTAAGGAAAAATAACAAAAGGACCTTATTACATATTAAAACACAGCTTAATCTGTTCTGATGCTTTATATTTTACTTTTCATTCTTCTATATTTCTGCTGATCATGAAAACCTTTTTGGATCAGAGAAAAATCCTCTCTAATTTCTTGCTAGAGAAAGGGAGGATATAGACTTTCATTTGGACTGAGTTGATGGACCATACCTAGATGTACTCAGGGCTGATTTCTGTCTCTATAGTTAAAATATCTCTCTGGTAGTATTCAGGCAACAAAATAAGAGCCAGGAATTGAGACAGGTAGGACATATGCAAGACAAATAAGAGTCTTTGTGCTATACTATCCCCCTGAACTTACCTGCACTCTTAAAGAAATAATTGGAATTACAGAATAAATTGATAAATTTGCTTGTTTATTTGTTTGAAGATTTTTAAACTTTTTGCGTTTTCAGTGAAAGCTAACTTCTATTCCTAGCAATGATAAATTGTGTATCATGTGTTTCCTCTAAATTAAAACTGAGACTCCTCAGTTTTATACATACTATTCATATGTATGTATATATATTATTTTTGTTTATTTGGGTCTAGATATAATAGGAGCTGGATTTGCTTATATGTGTCTTTGTACTTATCTACATGGTGCCTGAGGTTGCGTTTTTATTCTATTACCAAGTTGAAAAATTTGAACTAATTTTGGATGTTTTTACTTTAATTGCAATTATTGTCTAACTAATTCCAGATGTTTATATGTTTTTAGTTATTCTGTATATAAATCAAGGGTATCAGTTTTCTTCTTTTTTATTTACTACACTCTGTTGTGTTCAGTGCTTTCTACTAGTTTTCTGCTCCTGGATTACGATTGGTTTGTGCTGGATTGATGAGAAAAAAAATAAATGCCGGAGAACAAACTGATGTCAAATGTGTGGATGATAATCACCAATCCTTATTTTCTTTCTCTAGCCCAGGGATCAGATTGAAACATTTTATTTGGTCTCTTTGTTCATGAATTTCTATTATTAAGTCTCCAAGTTCTTTGATTTCTTTTCCAGTTTTTAATTTAACTGTACTCTTTTTCTCTTTTTCCTTTCTTAGGGAGGATAGTTTAATAGGGAGGACAGTTTAGTACACATTTAATAGAATCTAGGGCTTATTCTTGACTCTGTGCTTAGGGATAATTCTGGCGGTACTCAGGGAATCATGTTCAATGCTGTGGAAAGAATGGAGGTCAAAGGATGCAAGGCAAGCATCATAGATTCTGCATTATATCTCAGGTACCAGAATTTAGAACTTTTGCATAAAAAACAATATTCTTAATTTTAATGTATTTCTTTAACACATACACATACCTGCATACAGTGATTTGGTGATTATTCTAGAAATGGAGATTAGGAATGAGGGAGTGGGAAAGAGAGATTTATCTTTACAACAATGTGAGTTCTGGTAAATCTGAAACCTATAGAGAAAAACAGCAGGCTGGAAATGCAGGTAAGAGCTCATCTTTAACCTATAATCTGGCATCCTACAGAGTAGAGCAGTAGATAAGAACTTAGGCAGAATTTTTATGTTGAGATTTGAGTTTGATTTTCTTCTCCTTGGGGAAATCTGTCTTTGCTCTTAAGCCCTTTGATTGATTGAATAAAGCCAACTCACATTAAGGAAGATAATCTGCTTTACTTAAAGTCAACTGACTATAAATGTTAATCACACCTCAGAACCAACTTCACAGCAACAACTAGATTAGTGCATTTTGTGCTTATTTCAGCCTATCAATAATCAATGTTGTGGCCAGTTTGGTCCCTTGGTTCTTATTTTGCTTGCAGAACGCCATTCTTCAAGTCCCACTGGGTAACTCTGGAAAATAAAAGGTTCATTATTTGCTGACCTGTGCATTATAAGCATTTTGTAGACAGAGGAAAGAGAAAGAGAGTATGTTTGAGTTGGTACTCTTGAATTTTGGGGGGCCAAGAGTGGGGGATTTAGGTTTTTGAAGGCTCACTGTTAAACAATGAATTAATGAATTTATAGACTCTGAATGAATGTTTAAGGATGAAATGAGAATTAGAGATCAAGAAAAAAAAATAAAAACCTGTAGTGTCCCATATGGAGAGTTTTCTGGGTAGACCAGGGCAGAATATGGTGCTCTGTTTTGAAATAGGATTCTCTATTGGAGAAGCCAGGAAAGTTTTATTGAAGCTCACAATTTGTGTTTACTCAATAAAATTAGCCACGTTCATTTTTCATTGCCATCTCCCATTCCCCATCTCAATACACTTAAAAAATGTGTCTTTTTGAAGCTGGAGAGTCAGTACAGAAAGAAAGGTGTTTGCTTTGCATGTGATTGGACAGAGCTCAGTTCCTGATATTCCATGTGATACTCCTAGTTCTACCAGCAGTAATTCTTAAGTGCAACTCCTAATTACTTCCAGGTGTGACCCCAAAAAAAAAGGAAAAGAAAAAGAAAAAAAATTGAAAAGAAAAGAGTGCTCTTTCAGAAGATTGGGGAAAGAAAAACTAATTTACTTTTTTGTGCTATACATACATTTACTAGATATTAAGCTTCTTTAAAATGTTTTCTTTTGAGGAGTGGGAGAAATAAATAAATATGTTTTCTTTCACAATACACTGAGTAGTTTGTTATTTGTTTTGGGGTCACACCCTTGATGTTCAGGGGTTACTCTGGATATGTGTTCAGAAATCGCTCCTGGCTTGGAGGACCATATGAGATACCAGGGCATTGAAAGTGGTTTGTCCTAGTTGAGCCACATGCAAGGCAAACACCCTACCGCTGCACCACTGCTATGGCCCCACACTAAGACTATTTCAAAAATGTACAAACAGTCATATGAACCTTGAATAGAAATAAAAAATGATCAGACTTAAGCAACAAACCCAAAGTCAATGACACCAGAATTGATACCTAATCTACAGTAAGCTATCCACAAAGGAGATCTCTCACAATAGCAGTCCAAGGGACAAAGAAGGGTGGTGTGGTATGGAATGCATGCTGGAAACAGGGTTGGAGGGATGACAACACTGGTGGTGGGAATGGCCTAATTCTTTGTCACTCTGTATCTTAAATATTACTGTAAAAGACTTGTAATTCACTTTGATCACAATGAATATCATTAAAAAATAAAAAATAATACAAACTCTAGATAATCTCACTCATGTGTGACATGTAAAGAAACAAAGGAAACTGTAGAATGAAAATAAATATAATATATAATATATTATAAATATAAATATAAATATATTATAAATATATAATAGTATAGCAGTTGGAGCACTTAACTTGCATATGGATGCCCCATTCTATCCTTGGAACCGCATATAGTCGTCTGAGTTATTCCAGGATTGACCCTCAAATATAGAGCCATGAGTTATTCCTGAGAAATAATGGATGCAGTCAAAAAAAAAAAATGTACAACCACCACCTAAATTTTTAAGCATTTGCTATTATAAGTTTACATATCTGTCTCTTAAACATATATCAGACAGGAAAAAGATATTTCTGGGCACCTGAGAAATAAAAAGAAGGAATGTTCTAACTAAAATGATCTATTTCCAATATTTCATCCTACAACTTCAAATTAGTTCCATTCATAGTTATATTTTTTACTGTGCCTAGATGATCTTAATTTTACTTTCCTGAAATGTGTCTATCCAAATGTTTTTTCCTGAGAATCTACTAACTGCAAATATTTTCAGGTATTAAAAATACCTCAAATGTATTGTCTTCATAATTGATTTAACTTGATAAAACATGAGGTTGCTGGCTAACCTCATATAATTTTATTACTTCATAGCCTTGACCTTCTGTTTTCACTAATGTATAACTCTGTAATCTCTGATTTTTATCTGAAATTTTAATAGTTTTACATGTGAAAATTATACATATCTGCATATATAATATACATTTGAAAAACTTGAGAATTTAAGTCAAGTATATTTTATTCCAAATAATGGTTTTTATGGTGTCTTAAAATATTATATTTGCCTGTTGTTTTAAATAATTATTACTGAGATTACAGTAGTTTACATGCCTGTGTTGTAGGAAGAATTTCTGGCTCTTTAAAATTCATGTCCCCGTTTGGGACATCAGGCAGGGAAAAGCCACGAATCTACGCCTACCCAGTGGGGCTCAACTGTGAGTTCTATCTGTAAATGTCTGTCTACTGTCCTCTTGTGTGAATTCTTGGGAGTGGGGCAAAAGAGGCTCCAGAAACTTGCTCTCCCGGAGGCCATTTCCAGGGCGGGACTCCAGAACATAAAAATCGGCAGACTATTGCAGAAGCTGGGTCCCTTGTTTGGGACATCAGGTGGGGAAAAACCACAAATCTACACCTGCCCAGTGGGGCCCAACTGTGAGTGCTACCTGTAAATGTCTGTCTACTGTCCTCTTGCGTGAAACTCTTGGGAGTGGGGCAAAAGAGGCTCCAGAAACTTGCTCTCACAGAGGCCATTTCCAGGGCGGGACTCCAGAACATAAAAATCGGCAGACTATTGCAGAAGCTGGGTCCCCTGTTCGGGACATCAGGTGGGGAAAAGCAACGAATCTACACTTGCCTAGTGTGGCCCAACTGTGAGTGCTACCTGTAAATGTCTATCTACTGTCCTCTTGCGTGAAACTCTTGGGAGTGGGGCAAAAGAGGCTCCAGCAGAGCACAGCTGCTCCGCTTCGCTATGTGGCCGTGCGCTCTTTATAAGACAAGAACACCATCGCAAAAAGAAGAAAAAAATCACACTAAGAACTGTGCTATATCACAGAAGCAAGCATTTCTCTCTGGACTCTCTTCACTGATGCATGCTTGGGCCTAAGATTTGATCCAGTGTGAGGCTTCATCCACGGAGTACTCCCCTCCCTTAGAGGCAGGTCAGCCTATCCAGAAAGGGCAGAGTCAGAGGAGTGTGCTGCCTACATCATATAGCCAATGAATACCACCACAACATGTAGAAAAACCCACAATACAAGTGTGACAATGGGGAAACAAATCAGGCCAGCATCAGACATAGAGAATGAAGATGACAATTCTGATGACCAGATAATGACCAACCAACTAATCAACCTATCAGATAAGGACTTTAGACTAGCAATATGGAAGATGCTCAAAGAACTCAAAGAAACCATGGATAGAGTTGAACAGAACACTAATAAGAACCAAGAAAATATGAAGACAGAAATCACAAAACTCCAAACTGAAATAACATGTCAACTAACAGGCCTGAAAAAGTCAGTAAACGAAGTGAATGACAAAGTGGATAAGCTCTGGGACAGGGTATCAGAAGCTGAGAATAGACTTGGTGCTGTGGAAGATGAGATACATAACAATTCCATACAGCAGGAGAGATTGGGAAAAAAAAAACTTAAAGCAAATGAGCAGACAATGGAAAAATTAGTCAAAGAATGGGAACAAATGAAAATAGAAGTCTATGATAAGATCAACGGAAACAACTTAAGAATCATTGGAGTCCCAGAGACCCAGGAAGAAAATTCCCAGGAAGAATCAATGGTCAAGAACATCATTAAAGAGAAATTTCCAGAGCTAAAAAATATAGGTGATCAAATCCTGCATGCTTGAAGAGTACCAACCAAAAGAGACCCCCAAAAAAACACCCCAAGACACATCCTAGTCACAATGACAAATCCCACAGATAGAGACAGAATTCTGAAAACAGCAAGATCAAAAGGGGAAATTATGTTCAAGCAAGCATCCTTGAGATTTACAACAGACCTGTCACCAGAAACACTCAATGCCAGAAAGCAGTGGTGGGATATTGTGACAAGACTGAATGAAATGAATGCTTCACCCAGAATACTATGCCCAGCAAAACTCACTTTCTGGTTTGATGGAAGAATACATGGTTTCACAGACAAAAAACAGCTCAGAAACTTTACAGACACAAAACCAGTCTTAAGAGAAAAACTGAAAGACCTAATTTAAGACAAGACTAACCAAAAGACACACCAAATTTCGATATAAAGATGGCATTAAATCCCAGGACAATTCTTTCTCTCAACGTCAATGGACTAAATGCACCAGTCAAGAGACACAGAGTGGCTAAATGGATCAAAAACTCAATCCGGGCCGGGCAGTGGCGCTAAAGGTAAGGTGAGCCTGCTTTGCTTGCGCTAGCCTTGGATGGACCGCGGTTCGATCCCCCAGTGTCCCATATGGTCCTCCAAGCCAGGAGCAACTTCTGAGCGCATAGCCAGGAGTAACCCCTGAGCATTACCGTGTGTGGCCCCAAAAAAAAAAAAAAACTCAATCCAACCTTCTGCTGCCTACAAGAAATGCACCTGAATAGTCAGAACAAACATAGACTCAAAATAAAAGGCTGGAGAAAAATTATCCAAGCAAACAACACCCATAAAAAAAGCTGGAGTGCCATACTAATATCAGATAATGCAAACTTTATACTCAGGAAGGTTGTAAGGAACAAAGATGGACATTTTATATTAATCAAGGGTATGTAGAGCAGGAAGAAATAACTCTCCTAAACTTATATGCACCGAATGAGGGGCCAGCAAAATATTTAATACAACTGTTGACAAATCTGAAAAATAATATCAACAACAACACAATAATTGTGGGGGACCTTAACACGGCTTTGTCAACACTGGATAGGTCAACCAGACTGAAACCCAACAAGAATATACTAGACCTGAGGAGAGAAATGGAAGAAAGAGGCCTAGTGGATATATATAGGACACTCCATCCCCAGAAACCTGGATACACATTCTTCTCCGATGTACATGGGACATTCTCCAGGATAGACTACATGCTGGCACATAAAACATACCTCCATAAGATCAAGAGGATAGAAATTTTGCAGACTACCTTCGCTGACCACAAGGCTCTGAAATTATTTGTGAACTCCAAAGGGACTCAGAAGAAACATTTTAACACCTGGAAGTTAAACAGCCTCATGCTCAATAACCAGTGGGTCTGAGATGAAATCAAGGAGGAAATCAAAAGGTTCCTGGAAACAAATGACAATAAAGACACAAACTCTCAGAACTTATGGGACACAGCAAAAGCAGTACTGAGAGGAAAATTTATAGCTTTGCAAGCACACATCAGGAAGGAAGAAGGAGCTTACCTGAGTAGCTTAATGACACAGCTAATAGAACTAGAAAATGCTCAACAAAAGGACCCAAGAATAGGAAGACAGAAGGAAATAATAAAGATGAGAGCAGAAATCAACGAAGTGGAAACCCAAAAAACAATCCGAAAGATCAACGAAAGCAGAAGTTGGTTTTTTGAAAAAATAAACAAGATTGATAGACCACTGGCAAACCTAACAAAGAAAGAGAGAGAGAGAAACTTGATAACTCGTATTAGAAATGAAAAAGGAGAGATCACTACTGATATGACAGAGATTCAAAGGGTAATCAGAAACTACTTTGAGAAACTCTATGCCACTAAAAATGAGAACCTGGAAGAAATGGATAAATTCTTGGACTTTTATAATCTTCCACGGTTGAAGGAAGAGGATGTAGCATATCTAAATACCCTCATCAACATTGATGAAATTAAAACAGTAATCAAAGGTCTGCCGAAAAACTAAAGCCCAGGCCCAGATGGATTCACTAATGAATTCTTTCAAACTTTCCAAGAGGAACTATTACCAATACTGGCAAGACTCTTTCATGAAATTGAACAAACAAAAACACTTCCAAATAGCTTTTATGAAGCCAACATCACCTTGATACCTAAACCAGACAGAGATGCTACAAAAAAAAGAAAATTACAGACCAATATCGCTGATGAATGCAGATGCAAAGATCCTCAACAAAATCCTGGCAAATAGGATTCAATGCCTCATTAAGAAGATCATCCACTACGATCAAGTAGGTTTCATCCCAGGAATGCAAGGATGGTTTAACATCCGTAAATCTATCAACATCATACACAACATCAATAACAAGAAAAATAAAAACCACATGATCATATCAATAGATGCATAGAAAGCATTTGATAAGGTCCAACACCCATTTTTGATCAAAACTCTCAGCAAGATGGGAATGGAAGGAACCTTTCTCAATCTAGTTGAAGCCATCTACCACAAGCCAATGGCAAATATTATCCACAACTGAGAAAAACTAAAAGCCTTCCCTCTAAATTCTGGTACAAGCAAGGCTGTCCTCTCTCACCACTCCTATTCAACATAGCACTGGAAGTACTTGCTATAGCAATTAGGCAAGAAAAAGATATCAAGGGAATCCAGATAGGAAAGGAAGAAGTCCAGCTCTCACTGTTTGCAGATGACATGATACTCTACTTAGAAAACCCTAAAGACTCTACCAAAAAGCTTCTAGAAACAATAGACTCATATAGCAAGGTGGCAGGCTACAAAATTAACACACAAAAATCAATGGTCTTTCTATACACCAATAGTAATAAGGAAGAAATGAACATTAAGAAAACAACCCCATTCACAATAGTGCCACACAAACTCAAATATCTTGGAATCAACTTGACTAAAAATGTGAAGGACCTATACAAAGAAAACTATAAAAATCTGCTCCAAGAAATAAGAGAGGACATGCCGAAATGGAAACACATACCCTGCTCGTGGATTGGCAGGATTAACATCATCAAAATGGCAATACTCCCCAAGGCATTATACAGATTTAATGCTATCCCTCTAAAGATACCCATGACATTCTTCAAAGAAGTGGATCAGGCACTTTTGATATTCATTTGGAACAATAATCACCCTCGAATAGCTAAAGCAATCATTGGGAAAAAGAATATGGGAGAAATTACTTTCCCCAACTTTAAACTGTACTACAAAGCAATAGTTATCAAAACAGCATGGTATTGGAATAAGGACAGGCCCTCAGATCAGTGGAATAGGCTTGAATACTCAGAAAATGTTCCCCAGATATACAATCAACTAATTTTTGATAAAGGAGCAGGAAACCCTAAATGGAGCAGGGAAAGCTTCTTCAACAAGTGGTGTTGGCACAATTGGATAAGCACTTGCAAAAAATTGAACTTAGACCCCCAGCTAACATCATGTACAAAGGTAAAATCCTTTAAAGATTAAAGACCTCGATATCAGCCCCCAAACCATAAGATATATAGAACAGCACATAAGCAAGACACTCCAGGATATTACAGGCATCTTCAAGGAGGAAACTGCACTCTCCAAGCAAGTGAAAGCAGAGATTAACAGATGGGAATATATTAAGCTGAGAAGCTTCTGCACCTCAAAGGAAATAGTGCCCAGGATACAAGAGCCACCCACTGAGTGGGAGAAACTATTCACCCAATACCCATCAGATAAGGGGCTAATCTCCAAAATATACAAGGCACTGACAGAACTTTACAAGAAAAAAACATCTAATCCCATCAAAAAATGGGGAGAAGAAATGAACAGACACTTTGACAAAGAAGAAATACAAATGGCCAAAAGACACATGAAAAAGTGCTCCACATCACTAATCATCAGGGAGATGCAAATCAAAACAACGATGAGATACCACCTCACACCCCAGAGAATGGCACACATCACAAAGAATGAGAATAAACAGTGTTGGCGGGGATGTGGAGAGAAAGGAACTCTTATCCACTGCTGGTGGGAATGCTGTCTAGTTCAACCTTTATGGAAAGCAATATGGAGATTCCTCCAAAAACTGCAAATTGAGCTCCCATATGATCCAGCTATACCACTCCTAGGAATATACCCTAGGAACACAAAAATGCAATACAAAAACCCCTTCCTGACACCTATATTTATTGCAGCACTATTTACCATAGCAAGACTCTGGAAACAACCAAGATGCCCTTCAACAGATGAATGGCTAAAGAAACTGTGGTACATATACACAATGGAATATTATGCAGCTGTCAGGATAGATGAAGTCATAAAATTTTCCTATACATGGATGTACACAGAATCTATTATGCTGAGTGAAATAAGGCAGAGAGAGAGAGAAAAACGCAGAATGGTCTCACTCATCTATGGGTTTTAAGAAAAATGAAAGACATTCTTGCAATAATAATTTTCAGACACAAAAGAGAAAAGATCTGGAAGTTCCAGCTCACCACAGGAAGCTCACCACAAAGAGTGATGAATTTAGTTAAAGAAATAACTACATTTCGAACTTTTCTAATAATGAGAATGTATGAGGGAAATGGAGAGCCTGTTTAGAGTACAGGCGGGGGTCGGGTGGGGAGGAGTAAGACTTGGGACATTGGTGATGGGAATGTTGCACTGGTGATGGGTGGTGTTCTTTACATGACTGAAACCCAAACATAATCATATATGTAATCAAGGTGTTTAAATAAAAAAAAAGAAAATATTAAAAAATAATTCATGTCCCATCTTCCTACACAGTACCAGTTGTTAGCTCCAGACTCGGATCCATTCCACAAAGACCTTAGGAGAAGAATAGTAATTCAAAAAGGCATAGGAGTTTTATTCCAACATATTTGGGTCATCCATTTTTTGGGAGAATGGAGATCCTGACAATAGCTTGCATTTTTTTTATAGGGAATCTAGGGGGTATCCACATAATCATAATTGGCCTTTAAAATGGTAGGTTCTTAATATCAGACAAATGTATCAGACAAATGTGTAGGTTTGGATGAAAGTTTAATTCAAGGAAATCTTATCTTTACAGACCCGAGGTGCAGTGTTCAGTTCCTATGTTTTTCTGAGACCAATTGGATCTATGGTTTTTCAAGGTATATCATATGTCTTCACAAGTTCAGGTTCCAGAAATTGGAGGCTTTTATCTTAGGCCTACTTCTGGTTTCACACACACTGAGCCCAGAATGGCTACACTTAGGTTTATAGCAAAGCTAAGTTACAGAAGCAGAATAATCAGTTAAATATAAATCAAACTTAGTTCTAAACTTAGATTCTAACAGAGTCAGTAGTATCCTTTCATTCACAACCCTGGGATACCCAACCTTCCTCTTTTTACTTCTCACTCTGCTAACTCCATCTGCACTTCAAATAAAGACAAAATATACAGGTTTGTTCCCCTTGTGTGTGTTTTTTAACCTGTGTTCAGATGCATATATATGTATAATATATACAATATATATGTATAATATAATAATAATGATAGAGAATTAAACTGTGGATATAATCATTTATATATTTTCTGCATCACAGAATATTACTACAGAAGTATTTAATAAAAAGTAACTGATGTGTTTGAACTTACTATACTAGAGAACAAAAAGGAAAATTAATACATCTTCAGTTATATAACTTGGTAAGCTTCAGATAACTCATTATTAAAGTCAAATATTTGAGTAGTTTCATTCAGTCCATAGACATAAGAGCCAAGTTTCTCTTCTAATATTTGATAGAGATTGCAGCATTTTCATGTCCATACTTTCAAAAATAACAAAAAAGACTATCTTCCGCATGACTTTTGGAGAAAAAAATTGGTAATATATATTTGTAAGGCAATAAAAACCTATCATAAAAATACTTTCTTCAATTCATAAAAGCATATCATTGCTAAACTTTATACTTTGTTGTAATATATAGTAATTATGCTTTTGTTCTGTTTGGTTCTTTTGCAGGAAGACATATGGTCGGGGGCAGACACAGTAGGTGGTTGTCAGGACTAACTCCGGGCTCTATGCTCAGGGATTATTCATAGTTGACTCAGGGGAAAAAATGTGGTGCAAAGAATCAAACCTGTGTCAGCAAAGCAAGCATCATACCTACTGTACTATTGCCCCAGTCCACTTGATAACTCTTTTAATTTAGGTTTTACAGATGCAGTTGTGCTTCAGAAAGAAGTAATTTTATGATCTCCTCCATTTTAAATATTAGCAACAAAAGTATGTTCTGCTTTTGTCTGTCATTCCTTAGAAAGTCCTCTCATCATGAAATAGTGTTATAACTCAGATAGTGTAGTAACTCATAGAGTGTGTTTAGAGTTATTTGAGATCCAATTATATGATAACAGGCAACTAAATGTGAAAAATTGCATTATAAACTGGGACTAGCTTTATGTTTCAGTCTAGATAAAATTAATTATTTATCATAAACCTGTTCACTCTAGTTTTCAGCAAAGGAGTTTGCATTATTTACTTTTGTTAAAATATTCCTGTTCAGTTTACATTTTAGAATATTTTATTTTCTTTATATTTTGACAATTCATATCTACCTTTGATATCATTTAATTTTGCTTTTAGTATCCCAATAAATTTATTATGACACCAATTACAAAAAGTTTCTGAATTCTGAAAGAAGTAAACTATCTTAATTGACTGTTTACTCATTATTTTTTATTGCTTTCTCTACCTAAAATTATATGACAGTCATATCCAGATTCTCATCAAAACAGGCTTTTACATGTGAAACAGATAAAATATTAGCAAGTAAGCACATATTTTTATAGTATGTCATGTTAAATTTTATACTATAAATGACTAAGTGGTGTGCTTTATATATAGCAATTTAACAAGTAAAATTGAATGTTTTCTTTTGTGGTATTACTATGTGTCTCAATAAATTGATTATTTGAAATTTGGGTCTAAAAACACACCGGAAATAGAACAACATGAAAAAAATTTAAATTGCAAAATAATGTACAGCTTCATGCTTTCTATAATTTTGTAGAATTCACAAATGTAATTGTGACAAAAATATTACATCTGTCACCAACACACCACCCTCCAGGGTCATTAACAGGGTACCTCACTCAGAACAGACAAGACCTACATGGCAGCATGCTCTTTGACAGCAAGAACAAGGGTAATTTACAAGCATGCTTATAAAATTTACACCATAAACCTCAGAAAGTCATGCTCATTTATTCAAAGCTCTATAAATGTCAATTATAAAATATTGATAGTAGGAGCATTTGATTTGTTTCTTCTTTATTTTAAATTTAGTATAAATGCCGTTAGTAAAGTTTGAATAGTCTCTAATACCTGAGTATAAATAATTAGTAGAAATTTCCTTTTTGTGTACTATTTTGTTTCTGAAGAGTCCAATTAAATTTTGCAGCTTTACTTTGTCTTTAAAAATTATCAATTGAGGATTGATTCACAATATATTTCTATGTCTCAAACCAAATATTATCAACAGTGAGAGTATTTCATGTTCTCAATTGTTAAGAAGATATTTTAAAATTTGTATCTTCTAAGAATATAACATAATACTATAAAATCAAGTTAACTTTGTTCTTTACATTGATTTTGTATCTGCTTAAGCTTAGGTTAATGTGTCTTTTTTGTTATTTGTTTGTTTTCTTTTTCTGACATACATAATCATTCTAGTCAGGAGTTATTCCTGGCAATGCTAAGGAAAACTTAGGTCGTGATAGGTATGGAATATTTTCAGATGTGTTTTACAGATTTTAGAAAATGATTTTAAAATGGAAGCAATTTGTGGTTCCATACATATAGCTCACTTGACAGAGTTCATGCTTAAAATGGGGGAGCCTGTTGTTCAATCCCAGGTATCACATGATCAGTTTAGAATCACCAGGGACAATCCCTAAGCATGGATCTAGGAATTGTCTGAAGCACTGTCATTGTGTACAAATAAATGAAACTCCCCCTCAGACATAAAAGAAAATCTAAATTAAAAACAATTCAAAACCAGAACTTATTATTACTAGAATTATTAAACCAGATTGCAATATTTTGCTAGAACTTAGAAAGGCATGGTTTGTAATTGTTGATAATTTTTTTGATTGTTGATAATTTAACAAGCTTCTGCTAAATGCCAGTTATTAGTGCCTAAGATAGTCCATCTATCAAGTAAATATACAAGTTATAAAGTGGTAACTAAGAGACAAGAAGTTAAAACATGTGATATTTACAAAGGAAATTATAAAGGCAAGAGGAATGACACTCTCCTCAGATAGTTAAAGGAATATTTCATAAACATTTTTACTGAGTCACACAGTATAAAAACAATTTATTATTTAAAAATTAAATATAATACATACAATGTGGAAGAGACTATGAAGTAGTAAAGGCCTGATGATACATGTCAAAAATTGTCTGGTTATTTTCAGAAATCTAAGTAGATCAGTTGAATATCTTATGTCTGAGATAGGATTACCAAATATGGAAAAAGCAATCATGCTCCCACTCTTTGCAGATGACATGTTACTATATTTAGAAAACCCTAAAGACTCTACCAAAAAGTTTCTAGAAACAATAGATTTATATAGCCAGGTAGAACTACAGAATTAACAAGCAAAAGTCAATGGCCTAATTATACATCAATAATAAGATAGAATAAATAAACATTAAAAAACAATCCTGAGAAGCCAGAGCAGTGTTGTAGAGTGGTAAGACATCTGTCTTGCTGGCTCTAGCCTAAGACAGACTGTGGTTCGATCCCCTGGCTTCCCATATGGTCCCCCAATCCAGGAGTGATTTCTCAGCACATAGCCAGGAATAACCCTTGAGCATCACCAGGTGTGGCCCAAAAATTAAAAAAAAAATCCTATTCACATTAGTCTCAAACAAACTCAAGTATCTTGGAGTCAACTTAAATAAAAATGTGAAGGATCTGTACAAAGAAAACTACAAAACCATGCTTCAAGAAATAAAAGAGGACATAAGGAAATGGAGGCACATACTCTTCATGGATTGGGAGCTTTAACTTCATTAACATCTCAATACTCCCCAAAAAATTGTACAGACTTAATGCAAATCCTCTTATCCATGACATTCTTTAAAGAAGTAGATCAAACACTCCTGAGAAGCATCTAGAACAATAAACACCCTGGGATAGCTAGAACAACACTTGGAAAAAGGAATATGAAAGCATCACTTTCCTCAACTTTAAACTGTATTGTAAAGCTATAGTCATTAATACAGCATGAATTTGGGATAAAAACAGAACATCAGGTCAATGAATAGGCTAGAGTATTCAGAGAATATTTCCCAGACATACAATCAATTAATCTTTGATAAAGGGACAATGAATTCAAAATGGAGCAAGGAAAGCCTCTTTATAAAATGGTGTTTGGACAACTTGTCTGCCACTTGCAAAAAATGAACTCAGATCTTCATCTAACATCCTGCACAAAGGGCAAATCCAAATGGTTTAAAGACCTTAATATCAGACTTGAAACCATAAGGTATATAGAAAAAAATAGGTAAAACACTCTAAGACATTGAGACTAAAGGCATCTTCAAGGAGAAAACAGCATTCTCCAAAAAAGTGGAAGCAGAGATAAAAAGATGGGACTATATTAAGTTGCTAAGCTTCTGCACCTCAAAGGAAATAATGCCTAGGATACACAAGTGATCCACAGAATGGGAGAAGCTATTAACCCAATACCTATCAGTTAAGGGGCCAATAGCTAAGATATAGGAGTTACTGACAGAACTTTACAAGAAAAAAATCTAACGAATCAAAAAATGGGAAGAATAGGGACTGGAGAGGTGGTGCTAGAGGTAAGGTGTCTGCCTTGCAAGCTCTAGCCAAGGAAGGACATCAATTAGATCTTCCAGCATCCCATATGGTCCCCCCAAGCCAGGGGCAATTTCTGAGCGCTTAGCCAGGAGTAACCCCTGAGCATCGAACGGGTGTGGTCCAAAAAACCAAAACAGATGGGGAGAATAAATGAACAGATAATTTATCAAAGAAATACAAATGGCCAAAAGGCACATAAAATAATGTCCCACGTCACTAATCATCAGGGAGATGCAAATCAAAACAACAATGAAGTACCATCTCACTCCACAGAGTCTGACACACATCACAAAGAACAAGAACAATCAGTGCTGGTGAGGATGTGGAGAGAAAGGAACTCATACGTTGCTGGTGGGAATGTCATCTAGTCAAGACCTTATGGAAAACGATAGGAGAAATTGAGCTTCCATATGAATCAGCTATAGCACTCCTAGGAATATATCCTTGGAACACAAAAGTGCAATACAAAAATCCCTCCTAAACCTATATTCATTGCAGTGGTGTTTACAATATCCAGACTCTGGAAACAACCAAGATGCCCTTCAACAGATGAATATACATGCATATACACAATGGAATATTATGCAGCCTTCAGGAGAGATAAAGTCATGAAATTTTCCTATACATGGATGTACATGGAATCTATTATTCTGAGTGAAATAAGTAAGAGAGAGAGAGAGAGAGAGAGAGAGAGAGAGAGAGAGAGAGAGAGAGAGAGAGAGAATAGTCTCCCCTCATCTATGGGCTTTAAGAAAAATAAAAGACATTAATGAAATAATTCCTAGAGATGAGAGCTGGAAGGACTGGCTCACAATATTAAGCTAACCACAAAGCATGGTTAGTGCAGTTAGAGAAATAACTGCACTGAGAACAATAATAATATAATATAATAATATATTATATATTTATAATATTATATTATAATATATACATAATAAATACATAATGATATATAATGATCTATAGTAATATAATAGCAGTATAATATATAATATAATATTAATATTAATATAATAATAGTGAGTGATATAAAAAGCCTTTCTTTAATACAGACATGAGGAAAAGGAGGGAAATGGGGGCATTGGTAATGGGAATTTTGCACTGGTGAAGGGGGAAGTTCTTTTATGACTGAAACTCAAATACAATCATGTTTGTTATCATGGTGTTTAAATACATATAATATTAAATAAAAAAGAAAGTTATGTAATTCAAATATTTTGGTACTGCTTAGGTTGAGTAAATATTTTGAAATTTATTATTCACTGAATCATTATTCATTTCTGAATACAAATTTCTGAATATTGTTAACTTAAATTTTGCCATTTTCCCTATACAATCCATAAACTTAGTTTTAATTGATATAATTCACATTATATTTCAGGGCCATAGCAATAGTACAGTAGGTAGAGGTTTTGCCTTGAACATAGTCAACCGAGGTTCAATTTCCAGTTTCCATTATAATCCCTTGAGATCATTAAAAGTGATTCCTTAGTACAGAACCAGGAGTAATCTTTGAGCAGAGCCCATTTGGCCCCAAAATAAAGCAAAACAAAGAAAGCAAAACATTATATCTTTATTCAATATACCTTTATCTTTTTATATTTTATTTCAATATGGTGTTTAAATATGGTGGTTTACAAAGCTGTTAATATTACAGATGTTTTGGGCATTATATGTTCTACCACCAAGACCACAACCAACATGACTTTTGCTACACTATTGTCCCCAATTTGCCAACCACCTTCCAACCCTTCTCACTTAGCAGGCACAAAATAATTTATTTTATATTAATAATTACATCAAAATGGGTAATGAGAAAACTAATAATTTTGTAAAAGAAAGATTGTTATTTCCCACAATGGAATAATTAATGCATTGTCTGAGGGTTAACTGAATTGCTTGTTGAGAGCTGAGCCTTTTGTGTTATTTTTTTTTTCTTGAGATTAGTGAGCTTCTATGCTACATTCCTATCTAATTAGGTATTGTCCTACTAGTCTGTCAGTCCTGTGATTTTGAAGGTAGCCCAAGGCAACATTCATATCTGTGATCAGGGAACTCCAGAATCAGTAAAACTAGGCCAATGAAATTACATGGCAATACTTGTGGGATGATTGTGGTTCATGGGTTCTTCTAACTGTATGGGCCAGGGCAGGAGGTATAACCAATCTCACTCCAAGAAGATTCCAGATTCTTTTATTTTGAAACCCGTGTACCTGAAATTTTCATCAATTTGTTATTGGCATGGAAGTAACTGTGTAGTATGTGTTCAGCTGCGAGAGTTTCAGCAGGACGGGAAACTGGCCAGTGCCCCTCCCTAGGAAAGCCTAAAGGTTTTTTTGTTTTGTTTTGTTTTGTTTTGTTTTGTTTTCAGCTGGAAGGCCTGTGTGTCCAAGAATTTTAGTGACATGGCTGACATGTCTTCTAAGATTGTTGGTGTATATGTTGAGTGAAGCTATACATTTACATGAAATGGTTGTGGGATGTGGGTCATAACACATCAATATAATAAATTTACTACCAATTCGTTTTTCCTGAAATAACTGGGAGGCATCTATTAAAGGTAGCAAAATAACATTTGGAATTCTAAGCATAAGAAAGCTGCTGAATTGCATTTTATTTATAACTAGTTTATTTTATTTTATAGATACATGGACTAGAATTTTACCAGATGTACTAGATACAAATAATCTAGAATAGAAAGAGTGTATTTTTGTCTTTTGATATATATAGAACACTAAATGATTCACCTTATAATTTTTTTCTAGCTCTCTAACATGCTCTTCTACCTGGGAGTCAAAATAGATCAATCTTAGTAGACCTAGATGCCCAAGCATCTACCATCATATTAATTTTCATGATGTATTCCTTGTTGGTAGGTTATCTAATTATTCTTGATATGAAGTTATAAACATTTGATTATTAAAAAAATAATGAAAGAAAGCATGTGATACACACTTTCCACAGATTTCTCTAAGTGTCATAATGTTACAGCTTTATTAATAATTTTGGAAGTCAAGAAAATGAAACTCCTAGTTAACCATCTCAGTTACCCATCCAAGTTACCCATCTACCTATCTTCAGACTAAAAATGCTGGCCTCTTAGGGAGGGCTGTGGGCATATTACAGCTGAAGTATTACAGCTCCTAGAACTCCTGGTATATGTGGCTTTCTATGGCCACACAACTCCTCCACATTCCACCTTCTAAGAGCCTTCTAGGAGCACAGCAAATTAAATGAGACAATAGAAAGAAGCCCAATAAACTCAATCAGAAATATTACCATGAGCTTTTCAATGAGCTACAAACAGCAAACAGCTCAGGAAATCCTGACTTTATGACACTATGATATAAGACAATTTTACCAGTTTTAAAAATAAATTTTCATACCTCTTTAAATTTTTTAATAATTCTCCAATTTAGTATGACTATTTATATAATACATTTTTAATTTTTAAAAGCCTATTTAAATAAGTATCATGGTTTATAAGATTGTTGACAGTAGTTTTAGTGTTCCAACTTCATCCCACCCCAATGTCACATCACTGTACTAAAGACGCCAGGTTCCTTCTAACAAACTTATATGCTTTCTTTGTTTTTTGTTTGTTTGTTTGTTTTGTCACATTGGGTGGCAGTTAAGGCTTACACCTGCTTTGCCTTTTTTTTTTCTTTTTGGTTTTTTGTTTTTGGGTCACACCTGGCTGCGCTCAGGGGTTTACTCCTGGCTCTATGCTCAGAAATCACTCCTGGCAGGCTCGGGGGATCATATGGGATGCCAGGTTTCAAACCACCATCCTTCAGCATGCAAGACAAACGCCCTCCTTCCATGCTATCTCTCCGGCCCCGACACCTCTTACAAGTTACTCCTGGTATTGCTCAAGGGACCATCTGAACTGCTGAGAACAGAAAATAGAATAGCTACATGTAAAGCAAGTCCCTTATCTACTAGATTATTACTCTGATTTGTAATCTGCCTCTGAAAACAGATTTTTAAGTTTAATTTTTTAAATTTGGCTGGCATATATAAGCACATCTCTATTCATTTATATATACATGTATATATACATTTGGATTAACTTGGTTACATGCATTTACATATTAAATTATATATTATATATTCATTATATATTACATTTTAAATCCTAGTCAATCCATATTCCTTCATCAATGACCCCAAGTTATATCCAGAACCCTCTTTTTCTTTTCTATTTCCATTTCTCTTCTTCCCTAAGATTTTTGTTTTTGTAATCTAAGCCAAGAACTTGTCAACATTTGATATCCTCCATTTCTTTGCCAATTTACTTAACTTGCCATTGATTTTCTGTTCTGTCACTACAAGGGCAATTGACACGTCATCTGTGAAGCACAAAGTTAAGATTCTTAAATTCTTATCCACTTTCAGTGACTATTCGGGAGTATATTTTGTATAGAACTTGAGGGGAGCTTGTTATCATAAAACAATTAAAAATTACATATGCTTTCCTGAACACTGATACATACTTTTACATTAATTTAACATTTTAATAGTGTCAAGAAATTAGCATGCAATCACAAATTTAAGAATAGAATGACTGTGAGCCTTTTAGTCACAATTATATATTAATTAAAAACTTCAATATAATATGAAATTTAGATATGAGTGCTATATTAAATTTGTAGATTACTTTCACAGTGGATTTTAATAAAAGAATTGCCTGCAGACTCAACATTTTTTAATTGCTACTAACTTTTTTTAAATCATTTAATTTTTTTTGTTGCAGACCTTTCTTTTGTGAAATATTCTTGGAAAAAGTGCTTTGATATTGTGGTAATAAAGTGACAAATAAAAATGTGAAACAACAGATCATTAAGTATCATCATTTGACATTACAATGATATAAAGTGTGCTCTTTTATCTTTAATACTAAATAAAGTTTCATATAAAATTTTTTCAAATTAATAAATTTTAGTATAATTTTTATCAAAAATTATTGAAAGAACATATTACCTTATATTATAAATGGTACCAAAAATGTACTTGGATTTCAAGATGCAGAGAGATATTTTTAAGCATTTTTATGTGCCATTTCTTTGTATATAGCCAAAAGAAGTGATTCTCCATTTATCCATCATCCCTGAGCCGAGCTGCCAATAGACTTTGTGCCTCATTGCTTTGGCTAGTACAATATGGATTACCAGGATATACTCTGCCACTGAAAGTCTATGTGAATTAACTACACTATAGCACTGAAAGTCTCAATTATTGTAGAATGTTGTATTGGATTCACTCAGTTCCACTTCATGCCTTCACTATATCCCACATTATTCTTCTGACATTGATGCCTCTACTTTTTTTTCCTCTGGCCAAGCTATAGCTTATATTTTTAATTAAAATAGCAATAAACGAAACTGTGCAAAGTAGGCTTGGCTCAAGCAACATCAATAAACACTTGAACGTAACTGAAGACTTATAAATATTTTGAATGCTTGATGAGTAGTCCTGTTAGAATTAGAAGGGGGCAGATTGAGAGAACAGAGAAAGAGCATTTTATTGAGCATAAAATTAAAACTGTATAATTTTTATGGTTTTTCACTGTGAACAGCTATTAAGACGTATGGCTAGAACTCTAGCATTTTGAAATAAACAGAATTGTTTAAACACTGAACAAATAAGCTTAAATCTTAAACTGAGTTTACCAGTTTGAATACTTACCAATTGAAGAATCTTGCTTTATATATATTTTCATGATATTTTCTATCATATCTTGCATTACTAATTCATATTTCTATCTTTCATGTTTTAATAGAGTTAAATATCTTATCCACTTTGCTGTGTAAGCTTCTTAAGTGCATATTATAAAGGCCTCAGTCTTACACTGTGATTTCCCAAGATTACTGATATCTAACATAAAACATATTCATTTGTATGAAATCAATAGCATATTTGTATTTATGGTTATTTCTTTTTTGATGGGAGAGGGAACACTCATATTTTTAGGGCTTACTTCTAGATCATTGCTCAGGAATCACACTCAACAAGAATTCGGGATTCCATGTGGAGACCCAAGGCAAAAATTCTACCTGCTATATTCTGGCCCATGTATATCTGAGCTTCTTTATAAAGTTTTAAGATACCTCCAATTGCTCTAATGTACCCAGATTAATGTCAGAATTTCAGATAAATCTCCTCCAATACTGTTTTTAATTTTTGTTTAGTAGGGATCAAGAAAAGAAAGTGAGTGGAAATTCACAATTGGTGTTGAGGGGACAAGGAGGTCACAATGATTCTCATTGAATCTGCTCTGCAATTACATATAAGTTCTTTAGAGTATGGAACTACTCATTTGCTAAAAATTACCAGAGCCATTCCAGCTTTAATACCATGAGTGTCAGGGATCCAGCCCAGCTATGGCTCAAAATGGTCATGCACCATAACTACTATTCTACATCTAGGGCCTCAAATACTATTTTAACTTTTTTTTAAGAACTTAGTAACTTATTGTATTTATTAATTTTCTTTGTTAAAGTGAATGGTTAACATAGTTGACACAGTTGATCATAGTGCATTTGTTTCTAAATAAGTTAGAGAAAAATACTTTTTAATTTTTTTAAATCTTTATTTAAGCACCATGATTACAAGCATGTTTGTAGTTGGGTTTTAGTCATAAACAGAATACCCCCTATCACCAATGCATCCAGCTATTCCACTCCTAGAGATACAATTCAAAAATTCCTCCCTCACACCTATATTTATTTCAGCACTATTTACAATAGCCAGACTCTTGAAACAACCAAGATACCCTTCAACAGATGAATGGGTAAAGAAACCGTGATATATATCCACAATGAAATATTATGTAGCTGTCAGGAAAGATGAAAGTATTGGTGGTGGGAAAATACTTTAGAAATATAAATGTTTAAAAAAATATGTGGGGCCGGTGAGGTGGCGCTAGAGGTAAGGTGTCTGCCTTGCAAGCGCTAGCCAAGGAAGGACAGCGGTTCGATCCCCCAGTGACCCATATGATACCCCCAAGCCAATTTCTGAGCACTTAGCCAGGAGTAATCCCTGAGCATCAAATGGGTGTGGCCCCCCAAAAAAATAAATAAAAGAAAAATATGTATAGTGACAAGGAAATTTGTGAAAATTTAACTTTAAGTGACTCCAGCTACATACTATATCCACATTGGTATGTTCTTATGGGGATAACAGTATTAAATAAAAATGAAGTTGTTGAATGGCGTAATGTGGCTACACTCTCTAGGAATTCAAATCAATATTGCTAATACTGCAGTATCTGTGGAGCCCATTTAAATCTGCCAGGTGTTCTGAAAGTATGAGAAAATGAGTGGTTGGTGCCTGAACTCACTTCAAAAATTTTCTTTGTGATATCAGCTCAAGTACCATCATGCCTGGAGTTTTGTTCAGATCACTGTCACTTTAGAGAGCCATGAAAGAGTAGTAAAGCAGGACCACAGGTAAAGCTGCATTAATGGATGCTAGAGTTGCTTTGGGAAGGCAAGGATTTCCCTCCCTTTCTGAATTGCCAGCTTTTAGCTACATGGCCCACATACCTATGATTTTAAAGGTTTAGTTTATATCTCTTTAAGAATAGTGTCAGTCCCTAAGGCTAGTGCAGACATGGTGACTGCATTTGGGGCATATTTTTGGCTCTCGGGAGTGATTCCAGAGCAAAGAGCCATGCGTAACACTTTAGTGCCACTGGAGTGGTCCCAAAATAAGACAAATAAACAGACAACAAAAACAAAATAGAATAAAGTTCCTGTTTAGGGAAGTAGGAAGATTAGTTTGAAAAGCTTTCAAGAAAGACAAAATATACAAAATGTATTAAATTGAGAAACCCAATAAGGAAGATGAACTGTCGGTGATTAGTCAGAATGAAAATAAGCGTAATGCATAATAAACAATAGATAACAAGGAGTCATTGAAATGTTTGGGGTTTTTGCTGATAATAGAGTTAATAATTATATATATTTTAAGTATTTTCAAAGTTAAAATGAAATATGTAGTTCATAATACTTTTAAATGATTGAATAATGAATGAATTAATAATTGGCAAAAATAATTTTAGATATATTTCTAATAATTTATAGATATATTCTGATCTTTGGGGTGAAGTTAAGATTCCTCTTTTGTTTATATGAGCTGACAATAATGACTATCTCCAATAAAACTATAAATATACATGGGTATTGTATTTTGGGCCCTCTTATTGTTTGATTATTGAGTTTATTTACTACAGTATTATTTACATAGTATATCTATATATTAATCTATATCTGCATCAAAATCTAAATCTATAGCATTGGCCTATCATATATATCATTCACACCTCTACATCAACAATATGACTCCTTTGGACCATGAATCTACTATCTTTCTTTTCTTGCTTTTAATAGTTTAGTATACTTTCATTTTTAATCTCTGACTATATGCAGCATAAAATTAGATGTAATTTATTAGTGAAATTATATATGAATCATATATAAAAGTACCAAAATGAAAACCAAAGGACACATTGCATAAATCAAAGAAACTCTGTAAAAATTTAAACAAATTTACAAAATTGTTATATTAGTTATTATGGAAGAAAATTATTTTCATTAATTAAATTATAATACTGGTGATTTTCATTCAAAATATCAAAATAATTTAGGACTAAAAAATATTTTGGACTGTGGTTCCAAGACCATGAACTGAATTCAGCCCAGGATCTTAAATTAGCTTTAGCAGAAGAGAAATTGACGATCCACAGAAAATTAAGGATGAAGACCTAGGACCATGGAAAACTTGTCTGCTCTCTAAATTATTTTCCAAGAAGTTGTTATGATGATAGATTATCAAGGTTTTATCAAAATATCAGGCTGTCAGAAGCAAGGTCTGGTTCATCAAACTCATGTCATCATGTTCTGTGGATAAACCGTCTGAGATTGTGGACATTGGCGATAAAGTGTGGGTGAAGCTTATTGTTTGAGAGATAAAAATATCATAATAAAAGTATCTCTCTTCATAAAGTTGCCAATTAAGGGACTAGAAAAATTCCTTGACCCCAATGTTATAATTGAGCAAAAAGAGAAACAAATGAGGTCCTTCCAGGATTATAATGCACAGAAGATCATCTTTGAGGCTGTCCTGAGCACTACTGCAAGAAATATTGTTGTAATAGCCACTTTGCAAAGAACTGTTTACGTGTAATGAGAAGAAACCAAATACCTCTGATACCTGATAAGGAAAAGGAGAAGGAAGAGTCAAAGTTAGCAGAGTTTGAAAAGCCTGACCTTAATAGGAATTCTAGAAACAGAAAGGTGGGAAAAAAGAAAAAGAAACAGACAAATAAATCATCTGACTCTGAAGGCTGGGACTTTGAGATTGATACAGGCAAGAGGGCAAGACACAACGTCAGAAGAGAGTAAGGCAACAAAGAAACTTAAAGAGGCATAAGAAGCGTAAAGAATGGGAGTAGAAAAGAGGGTGGTTGAGAATAAAGCCAGGGATTTATGCCTTAAAGCCTTGATTCCTTAAAAGCTTGATACTGATGACATGCTTCCCACCACATAACTTCTCTCCAATACAGAAGACTTTTATTCATGCAGCTTGCAGGTTTGGGAGTTAGATGTCAAAAACATCTGCCTAAATGAGTTGTTTCCTTATCTTTTTTTTTTTTTGTCCTTATGCAAATGACCACACGCAGCTCACTAATTCATTCATTCAACTTCATTCAGCAGAAAGTTCTCAGAGGGATCTAAGCTATGGTGAGTCTTGCTGTAACTGTGATGCAGATTGATCCTCTTTATTCTGCTCTGTACTGATTATTGGTGATCTCTTCTGAATCCAATATGGTGTCAGAGGTAGAGCGGCAGTATGAGGAAGAATATGGTGAGACATGGTGCTTACTTTTGCCATTTCCACAAATATGATTCTCTGCAAGAAATGGCAAGCATTGCCACAGCCAGAAAACCATTGTTTATGATGACTAAGCTTTTTTGTGTGACATTTCACCAGACAGCTCAAGCCAAAACCATTCTTTTTACTTTGTATGTATTACTTTATGAGTCAATTGGTTAGATTTTATATTTCTGCTTAAATCCCTGGCACTAAGCGAAGTGTGTTTGGTTCTAAATAATAATAATAATAATAATAATAATAATAATAATAATAATAATAATAATATTATAATGCAATATTTTGTATTGAAAGATATGATTTCATGTGGAACTTTTCTGGAGGTGACAATTTGCATGTGGATTATTTCTAATTGAGATAACTTTAAAACTATGCAGACATACAAAAATTTTTCACTACACTCTTCTCTATTTAGAAGAACAAAATTTAAAACTATTACGCAGAATTAAGTTTATTACTATTAAGTGCCTTTCTGGCAAAGAAGACTTTTTATAGGACATTTATAGAACATTTATTAGGCATTTATAGGGCAAGTATCTAATATCCTTTCAGTCAATCTCCATACCCATATCATGTGAATCACAGCCCTCTTTTTATGAAATCCCAAACCTTTCTCTACCCATATCTTTATCCCAAGACATATAGCCTGATTTTTGATTCATTGTCTTCAAAATTCATATGTGAGTGGAAATCCCTGTGAGTGCACAATTAATTTATTTTATCCATCTAATTTGTCTGGAATTAACTTGATTATTTAACGAGTCAAGGAAGATCCCATAGAGATAGGAAAAATCTTACTCCCCAAAGCTTTAAATGGAACAGCACCAAATTCAGAAGCTATATTTAGAAATCTCATCAAATAAGAAATAGAAGCACCCATGAAAATGTAGCCCCTGAATAATCTGTATTAGTCAAAAATAACATTTTCAAGCTTTCTGTTTATAACACATGAGAATTTTAAATCATTATATGAGAAAATGTGGATGAGCATTATGTTAAATCTATAATACTAATAATGTTATAGTACTCATGGTAATATATGCTCAAGTCTTCTCTTTCACAGTAGCACATGAATTATAGCATTGTCTGTCAATACATGTTTAAACGTTTTATCTTCCTTTTTTAGAATTTATTAATTTTAATTTGTATAGTAAACTCAAGGAATATTTAGTTCATAATTTTTATTTTGATACTTTCAGGTAAAGTAAAATTCTAAACACTTTAATTAATTTTAGTCACTTGACTTTGTTTTATTTTTCATATCAAACATTTGTAAAGGTAATTAACAATCATTTTTCTGTCTACAATAATTCTTGAGAGAGGCCAGAGATGTATTATAGTGAGCAGGGCATTTCTAAATAATTGATCTGTTTGTTCTCATATGAATCAGTGAGCACTGACCAGAAGTTATTTCTGAGTGCAGAGCCAAGAGTAAACCCTGAGCAATACCAGGTATGAGCCAAATACATTTTTGAAAATGGAAGAAATGAAAATACCTTTAGATAAAAATAGCATTCATATTTCCATGTTTATATTATATGGATATAGTTTTGTTTAATTTATTTAGAATCAAAACTTAATCAAGAAAAACAATAAAAATTTTATCAGAGTCTATTTTCAATATTCAACTCTATGAATTCATGCTAATACTATAAACCTTTAAATACTAAATACTCTAAATGCTAAATACTCTAAACCTCCTGGTATAGAGTCAAATCAATATTTACTGATACCATTTACCTATAGCAAGTAACATGATGGATAGTTTTACCTTAAATGATGGAATATTGAATTAGATTTGTTTTGTATTTAAAGAAAAATGTAAAAAATTTAAGTCCCTATGTACAAGTAAAAAAATAAATATTTTCAATTTTAGAGTCAAAGAATATAGTTTCAAATTATAAAGTTTTGAATGGCATGTTATATATTTTAATTGTTAGTTGTGGGTTAGAAAATGGGGTTAATTTACATTTAAGTTCTTGACATAATTTGTAAATCAGTATATTTTACTTATGACATAGCTTAGAATTCTATGGACTAAAGTCTGAAATAGAGGATTAAATGATCAATTTGACATCGTTTCATTTATAATTAGTCTCTATTGACTACTGAGAAACTTATTCCTAAAAGCAATTGAAAAGATTTATTTACATAAAAGTTCTGTTTCAAGAGATTAAAAATTAAAGAAAATTGCAATATGGCATTTAAGAATGGATTTCCTGTGCTTTTTAAATATATTTTTTGAACATCTCATATTTTTATTATCTTGTTAACTGAAGAAGTGATTTCTATAGTTGCATAAAATTGTCTTATTTTACTCACCCATTTAGATACATAATTAAAATTAGAAATTATGATGAAATTATCTTTCTTAGCATTCTAACTACCTTTTTTACAGCTTTTTTTAGTATATATGAACCGAAGACCCAATATATTAGGTTTAATTATAATTGTTTTTTAAAAATAAGGAATCAGTAGTGAGGCAATTTATGTGTACATATATAATGAGAGCATATTTACATAGACCATTAATATTTAGGTAATTATTAAATTTTATATACCCTTGAAAGAATACCTTTAAAATGTCACATTAAATATTTTTCTTGACAAATTTAAAGTTATATAATTTTCTTTATTTTTCTCATTTTTAATCTTAAAATCCATGACTGTTTTGATTACCACTCCTTTAGATAAAAATAAAAATAGATTTTGGTAAAATGAAAAATAGTTTTGGTTTCAATTCTTGCATTATTCCACCACTTAGCTGATAAGGCATTTATGTAATTGGTTAAGCATGTAGAATATTAATTTTCTTTTATAAATCTATAGGAAAACAAAAGTAAATTTCTTGTTAGCTAAAAGTTCTATCCCACCAGAGCTCCAGTTGAATATTTTAGGAAGTTATTTTGGTTTGTTAAAAGTCTCAAGGGAATGATAAGATCAATACTTGTCACAGCAGGAGACTCTTCACTGTCAGTAAAATGCTGTACTACAGCACTGAGGATAAAAAAATACACCAACACTTCTCAGCTTGGCCTTATGTAATGAGCAGACGCCTATTAAGAAAACTAAATCACTTTTCCTGAAAATTTAATGCTTAGATCAAAAAGCTTAAGTGTCACTTTGTAGTTTCATTTTCTTGCATAGTCTCTTACCAACTAGTTATATAAAATATGCTAAACCTTTACCCGACTGTGTGACAAATTGCCTCTACATGATGTATTTTATTCAGGCAACTGTTAAAAGTAGGAAAGAAATTCAACAAACCAAGCATTGTATGCTTTGATGTGTGGCAGCTTGGGTCTGTTCTTGGTTCTTTGTTCTCTTTTTCCCTTGCTTCCTTCCTTGCATTCAAAATTAATTTTTTTCATTTCTTTCCATTTTATTAAATGCCTATATAAAATCTTAAGATAGATGTTTGCAAACTGAATTAAGAGAACATTTGTTGCTGCAGAGAGAGTTGCTACTGTAAGACACTTGCCTTATCCAAGTTTGATCCGCAGCACTAGATAATATTCCTCCACAGCACCTCCAAGTGTGATATCTGCCATAGATCAGGACAAAGTACTGAACACAGCTGAATGTGGACAAAACCAAACCTTCAGAAGAAAAGGGCCCATCCTTTCTCATTTATATAAACATCTTTCTTTTCTTTTATATAAAGAGTGGGATCTATAGGGAGATATTAAAAAGGAGAGGAGGAAAAATAAAGAAGGTGAGAGAGAGAAAGAGAAATTTTGTTCTTTTATTTTGGGGAACATGTCAACACCTAGTTTAATGTTTGGGGTCATTCTTCATTGGTGCTCTGTAGACTTCCAGGATTATCAGTCTTCCTAGAATTTAAAAGATAGAGACTTAATATTTTAAGTTATTTAATTTATTTATCTATTATCTATCTACCTGCCTCTCTCCCCATTTGTCAATCTGACTGTCTACCTACCTACCTACCTACCTACCTACCTACCTACTTACCTATCTACCTACCTACCTACCTATCTATCTATCTATCTATCTATCTATCTATCTATCTATCATCTATCTACCTATCTATCTATTTATCTATCTATCTATCTATCTATCTATCTATCTATCTATCTATCTATCTATCTATCTATCTATCTATCTATTTATCTATCTATCTATGTATCTATCTCTGTATCTATGTATGTATGTATGTATCTATCTATCTATCTATCTATCTATCTATCTATGTATTACCTACTAACCTACCTACCTATCTACCTACCTACCTACCTACCTATCTATCTATCTTTTGAATGTTGAATCATCAATCAGAACTTAGATCTAGTACTAGGTAAACCATTAGTGAATATAAGAGATAACTGAGGTCTGAGGATATCTTCAAAGTAGAGGCAAGAGGTGTTAAGATCAAGTGTATAATTATAAACACTTGCAGAAGTGAAAAACTGTAGTTATACCTTTCAATGTCTTCTCCAACATTCTGTGATGAACATCAGCCTAGTAGTGTAATCTTGTAGCATCAGGTCCAATATATATAAATATAGATTTATATAAATATATTTATATAAATATGTTATATATATAAATATAAATAAGTATAAATTTTATTTAAATGGTATAAAGAAAATACCTGGTTGGACACAGAGATGCATAGCACTGTCCATTCTATAGGAAAAGATCTTTTGCTTATATATTTTAACTATAACTTATAGTTTGCAACTTTAACATTTATCTCTGCTAAAGACAGCTGATTTGATTCAGGGACCATTCTTTCTGGTCAATTCATATCCAAAGACTGGTTGAAGCAGTGGTGCAGGTCATTCATCATATTGGCCTTTTGGGGGGAAAATCTTACTGCATTTTGTCTGCCCAAGAACTTTATGTGGGTCATGACAAAACGTTAAAGGCTTATATACAGTTTCCCTCACCATATAATCATGGCCTATTGTCTCTCTCTCTCTCTCTCTCTCTCTCTCTCTCTCTCTCTTCCACATAAGTAAGTTTATGCCCAGCAATTTCCTGCAAACATAAATTGTTAGCATAGCTTTCCTTACAGCCATTTCTCCCCTATCATGTGGGTAAACTTCAGGAATGTCACTTTGTCTGATAGTTTGTAAATTCCATTCAATCCATCATATTGAGGCAGCAAACCCAACTCATGTTCCTATAGAAGGCAGAGCTAGTTCACACTAGCTACTGCAAAATTTGCCCTTCACAGTCCCTGTTTATGATGTGACCTGCTGTCAATTTCAAATTTTAGTGGCCTTAAGAGAATAAGTTCAGATCGGGAATATCTGCAGTAACAAACTTTTGCTTGTTTTGTCTCCTCAGTGAGACATGAAGAGAAAATAAAAATTTTTAGACAGGAAAAAAATTGCATATGTACCCAGCACTTCCTCTACTCAATATATATTTATATACTTTCTGACTTAGAGCACATTTTAATGCTCAGGCCAAAAAAAAAAAAAGTGTGTGTGAGGAATAAAATAGAAGCTGTTGAGTCCAGGATAGGGGTAAAGTGCCATATGTCTCCAGTTAGCAGAGATGCCAACTGAAGCCTTGGTATTCAGCATGTGGAGCACAAACTGTTCTATAGCAACCCACTGGAAATTGAAGAGGTGAAATTTGAAACTTAGACAAAGGTTTCACAGTGGCAGAATAACAGCAAATGTACGATGCAATAAGGGTTGGACTGTGGGCGTTTCAACCTTTTAACATTTTTTTAAAGTTTCAGACATAATTATGGATAGCAAGCATAGCCAAACATGGAAGCCGCACATTAGGGTATTAAAGGATACTTTATTTTTTCAAAACAATTGCATCCCAGTTCCCTGGAGATTTCTATCACTGGGATAAGAATTCTATGTTTTAGATTAAAAGATAATGTAGCTGAATATAAGAATGACTTGTCTGGAAGAATAATACAGATTGGGAGGGAAATACGTGGATATATTATTATAGTCCTGAAACATTTTAAACAGGTGGCCAGTTCACTGTTCCTCAGACCGTACTATAGTAAAAACTAATTTCTATGTACACTGCATATATCTTATTTTAAAGTGAAGAAAAAAAAGGGAAACTGATACAATATGTGGTCCGTGGGCCATAGTTTGAGGACCACTAAAATTTTATGCAATTATTGTCTAAATCTCTTATATTAGGATTTTTAGGCTACAGGTAATATTATAAGGCTTTTATGAATAATTTTGAGTTTGAAATAATTGGCATTAATTTTGTTAATTCATCTATTTTATCAAGCATGGATATTATATACAAATATTTCTTTGTGTTTTTTTTTTGTTTTGTTTTGTTTTTGGATCACACGCGACAACGCTCAGGAGTTACTTCTGGCACAATACTCAGAAATCTTTCCTGGAGGGTCAGGGGACCATATGGGATGCTGGGATTTGAACCACCATCCTTCAGCATGCAAGGCAAATGTCTTACCTCCATCCTATCTCTCCGGCTCCACAAATATTTTTAAATATTAATTTTTCACTAATTTAAATTAGTACAAACCTGTTATACTTTATTTTCTTTAAAAAATTTTAGTATATTTGTCTTGAATGATATGCAGTGGGATTTTACTCAGAAACATTGCTAGGATGGGGCCGAAGGTGTGGCACAAGTGATAAGGTATCTGCCTTGCCTGCACTAGTCTAGGATGGGCATGGTTCAATCCCCTGAAGTCCCATATAGTCCCCCAAGCCAGGAGTGATTTCTGAGTGCATAACCAGGAGAAACCGATGTGTGACACAAAAACCAATAAACAAACAAACAAACAAACATTGCCAGGGCTGATTCCTGTGTATATATAGAGAAAAAAGACACGAGCACTGCCATTGTGGCACAAACATAAGAACAAAACAAAATAACAACAACAAAAAGAAATAAAATGATTCTGATATAGCTCTTTAACTGGAATAGTCTTTAATGAATCAAGACAGTTTGATTCATTTGTATATATATTGTACATCATTTCACATATATAATATATGTGCATTATCACAATATGATATATTCTAGAATGTGCCCAAGGAAATATAAATTTGTAAAGCTGCAAGAAAATCTGAGTTTTATTTTGTGTTAAAATAATTATTTTTAACTTTATTTGAACACCGTGGCTTACAAAATTCATAACAGAGTTGCTTCAGATATTCTGCAAACAGAATATCTAATCCCCACTGATGTGACCCTCCCTCCACCATTGTCCTTAATGTCCAATACCCCACTCCCAGCACATACCCTTAGCAAACTAAAATTAAATTGTTGCATATTGTTGTTATAACAAAGATACTAATAAAATTGTCCAAAAATATTCCATAGGGAAATTTTCTAAGAATTGATTTATCTCACAATGGGAACATGAAAGCCATTTCCTTAGGTTTACTGAATTGTGATCTGAGAATTTTATTTGATCAACTTCCATGATGTATAGTTAAAAATAATCTAAGTTCATGACAAGTTGATATTCATCACTATACTGCAGAACATCTACATTTTATTATTTAACATTCAAACAACTTTTTGCAACTCTGTATAGAAGGCATACTAGGAAATCACACATAGAATTAAATAATATAATTCTAGAGAATGGGTTGTGACTCACTGATGGTGTACCTTTAGAAAGAGAATACCTGTGTTCAATCTGCTGCACAGAAAATAAATAATAAACATGTAAATAAAATGAAAACATTTTATTCTAAGGACATAATGTCTTGATTGAGATTTGTTGATCTATTTTCATTTTGTAACTAAAAAATATACTACATGACTATATATGGACACAAAGTCAAGATCTGGCTGATAATATGAGACATATCTAATAAGGTATTTTTACTTTTTAGTATTGATTCACTTTAGACTCATATAAATATATATATATATATATATATATATATATATATATATCACCAACTTTGAATTAGACACTCGACACAGATATATGTAAACTACAAATACTTTTGCATAGTTTTTTGGAGAAAAACTGCAATGCCAGCCTAAAAATATATATATATATTTTTTTGGTTTTTGGGTTACACCCAGTGATGCTCAAGGTGACTCCTGATTATGTGCTCAGAAATTGCCCCTGTCTTGGGGGACCAAATGGGACGCCAGGAGATGGAACCTCTATCCATCCTACGCTAGCGCGGGCAAGTCAGACACCTTATCACTTGCGCCACTACTCCGGTCCCCTAAGATATAATTAAAATATTAAAGTATTTTGAATCTTCAAGCATTTCTTGCCTCTATCTTAGTCAGTAGCCTTCTAGTCTCCCAGACATTTTTCAGTGAATAATATCCTTCCCATTGCCCTTATTGTTTTTGAAAAACAAAAATTGGTGTTATAATAGATATTTCCTCTAATAAAACCTTAATGAATTTATATATAACAATTTACATATATCTTTTATTTATTTTTCAGCCACACTCAGTGATACTCAGGGGTTACTCCTGGCTATATGCTCAGAAATTGCTCCTGGCTTGGGGGACAATATGGGACTCTGGGGGATCGAACTGCATTGTGTGCTATGTTAGGGCATGCAAGCAAGACAGATGTCCTAAGACTTGTGCAACTGCTCCAGCCCCCAAATTTACATAAATCTTAAATAAAATATCTTAGTTACCATTGATTGAGCAATAGTAGAATCTAAACCTTCATCTCTCAAAAATTTTTGTACAAAGCATAAAGACTTCTGTTTAAGATAATATCGAACTTATTTTCTTGGAAGTGATCTAAGAGCTTGTGAATTGGTAACTTTGCTTTTTAAACATTCGAAAGAAGTTGACTAAGAGCCAAAATACTAACATATTCAGATTATTGAATCTGAGTGAAAATTAAATAAGAAGTCTGTTGAAACCATTTTGTAAAATAGAACCCGTGTTGATGAAAAAAATTGAATAAATGCTTTAAAATAATTCATCATAAAACAGAAATCAAAGGTTTTTTAACTAACCTTGCCTAATAACCCCTACAAAATCGAGGATAAAATCATGAATATCAATAATAATATTGATAATATTACCATACAAAAATATAAAAGAATTTGTGTATAGAATGAACACAGAAACTTCCTATAGTGTTTCAAAGAAAAATATTGTTTAACCCAGGATATTTTCCTGGATTAAAAAATAACAAAAATTAATCATAAAAGACATTTTTAAAAACAATAATAAAAAGTAACAATAATTTACACATCCTGAATACATAGCAGACTCAGTATAATCAAGTAAAATATCTACAAACACTAACTTAAATAAAATCTAGTCAGACAAAATAGCTTGGAGAAAAAAAAGTGAGATTCTTTTATAGGATAGTTCCATGGAATGTACTATAAACAAAGATATGACTTTCTGTAGCATTTCAATTCTCTTTCTTAAAGGAAAAAATGCTAAGAATATAGTAATTCAAATACCCTAATATGGCTTGTTCTTACGTATAATTTTCAAAACTAAATACAGTCAATTCTTTAGAGTTTATTTCATAAAGTAAATCTAAAGTAAAACAAATAAAATTAACCCTTTATGTGGCATGAATTTACACTCCTTAATGTAAAGGATCTCAGTTTTAAGGATATATTTTCTATTTAAATGCAATACATAGACCCACTTAATGAATTAAAATACCTGTCTGACCATCATTTTTGTACAAAAGAGATGGAATAGAAAAAGAAAAAAATCTATCTTTGGTGTTCAGTTTAAAGAAAAGAATAAGAGAGGCCAACCCCCAAGTAGCCCCCTACCCTGGACAGGGCTTAAAAACACTAGCCTCAGGCTCCTTACCAGCTGGACAGCCCAACCCCTGACCCCGGGAGCCATGTAATGCATCTCCCTGGCTTAGTGTGATCAATGGTGTGTGCAAACCCAGGTGGCCAACTGGGCAGTGAGGCCTCTACCCGGCTGCTCTCTCTGAGAGCCACAAAACTGAGCCTCTTCATGCATGTATCCCAGAAATCCCAGTTCAGTCCTGCAAGAGCTGGAATTACTGAACCTACTCCTCTCCGGATCACTGGGAAAAGTGAGTCTGGGAGCCCTTTTCAGACTCTCTTACTTCCATGCTCTCTGGTCTGAACTTCTTTTTTTTGTTTGTTTTTTGTTTTTTGTTTTTTGGGTCATACCCAGCGGTGCTCAGGAGTTACTCCTGGCTCTATGCTCAGAATCACTCCTGGCAGGCTCAGGGACCATCTGGGAAAATAGGAATCGAACCCAGGTCAATCCCAGGTCAGCCACTACATGGCAAACCTACTGCTGTGCTATCTCTCCAGCCCTCTGGTCTGAATTTCTTGCTCACTGTCTACGGGTGAACGGGCCTGCCAGTCCAGCTCTGAGAGATGTAATTGGCACCCTGGAAAACAAATCTTGTTCCTCACATAGACAATCTTACACACCGGGCTCCCCATGAGCCAATCTATGTGCCTCATGTGCAGAGCCAGGAGTCACGCCTGAGCTAAGTGCATTGTCACAGAACAAAAACCAAACAGAGAGTTACTATAAACACACAGAAGCCTAATACATTGATTCTCCTCCCCAACGAGTCACCTATCCTGAGGAGAACGTCTGAGTTTCACTGGGGCTTGTTATATTTGTTCATAGCATGAAATGCTAAGAGGGAATCTCTTCAAGAGCCTCTTGTTCCCTACCTTTCTAAACAGGGCAATCAGCACCATGGTAAGAAGCTTCCTCGTCTTCTTGCCTATCACCAGATGGCTGAGCTGCCTAAAGTCTTTCTCTATCTCTCTGTCTCTGTCTCTCTCTGTCTCTGTCTCTCTCTCTCTCTCTGTCTCTCTCTCTCTCTCTCTCTCTCTTTGTTTTTGGGCCACACCCGGTGGCATTCAGGGGTTACTTCTGCCTCTGAGCTTAGAAATCTCTCCTGGGGCTAGAGAGATAGCATAGAGGTAAGGCGTTTTCCTTCCATGCCAAAGGAAGGTGTTTCGAATCCAGCATCATATATGGTTCCCCGAGCCTGCCAGCCTGCCAGGGGCAATTTCTGAGCATAGAGCCAGGAGTAACCCCTGTGCACTGCCAGGTGTGACCCAAAAAACAAAACAAAACAAACAAAAGAATAAGAGAGGCCAGAGCGGTGGCATAAGGGGTAAGAAATCTTCCTTGCCAGTGCTAGCCACGGTTTAATTTCCTGGTATCCCATATTGTCACCCAAGCCAGAAGCAATTTCTGAGTACATATCCAGGAGTAACCCCTGAGCATCACTGGGTGTGACTCAGAAACCAAAAAAAAAAAAAAAGAAAGAAAGAAAGAAAGAAAGAAAGAAAGAAAGAAAGAAAGAAAGAAAGAAAGAAAGAAAGAAAGAAAGAAAGAAAGAAAGAAAGAAAGAAAGAAAGAAAAGTTAAATCAGTAAAATAGTAAAATAAAAAATAAAATAAAATATAACAATAATAAAAAGTAAAATAGATTTGTAGGGTTCCAGAGTAGAAGGACAAGACCACACAACTGGAATAAAGTTTATTACTCTAATCTATCTGCCAACAAGACACCCAGCCTGCCAGCCAGAACCATCCCCCGAAGGAGATGAGCCCCACCCAAGGTTTTGAAGATTATATAGGGAAGGGATATAGGGAGGTTCCAGCTTTCTGATGATCCTTAAAATGATTGGCTCTTGTCTAAGAGTACCTTACTATTGGTCCCTTGTCTTTCCCTGATAGGCAACCTGGTAAGCCAGGGGTCTATGGAAATAGGCCTGTGAAGACCTAACATGTGGCTCAGCATGTGTCCTTACAAAATGGCATCTCTCCCTGCTCAGAACCTGAGAAGAAGCCAGCCATGTGGCCTTTACAAAATGGTGTCCCTCCTTGTTCAGAATTCAGGTCCCAACAGATTCTTGTAAAAATGTTGAGATTTGAGAATTGGTTAAAAGTAAAACAAAGAGTTTACAAAAAATTTAAGTATCTTTTCATATTAATTATTAAATATACTCTAGAATTTTAATCTAGTGCAAAATAATAACTATGATGGTACATTTAGGTAGCTTTTAAATTGATTGATGAACAATCAGTATTAATCTATGAAAATATAATTTTATCTTGCCTTGATATCAGTGTTATTTGATTTTTTTCATTTTTATTTAAGCACCATGATTACAAGCATGATTGTAGTTGGGTTTCAGTCATAAAAAGAATAATCCCCTTCACCAGTGCAACATTCCCACCACCAGTACCTCCCTATTTCCTACCTCCCCCACCCTCTGCCTGTATTCAAGACAAGAATTCTACTTCTCTTACTCATTGACATTGTCTTCTAGGCTTGTTTTCTTTTCTTTTTTTTTTTTTTTTTGGTTTTTGGTTTTTGGGTCACACCTGGCAGCACTCAAGGGTTACTCCTGGCTCTACGCCAGGGGTCTCAAACTCAATTTACCTGTGGGCTGCAGGAGGCAAAGTCAGGGTGAGGCAGGGCCACATAAAGGATTTCACAAACAAAAAAAATCCTCAAACGTTATTATTAACAGTTTTAATTATTTCTTCTGAACATGAATAGAATATTAAATGAAGATCATGAACAGTTCTTCTGAACTTGGCATCTTTTGCCTATTCCTTACTGCCAGAGACTTGACAGTGCTTCTTCTCACAAATCTGAACCACAATTGGCATTTAAAGAGAAAGAAGTTGAGACTCTCAGTATAGCTTGAAGACGATCATCAATAAGCCTTAACCTGTATTTTGACTTACTAAAGTTCAATGTGGAGAATAACTTTTCACACAAATATGTGCTCCCAAAAAGGCACATGGTGCACTTGAACATTTGGGAAAGCTCAGGGAAGCTGGGGGGCAATGCTCTCAGAAATTGCCCATGCATGTCTGCTTTACAGCTAATCTCCCTGAACTTGTCTTTGAGATCAGAGTTGCATTGCAGGTCAATGAGCTCCATTTGAAGCACAGAAGGGGCATCTTTCACATCAAAGGAAAAGAGGTCCACAAAAATTTGGAAGTGGCTCTGTGCTTTTTGAAGTCTGCAAATCTGTGATCAAATTCCTTCTCTAGCTTAAAAATAGCATCAACATATTTCTCACCACTGAATGGTATGCCTGCATCCACAAGTTCCTTGCATTCTGGGAAATGGCAAAGGTTTGTCTGAGAGAGCTGGGATTTCCATAACACAAGTTTTGTGGAGAATGCTCTCACATTGTCATAGGCAGCACTGATAAGCTGCCCAGGGCCTTGTAACATCTTGCTTAGTATATTCAGCTTATGTGTGATGTCAACAAGAAAAGCTAAGACCATGAGCCATTTGTGATCACTCAACTCAGAAATAGCATTCCCTTCCTTCTCCATGAAGGCTTTCACTTCTTCTCTCAACTCAAAAAATCTTTTTCAGGACATTTCCCCTGCTGAGCCAATGTACTTTGATGAAATAGAGCACATCTCCATATTCTGACTCCATTTCCTCTAAAAAAGCACGGAACCTCCTGTGCTTTAAGCCCCTGGATCTGATTTGGTTGATGCATTTCACAACAACAGACATCACATTGTCACACTGCAAAGGGCCTGCTGATGGATAATGCAGTGAAGAGCAATGGCCTTCTCTACACCCTCCTCTTCAAGTTTTTATTTGAACAAGTGCCACCAGTCCATTTTTCCTCCCTGTCATTGATGGCGCTCCATCGGTTATTATTCCAACAAACCTCTTCCATGGCAAACCTGCATTCTCAATGGCATCACACAGATGCCGAAATATCTCATTAGTGGTGGTCTGGCCATGCATTGGAATTATTTTAAGCAGCTCCTCTGTCAATTCAAAATTACAATCAACACCACGGACATAAATTGTGAGCTGTGCAGTGTCTATTATATCTGTGCTCTCATCAAGAGCAACTGAGTATGCATCAAAACATTTGGCTTTCTCACACAGTTGATTATGTCACTTGACATGTCAGAAATGCGCTCTGCCACAGTGTTGGCAGAAAGGCTGATTTTGCTAAACTGACCTTTCTTTTCCGGACAGATAATACTTGCAGCCTGTAACATGCATTTTTCAACAAACTCTCCTTCTGTGAATGGTTTCCCTGCTTGAGCAATCATCTCACTAACCATGTAACTAGCTTGGACTGATGCAACATTCTCTTTGGTTGCTTTCTTGAAGAAATCTTGTTGCCTCAATAGACATGCTTTAAGACTGGCAATCCGCTTGGCTCTCTCATTTCCTTTGATATTTTGCATATTCCTCAGCATGTTTAGTTGAATAATGGCGTTTCAAGTTGTATTCCTTGTGCACTGCAACTTTCTCTGAGCAAATAAGACATGTGGGGATGCCCCTGTGCTCAATAAAGAAATACTGTGTCTCCCACTTTTCCTGAAATTGTCTGTGCTCGTCATCAATCTTTCTCTTCACTGCAGGCTTTGATGAAGTCATGATGAAGGTATGACAAAGTCTAATTCTGTAATAAACTTTTCTCCCTTAGGCCTCCTATAATGCAAGGGACAGCAGGCAGGAGCAGAGGAAATGACGTCTGCGCTAGGCGCAAAGTATTCACGATTATTCGGTAAGTGAATAATCGCGAATACTGTGATATTTGAAGTCCTGCCATGGGCCACAAAATGTTGTACATAGGGCCGCAAACAGCCCGCGGGCCACGAGTTTGAGACCCCTGCTCTACGCTCAGCATTCTTTCCTGGCAGGCTCAGGAGACCATATGGGATGCCAGGATTCGAAACACCATCCTTCTGCATGCAAGGAAAACTCCTTACCTCTGTGCTATCTCTCCAGCTCTGTCATGCTAGTTTTTAATGTGATTATTTCCCTAACTGCACTCACCACTCTTTGTGGTGAGCTTCCAGCCCTCATCTCTATTGTCTTTGGGCATTATTGCAATAATATTAAAACCTGTTTTAAGAAAAAGTAAAGATATTATTGCAATAATGCCCAACGACAATAAAGATGAGGGCTGACTATTAATAGTCCCTCTGACTATTTTATTCAGTATAACATTTTCCTTGTCCATTCATGTTATTTGATTTTAATAGATATATTTGTTGAAAAGATAAATAATTCAAAAAAGAAAAATTTTCAGGCAAAACAAAGCAAAGGAGAAAACAAAGCAAAATCACTCATTTTCTTTGAGAATACTATGAATAGTGTTAGTAGGTATAATTGCCATAGTTTAAAATTTTAAGACTGAAGATAAAATAAGAATATTTTTATTCAGTGTAATAAAAATTGTAATAGCACTTATAAGTAATCACTGACCAAAATTTAATCTCTCAATGAATTTTATACCAAAATCTATAGAATTGTTATCATAAAATTTTCTTATTATTTAAAATCAAATGAAAATTAGGACTACATTTGTTTTACTTCCAATTACTAAACCTGAAAAATGAAATACTTCAGATCTGATTTTTAATGATACACTGTTAGAAAGTTCTCCAGACCTATAAAAGTAGACAAGAAAAACATGTTTCTAAGAACAGTAGAGAAAATCATTCTAAAAATGGCAAATTAGTTGAAAACTAATTGATATTGAGTCATTGACAAATTGATAATGAGTTGTAAATTAATACTGATTATACACTATTTTCATTACAAAATACAGATCTATTTTGAGTAGCTGCTAAGACCATTAAAAATACTTATAAGTGATAGAGCTATTCCATATATCTTGAAAATATCATGATCTATGAGTTTAAAATATGTTTTGAAATCTATATTAATCTAGATAGTTATGATTGTCTGAGGCAGTTAGAAGAGTATTTTCTTAAAATATTAGCAGAGCAGTGCTGTAAACTTTGCAATATTTCTATGCAAAATGGCCTCACTAATAAAATGTCAATGGTGCTATGGAACTACCATATCCAAAGACCTTATCTACTTGTTATTGATTTACAAACATGTGTAATTCTGGGAGTTTAACTCTGTTCACTTTACCTGTCACATACATACACACAAATAATTTTTAAAGAAATATTGTAAAGAAACATGAAATAGTCAAAGCCATCAGAACTAAAGATATTGTTTACATAAGGATGAGTAGTATGAGGGGTTTTTGGAACAATGTTGGAGGGACGTAGATTCTCGGGTACTGGTGTGGCATTGGACTATGTCTCCATGAAAATATGAATTACAGATACTCCTCACTTAATGACCAATTTCCTTTTCAAATACTTGGTCATTAAGTGAATTGGTCATTAAGTGAGGAACTGCAGGTACTGTATACAGTAGTACAAAATATGCATAGTACTTGACAATACAGTATTCTAAATAAGTAAAATAATGAGAAAGATTAAACTGAAAACTCCTACTTGTTTTAATTTGCATAGAGTGTGTAATTTACACACAGTACTGCAATATATTACAGAACATAAAGTTAGTAAAGTAGGTACATTAAAGCACCAAAAACCACTGTACTGTACAGTAGAGTGTACTGTACTGTAGAGTGTACAAGATGGAAAAAGGATATTTAAAGTAAAATAATGGTGAAGAGATGGTTGTAAGTGCGAGCAGTCGCTAAGCAGGTAAGTCATTAAGCAGGAGTATATTTATTATAATGTAAATTCTATGACCTCAGTAGAAATGCTTTAAAATACACAAAACTAAAATGTCCAAAATGAATATAATAAAATATGTTACCATTTATTATATATCCAAAGACCAAATGTGTACATTATTTGACGATTTTGTGTCCTGCAAATTATTAGATCTAGTTGTCTAATCAGATTGTCTTTCTGGGAACAATATTTGACTTAAGTTATAAGGCTATTTAACACCTATTCTACTCCTTTTGTAAAATGTTCTGATATCAAACTATAGTAGAACTGCACTTCTGGTACTTAACTGGGATTTTTATTCCCAATATGTGTGACAGCAACTTTTTTCATGAGGCACGGATGTGACATCATCAGATCTGAGACAATTTTCTCCCCAAGATGTGAATAAAATCTACTGCCTCAAATATTAAAAGAAAATTTGGAAAAAAAGCAAATTTGGTCTCCTTGAGCTATGTTGTTGGCACAACATATGAGAAAGCCTAAGCAAAACTATGGCAGAAAGTCCGTACTATGTACACCATTCTTCACAACTGCACCCTTCCTAACACTGATGTCTCTCATTTCCCTCCAACCCACCCTGTTAGGTTACACCTTATTTTACGTAAAACAAACGTCATCCCTGATTCCTTTGTTTGTTTGTTTAGAACTTGGATTTAGTGCATAACTGAGATTGTCTTGTAAAATTGGGTGGGACTGGTTCAGGATAGACAGCTATCTGTCTTTATTCTGTCCTCTACTGCCATACCCAGGGGTGGTCTCTGTATTTAATAAGAACTGCAGTTTGGTGAAGATACTAGGCAGAACACTGCCAGACTATAATACTTGTTTCACTATTAGTCTAGTTTGGATTATTTCATGTACGACTCTATTCAGAAACGTTCATCTGCGATGGAGATACAGTGTGTGGGATGAATTCATACCACTCCACTCGTGCCTTGCTATAGGCCAGCCAGTGTCTCTCTCTCCCCATCTCTCCCTCTCTATCTTTTATATATCTCTATAGAGAGATATCTATCTCCATTTTTGTCCCTCCCCATTTCATTTTGACATTGTGGTTTGTACTATTTTTGAAAGGGTGCTTTGCATATTAATTTCTCCACTTTTAGCACTGAGCTGTTTTCAAGAACTATCAGTTATATTTATCATTGTCCTAGTATACCCTTCTCTACTCTAACTAGTCATTACTCTTGGTGGTAACACTTATACCCAGAACAGTATCTCCTTTCTTTGTTGTCTCTATTGTCAGACTAATTTTTTTTAAGTTGAGGTATGTTTACAGAAATTTTGAAATGATAAAACAAGTTTTTCTCCAATATTTTGATTGAAGTGACATTTATTTAAAAATGCTATTATCAGTTAAAAATGTTGTCTATATTTTTTCTATTTAAAGAATTCTCATTAACAATTTAAAGGACTTAATCTATAATTACCATTTATTAATATGCTTAAACTACTTTACATAAATATTTCTCCTGTAATGTTAAGTTATAAATGTAGTCTTTGATCATAAGAACATTTAGTATCAACAAATTAAAAGTCACATGTTACATATTTAAAACATTTATATTTCATTGATAAATTTATTATAACTTTTCCAACAATTAAAAAACAAATAATAATATGAGACACAGATTATTTGAAGTGCCCCCTTTCTTCGAAGATAGAATATTATTTTCAATGTGGACATAATACATAGCTATAGGGCTTGAGAAGTGATGCAAGCAGTAGGGCATTTGCCTTGATACCCACTACCTAGGACAGACTGCTGTTTGATCCCCCAGCGTCCCATATAGTCCCCCAAGCCAGGAGTGATTACTGAGTGCATAGCTAGAAGTAACCCCAGAAAGTCGATGGATGTGGCCAAAAATCAAAAACAGACAAACAAAAACATAGTTATAATTCAGAAAAATAAAAATTTTATTTGATTTTCATTCAGAATACTGCTGGTTTCAAGAATGGCTGACATAGTTTTTTTTGAAGGGAAACTCAGGCTATTCCCTACGAGATCCACTTTTAGGGTTAACCTTATAAGGATATAATTCTCACTGTCAGAAATTATGTGAATTGGTCCTTCCCTTGCTAACTGTGTAACAAATAAATATATTACTACCTAGAGAAGAGACATAGAGAACATTCACTTTGAACAGAAAACACTGTCTTATGTTACATGAAAAAATAGCTAAGCCAGCACTTAGCAAAGCACAGAGAAAGCAAGCAAGCATGCCATGATAAACAAATCAATCTAGCAAGACTCACAGTGAATACTTAGAGTTCTATAATCAAGTAAAAGGTAAAAAGTGACTCAAAAATACAAATTCAAAATGAAAATATGCAAGATTTTATTTTATTTTATTTTACTTTTGGTTTTTGGGCCACACCCGGTGGTGCTCAGGGGTTACTCCTGACTGTCTGCTCAGAAATAGCTCCTGGCAGGCACGGGGGATCATATGGGACACCGGAATTCGAACCAACCACCTTTGGTCCTGTATCGGCTGCTTGCAAGGCAAACGCTGCTGTGCTATCTCTCCGGGCCCAGCAAGATTTTATATAATTTAATTTAGTTACTATAACACATCAATTCTATATATAAGAAAATTTCATCATATTTAGGTATCATTTAAATTTTATGGATAGTATTTAATGGTAGATTTGTGAATTTTGTATTTTTTAATCTCAAGAGTTTTATCAAAGTTTATATTTTGGCATGTTTTTTTATTTGGGGGATACACAGAGACTGTTAAGGAATTACTCCTGGATCTGCAATAAACATTGACTCCTGGCAGTACTTCGCAAAACTTAAGTGGTTTTGGATAATTTAATGCAAAGCAACTAAGAATCTCTTGCACTTTGTCTCTAACTCCTCACTAAAGGTAGTTCAAAACTGAAAGTTTAAACTAAACATCATCATATAAATTTTTTCTATAGTATGAAGCAAGTTCAAGAAATTTCACATTAAAGAAAAACATCAACAATTCAGGCAGGTAGGGTAGAGTATTTGTCTTCCAAACTGCCAACCCAGATTGAACCTTGTTATCCCAATTAGTCCTTTGAGCACACCGGGTGTGGCTCCAAAACAAAACAATTCATTAAAAAAGGAAAAAATAACCATACATGCAAATGTGAGCATCTGCATGCATGTGAGCACACACACACACTCACACACACAGACACGCACAAACACACACATGCTCTTTTTGAGTAAGAAGGTAGAAACTAACCTAAGTAACTTTGGAAACATTCAAGTTGAAACAAACTGATTGCAAACAGTCTTTGTTACATAGGATCATACCCATATGTGTACAGATTAACAATTCTTATACTCTAGCCAAGCAATTGGAGGGTGAAGGAATCTGGCTCTCTCTCTATTGAGAGGAACTAGGAAACTACACAGATATTAATAGTATAGATATGAGTGAGAGACATTATTTTGAATTAGAATTTGATTTGAGATATATATAATTGGTTAATTATAGAATATGATTTACATATGTCTATTGACCACTACATTTTATTCTGGAGTCTACCAATAGTTTTTTACATTGTTCTTGTATTATTACTGTTGTTAGTATGAAGAAAAACATGGTGAGAATAAATCTTTTATGCATAGTAATTCTAATTCAAATTCATAGGTACATTGGTCTCAGCAAAAAAGAAATAAGGTTTTTAGTTTATAGATATGGACTGTGAAAAGAAACTTTTTTCAAAAAAAATCATGCTTTTTTTTTTTGGGGGGGGCAACTAGTTGGCTTAGTCGTTATTATAGCCATCCTCATTTTTCTATTTTTTAGTATTGCATTCCATGCAAAAATCTTTGACTGAGGAACAGAGCAATAGCACTGCAGGTAAAACATTTGCCTCACACACTGTCAGATCCTGGTTCAAACCCTGGTATCTTATTTTGTCACCTGATTTGTCACCAGGATAGATTATTAAATATAGAGTGAGGAGTAACCCCTGAGCACATAGAGCAGTGGTCTTAGGACCAAAATCCAAATTATTTAAGGGAATCACATTGTGCTTTATAGCCCACTTCATCCAATACAACACACCCTCTGGAATATATTTTTAGAACTATCCCCTTAAATTATAATATGAATATTTTAGTATTTATTTAAAATAATGTACTAGTTCCTCATCATTTCCCACTTATATTTGGCTATCAAACTCCTATTACATTGCTAGTAAAATAAATAAAATAGAAATCCTGCTGGATAATAGAATTTTAGAAGATACTCGGGTTGTTGGTGGAAATTTCAGAATAAAGCCAGTCTGCTTCTATTTTTTTATAAACAGCACAAATAGGTTTCCAACAAATAATTGAGTGCCAGTTTTTCTAGCCTCTTGCTGTGTTATATGTAATCTATCATCTTCCTGCTTCATTTATGATGTGAACACCACCATTAGAATCCACATATGATAACCCAACATAGAGGAAAGTCATTTTCACAAATAGATGCCACTGTAACTGAAGACAATAGTAAAATAGACATATTGGTACAGAGGTGGAATTTGGCAAAATTCTGTTACTTTTTTTCAAAGTAAATCTACTTTCTGTATAAAGGAAATGTGATATAATGTAGTTTTTCTAATACTTGGTAAACAATATCAATGAATTGCAAGCGAAAATGGAAAATAAAACTGTATTTCTTTCATATTTTTCACTACAATTTTCAAACTATATGTTAGGTAAATAATACCTCTCTTAAAAATGAATAGGTTTTTAAACTTTTGTTTCCTTTTTAAATTTGAAAATAGTTTTAGAATGAAGAGAGATTACTTTTTATACTAAAACTTTTCAGGATAATAGCCAATGGTAATAGCCAAGGACATATAGGTTTTAATAATATCGTTCATATAATCATGGCATGTAGATGAAGCCAGTGATGTCCAATCCATGATGAGTTTGATATCAGGTGACTTATTGTGGGGCAGAACAGCAGGAGACAAGTCCATGCAGATACAAATGTTCTTTGGGGCAATTATTTGGTTAATGTGAATAATGTGTTTAATGTACTTCACTCAATCAGGATAGGAGAAAGCAGGGTGTGAGTTCTGTGTGATTAGGGGGTTGGGGATGTGAGCACTGTGTGTTTAGCTACAATGACATATATCAATATTCTGAATTTGTATCTTTTATTTCTTCTCTATACATACAGTAACAAAAGAAATCCAGGGAGTAGAATTAGGTTTTTTTAAAGAGGGTGGAGATATAGTATGATACAGTTACAGTATAGCTAGGGTGCTTGTTTTGCATTTGGTTGACAAGAATTCAATTATTTCCTTATATAAGATCCCCTAAGACATAAGGAGTGGCATGAGTGGCCCCTGAATAAAATGCCAGTATTAATGCAATGAGTTAATGGAAAAACAGGTAGGTATCATGAAACAAAACAAAATAAAAAAAATAAAGTTTTTAAAATCCCATGTATTGTTGCATAAATTAGTCTTCTAAATTGTGGTTTATAAATATCAATATTATATAATTAATGATTGGACTTTGTTAGATGAGTATGGTAGACATGAATTTAAGTGATTAGAACAAAGTTGCTATTGCTGCTTAGTTCTTTTCCAGGATAGATATGTGGCTGACATGAACAGAGAGCTATATTAAGGGTAACAATATCTAGACTGAAGAAATACTAAAAATACTCCTAGATGCAATCACCTATCAATGGCCATTCTTTAGTGCATAATAGTTTTTATACTGAAATGATGAAATGTGACTAGATTGCAAGTCATTAAAACTCTAGCATCACAGTGTATCTTAATCAAAACATATTTGAAGAAGTCCATAGCTATAGAACAGCTGAATGGGTGATTTTCTTGCATGTAGTCAACTTGGGTTCAATCCTCAGTATGCTATATGGTCCCTGATCACTGCCAGAAGTTATCCCCAAGTTCATAATCAAGGAGGAAAACCTGGAGCATCACCAGTTGTGCGTCCAGAACAAACAAAAAGAAAATAATATAAAAACAATATAATATAAAAAACAAGACACTATTAAAAACAATTTTTGTTCCATTTCCATTTCTCCCTTAAATTGGATTCTCATTTAAGATATACCATTGGTTTTTAAAATTAACTTAAGTTTTTTCTTTTTTATTAAATGTGAACAGCATTTTATAAACCTAGAAAACTGACAGATTGCACATAATTTTTCTACCGCCCACAACAACTCAAAAGAAAATACTGGTTTGAAGAAAACTGTTATTATTTTCACAATATTAATTGAATGACACAAGTAACAGTGTCAGTAAAGCTCAAGGATTTCGAGACAATTCTCATGGGTTAACTCAGAGACCCTTATTTGGACACCAATTTTGATGGGTTGTCTTTTTTTTTAATTATATGTCAAAAAAGGTTAATACACTTCTTTAAGGTAACAGGGAAAAATACTTGAAAGAACAAAATATAATAAATGATATGGATGAACTGATTTTGTATAGCTAGAAATAATAATTGCTAAATGAATACTAACGTTTCTTGCTAATATTGACTTTACCATGTCCCTATTGGCCACAGCTAATCCATTTGAAGATGTTTTCCTAAAGCTTATTATTTTTAAAACAACTGTAAAACTCAAAACATAGAAGAAATTGGCATGAATTATAATGATACAATTTTGCTTTAAGCAAAAGAACCTATCATGAGTAAATGGGTGCATTCTATTTTTTTGTTACTTGGTCTTATACTTTGTATTCTCCTTTAGAAATGGTGCATAAAAAACATTACACTTTTGAATTTCTTACATTGTCCCCTTCTTATTGTGTTCAAAAGATCATCCCTAAATAACAAATGACCAAAGGCAACAAAACTTGGGGAACTTGTATACAGAACTGTGTTTAATATGGTAAGGAAATGGTAATATAACATCAAAAATGCCTTATTAGTACCAGCATCTAAATCATTGTAGCTGAAAAAAATTAAATAAAAGTAAAACAGTACATAAGATCTTCTCAGCATTCAGAATTGGCTTTATTCTAAGGAAATATACAACACACCATTGGTAGGAAGAAAAATGGTATTTCATGGAAGAAGTTTTGAAAGACAAATAGTCATAAATGTTGCAATTGCTTAAACAAATATTTTAATTATCTTAAATTTATTAGATATAAGTATCTTACAAATAAATATGAATTTCACCAATGCAAAATAGATGAACAGCAGAACATAAATACATCATGCAGAGATCTTTCATTGAATAAAAAATTTATTTCATTAAGTAACTGTCAAAAATAAGTTGACAGTTATAAAAGTACTGACCAAAATTTTTTCTCTACTACAAAGAAGTAGAAAATTATGTTATAATTACAGTACTGAGTTGTATCTGAAAACTTTCATATCTTTTCATATTAAATCATTGTGATAATTGCTACTTTCAGTATGTTGACACCAACATAATGTCCTCTGTGTATTTAAGATTAGCCAAAGAGTTTTCTGACTGATTTTTAGCATGGAGCCAGAAATGGTAGACTTTCCATTTGTGTCACGAACTTTTAGGAAAAAAAAAGAAACATTTGATATATCAAGAACTATGCTTGGGGGCAAAAGGTTTTGAATTGTACTAAGAATAATAAAATAAAATGGAGATCATGATCAATTAAATTACTTATGTAAGTTATTCTGTAAAATAAATTTATCTTTACAAAGCAATAGTATGATGAATATTATAGTGTTCACCATAATATGTTTTCAAATAATTGGGGTGGCATTGCTTTTCTATTTCTCTTTGATGTTAGAGGTTTTTATTTAATATTTGGAATTCTGTACAATGTTTTAAAGAAGTGCTTGTTGTGCCATTATATCTTAAAAATTTATAATATTATAACTGATTTTATACGAGTGATTTCAGGATTTATTTTGTGTTATCATGTCAATACAGGCTGTCCACTGAACCTGAATTAATTAGGTATAGGTTAATAATCACTTGTACCAGTAGCCCTGAGCAACCTTGTAATGATACTGCTCTTATTCTAAATATACTCAATATTATCTAAATGCCTACTCTGTGATTTTATAATATTTAGTTTTCACACTAAGTCTCTGGAGATTGGCATTCAGATTACTAATAATTATGTGTAATATCTCTAAATTTATTAAAGTTATACATATAGTATAAGCAAGGGGCAACTGATAATGGTTAGCACACTGAATCTGGTCTGTACTTAATACTTTTCTTCATTTGATATCACTATTGGACATAAGAAAAATAATTCTCCTGGGTTAGCTATACTTTTACTCTAGAGATATACATGATTAGTCAGAGAATCTATTTGTTTTAAACCATGTGGAGAATATCAGGACTGCATTGCATATGTGGAAACTATGTCTATTGAAACTCTGAGAACTTATATTGATATTTGCTTTTGCTATGTAGCAGCTTAGTTATTTCATTTATACATGTCAGACTTATTATTTTAGGTAGTATCAAAATATCAAACCTTTTAGTATAACCAAAGTAATATTTACTAATGTATTTTATATACCCAAATGTACCTGAATATCCTTCCATTTTTCCAACTCTTTTGATGAGGAAGGAGTAATTAGTTAGGTCCAGTGAATTGTGAATGGTAACTTTTCCTGAAGGACTTTATTGTAATAGTCTTTTCTGCTCTTCCAGCATAATCATTGATAACACATTGTCTAAATTGTGGAATTTTAAGTAAATTATCTATTTGTTAACTTAAGTGACTCTGTTATTGGAAAAATAACATTGTGTATCTATCTTGGAAATGTCAAATGACCCAGAAGTAAAAGTTTCTATTATTTTGTGGACCATTTTATCATAATTTAATCTTGATGAAACTAGCATATAGATTTTAAGTGAAAACTTTTCATATAAAATCATTCTGGGTTTATTAAATAAAATAACAATCATAAATATACATAAATACATAGATATTGTGATTTTATTTTTATAATTGTAAAATTTATTTTATTTTTAGGTTTTTAATATTTTTTTGGTTTTTTTTGGGGGGGGGCACACCCGTTTGATGCTCAGGGATTACTCCTGGCTATGCGCCCAGAAATTGCCCGTGGCTTGGGGGGACCATATGGGATGCCGGGGGATCGAACCACAGTCCTTCCTTGGCTAGCGCTTGCAAGGCAGGCACCTTACCTCTAGCGCCACCTCACTGCCCCCCCCTTTTTTAGTATTTTTAATTTAAATTATTTTTAATTTTTTTTTTTTTTTTTTTTTGGTTTTTGGGCCACACCCTGTGACGCTCAGGGGTTACTCCTGGCTATGCGCTCAGAAGTTGCTCCTGGCTTCTTGGGGGACCATATGGGACGCCGGGGGATCGAACCGCGGTCCGTGCGCAGGCAAGGCAGGCACCTTAGCTCCAGCGCCACCGCCCGGCCCCTTATTTTTAATTTTTAATTGAAATTGTTTATTTAAAGAAAATGTATCACATTGTTGACATAACTGATCATTATACATTTGTTTTGGGATGTCAGAAAGCAAAGTTATTGAGAAATAGAAAGATAACAGAGAATTAAAAAAATGGAAGAAAGGGAGAGAATTCATTTGCAGTTATATTTGTGCAACTTCTTGTATCATCTATAAAGTCATTAATGCAATAGCTGAAGGTTTAGTATGCTCCGATATTTTTTCTCCAGAGATGGGAAATACATTAAAAAATGTGTGTGTGCCAACTGTCATTTGCATAGGCACAGCAAAATATGGAAGAAATTGGTAATAAACACCTTTGGTCTAAACAATAGAGAGATCTTACCCCGGAAGCACCTTGGCATAACACCAACTGAAGGCTCCAGGCATTTCGGTTGTCCTACCCCCTAGTCATTCTTGGTGGTCAGCTCTTCAGTCTCATAGTTGTTGCCATCAGGTTTCTGTAGTATAGATCTTGGTTTCTGTACAGGTCCTGTGTCAAAGATGGGGTGATGTATTGTGTCTTCTGGTTTCATCTTTCCGTCAGTTAACATTGCAGAGAATCCTGCCCTAATAGCAGACTATTGCTGTTGCCTCGCTGTCAGGGTGATATAAAATATGTTTTTGGAGTAAGTCAGTGTCGTGGCAGTAATAAGGCCTTCCTTGGTAGAATTTATGTTCCTGGTGCTGGTGTGGGAAACCTTGTTTGTTTCTTTAGGATCAAAGGGTGAATAGTCAGAGTCAAATCAACAGGCGTCTAAGCCAAGTCATTATGCCAAGTGCCTAGCGTGTAAGGTCCCTCTGCAGTATAAAAAGTTTAAATTAAATTTAAATTCTATTAAATAAGAACATGCTTGCAATCGTTAACTTTTCCCATTTTGACTTGCCTGTGCAAAAAGAGAGTGTCAGAGGAAGTTACTAGTGCATATGGGGGGCTGGGGTGTCAGACAGACCCCAGAGCATTCTTTTTACATTAACTTTGAACAGAGATTTGTCTACTAGTATACTGGAGTATACTAGTATTTATAGTACACTAGTATATATTGTACTCTAGTATATATAGTGTAGTATATAGTATACCTGTATACTACTAATATATTGAAGGGAACGCGAGGATAGGGTAAATTGCTGCTATATAAGATGTTCAATAACGGTTATCACTATTAAAGGGTGTGTCTAACGAAATTTTCAAAGCAAATGTATATGTCTTCTTTAACTCTTTTGTAATAGATAGGGAAGTGGTAAGATCCGGTGCTTAGCTTCAAGCTGTGCAGTCTAGGTAGGATGGCTCCCAAGGGGTACCATAACAGGAAATGTCCTCAAGCGGGGAGGGCTTTCTCAGGAACAAACTTTGGTAGCAAGCAAAAGTCCACGGTGCCGGCAAGTAAAGGTAGAAGGATCACCAAGAGCAAATCAATAGCAGCAGACTGTGGGTTTTTTCTCATGCTGAGAGTCTGTCGTTTCACTTTGTGGCTGGTTGGCATCTGGCTGGGCTGAGGAGAATGTTTTGCTTCGTGAGGAGTTAGGAATGAGTAGAAATAGGTTAAATATGGAGAATCTATATGAAGGGCTTGAAGAGGGTTTGTAAGGTCTTAAGAAAAAAGGGGGAGAGAAGGATTATCTATTATGGAGGGGACTACACTGTACAACCTGGATATTGTATCTATTTCATACTGAAATTAGATTGACAATGATATGGCGTGCACAGGCAATCGTGTGCCTACATCGACAGCCAGATAGGTACGTGGATTGCATTTGTAAAGCGTTCCTAGGTGATATGAGACAGAACACTTAAAGAGAAAGGAAAAAAAGGAAAGAAAAAAAAAATAAAGCAAAATAGTATAGCTGGCAAATATGCTGTAAATATGCCCCTCCCCCTTTTTTTCTCTTTTTGACCCATCATGCTTGGTAAAGGTAAGCTAGATTGGTGAAAGGAATAGCCCACGCGGCTTGGGGTGAAAGGGCTGATGAGAATGAGGGAAAAATCTCTTTCATAACGCCTGTGAAGACCCTGGGAATGGGATCCTGGAGGCAGGACTCCCAGCGCAGCAGAGGCATGCTGCTCCAGATGGCAATGAATACAAAAGGTGTGACACTCGTGATTTTCTTTTTTTTTTTTTGGTGGGGGGGGGGGGGGGCTTTGGGCCACACCCGGCAGTGCTCAGGGATTACTCCTGGCTGTCTGCTCAGAAATAGCTCCTGGCAGGCACGGGGGACCATATGGGACACCGGGATTCGAACCAACCACCTTAGGTCCTGGATCGGCTGCTTGCAAAGCAAACGCTGCTGTGCTATCTCTCCGGGCCCTTGATTTTATTTCTTTTTCTTTTTTTTTTTTTGGTTTTTAGGCCACACCCGGCAGTGCTCAGGGGTTACCCCTGGCTGTCTGCTCAGAAATAGCTCCTGGCAGGCACAGAGGACCATATGGGACACCGTGATTCGAACCAACCACCTTTGGTCCTGGATCGGCTGCTTGCAAGGCAAACGCCACTGTGCTATCTCTCCGGGCCCTGATTTTATTTCTTGAAAGGCTTAGTATTTACTCTTTCAGAAATTATATAAAAGTTGAGCTGAGTTAGGTTACTCCAAAAGGAGATAGCACTGAGATGAAAGAATTGGCAGATATTATGCTATGATTTTATGGCAGTGAGATTTAAAGGAGTTCAGATCTACAAACTCTGTATTACAGTCATGCCTGATTCCAATGCAACAGCAACAGTACAAATATATCATTAGATATAACTTGTTTACTTCATTATAAAAAGTCATTTCTTTTTTTTTCTAAAGAGTCATTTCTAATAGTGTTAATGTAGTCTTCAAAAGAAAAGATTCCTAAATCTTCAAAGAATTAGCTAATTGCTATTAATTATATTATCAGATGGCAATTTAAGAAATCATTTCTCTTTAGCAAGTTTTTATTTTTTTATTTAACTTCAATTTTCTTAAAGATTTTATTTAAGGATAATAATATAATCTTCTCTAGTGAATTGAATATAATTTTCATGTTGAATTTTTAATTTACAGTCTCAAGAATCATTTAATCATGTCTTACTCAAATACAAATCTTGTATATCAAAATGATTTTTTTGTTTCTATACTTTTTTGCAAAATTTCATTAATTAATAAGAGTAAAAATGTTCTTATGTGTGTGCTCTGATTTTTATGCCTTTAATAGAATTTTTTTAAAAATAAATAATTGCTATGCATATAATGGTTTTTAACTTTTAAAAATATTCAGATTTATTTAATATAAAATAGGTAAGGTTCTTTATAAAGTTTTGTCTATATTACATAAGAACAAGCAAGATAGTTAAGTGAATTAAAAATAATCTTTAATTGGAGTCACTATTTTTTCATAATGGCATATTAGACTTTGTGTCATAAATTTTAAACAAAAATAATAACATTTATAAGTCTTTTGTAAAATTGATACTGATATATTGCCTATTTGAAAAGTTTTAAATAGGACCGGATTTATAGCACAGTGGTAGTGCAATTGCCTTGCATGTGGCCAACCAGGGATGGACCTGGGTTGGATTACTGGCATTCCTATGGTTCCCCCAAGCCTTCCAGAAGCAATTTTTGAGCAAAAGCCAGGAGTAATCCATGAGTGAAACTGGGTGTGGCCCAACCCCACCCTCCCGTAAATAAATGAAAATTAGAAATAAGTCTTGATAATTCTTAGTTTTGAGCTAATATTTATGTATATATTAGATCAAGAATTATCATCATATAAATCATTGTGTAAACAAAAAGAGTATGATTAAAATACATTATACATAGAATTTCAGGACTGTATAGGCAAAAAGTAATGAGTAATAAACAAAATCTGAGTTTGTAGAAATGAAGTTTAGATTCATGGAAATAAAACATTAAGTCTGTCTTTAAAATATCCTTTCCAGCTTCTAAAACTATGTATTTAATATGTTCACAGCTAATATGAGTCTAGTGTAAATTAGTTATAAAATAGAGAAATTTAAATACAAGTTTCTTGGGAATTTATAAAGTGTCAGAAAAACAGATAATTAAATAATTATTTATTTATTATATATATTATTAAAGATATTAGTGGCACCTCTTTTGAAAAAATATACTCTGAGGGTTTTTTGATTTTTGGGTTTTTTTTTTGGTTTGTTTATTTTTTATTTTTTAGGAGCCACCTGCTGTGTTCATAGTTTATCCATAGCTCTATGCTCAGAAAATCTTTTGGGCAGGAGCATCTACCTAGGTTGACAGGTATGGAGTATCTTTTCAAATTTTAGCTTTACTTACTTTTGATCATGTCAAAATCTTGCAGGATTATCACCTGCCTTGTATAAACTCAGATTCAAGATTTTCCTACTTCTCTGTAATCTGCCAGTTTTATAAATTTTCATAATATATTCTGGTGGACAAGCATGTCATGACTCATAAGTATTCATTTTATAAAATTGAATATTAATCACCTTTATTATCTTCAAACATAATATGTGAAATTAAACAACACCACTGATAATTTTTCTAACATGTCTTAGTGACTTTTCAAGAAACTTAAATCATTTTCTAAGCATACTATCTCCAATATGATGTTGATCTGAGGTACATATAGCACTAACAATAATTTTATGTTGTTCTGATTATATTATTAATTGATTTTGTACAGTATTTCTTGTTCTCTAATGAGTCTGCTTATTTTTTATTATTATAATCCCTTAGTATCTCAGCCTTTCTTCTGAACCAAAACAACTAATATCACTTAAGGTCATAAACTGAAAAAAAAAAGGTTTTCTTACATATATATATATATATATATATATATATATATATATACATATATATACTTATAAAGTGAAAAATAATTATACAACTATTTAAAGAATATATGTGTTATGAGAATAGAGAGATTGAAGCTGTGTTGAAAAGACAGCATTCATGATATTGAATATTAATTGAGGTGTTTAGAGTTAGATTCACTGAAAAGTTAAAGTAAGAACAAGACTTAAGGTGAGGGAGTGAATGTTAAAAATGTACCTGGCTAGAGTCTTCCAGGCTGAGTAAACAAAAGTTGTGGTTCAGAGACAGGAATCCATGAATAAGAAGATCAAAAAACCAATGTAGCTGGAAAAAGACAAGAGATGGGCAGGATTGTTTTACAGAATTGAGTGTATTGATCTGCTTAATGGTTAGTTTGTTTTTGGAGTCAAAGTTTGAATCCAGCTTCTCATACATGCAAGACATGTTCTTAATTACTGAGCTCCAACAATAGCTCCTGGTGTTAGCTTTCAAAAGCAGCAAACTAACTTACCTGTAAATTATGTAGGACAAAAGCTCTTATTATCACTTGGCAAATGCACCCACCTTTAATTCTCATCAGCATTGTTTTGTTACTTTTCTCATCTTTATTCTCAGCATTAAGTCAATAGTCCGCAATACTAGCTTTCTTCTTTTTCTTTCAAGTGTATATCACAGAACACTGCTAAAGTGTGAATTTCCAGTAACATATTTGAGGATGTCACTGACATTAATCTCACAAAATTTTCATAATAAATTTAAAAACGCCAGACTAATGCAAAAAGTCCTTTCTGGACTGGAATGTATGTATTACAAAATCTGCTGTTTCTGAATACATGCCTGTTAACCTGGACTGATGTTGACATGCTGTTGTAAACCTCTATACCTGACCACACGTCTTCCCATTTGACAAGGAAAGTCTCTTACTCTTACAATCCTATACAAAACTTGCTACTCTATGCCTGTAAATGCTATCATGTCTTTGTGAAGACTGTCTATAAACAAGAGTCTTAATTTTGTCTGTGATGAATAAACAGGGCCTTCTGGGTCTTCATCTTAACATGCATCTTAACGTGCATTATAGAAGAAACATATTTGCAAATATTTCTTCATTTCTCTCTTTCTATGAAATGCAAAGCAGAGAATTTTTTTCTCTAACAATACCGGTATATTTTGGTATCTTTCACATTAAGCCAAATCAACCCCTTTATACATTCGTTGTATAAAAAGCTTTCAGTATTTTCAGTAAGATATGATATTTTTCTTTCTTTCTTTCCTTTTTTTTTTTTTTTTTGGTTTTTGAGCCACACCCAGTGACTCTCAAGTGTTACTCCTGACTATGCTTTCAGAAATCGCTCTTATCTAGGGAGACATAATGGATGCTCGGTCCTTGATCTTTTGCATGCAATGCAGAAGCCTTATAGCTGCACTAACTCTCGGCCCCAAGATATGATTTATTTTAATACATTTCTCTGTATTGAGGCTCACCTTGAATATTCTCTACAATAATATACTTCAGCTAGTCTGTTTAAGTCTTTAATTTTTGTTCATTATTAGAAAAAGCATTTTTTCTTTTTATTCATTCCAGTATTGAATTATCACCTTGAACTTGTTAGCATAGTACACATTGTGTTTCCTCATGCTCTTAAAATGCAAATCTCTACTTCAAACTTTGTAAATTCATTAATGTCAGTAAATTTATATACTCACCTTTCAGTTTCAGATTATTCTTATTGCATATTCTAAGTTCAGTATTTCCTTTGCTATTTCACAGGTCTGTCTGGATAGACTTCCTTTTCCATTTAAAGTGTTAAAGGTAAAAATAGATATATTTATAGTAATTTTATTTATTCCTATTGTATAGTTCTATACTGGCTGTTCAGACATACAGAAGACTAAATTACTTTATGTTATTCAAAAGTCATTTAATGTGCATATTTTCACAGTAATTTTAATTAAAATTCCATGTGACTAAGAAATTCCATTTAGTAGCATTGTCTAAATGTTCTCAATGTTCCTGGAAATTACTGTTTTAATAAATATTTAGTTCTCAGTTCAGCTATTATGTTACTCTGTCCCTTTGGTTTAGTGCATTTAACACTCATACATATGTGACAATTATTCTTTCTAAATGACATTAAAGCTAAGATTTTCTTTGCCTTTTTGTTTTTCTGCCTTATTTTCTGTCAACATATTGATTTCTAATTTGATTATATCTACAGTGAAAATTTATAAGGACTAGTTCAATATGTCACTATACTCTGTGCAGTTGTACTAATAATTTCTATTTTGATAATTAATCTAAGCAATATAATACAATGGTACTTTATCATTCTTTTTATAAAATCTCATTTTGAAGAGTTATATAGTTTCACACAAGAAATACATTTATTCCTACAGATACAAAGAGTTCTGAGTCTGCTTTTGACAGTAAATATAGATGACTCTCATCCAACTTACTAATCAAATGCAAGCTTGCTTATATGTCATCGGTGACATTACTGTTCAAAGATGAAAACTGAATTGATGGTTGGTTACTAAGTGATGAAGTGCATAATCCACTTACCAAGGAAGATATTCAAATTTGAGGCACATTAAATGGATTTTACTTCAAAAGCCATCAATTGGCTATATATTAATCCCTATTTTGAAGCAGAACTTTCAGAAGTTGCAGTTATTTTTTCAAAACAACATGTACTGGCATTATGTTATTATTTATACAGCTAAAATTGTTCTATTAAAGTTCCATTAAGTTCTTAAATATTAAAAAAGTGTCATACTGCCATGCAAAAGTATTGTTAAAAGCTTAGTTTTAAAAATATTAAAAATGTATAGTAATATAATTTGTTATTTTCACTAAATATACAAGAGTACTATTTAAGTACATATTATTTTTGGAATTCCTTTTAACTATTAAATTATCTTTGGTTATTATGTAGACATACAAATCATCAAGCTATGTCAATGTCATTAAACAGTTAAATTCATTTTTCCATATGTACATAGGATGTATTGGCTTGTTGATCTCAGGTAAATTAAAAAGATTAAAAAGTTAGCTGATTTGTTGTCTAGTCTTGCAAGGATCTGCCTTTTTTTATACACTATGTGGACTTTAAAACTTTAACTTAGTCTACTCACATTTATCCTCATAGTTAAAAATCATAACAGGTTGGGGCTCGGCAATGGCAAAACAGTAGGGCATTTGCCTTGCACACACAAACCTAGTATAAACCACAGTTCGATCCTTCAGTGTCCTGTAAGGTTTCCCAAGCCAGGAATGATTTCTGAGTGCATGGCCAGGAGTAACACCTGAGCATCTCCAGATGTGGCCCAAAAACCAAAAACCAGAAAAAAAATCATATTAGGAAAGTAAAAATACTTATTATCATAGTATAAAGTTGAGTATGTCTAGTACAACACATAATTAATAGTATTTATTTTAAGATAAGACACAATTTACTCAAGAGGTGTTGGTAGAATACGAAGAGAAAATAATTCAAAACTGAATCTCAAGACTTGGCTTGAACAGTGTTGAGTAATCTTGCCATTTGTCAATTTTAAGGAGAGTGGGAGGAAAGTGAAATAGATGAAGAAGTAGGATGGCACACACAGAATTTCTATTTTACAAATGTTAGGTTGAAATTCATTGCAGACATACGGTGAAAATATCAGTGAGTCAGCTTGTTATATGAGTCTGCAAGTCTGAAATGGCCAAACTTGGTAGAAATGACATGTATATCAGTAGTGTATAGTCAGTAATTAAAAATGTTAAAAACATTGAGCCATACCTAAGTTCTCAGGAATTGCATATGAATATGTTCTAGACTTAACTCCTGGAAGTCCTCAAGGTACTAAATCTTGGTGCCAGGATTCTAACTGGGATCCACTGGAGTTACCTTATACTATCTCTCCAGTCACTCAAGATCAATTCATTTTATATATTTAATATAATATATTATATTTATATTACATTTAATATAATATAAATATTATATTTATATATTGATGGCAATACACCTACATTTTTCATATTTCTTAAGAACAAGTAAAACTACAGATTAAAATCAAATAATGTTACAATTTGCGTCTCTCATATCATTAATTTGTGAAAAGATTTTTTTTTGTTTTGGTTTTGGTTTTCGGTTTTTGGGTCATACCCAACAGTGCTCAGGGGTTACTCCTGGCTCTATGCTCAGAAATCGCTCCTGGCAGACTCAGGGGACCATATGGGATCCGGGATTCTAACCACCGACCTTCTGCATGAAAGGCAAACACCTTACCTCCATGCTATCTCTCCAGCCCAGAAAGGTTTTTATTCTTGTGTCTTTTGGCAATCTGAATTTCTTCTTTCAGGAAAAATATGTTCATTTCTTCTTCACATTTAAAATGAGGTTGGATTTCTTTTCTTGGTTAAAAACTGCCAGGGTCAGACACCATGGATAGTAAACCTTTATCAAATGGGTACTGGGTAAATAGTTTCTCCCCTCCCATGGGCTATCTTTGTATACTAGTCACCATTTCTTGTGAGGTATAGAAGCTTCTTAGTTTAAAATAGTTCAATTTGTTTATCTTGTCTTCCACTTGCTTGGCCAGTGGCATTTCACGTTTGAAGATGTCTTTAACTTTGAGTATTCTGCATACATTTTCCTCTGTGTTTCTTATGATTTCAGGTCTGATCATCTCACACCACAGATACTGGCACACATCACAAAGAACCAGTGCTAACTTGGATGCAGATAGAAAGGGACCATCACTCACTGTTGGGGGTAATAAATAATTGTCCAGCCTTTTTTGAAAAACAATATGGATATTTCACAGTAATGTAAACAAAAGGTGTTTCCACATGTCCCAACAATGCAACTCCATTAAATATAACCTAGGAGCCCAACACACAATGTAGAAAAATTTATTGTATTTATATGTTCATCACAGCACTATTCACAATAACCAGAATCTGAAAAAAGTAACTATGAACAGATGAGTGGATAAAAAAAAATTACTAACTTTATACAAGTGAATACTTTGTATTCGTTAGAAAAAGTCATAAAATTTGCTTATACATGGATTGATATGGAGGGTATTATAATGGGTGAAATGAGTCAGTGGTAGATGGATAAACATAGATTTATTATACTCATTGGTGATATAAAAACAATATTATGGTAATAATATCCAGAGACAATAGAGATAAGGGTCTAGAGGACCAGTCCATGGTAAGAAGATTTTCACAAATAGTGGGAGAGTAAATTTAGGACAGAGAAAAGACCACCATATGAATGATAGTGGGAAATGTTCTATTTGGATAAGAATTAGATGCTGAACGGATATATCGTGATAGGCATGATACTCTTCTGTAACAATATTGCAAATCAAGGTGTCTAAAATGAGGAGAGTGAGAAGGTATGTGTGTGAGAAAGAGAAGAAAGAAGAAGAGAACTAAAGAAGAAAAACAAAAAGAAGGAGAAGAAGAAAAAGAACAATAAATAAGAAGAAAAAGATGAAAGAGGAGGAAGAAAAAGAAAAAGAAGAAAGAAGAATAAGGAGTGAGAAAGTTTGTGTGTGAGAGAGAAAGATAAGAAAAAGAAAAAGAAGATGAAGAAGAATGGGGAGAAGGTATGTGTGTGAGGAGAAAGACAAGAAAGAAGAAGATAGAGGAGGAGTTGTAGGAAGAGAAAGAAGAGAAAGATGAAAAAGAAGAGAATGAAGCAGAAGAATGGAGGAGGAAGAGGAGAAAGAAGAAGAAGAAAAGAAGAAGGGAAGAAGGAGAAGGAGGAGGAGGAGGAAAAGAAGAGAATGAAACAGAACAATGGAGGAGGAAGAGGAGAAAGAAGAGGAAGAAAAAGAAGAAAATAAGAAGAGGAGGAAGAAGAAGAAGAAGAAGAAGAAGAAGAAGAAGAAGAAGAAGAAGAAGAAGAAGAAGAAGAAGAGGAGGAGGAGGAGGAGGAGGAGGAGGAGGAGGAGGAGGAGGAGGAGGAGGAGGAGAAAGAAGAAAAAGAAGAGAAAGCAGAAGAATGTCTTTCCCAAAGGCAGGCATGGGACTGGAGACATTGGTGGTGGGAAATATGTACTGGTGAAGAGTGTTGTACATTACATTACTGGAAGTTAATTATGTATTACTTTGTATATGTAAAGAAAGTATTATGAATCATAGATATTAATGGATAGAGTGTTTGTCTTTAACAAAATAAATTTATTTACCGAGGTCCACTGATCACTGCCAAGAGTGATACAAGCACAAAGGACTACGATCTGAGAGCCACCAAGGGTGGCTCAAAACAAACATTACATATACATAAATCTGTATCTTACATAAGTTAAAATGAAGCATCAGCTTAAAACATTCGAGTTGTCTATGCATGTTTTATAAATTGATGGCAAGAAACATTCATTTATGTCACTGTTTAATTTTCGATACTTGGTGAACTTAGATTCCATGACATTTATCTGTTTTGTAAGAAAATAAATGCTAACAAGAATACATAGAAAAGAGAGTTTCACATCATTCTGTTAATTCAAGTACGACAAGAAGGTCTAGTTTTATAGATGTCTGAAGTTAGTTGAGTATAATTCAGAGGAGTATCATGAAGTATGCCATTTAGGTGACTGCAACTGGAAAGACACGACAATCTTCCCATCATATTTATATAAGTAAATGTAATTTCCACCAGTAGGAAGTGAAAAACAGTTTAAAGGAGGAGGTGGAGTGAATTGTAAAAACACATGGTCATATTTTGCAGTGATTTATTGCCATCATACAGATGGTCTAGGATGAATCACAACAAAATATTTATAGGGTACCCTGAACAAAATCTTAGAGATTTTATTTCTACTTTGATAATTGATTTACTGCATGAAAAAATTTAACATAATTATTCAAATAAAATTTCCACTAATGACATGATAAATCCTTCAAATGTTTCAAATATTTGTTTCAACTACCCTTATCTAAAAGTCAATGCCAACAAATATTTGTAAAAAAATTAGTTTTAAAATTAGTATTTTATTATTAATATGTATTTTATTTTAAATAGCATTAACATATACAATATGGAATAAAACAGGTGGTATATATAGTTAATCTAATATTGTTTATTTGTAACATGCATGCAATATATATAAATATAACATGTAATATACACTTGTGATATATTACATATAATAATATGTATATCTCAACCTAACTTAAATGAGCTGAGAGTAATTACTTAATAACATTTCTGCATCATAGTACAGATATAAATGTGTCTTTAACAAAATAAAATACAAAAATTAAGTAAACTATCAAGATGAAAGAAATGTCACACATTCTATTACTAGAGTACTTAAATTATAAATTTTTTTATTAATTTCTCCTAAAACATAAAACATTAAGTTAAAGGCAATAAGCTACAAGAGTAAACTAACATATGTTGTATAAAATTATTTTTAAATAGTATTGTTTTAATTGTGGAATTTTCTGGGAATCTTCTAAAATCAATGACCCAAATCTCTGGTAATATATTTTTCATGCTTCAACAAGAAAAATATCCTGGACTTTTTTTTAAGGTATTTAAAGTGCATTTTCTTAATATTACTTTGCATAATTTTGTCTTATATAGATATAAAATGTCTTCCTAGTTACTTAAATATTATTGACAGTTCATCTCATGTAAACATAAATTTTGAAATCTAAAAATTTTCAGAAGCTCTCTACAACATAGTATCTTGTACATTTTATTGGAATAATTAGTAGTTAATATATCATTGTACTACCTTGGGAATGTCAACTAGTTCTACCTCATTTGAAATATTCTGATCATTTCTATAAAATGCTTAAGAATGACATAATAATTCCAATTCTCAACTCCAATTTCCAATCACCTAAAAATTACAAAAAAGTAATTTGCACTCTAGGTTCAATAAGATTTGTTCATTATAAGTCACTATCTGCACTAAGCCCAAATAATTGAAGTGGATAAACAAATGTAGTATGCATATAAATGCATATGTTTACATATATCATATGTAAATATATAATACTAGGCTATAAGAAAAGGCAAAATCAGGTGGTTTGTTACTATGTGGTTGGATCTGGAGAGAAACATGCTTACTGAAGGTATTCAGAAGGGTAAATACATAAGGACTTCTCATGTGTAAGTCCTGATTTACATCAAGATAAGGGCAAAGACAAGTATAGCAGGATAGCTTGGAAAGTTGCTGTAAATAGTCAAGGATTTTTTTTTTATCATATATTATGTGAGTATATCATTATTTGAAGTGCAACTGTGGGGAAGATAGCCTGGCTGAAAGTGGGCATGTACAGTTAAGAGATGGGGCTCTTTGTAGGAGTGTAGAAACCTAGCAAGCAAAAATTCTTACAAAGCACCAAGAAGGAGGTTGGCAGCTAAGAACAAGGAGGTGTATTAGTTGCAATATATCAGAGCTTGCTCTACATTAATCCAGGTCATTACTATACTTAGGGATTACAGCAAAACACTATGGTATTTGTTCAAGAAAAGTGGTCTGAAGAATAACAGTCTCTTTTAACAGGGGATATGCTTCTCTCAGGACATCCACGGATTTGTCCTTAGCTATTCTTTTGTAATTTTCCACAGTCCCTCTCATTACAGCTCAGTCAGCATTCCTCCAGAAAGAGTATATAGAAACTTTCTAAACTAAAGGAACCACAAATAGCCTAAGGCAATATCAATTGAGAATTAGTTCATGGGATTGCGCTTTAATTGGTGAGGGGAGTAGAAAATGGGGATGGGCTGGGGTATGAGGGCATAGTGATTGCCTTGTATGTAGATAAATCAATTCTTATTATGCCTTGAGGTCCTTCAAAATCTTATCAGGAGTTATTCATGAAAAGAGATCCAGCAGTATTACCTGAGCATTGTCGAGAGAGACTCTTAAACAGACAAACAAATCTATTAGATATACATTTTGCTAGACCATCTGGTAACATTTACCCTATACTAAACATCAGGGCATCCAATCTCTATTCTTTCAACATTGTCATCAATTATCCTGTGTGTTTTCCGTGTGCTTATTCTAAGTCAACATATTTCAATAGGTTCTTATATAATGTAAAAATCTACTGTCTTCAAACAAGATAAATCCCCTCATTTGCTAGTGTCAGTTATGAGATCTCTGAAACCCTGAACATAAGTTTCAAATATACCCATGATTTTTTAAATCTTTTGAGACATTTAATTAAAAAAGAGCTCCCAGGCCCCTTCTCTGGCTATACAGCTTCATTAAATCTTGGGCATGTTTGGGGAATCTATATTATTAACAAACCTACCAGGTAAATCATACATGCAGCCACTGTTATCAGTCACTGAATATACTATATAATTTTCTTCTTTCCCAAGATAAGTGCTTAACTGAAACTTATATTACAGAACATTTTATAATTTAATTAGTTCTCACAGAGGATTGAAATATTTTCTTTCTTAAAACCATACTACAACAATAATCTATGTAAAGTCAGTAACAAAATCATATTCAACTTGCTCTAAATCAGAGATTTTAGTGGTAAAATGTCTGTTGAGCATATGGCCACAAGTTTGATCTCTAATTCAGTCCCGTAGGATAAGTGTGATTGTGGTTGCACTTTCACCATGATGTCCAAAGCTGTGCTCAATATCATAGAGTATAAGATCACTACACCACAGCAACACAGCAACTGGTGGGTAAGCACCATATCTTATGAACAGCATTACAATGAAAAGTGCTTTAGGGGATGGAGTGATTGCACAATTAAGTATGATGTATGCTTTGCACATATGTGACTGGGGTTCAATCCCAGACAACAAATATGATTCATTCAGTACCTGCAAGAGTGTTCATTGAGCACAAAAATTATCACACTGCCAGCAACCATACACACACTTCAAATTAAAATCTTAAAAAAATAAAATCCAGTCATCATAACAATAACAACATTATGAGAAGTGGGTTTAATTAATGAGTAAATAATCTTTAAAAAACATGAACAATGGTTCAAAGTGGCACCTTCTACCTTAAAATTATGTCATGTAGCCCCAAGTTTGACTCCATGTGATTAAACAGCCACCATCCAAACCCAAATCCTAGATCTCAGCTATAGAATCGATATAGTTCTCTGAAACAGCTCCAGGAACCAAACTCCCTCTGGGACATTTTTAATACCGCTCTGACACCAACATGCGCAAGCTTTGATATGATCTTCTGACAATTAGGAAATGGCAACAACTTGACCTAAGAGCAGGTTGCCTTATCTCACCAACTAAAGGAGAGATGGTATCAGAAGACACATCATCCTTTGATCTGTGCAAAGGCCAAGATCGCTAACTTCAGAAGTCTGACTGTGACAACCATGACTGGGCAGAACTTATCCAGGGACCAATAAGAAAGACCCTAGTCTAGGATTTGGCCTATGATCTATACAACAACCAAGATCTCTAATTTCAGAGGTCTGACTGAAACAACTGCAGCTGAGCAAAACTTTGGAAACATAATGACAGACTATCTTAGACTTCATCCTAGGAGTGGTACAAAACCCAAGACCACCAAATACAGAAGACTGATTAAAATAACAATGATAGAACAGAACTTCTAGAATGGTAAAGAAAGACACCATCCTAGGACCTGTGCCAATACCAAGATCTCTAGTTACAGAGGCCTGATTTTATCATCTACGACTGAGCGGAAGGTTTCCAGACACCACAAGAAGACTTAGGGGAGAACATGTATGGAGCCTGTAGTTATTCTCATAACAATATACTTCAGTGGCGGAGAAACCCCGTATCTCTTAGGCTAAGGAATTGCCTTTCTAGTCTCTGGAATATTTACTGTGCCTATGCAAAAAAAAAAAAATCACAGATCTTTTTTTTGTTATTGTTGTTTATTTGTTTTTGTTCTTTTTTGCTTTGTTTTGTTTTTATTTAGGGGTCGTGGTTATTATTTGGTTGCTATCTTTATTGTTGTGGTGCTTTTAGGGTTTTTTAGTTTGATTTTTTTTAGTACTGTGTGTTATGTTTTTCTTCCTTTTTCCCTTTCTTTTTTTTTTAATAATTTTTATTATGAATTATGAGAACAAAAGATGCAAAGAAAGAGGATAAGGTAAAGTTACAGTGGAAGGACAATCACCCATAACATAATTATCAGAAGAAGTCCCCTTGCTGATATCTTAACTTTGAACTTTCACCAAAGAAAGTTAAGATAAATAAAACAGAATCCATGTGCAATTACTTTGTCCCTCAAGTCCCCAGATTGTAGCACATTATAATATTTCTTAACAGCACACAAGGCAATCTAAAGCCATCAAACTTATGTAACTCCTTAAACATTAGATGCATAGTATTTTTTACATTTCCATGTACATGCATATTAGCTTAAGTTAACCTCAAATTTTAAGTGGGTGCGTTTTAAGGATTAGAGTCAAAGGAGTACAGTAAAAATGGTGTTAGAGTGGCAATTGTTGTTTGCATAGGCCCACCAAAATATGAGAGGCATGGAAAGGAATAACCTTGGCCTAAATACAAAGAGATCCTACCCCTGAAGTTTCCTGGCAAAAGACCAGCTCTAGGCCTCAGGAAAGTTATTGTTCGCTCCAAGACATTGTCCATAGCGCCAACACACTTATCACACAGTCTCTGTTGTTGGTCTCATGTTTCTGTATTAAAGATTCTGGAATCTGCATGTCCTACATTGAAGTCATGATGTGGAGTGCCTTCTCGTTTCACCTCACCATGAAAGGGCAATGCAGGAAGCCCTGTCCTGTAAGCAGGTTGTTGTTGTTAAGTCTTCTCAGTGTTAAGGGAAGTCTCTTTTGAGCAGGACGATGTCTGAGCAGTGGTAGGGTCTTCCGTGGTAGAGGATTGCTTCCAGGTGATGTTATAGACAAACCTCACCATAAAGGGGCAATACAGCAAGCCCTGTCCAGTAAGCAGGTCATTGTTCTTGTTGTCTTCTCAGTGTTAAGGGGTGTCTCTTTTGAGTAGATCGATGTCAGAGCAGCTGTAGGGTCGTCCCTGGTACAGGAATGCCTCCGGGTGATGTTATATACAACCTTGGATGTTTTGTAAATGTCTTCTGTAGATCAAGGGGTAAATGGAGAATGCCCATTCTTCTGAGGCCTGTGCCAGGTCTTTATGTCAATGTTCAGGGTGTAAGGTCTCATTGCACTACAAGATTTGTGTGTTCCCATTTCTATTAGATAAGAACTTATTGGTATGTATAGTATTTTCCCATGTTAGTGTGCCTACGCAAACAAGATATAAAGCCACGTGGTGCTATCAGATATATGGGGGCATAAGAACATTTCCAACAAGACCCATGACTTGGTTCAAACATAAGTATTAAACTGAGGGATTCTTTCACACCAAATTCCATATTGAGCAGTTCACAAAGAAAAGATAAAAAACATGGGGGGGGGATCATCACTGTATAAGAAAGTATTTAGCAAAAGTTATAGCTGTCAAAGAAAACACCCATAAAATGTTGAAAAGATATGTGTCCTTTTTATGCCTTTTAAAATAGTTGGGTGGGTGTTAACTCTAGGGCACCACTTTGGTCTGTGACTTAGGACTCAACAGTACTTAAGTTAGAAAGGGTAAAAAAGGAATAATGATGATAGGAGTTAAAGAAGTTAAAGAGAAATATGAACTTATGAAGGGGTATGCAAAAGGGTAGAGTACAAAATGGACATTCTGCATACATAAAAATAATTCAATGATAGTGAGTACTATTAATGTTTCTTGTGAGAGTACTATTAATGTTTCTTGTGAGAGTACGATTAATGTTTCTTGTGAGAGTACTATTAATGTTTCTTGTGAGAGTACTATTAATGTTTCTTGTGCGCGCGGGGGCTATTGCCCCCGCGCGATTTTGAAAATGTAAACTGGACAGAGATTACCAGTGCAGCCAAACCTCCTCCTGCTAGACTCCCGGCTCCCAGGAAGGAGAGATCCTTCAAGAAGCTGGGAGACCAGAAGTTCAGAGCCCCACCCAGACCCTCCCTAAGGAGCCGCATGGATAGTGGGGGAAGGCCTAGGGTACCTTCAAGCTCCACCAAGGGACCCAACTCACTGGCTTGCCCAGGCGTGTGGCCCGGGGAAGCCCTGGAGATCTGGAGCAAGGCAGCAGAAGGGTTCTGGGGTTACCCAAGTCCCGCACCCCCCCTAGGCCTGGCCAAGCAGGCCTCCGGCATGGCGGGGGCCTGCCAAACCTCCTCCTGCTAGACTCCCCCTTTTTCCCTTTCTTCTCTTAAATTGACATTTATAGCCTCTAGAAGGTTGTTTTTTTTTTTGATGTATGCCCCCTATGTTGTTTCCTTCAAACAGAACCACTTAACTTGAATTACCTTGTTCTGCTGCATAAATTGAGGGGGGAAGTAATGGATGGTACCAAGACCAAAACACTCATATAAACAATGAGTAGAAATAAAAAAAATGATCAAACTTAAACACCAAATCCAAAGCCAACGACAACAGAATCAATATCTAATCTACAACAAGCTAGACACAGAGAGGACAACCTATACTAGTAGCTCAGGGAACAAAAGAAGAGGCTATGGGGTGCATGCTGGGAACAGGGTTGGAGGGTGGACAACATTGGTGGTGGGAATGCCTCTGATTCATTGTTACTATGTACTTAAAATATTACTGTGAAAAATTTGTAAACCACTTTGTTAAAAAGATTTATTTGAAAAAACATGAACAATCTGTCTAAATTGATGTTAACACAACTAGTAGTGTATTTTCCTTGCATGCAGCCTACTCAAGTTCATATCCTGAATCCCATATGGTTCCCTGAGGCAGGAGGAGTGACTACTGAGTGTAGAGCCAGGAGTAATTGCCAAGTGTAGTCCAAAAACTAAAGTAAAAAACAAATAAACAAAAAACACAGAATAGCAATAACAGCAGCAGCAGCAGCAGCAGCAGCAGCAGCAGCAACAAAACAAGACAGAGGGTAGGAATTTTCCTTCCATGTGGCCTACCAGGCTTTTATTACTCTTACAGTATATGGTTCTCTGAGGTTTGTCAATAGTTGATTCCCAGATGCAGAGCCAGGCTTAAAAGCACAGAGCACACAGAGCAGATGTGTGCCAGCCCAGGATGAACAAGTGTGTGCAGGTCCTGTGGAGAGCAAGCACATGGCCAGACTGTGCACCAATCAGTGAGCCCACTGCCCTGGAGCCCCTTCATTTACAGACAGACAGACTGCTGCCTTGTCGGAAGCACGGGATCTGCCTGAAGTCTTTGTGTAGCCACTGTGGCAGGCAGTAAGACGTGGTAGAATGTTCCAGGCTGCTGGCCCATTGGTGGATGTGTGGCAGTATGTATCTTCAGAGCCTGTACTTGTGAAACGGAGCCGGCTGTGGGGTTAGAAACCACTTGCCTGAACGTTGCATGTGCCAGTGGAATGAAACATGGGGTTTCATCTAGGTTTCGTGTGTGTACATACATTCCACCTCTAGGCATCCACAAAGCAAAAAACAGACTTCACCTACCTGTCTTTCCCTTACAGACATGAATTCCAGAAGCTGCAGAGAAAACAGCACAGGAAACTCTCTATGCAAGAAATGTGTTTCCTGTAGCCATGTTTTATTTTCTCTCTAGAGTCATATTATTTATGCTAACACTTTTCTATGACTAATATTTTCATTCCTAACCCCTCAAGCTCAGAGATGAGCATCACTGTGACGTCCCTTGGAAAATCACCCACTCCCCACCCTGCAATATTCAGTGTGGAAAACAAAATGTTGGCTCTGAAAAAAAATTATTATACACTAGGTGTGTATAATAATACTTTTCTAAATTTTATTTCAAAAAACATGGTTAGAGGATCAATTAACTAAAATAATTGATACATAATAAAATACAATAAAATTATTACTACAACCATTTCAGTTAACATGTTCATCTCATATTATTACCATAGATAGGAGGATGAACACATATGTATATGTTGAGAATATCTATGATATATTTTATTTGAAAATTCCAATATATAGCATTACTAAGTATAATCAACATGCTACATATTAGATCCCCAGAAATTATTCATCTACTACCTGGAAATTTGTTTCCTCTGACTAACAGTTCCTCCTTGGTCCCCAACCTCATAGTCAACATATTCCTCCAGACTTACAGATATTTTGACAAGAGAGGAAAAAGGTAGACTTCATCTTATATTTATTTTCACAGCTAATTTTTAATATTATTTTTTAAAATTTTATTAGTATATCTTGTATACTAAGAAATGCAAATAAATTAAGTTTATTTATAATGCATGTGCATAATGACTATTCTTCATGAAAATGTCTGAAAAACTTATAAAAATGATTACTAGAATACAATATATTATACCAAACTATAATATACCACAGGAACATATAAATGTATTTCTTAAAATGCAGATCTCTAAATACCTTATTTTTACATTTAAAATTATTTTTAGATGCCTATGCATTGGCTATCATAATTTTTCTAGAAAATTTGCTTTCATCATTCAAAACACTTAATATAAAATACCTGAATTCATTTTTACTTGTACTGTTTGATATATTATTTTGTTTCTTGGACTGTTTCTAATATCTAAAAAATGAAATCAACCAATCACATAAAGACAACCTTCATCAAACTGCCACTTTTAGACTCTGGTGAGTGATGACACTGAAAGAAAACTAAAATTACTCATGAATGAAAAGAACTGTCAGTTCTTTCAGTCCTAATGCCAAGTGCCTTTTTTCCCTATTTAATATAAACATTTATTGTTTTTGTAACTATTATAATAGGTATATCAATAACTGTTGCAATTCTCCCATGGCAGTGTGCATAAACTCAAGTGGTGCATTGACATATTCAGTGTCTTATGAACTCAGATGTCCAATTCTATGTCTACTTCACTCAACAAAGTTCCATTTTTTTCTTATTTCTTGAAAATAAAGTAAAATGTCTGCAGACATATTGTATAAATGCATAGTTTACAAGGGTTTAATTAAATACAATATAAGGCTGACCATCTTAAAATATAATATAGTATCACAATGTTATTTTCAAAATATATGAAAATAATTAAAAGATTTAAACATGATAGAATAAAATAAAATTAGAGAATGAGTATAACTGCATTCATCTTTTATTTCAGTTTCCTAGTCAATAGTCCTCCTTCCACACTTTTTTCCATTTATTCAGTTTTCCAGTCACTTGCCATTGATGTGAATGATGTCTATTTGAATCTATTCTCTCACCAATAAATTTTGATTTATGAAAAGAGCTTCTCTGATGATGCAAATCTACATATATTTCAAATATATCAAATGTAAGCCTACTCTATTGGTTAAGTATTTCAAAAGTAATATGTCATGGAAGTAAATATTTCTACAATTATTTTAAATGTATGGTGACCTCACTGATTTTTGTTCCATTTGTGAGTATTTCATTGTACTGTCTCTGAACATATTCATGTCTTATTAGATTTCAAAGAAGATCTTCATCTCTAATTCTATTTTACAAGAAAGGATGTAAAATTTCTATTTAATTAATTATGTCAACTTAATCTCAATAAGCCTTTATTCAGCTCAAGAAACCTAACTGTGTCTGAAGCCTTTTTCTTATAAATGAGCGCATTTACTATTTCTTTCATTTTCCCCTGCTGCTTCTTCTCAATAAAGTTAAATGTCCCCAGTCAATCACAGTTAAATAATTTCCTCCTAAGGTAGTCAGTATCAATCAATTATTATAAATTAAGACTGACAAGGAATAAACCAAGGATTGATGTCTGAGCCAAATTGAAACAAAGGGGGAGATTTAAATGGAAGTAGTTACAAATGGCAAACAGAGACCTTTATTACTAACATACCCAATATTTTATTATAAAACAAATTACTGTAATTATATATATATATGCACAGATACAAATATATAAAAAATGCAATAGGTTTCTTTTCACTCTTCAAAATCCTTCCAGGACCAGAAAGACAGTACAGCAGGTAAGTCACTTGTTTTGCATGGTGCCAGCATGGATTCAATCCTGGTACTCAATATGATTCCTCACTCATTGTCAGGATTGATCTCTGAACATAGAGCCAGAAATTACTTTTGAGAATAGCCAGATGTGTCTAGAAAGTAATATATACTACTTTCAGCTTGGTACTCTAATATAGTTTGTCAATTGGATGCAAACTTGCCTTTTTAAAAAAAATTTCCTGTAAAATATAACCACTTAGCCAACTGTTATCTTTTTTAATGCCATGTACTTATATACAAAATCAATAACCCTGGTAGTTGAGTTAAACTTATTTATCAAAATATATTGCTCTTTCATGAAAAGGTTTGCTGATTCTACTACCAAATTGTTTTATAGTTAAATAAAATGCTACTCTTTTCTTAAAAAAATATGACCAAATGAATAATGTACTGTTAGTTTGTCTGCCAAAGAATATATTTACAAACTATTTACTTTCTTGTATAAATGATGGACAAATTTAGTTCATTATTTGAAAAGTGTACTAAGATCTTAATTATGTTTTTACATGAACATAAATAAGATAACTATAGAGAAGGAACTTTTAATTTTACCTCAGATCAGTATCTTAATTGAGTTTTCATTTAAATTTAGTCAATGACATTTAGTGATACATGACAGATTCAAGTAATCTTTATGACAGAATCATAAGACTCAATTTTACAGAGATATAAATTAAATATATTTAGCATTTGAATTCAAATATTTTATGTGTCAACATGTTAACTGATTAATTTGACAAAAGGTCAAAATAAAAAAGGTTTAATAAATATTATGTTAAATATAAGTTATTGATTAGTTATGATCACACAAATAGTAATATTATAACTATTTTGTGTTAAACTACTTAATAATACCGACAGTTTATATTTTAATGTTTATACTTTCAAAAGAACAGGAGTGTTTCAAAGAAGTAGTAAAAATAACAGACACCACCTGTAAGATGAATAAAATTCATGTCAGTAAGCATAGGCCTTCCTCATTACCTCACTGCTACTATTTATACCTTGCCCAATATAATATATATCACATACAATTACATAAAACAGCATTTAATTCTGCCTGCTGTATTTAATAAAATTTACATAAAAAGAAAACTATTCAGAGGAGAAATCTAGGTTGATCATAAAGACATGAATATTGTTATTTTAATTAGAGAGAAAAGAAATCTGTGAAGGAAGATCATGTACTTTCCTTGAGAGAGCACAATACCTCTTGTTGACTTTTCTTAGCTTCTCATACTATTCTCGCTATGCAATAGCTTTCTGAATATTTCTTTTCTTTTTACCTATTTCCTCTATTTCTCCTAGACATATCAATAGGGCTATATGGAACTTCCTTAGTCTTAGAGAAATCTTTAGTCTAAACTGAGAACAATGATCTTCCCTTACCTGAAAGATGTGTCCAATTCTCCTCTGAGAGAGGTTCTTGCCAACAGGCTGCAACTTCTAGAATCCACTTCATCTACTCCCTATTGTCTTTACATATGGAGTGTTATACCATTAGGTGAAGTGAAAAGTGGAACTAGTCAAGAATTTCTACACACTGAAAAATCTGTCAAGATATTGTTTAATATATATTTAAGAAATCTAGTAGATTTGTATATGACAGTATATATGACATATGAGTAAGTTTTAAATATGCCAAATTATGATGAGATAGTATGATGTTGTATACACTAAAGTTAGAAATGTGGATACATTCACCAGAATATAAATTCATTGAATTGCTTGAAATACTATGAAACATTTTTTGATTAATCCATTTATTACAACTTGGAGCCATCCCCCTCCCTCAGAATAACAAACTCAAGTTGAGTGTCAGCACTTTTTAGATATCAGGCAGTGAAAATTAGCCAGGTTACTTTGCAATCCATTCTAGTTGACCATAAGACCTTGTAGAAATAATCATTTGGGTATGTATACAGCAAATAGCAGAATCCAACATTAGCAGAACCCAAATGAAAAATCAAAGAAAAGACTTTTAGACTTTTGAGCAATTATTCTTTGAAATCCGAGGCAGAATGTATGAAAGCATGAAGAATATTTTTTATATGATTGGATGCCTTTATATGAAATGGCATTTGACCCAACAAGCCATAAATTAAGAGTCTTAAGCAAATCAGCATCATTGGGGTGGAAACATGCAAGACTGTGCACCTTTGGCCTTGTGGAAAATGCCTTATTAACTAAAGCAGTCAGTGGAGAATTAAAATTATTTTCAGCAAAGGTTATTGAAAGAACTAGATAACCATATGGAAAAGAATGTATCTTAGACATACAACATCACAAAAACATGAACCTAAAATGTATCACAAACACAAATACAGAAAGCTTTTAGAAAACCAATTAAAGCCTGTATTGCTGCCTGGGATTAAGCAAAGTATTTTTCAGATACATAACTCAAATTATAATTTAAAAAGAAAAAATATGTATGATTTGAACTTGGCAAAACTTAGAGCTTAGTTATTGCGAAACACATAAATAAGAACATAAATTAAACAAGCCTCAGTCTGGGAAAACAATTTGTAATTTATTTGTTGAACTCCATTTAGATTGCATGCTGGGTGACATAAACAACAAACAGATATTTCTCGTAGTCTTGAAGGTTGAAAGAGTTAACATTGGAAAAGATAGGTTTAGTATTTGATGAAGACCATCTCTTACATGGAAGATATTTTTACTGTTAACTTAAGTGACAGAAGAGGTAAGATGTGAGTCTCTGTTGAGGGCACAAATCTTAATGTAAATCTGGTTGCCATGTGTTAATGACTTTACAAAGATTCCACCTCTAAATGACATCGCATTGGCTATGAGCACTTGAAAAATAAGCTACAGAGTCAGTGCCATATTCAACCTATTTCATAAATTATCCTAATTTTGTGAAATAATGTTTGTCTTTAAAAATTATTGTCCATAAAAAAGGAATGCTATTTTAGTATACTTTTTCTTTGTTAATCATAGCGAAGATGATCAAGAAACACAAACATCATCTTATTTTCTAAACTCATCAAAATGTCAAAATAATACTAGCTGTATAAAACCACACAATAAAGTATCCTTATTCATAAACACCCTGGAATTAACTTGTCATAGTATAGCTAAATTGAGCAAGTTACTGTGAATAGATAGTTATCTCAAATATAAGATCAATAATTCTCATTTATTCAAAATTTGTTATAGTAGAGTTGCACACTGTCACATAATATTCTCATCTATATGATTTAGCTACTCGCAACATGAAATGTGGATGATGAATTATAATGATATAACAGACACATAAAATATTTTAGGCTAATCCTTACTCTTTTATTGTTTTCTTTGTTAAAAAATCTTCTTAAAAGTTTCAGATCTTTCAAAGGCGGCTATTTGCTCCAATTGCCTAAAAAAGCATTGCTATTTCTTAGGACCCTTTTCACCTTTTCAAGGTGAAGAACTTTAGTGGACATTGTGTTTATTTGAGGCCCAGAGTCTGTTTTAGAAGTGGGAGAATTTAACAATCACTCCTGATTGGCTTCTCTTCTACAGAACTCACAGTGAAATCAATGCTGAATGACCACAGAACTTACACCAAGCTGGCAGGAGCAATCTCGTGGGCTGAGATGGGACAGCGTGAGTTCTTTCAGATCTGTTGTTGCCAGCTGTGTAGAAGCGCACTTCCTATGGCTGACTGTTATCCCTGAAGCCTTTAGAAAGTGTGAATATAGGACTACAATGAATTGAAACCTTCTATTTGAACTGATGTCCTGGAAACTTAGGTATACTAAATTTGGGTCAGATTTTTTTGACTTTTCGAAAGGCTCAAATTAAACAAAAGCTATTTTTTTTTGTATTCATGTATTTGTATTAATACTGACATGGTTTTGGATCTCTGTATACTGTCCATTTTAAGCTAGTTTTCACATAAATCATATATAGCATTTTTCCCTGAGAAATTAAATGAAGGGACTATTGACATAATCTCATTTCACCACCTATTTATTTGAAATTTCAAACCATCTCCCCCATGACTCATGATCAACAGGAATATATAATAACACCATGAATGGAAAGAAGAGCGGAAATACTGATATGTTTGCCACACTGGATAACTTTGCTTGCAAGACTACTGAAATAATCCTTGATGTTCATATTGCTGTTATTTTTATATTTTAATTGTTAATAAACTTCTAATAATTGAATTTAAAGAGAAAATTGATATTAAATATAGAAAACAGAAAATATATGTTTTGTGAATGCAGTACAATATGTCTGCAAATTATTGTTGCAAGCACATTAAAAATGTATACTTTTGTACATTTTGAAGTGGCCAAAAGAACAGATTAGGGGTATATGTAGGTATCATATTACTTAAGAAATATTGTTCTAAAACTGGAGACATGATGCAGATGTAAGATCCTTGCTTTAATGTGGCCAACCCTATGCCGAGTTTTTTTCACACACATGATTCCTGACCACTTCCAGCAGTTACCCTTGAGTGGTACCTTTGTGTGAAATGTATGTCCCAATATCCATTGAAAAACAAAATTTTACTTAAAGGAGACAAGTCTTTTTAGAATATAGACATCCATCAATACCTTTGTCAGGAAATTCTATAAGTCATTTTATAGGGTATTGTGAAATTGTTTTTATTTTGTATATTTACATTTTATATTTATTTTTATTGTGTAAATCCTTGCAATAACCAGTCACTTAATACTACATCTAGCAGGGGTCTCAAACTCGCAGCCCACGGGCCGCAAACAGCCCTCTGTACAACATTTTGTGGCCCTGCCCTAAAAGAATCTTTTTTTGTTTTGTTTTGTTTTAGTCGTTTGGGTCACACACACACACACACACACACACACACACACACACACACACACACAATGTTCAAGGCTTATTACTGACTTTGCACTCAAGGATCACCCTGACTTTGCCTCCTGCGGCCCCCAGGTAAATTGAGTTTGAGACCCCTGTAGTATTGTAATTGGAGAATAAATTTAGTCCTGATGTTCTATTTTCTTGAGTCAGATATTAAATATTTTAATACAAAATTCAAATGCTTAAGAAATCAAATTTAGGGCCTGAGAGATAGCATAGAAGTAGGGCAAACGTTTGCCTTGCATCCAGAAGGATGGTGGTATGAATCCTGACATCCCACATGGTCTCCCAAGCCTGCCTGGAGCGATTTTTGAGTACAGAGCCAGAAGTAACCCCTGAGTATTGTCGGGTGTGACCCAAAAACAAAAACAAAAACAAAAAAGTCAAATTTACTGTAAAGTTTGGAAAAGGCTCTGTGTTTCTCTCCAAGGGCCAAACCTGTTCTTTGAGCCATATATAACACTTATCTTTCAAAGCCAAATGAAGACTATGTATGATTCCTGGTTGTTTCCCTCAGCCATCTGCCTGCTCCTGTGTCTGGACTAGTTCCTGCACCATTGTTTGTGTGTGTGTGTGTGTGTGTGTGTGTGTGTGTGTGTGTGTGTGTGTGTGTGTGTGAAATGCTTATGTTCTTATTCAGGGAAATGTGTCCCCTTATTGGTACTTGATGCTTCATAATCTGCCATAGGGCCTCTCTAGGGCCATACTCCAATGGCTTTCTGTCTTTTATTCCCTTTGTTCTGGACAAGAGCCTGTGCTGTATGCCTTTATATGAGTGTTGGTGAGGAGAGAACAAAGAAGATAAAGCCCTTATTTCATAATACTAACTACAAAATAGCCTGCTAAATGTTTGCTAATATTTTCTACTTTCTCCCATCCCCCAGCCATCCTATTAGCTATAAATTACCTGCTGTTTCCTCTTTCTACTTCCACTACAACAGTATGATTTTTTTGATCAGTTGTGAAATTTTAGTTGCTTCTGAGAAATCTCTTGCAGCTGCAAAAACAATTAGTGTGTTAGGTGGATATATTTTCAACTATCAATAAAGATATACAGTTTTGGAAGAGAGGGTAAATATAGCAATACTATTTCTTGTATTCTAGCAATATGAAGAACATACACATGCTTCTTTCTCAATTTTATAAATATAAAGACAGAGCTCTCATTTCATAATGAGGGTTATGTTTGATCCTATGCTTCCAAGATGATCAAGAACTATGATGTACTTCTATAAAGAACAATTTAAGAGTGCTTGGGGGAGAGCTCATTGGTTGGATGAGTCCTGCATTATTGGTCTTTGACACTCCACATTCAGAGCACATACAAAGAAGCAAAGACCACTGTGGTCCTGAGCAAGACCACAGATTGTGAGATCTCCTGAAGATCATTATTAAAAAGTGTGAGCTCAACAGCCAAATATAAGTGGTTACCTGATTATAGCAACAATGACAACTACAGGAGAAAGTTGAAGAGAAAGCAATCAGGGTACATACAATCAGTTGTTTGAAGCTTTGCTTATTAAAATTTGAGCAAAATGACTGATCTAATCTCACTTTTACATAGTTTAAATCTGATCTAGATTATAAAAAAAAGATACATGAATAAATTTAAATTTCACAAAATATTATCAGCCTATAGCTATATTACTTTAAATTATAAAGCATGATAGTTTGATTTTGAAATATTGTGAAAGCATCATCTTAAATATTAAATTTTAAAAGATTAAAATATTGAGCCAGAGCAGGGGCACAGCAGTAGGGGGTTTACCTTGCACGTGCCGACCTAGGACAGATAGGGGTTTGGTCTCCTGACATCCCATACAGTCCCCCAAGCCAAGAGCGATTCCTGAACGCTTAGCCAAGAGTGACCCCTGAGCGACACCAGGTATGCCCCCCGAAAATAAAAGATTAAAATATTAAATACAGGTGAGAGAGTTGCTGTTTTCCCTAAAGTCCCACGGAAAAATTATGACAAGCTTATAAATTTATATGCATATAAATTTATATTTCCATAATTGTATAGTTTTATATTCATCCCAATACTGCTCAGAACGACTCTCTTCCATGCTTTCCCTTCCCTAATCCTGATATCTGTTATCTTCTAGTGGCTTAGAACTATCTCATTTTAGGAGCTGGAGCAGTGGTGCAAGCCATAAGGCGCCTGCCCTGTGTGCATGCTAGCTAGCCTAGCATCCCATATGGTCCTGCAAGCCAGGACCAATTTCTGAGAGCATAGCCAGGGGTAACCTCTTAGCATCACTGGGTGTGGCCCCAAAACAAACAAACAAAAAGAACTATCTCATTTTAGTCTTAGTTTAGATAACCTTCTTCCTGTCTGTAATTCCCTATGTTATTCATTTGTGCAGAAGGATATTTTTGCATCTGCAAATATTCTATTAGTCAAAATAAGGAAGTTTAAATTAATTCAAGAAAAGGGATCTTATTCCGTATTGGAAATCCAAGGGAGGTTCTAAGCTGTTTCATTATAAGCAGTACTTGGAGAAATTTGTATCAAGGGGATAATTGCACTTGTGTTGGAACTTATGTGTTAGTTCACATTTTTTTTTAGTTAGAAGTGTTGAGGTCCAGGAAGATAATATAGGAAATAAGACACTGTCTTGCATAAGGCAAACCCTAGTTGCATTGCATGAGGCTTACCTTCATATTGCCAGGAGTAATTCCTCAGTAAGCCTTGAGAACTTCCAGTAAGTCCCCCCAACAACAACAACAACAACAACAACAACAACAACAACAACAAATATATATATATACTCAGAGAGCTGCAAATGTTTCTTTCCTTGTCACAACAAAGGAGATCAGTGTGTAACCATTCCTATTCACCAATCTGAAGTCAGACAATAAGTTTTCTTTCATAATTTTTTAAAGGGATTGGGCCAGACTATAAGAGTCATTTGATTGAGGCTGCTGACTTTCTACTTACTCACCTAAATGTTTCAATACAGAAATTATGGAGAGGATGGAGTCTTTTTTATCCAAAGTTGACTCCAAAATTTTGTTTCCAAATAAGGTCACATTTATATAAATACCATTTGTTAGAACTTGAATTTATGATTTGGGGTTTGTCCTTCCATTCAGTCCAGTACAAGCAAGACAAAATTATCTTTTAAATTACAAAGTCAAATTAACAATTATGTCTCACTAACTTAAATACTTATATCTAAAATCCTTATTTTGAAACAATTGCCTACATGATTTAAAATTGTATCAAATAAAAGTTTGCTCTTTTTATTATGATTCTGAATTTTTTTCATATTTTGATAAGGTTCATTGTATAAACATTGTTAAAACTGATTTTTCTAGAGGAGCTAAAGAACTACATTGGGTAGTACTTGCCTTTTACCTTGCTAGGAGTGATTCCTCAGTACAGAGCCAGAAACTAGCCCTGAACAACACAAGTTGTAGCCCATGTCCTCTAATATTTTTTTTCCTCTTTTAATATATTTGTTTAAGCACCATGATTTCAAATGTGTTTTTAGTTGGGTTTCAGTCATAAAAAGTAGACCCCCATTCATCAGTGCAATCTTTCTGCTATCAATGCCCCCCCATTCTTCTCCCCCACTCCCTGCCTGTCTTCAAAACAGGTATTCTATTTCTCTCACTCACTACTATTATCATGGTAGTTGTTGGCATAGTGATTTATCTAACTGCACTCATTCATCTTTGTGGTAAGCTTCAGATCATGGGCTATCTTATCATTGTACATTTTCATCAGACAATGTGAAAACGTGAAATAATTGTTCTTTTAAAATGAGTGCTGGCCCAGCACTAACTTATATATAATAATTCCATAAAACAAATAAAATTTTAATTATGCATTAATATTCTCTTGCTTTGATTCAGTATCTCTACTTCAAATCAGAAAGCAAATTTTATTTGTCCTTTTACTCTCACTTCACTTAGCTCTATTTCTACTCAAATTAAAATGAACTGAAAAAGTCCATATTTTCTTAAATTTGTATAGTATTACATTGTGAATATGTACCAAAACTTCATCCATGAATTTGTTGGACATTTGAATTGCTTCCATGTCCAAGCATCCTGCAATGTACTACCGTGAATTTAAGTTGCATATATACATCGTTTTAAATGATTGTCCTGTGTGTCTATATATGTATGTATGTTCTTGGTGTAAATATACTGAAGTGAATATTCTAGGTCATGAGAAACTTGAATATAAAGACAAAAAGTATGAACATGTTATCTTAAGAAAATTATAAAATAGGTTGAAATGAAAATCTGAAAGTAATTTTATTTCTTTATACTATCAAATTCATTTTATCAACTTTAGTTCATGGAAAAAATGAATAATTAAATGTTCTTACAAAGTTATATTATTTATATAATATGATTTTAAAACCAGCTTAAAATTTATGTGTGTATTAAAGGAACTTTTTAATTGAAATTTATTTACAATAAAGTGAGGAGACCATAGATTAGACATTTGGAGTCAAGAGAAAACAGAGGCTTCCCCTGAACGCATGTCAATCAAAAAAGAAACATAGAGGAAAGCAAATGAGATACATGTCCAAGGGAGATTGAGTTTTTAAGAGAAAAACAAAGGCAAATTTATTTAAGTATCATACATAATATCATATATAATGGCTATATAATGGTTATATAAAATGGTTTATCATTTTTAAATCTATATGCAACTTATTTCCTCATATATATGCATATCATATAGCACATTAAGTTAATGATTAAAAATTTAGAGTTTTGTTTATATTATTATTATTATTATTTATTTGTATTTGTGGATCACTTTTAGCAATAGGAAGGGTTTACTCTTGGCACTGCTCTTAAGGGTCATACTCAGCAGGTCTTAAGATTCTGATAAATTAAACCCAGGTTTGCCAAGTGAAAGGCAAATACTCTCCCCGCTATAATGTCACTATAGCCTCACTAAAAGTCTAGTCCTATACTATATAATTGGTCCCTTTGTCCTAATGTTCCCAACCCTATCATCCTCCAATAGTCAGAAATTGTCGTAGTATATATATATATATATATATATATATATATATATATGTTTAATTTTATTTCTTTCATTTATTGTCTTTATTTGATCTAAAATATTGTGAATTTTTTTATATTGCTCTGTTTGACATTGGTGTTTTAAGGGTAGACAAGGTCAGTGTATTGTCACTGGTCATACAGTTACTGAGAAAAGGATACTAATCAATGTGTGAATGGTGTATGATCACTATAAATTATAAAATGAACACTTCATATTCATTACCTTAGTGGCATGAACTTTAGGTCTAAGAGAGAAAAACATTACATGTTTGTCAGTTAGTCAGCCTCTCCTTTTGTCTCTGTTTTTCTGTATATTGAAATCTGTTGCTAGGAAATAGTGACTTCAGTTATCATATATTTTTGTGTAAGCATCCAGTTGAGGAGTCTTTGTTGTGCCCTAAATTATTATGGATGCTTGAAGTAAAAGATATGTGGAATGTAATTAATTTGTTATATATATGCAAAAGGACAGAGCTGTTGTGAATATACCTTCAAATATTGCAGGTTTAGGTATGGTAAAACTATGAAAGACAAAATCCTGATCTTATATCTGATTGTCACTGCCAAATACCTCACTAGGACATTTGTGGCTCAGTGAACTTTATGACATTCATTTTCTCTGCATTCAGGAAGTTTGTAGACATTCTAATGATGAATTGAAAAAAGTACATATAACCACAGGGCTTTACATCTGAATTGCGTTATTCAATAATAACCATTTTGGGAAACCTGAGAGGTATCAATTATGCAAAAATCATAACATAATTATATTTATTATAATGTTACTATTTGGGGAGATTACCAAAACAGACAGGCATTACTCCTGACTCTGTACTCAGAAATGTACTCCTGGTGGTGCTTAACAAACACTTTTAAGATAAGTATTCTACCCACCTTACAAAAATTTTGACCACATTGTTACTATTGGGGAGGGGGTTGGGCCACATCCTGTGACGCTCTGGGGTTACTCCTCTCTATTTTCTCAGAAATTGCTTCTGGCTTGGGAGACCATATGGGACGTGGGGAGATAGAACTGCGGTCTGTCCTAGGTCAGCGCGTAACATTCAATCTCATGTTCTTTAGGAAGAAAATCTCATCCAGTTCTAGTTTGTCCTTTTTCCATTATCTACCCTTTTTTAACGCCAATTTACAAACGACAATAGAATCTTATATTTTTATTCCTTCTTAGGTCTTTCACTTCAAATGATGCCTATAGTTGCATAATTGATCAGAGTAGAAAATAGGTTGACAAAAATAATCTACTGAAATTATGCCTGCCCAGTGGGGCCCGACAGTAAGAAATTGTGAGTGCTGCTGTGTGCTGTGTGTGTCTGAACCTCTTGGAAGTGGGGGCCAAAAAGAGGCTCCAGAAAACTAGCTCTCCCAGAGGCTCATTCAAGTGCGGGAACACCAAGGAACTACTTCATAATGTGAAAACCAGCTATAAGCAGTACTTTGCAGAAGTTAAGTTCCCTGTTTGTGACATCAGGCTGGGAAAATCTATGGAACTACACCTGCCCAGTGGGGCTCAACCATGAGAAATTGTGAGTGCTGCCTGTGTGTGTCTGTCTCCTGTCCTGTCACCTGAACCTCTTGAAAGGGAGCCGAAAAGAGGCTCCAGCTTCACTATGCGGCCTTGCGCTCTTTCTAAGGAAAGAACGCCATTGAAACAAAAAAAAAAAAATCACACTAAGAACTGTGCTAGATTACTGAAGCCCAGCATTTCTCCCCAGACTGTCTTCTCTGCTGCGTGATCAGGCCTAAGATTTGATCCTGTGTGAGGCTTCATCCACAAAGGACACCTCTTCCTTGGAGGCAAGTCAACCCACCCATAAAAGGCAGAGCCAGAGGAGCATGTCTGCATATATCATTTAGCAAATGAATACCACCACAACACGTAGAAAAACCCACAATACAAGTGTGACAATGGGGAAACAACGCAGGCCAGCATCAGACATAGAGAATAAAGCTGACAGTTCTGATGACCAGAAAATGACCAACCAACTAATCAAATTTTCGGAGTTTAGACAAGCAATAAGGAAGATGGTCAAACAACTCAAAGAAACGATGGATCGAGTTGAACAGAACAATAATAAGAACCAAGAAAATATGAAGACAAATCACAGAACTCCAAACTGAAATAGCAGTTCAAATAACAGGCCTGAAAAAAATCAGTAAATGAATAGAATGACAAAATGGATAAGCTCTACACCAGGGTAACAGAAGCTGAGAATAGAATTGGTGCTATGGAAGATGAGATAAATAACAACTCCATACAGCAGGAGAGATTGGAAAAAAAACCTAAATCAAATGAACAGACAATGGAAAAATTAGTCAAAGAATGGGAACAGATAAAAATAGAACTTTATGATAAGCTCAACAGAAACAACTTAAGAATAATTGGAGTCCCAAAAACCAAGGAAGAAAATTTCCAGGAAGAATCAATGGTCAAGAACATAATTAAAGAGAAATTTCCAGAGCTGAAGAATATATGCTATCAAATCCTGCATTCCCAAAGAGTACCAATCAAAAGAGACCCCAGAAAAATACCCCAAGACACATCATAGTCACAATGACGAATCCCACAGATAGAGATAGAATTCTGAAAACAGCAAGATCAAAAAGGAAAATTACATACAAGCGAGCATCCAGACCTGTCACCAGAAACACTGAAGGCCAGAAAGCAGTAGTGGGACATAGTGACAAAACTCAATGAAATGAATGTTTCACCTAGAATACTGTACCCAGCAAAACTCACTTTCCGGTTTGATGAAGAATACATGGTTTCACAGACAAAAAATAGCTCAGAAACTTTACAGACTCAAAACCAGTCTTAAGAGAAAAACTGAAAGAGCTAATTTAAGACAAGACTGACCAAAAGACACACCAAATTTCGATATAAAAATGGCATTAAATCCCTGGACAATTTATTCTCTCAGAGTCAATGGACTAAATGCACCAGTTAAGACACAGAGTGGCCAAATGGATCAAAAAACTCAATCCAACCTTCTGCTGCCTACAAGAAATGCACCTGAATAGTCAGAACAAACATAGACTCAAAATAAAAGGCTGGAGGAAAATTATCCAAGCAAACAACACTCATAAAAAAGCTGTAGTGGCCATACTAATATCAGATGATGCAAACTTTATACCCAGGAAGGTAAAATGCAAATGGATTAAAGACCTTGATATCAAACCCCAAACCATAAGATATATAGAACAACACATAGGCAAAACATTTCAGGACTTTGAGACTAAAGGCATCTTCAAGGAGGAAACTGTACGCTCCAAGCAAGTGAAAGCAGAGATTAACAGATGGGAATATATTAAGCTAAGAAGCTTCTGCACCTCAAAGGAAATAGCGCCCAGGATACAAGAGCCACCCACTGAGTGGGAGAAACTATTCACCCAATACCCATCAGATAAGGGGCTAATCTCCAAAATATACAAGGCACTGACAGAAATTTACAACAAAAAATCATCTAATCCCATCAAAAATATTGGGAGAAGAAATGGACAGACAGTTTGACAAAGAAGAAATACAAATGGCCAAAAGACTCATGAAAAAATGCTCCACATCACTAATCATCAGGGAGATGCAAATCAAAACAACTATGAGGTATCACCTCACACCAGAGATTGGCACACATCACAAAGAATGAGAATAAACAGTATTGGCGGGGATGTGGAGAGAAAAGAACTCTTATCCACTGCTGGTGAAGGAATGCCACCTAGTTCAATCTTTATGGAAAGCGATATGGAGATTCCTCCAAAAACTGGAAATCGAGCTCCCATATGGCCCAGCTATACCACTCCTAGGAATATACCCTAGGAACACAAAAATACAATACAAATATCCCTTCCTTACACCTATATTCATTGCAGCACTATTTACCATAGCAAGACTCTGGAAACAACCAAGATGCCCTTCAACAGACGAATGGCTAAAGAAACTGTGGTACATATACACAATGAAATATTATGCAGCTGTAAGGAGAGATGAAGTAATGAAATTTTCCTATACATAGATGTACATGGAATCTATTATGCTTATGCTGAGTGAAATAAGTCAGAGAGACAGAGAGAGAGACAGAGAGAGAGATGCAGAATGGGTTACTCATCTATGGGTTTTAAGAAAAATGAAAGACATTCTTGCAATAATAATTTTTAGACACAAAAGAGAAAAGAGCTGGAAGTTCCAGCTCACCTCATGAAGCTCACCACAAAGAGTGATGAGTTTAGTTAGAGAGATAACTACATTCTGAACTGTCCTAATAATAAGAATGTATGAGGGAAATGGAAAGACTGTCTAGAGTACAGGCAGGGGTGGGGTTTGGAGGAGGGAGATTTGAGACATTGGTGATGGGAATGTTGCACTGGTGATGGGTGGTGTTTTTTTACATGACTGAAACCCAAACACAATCATATATATAATCAAGTTGTTTAAATAAAATAAAATATACGAAAAATAATCTACTGATAATATTTTATATGTATTAAGCTCCCATTTCTTTTTTTTTTTTTGTCTTAGTCTCTACAAACAGAACAGTGTTCTGAAAGGCTCTGCTGTTGGGACAAGTTGTATTTCTCACCCTCTCCTTTCACACTTAATGGACATGTTTTTAAATTCTTTGACTTTTTCTAAAGCCAGAGAATCTTGACAACCATTGGCATTTCATTTTCTTTTATTTAAAGAAATAAATTAGACCCAAGTTGTTTTCAGTTGCTGAGTGCTTTTTTGAGCGTTTGCAGGGTAAAGTCCTGGATATTCTCAGGGAACTATATGTTGCTTGGAATCAAAGCCAGGCTCCAGCACATAAAACATGGGCTTCAGCCTTTTGAACTATTTCCCCATCCTTCAGATGTTAAACTTTAATACTCTACTGCATTTAATTGGGACAAGAGTGGCTAAATGTAAATTTTAGTTGTAAAAATATCCTTATACTACCACCAACTGCCTTCATTTTGAGAGTAATTTTCTTGCTACTTTTTAGTAGCAATGAGAATTGATCATTTGATACCACAAAGGTCAGTTTCTTTTTCTATTCTGTGTAAGAGCTTTTTATCTTACTTTTTAAGAAAAAGCATTTTCATAGATAATTAGTTTTAAACTGAAAAATCTGTTTTTTTATCTAAAGGATGTTAGATCATATACAAAATAGTTTAATACAATAATCACTTTATGTTTATATATTCAAAATCCAAAGATTTTATAGAACAGATACTTTCCTAAATAGTACTTTATTTGACATTTAGTAATCTAAGAACTTTCATTTTTGAAACCTGACATAGCCCAAAAATAATCAATATTTCTAGATTAGTGAAAATAGCTAAGTCTCAAATTGAAAAGCAATGCTATTATGAAAATGCCTTTTCTTCAATTTTTTTGCAAATAAAAATAACAGAGGAATAAGATATACAGAAAAATAACAGATGCTTAAACAAACATATCATGCTTTACTAAAAATTAATTATAAAATAGTGCCACAAAATATGAATCAGATAACCACTGCATGTAAAATAAACTATAAATGAATTACTGCGATATAAAGAAATCAGAAAATACCTGTTATTCAGTGAGTTTACTCCTGGCTATGAGCTCAGAAATCGCTACTGGCTTGGGAGATCATATGGGACCCTGTGAGATCAAACCGCAGTCTGTACTAGGCTAGCGAGGGCAAGGCAGACACCTAACCCCTCATGCCACCACGCTGGCATTGATATAAAAATCTTATTATAATTTTAACATGTTTCTGTGGCTATGTGCATCTATATTAAATAACTACATATTACAAAAACATATTTGTAATGTGTACTTGTAAGTAATAAGATATTGATAGTGTTGTGATATTAATTGAATATTTAAAGTACAATATCATTTTTTCCTAACTGAAAAAACTCAGGGTATAGTAGCTCGTATAAATTGTAATATTTTAACTAAAACAATAAAGCTTTATTATTTTTAAGAAATGAGTTACGCTAAAGTACCTTAACATAAAATTGCTATCAAAAGCACAAAATTATTAAGCATAGTCAAACTTCAGATTCAAAATAGAAAAATATTCAGAAACATGTTATTTCCTAGACAAAATAACTCTATATAACAAACCAATCCCAGTTAATTTTCTGCATGTTTCTGATAATCTATTTTCAGAGAAATTACAGAATTTAGTATTACTCCCTTTGGTTATCAGTTGGTTTTAAAATAATAAAAATATTTTCAATACTGTAATCTTGACTAAAATTTTATATAAACATTCTTTATAATTGTTTGCACCAATAAATAATTCAGGTGGTTCAAAGAGATAAACGTAAAGTCTTATACTCCTTGCAAATGGCTCTGGCTGATGCCGTGGGTTTAATGCTTGGAATCACTTACAGTCTCTGAAGAACCAAGAGTGGCCACTACTGAGCAGAATCAAGAATAGCCCATAGCACCAGAAAGGGCCTAACTCACCAAGTAAAAGAAAAAATATCTGGAGAATCACATGTACCAGTTAAGTATATAAAATATGAATTGCTATAACACATATTATCCTATTTATTTATAAATTTATAATCCACAATTACAGAATAATATTTTTATAATCTATGTGATAAAATAGCAATATTTGAAATATATTATGATTATAAAATAAAAGGGTAACAGAGACCCACTTATGAGCTGTCTGATGAAAGGGATAACATTATAAAATCATATTTAAAATTTTATGCTTACAAAACCTTACTTTCAATTAAAACCTTCATTTTCTAGCAAAAGAAATAATTAGAAGTTCATCTTGTAGAACAAGAAGATAAAATCTATAGGATCACAGCTAAATTACTTGTTCAGCAATAACAAAAACAATTAAATTAATACAAATAGAAATATTTTACAAGGGAGTAACTCCAATTGTTTCATAATCATATATAACAAAACTGGTTGTTTTAATTGCTACATACTTCTATAACTGTATAACTTAAAAACTATAATTATTTTATAAGAATTAGAAGATATATCACTGTAAATACTTTTTGAATGTCTGAACTATTTTACAGTAACTTTGAGAATATGAAGAACTAAAAAATTGAACAGCCTTGAAGAAACACTATACAAATAGACTCCTCTCAGAAGGGCCTTTGATGGATAGATATTGGGCAAAAGGGAATTTGAGATTGTATTCCCTGGCAAGTAATTGGAATAAAGCAATTTTATACTGCCAGATAAATATTGACCTCTATGTGCTAACAGACAGTGAAACTTGGAATAGAATTGACCTTCTCTTGTGGAAATTGAATAGTCTGGCCAGGATGTGTACCTGAATGAAAGGCTATCTGAACTGTTTCTGTCATATTAGAATGAGTGTCTATAGTCAGGATAAAGAGCTTCTGAAAGTAGGTTCCAAACTCCATTCTACAGATACAAGGGGAACTTATTATTTAAAAATCCTTTACATGTCACATAGTAACAACTCTTCTACATATAGATTTTAAGTATACTTTTACTCTATTCTTTTAAATAAGTGATAAAAGTACTTAACATTCAAAATATTTTATTTTTATAACTTTATAATCCAGTAAAAGTTTAAAATTGAAAATCAAGGAAGATTTACAAGTCTAATTGTAGGTTTTGTATGTAAAATAGTAACCCAAAATACAAAATAAAACCAAATTAAAAACATATTTATTATATTTTAATACAGTTATAAATTATAAACTATAATACAATCATAAATAATAATATTATTATTTACAATTACAAAATTATAACTTTTTGTTTTACTAGCTATAATTATAACCAGTAAATATGTTTTTTGGTTCATTGAAATATTTTCTATTAATAGCAAATATTTATGTGATTGTTCTATAGCATAAGAACATAAAATTTATTTCTAAAATATATTTCCAATAACTTAGTAAATATCTCTTTAAGCTTCTGCACCTCAAAAGAAATAGTGCGGAGTAAGAAATGGCTGACTGTGGGGACTGCCAGGTAAAGTGCTGATTGCTTCACCTGCAGAGTCTCCGCCCTACTGTGCTTCTTCTGAGGAAACTGAGGACCTCAAGGGAGCCCTGTCCTATGCTTCTCTCTCTTTTCTGAATCCTTGAAGCTCTCCTCAGAGCCCTGGGAAGCAAACCCCCCAAAAAACTTCAGTCTGAAGCTACCCAGCAAGTGAGTGAGTGAGTGAGTAAGAAATGGCTGACTATGGGGACTGCCAGGTAAAGTGCTGATTGCTTCACCAGCGGAGTCTCCAACCTGTTGTGCTTCTTCTGAGGAAAGTGAAAAGGGAGCCCTGTCCTGTGCTCTCTGTCTTTTCTGAATCCTTGAAGCTCTCCTCAGAGCCCTGGGAAGCGAACCTCCAAAAAACTACATTCTGAAGCTACCCAGCTAGTGAGCGAGTGAGTAAGAAATGGCTGACTTTACAAGCCCAGAAAGGGGAAGCCTCTGAACTCTGCTGGAACTCAGATGCCAGCAACCCTATCTGCCTATCTTTTGTGCTGTGCTCCATTTTTGGCCTGATTTTATCCTGTGTGTGGCTTATCTGCAGTAGGCTCAGCTTCCTTGGAGCCTTCCCTGGAGGTGAGTTTACAAGCCCATAAAAGGTGGAGCCAGTGGAGCACGGCCACTCCACTTAACTTCCTGGCTGTACACATCATTTAGCCAATGAATAAAACCACAACACATAGAAAACCCCAGAATACAAGTGTGACAATGGGAAAACAACGCAGGCCAGTGCCAGGCATAGAGAATGACAATGGCAACTCTGGTGACTTGAACATGACCAACCAACTAGTCAGCCTCTCATATAAGGAGTTTAGAGTCGCAATATGGAAGATGTTCAAAGAACTCAAAGAAAGTATAGAAGAGAACACTAATAAGAATCAAGAGAATATGAAGATAGAAATCAGAAAACTCCAAACTGAAATTTCAGGTCAAATAACAGGTCTGAAAAACTCAGTAGATGAATTGAAGAAAAACATGGTTGAGCTTTCCCATGGGTTAACAGCAGCTGAGGATAGAATTAGTACACTGGAAGATGAGATGAATAACAATTCCATACATCAGAAGAAATTGGAAAAATGTCATAAAGCAAACGATCAAACAATGGAAAAATTACTCAAAGAATGGGAACAGATGAAAATAGAAGTCTATGATAAGCTCAACAGAAACTACTTAAGAATCATTGGAGTCCCAGAGACCCAGGAAAAAAATCTCCAGGAAGAATCAATGGTCAAGAACATCATTAAAGAGAAACTACCAGAGCTAATGAATACATGCGATCAAATCCTGCATGCCTGAAGAGTACCAAATAAAAAAGACTGCAGAAAAAACACCCAAGACAAATCTGAAAAATAATATCAATAAGAACACAATAATTGTGGGAGACTCAACACGGCATTGTCAACACTTGACAGGTCAACCAGACTGAAACCCAACAAGAATATACTAGACCTGAAAAGAGAAATGGAAGAGGCCTAGTAGATATATACAGGACATTCCACCCCCAGAAGCCCGGATACACATTCTTCTCTAATGTACATGGGACATTCTCCAGGATTGACTACATGTTATACGCCCATAATATCAAGAGGATAGAAATTTTGCAGGCTCCAAGAAATAAGAGAGGACACACGAAAATGGAAAGACTTATCCTGGTCATGGAGTGGCAGGATTAACATCATTAAAATGGCAATACTCCCCAAAGCATTGTACAGATTTAATGTGATCCCTCTAAAGCCGGGAATCTTAAACTTTTTAAACAGGGGGCCAGTTCACTCTCCCTCAGACCATTGGAGGGTCTGACTATAGTAAAAACAAAACTTATGAACGAATTCTTATGCACACTGCATATATCTTATATTGCAATTATGAGCCATAGTTTGAGGACCACTGCTCTTAAGATACCCATGACATTCTTCAAAGAAGTGGATCAGGCACTTTTGAAATTTATTTGGAACAATAAACACCCTAGGATAGATAAAGCAATCATTGGGAAAAAGAATATGGGAGGAATTACTTTCCCCAACTTTAAACTGTACTACAAAGAAATAGTTATCAAAACAGCATGGTATTAGAATAAAGCCAGGCCCTCAGATCAGAGGAATAGGCTTGAATACTCAGAGAATGTTCCTCAGACATACAATCACCTAATTTTTGATAAAGGAGCAAGAAATCCTAAATGGAGCAAAGAAAGCCTCTTCAACAAGTGGTGTTGGCACAACTGCCTAGCCACTTGCAAAGAAATAAACTTAGACCCCCAGCTAACATCATGTATGAAGGTTAAATCTAAATGGATGAAAGACCTCGATGTCAAACCCGAAACCATAAGATATATAGAACAACACGTAGGTAAAACACTCCAGGACTTTGAGACTAAAGACAAATTCAAAGAGGAAGCTGTAAGCTCCAAGCAAGTGAAAGCAGAGATTAACAGATAGGAATATATTAAACTTCTGCACCTCAAAGGAAATAGCACCCAGGATACAAGAGCCCCCCACTAAGTGGGAGAAACTATTCACCCAATACCCATCAGACAAGGGGCTAATCTCCAAAATATACAAGGCACCGACAGAACTTTACCAAAAATAAACATCTAATGGGGAAAAGAAATGGACAGACACTTTGACAAAGAAGAAATACAAATGTCCAAAAGACACATGAAAAAATGCTCCACATCACAGATCATCAGGGAGATGCAAATAAAAATAACCATGAGGTACCACCTCACACCCCAGAGATTGGCACACATCACAAAGAATGAGAACAGTGTTGGTGGGGATGTGGAGAGAAAGGAACTCTTATCCACTGCTGGTCAGAATGCCATCTAGTCCAACCTTTATGGTAATCAATATGGAGATTCCTCCAAAACCTGGAAATCAAGCTTCCATATATCCCAGCTATACCACAGCTAGGAATATACCCTAGGAACACAAAAATACAATACAAATATCCTTTCCTTACACCTATATTCATTGCAGCACTATTTACCATAGCAAGACTCTGGAAACAGCCAAGATACCCTTCAACAGACGAATGGCTAAAGAAACTGTGGTACATATACACAATGGAATATTATGCAGCTGTAAGGAGAGATGAAGTCATAAAATTTTCCTATACATGAATGTACATGGAATATATTATGCTGAGCGAAATAAGTCAGAGAGAGAGAGAAAAAGTCACAGAATGGTCTCACTCATCTATGGGTTTTAAGAAAAATGAAAGACATTCTTGCAATAATAACTTTCAGACACAAAAGAGAAATGAGCTAGAAGTTATAGCTCACCTCATGAAGCTCACCACAAACAGGGATGAGTTTAGTCAGAGAAAGAACTAAGTTTTGAGCTATCCTAATAATGCAAATATACAAGGGAAATAGAAAGCCTGTCTGGACTACAGGCAGGGATTGGGTGGGGAGGAGGGAGATTTGGGAAATTGGTGATGGGAATGTTGCACTGGTGATGGGTGGTGTTCTTTACATGACTGAAACCCAAAGGCAATCATGTATGTAATCAAGGTGTTTAAATAAAAAATTTAAATTTAAAAAAATATATATGTATGTAATCAAGGTGTTTAAATAAAAAAATTAAAAAAAATAAAAAAAAGATAGTGCCCAGGATACAAGAGTCACCCACCGAGTGGGAGAAACTATTCACCCAACACCCATCAGATAAGGGGTTAATATCCAAAATATACAGGGCTCTGACAGAACTTTATAAGAAAAAAACATATAATCCCATCAAAAATGGGGAGAAGAAATTAATAGACACTTTGATAAAAAAAAATGATATACAAATGGCCAAAAGGAACATGAAAAAAACCTCCTCGTCACTAATCATCAGGGAGATGAAAATCAAAACAATGATGAGATACCACCTTACACCACAGAGATTGGCACACATCACAAAGAATAAGAACAATCAGTGCTGGCAGGGATGTGGAGAGAAAGGAACTCTTTTTTTTTTTTTATAATTTTTTTTTAAACACCTTGATTACATACATGATTGTGTTTGGGTTTCAGTCATAAAAGGAACACCACCCATCACCAGTGCAACATTCCCATCACCCAAGTCCCAAATCTCCCTCCTCCCCAACCAACCCCCGCATGTACCCTAAACAGGCTCTACATTTCCCTCATACATTCTCAATATTAGGACAGTTCAAAATGTAGTTATTTCTCTAACTAAACTCATCACTCTTTGTGGTGAGCTTCCTGAGGTGAGCTGGAACTTCCAGCTCTTTTCTCTTTTGTGTCTGAAAATTATTATTATCAGGGTGTCTTTCATTTTTCTTAAAACCCATAGATGAGTGAGACCATTCTGCGTTTTTCTCTCTCTCTCTGACTTATTTCACTCAGCATAATAGATTCCATATACATCCATGTATAGGAAAATTTCATGACTTCATCTCTCCTGACAGCTGCATAATATTCCATTGTGTATATGTACCACAGTTTCTTTAGCCATTCGTCTGTTGAAGGGCATCTTGGTTGTTTCCAGAGTCTTGCTATGGTAAATAGAGCTGCAATGAATATAGGTGTAAGGAAGGGGTTTTTGTATTGTATTTTGGTGTTCCTAGGGTATATTCCTAGGAGTGGTATAGCTGGATCGTATGGGAGCTCGATTTCCAGTTTTTGGAGGAATCTCCATATCGCTTTCCATAAAGGTTGAACTAGACAGCATTCCCACCAGCAGTGGATAAGAGTTCCTTTCTCTCCACATCCCCGCCAACACTGTTTATTCTCATTCTTTGTGATGTGTGCCATTCTCTGGGGTGTGAGGTGGTATCTCATCGTTGTTTTGATTTGCATCTCCCTGATGATTAGTGATGTGGAACATTTTTTCATGTGTCTTTTGGCCATGTGTATTTCTTCTTTGTCAAAGTGTCTGTTCATTTCTTCTCCCCATTTTTTGATGGGGTTAGATGTTTTTTTCTTGTAAAGTTCTGTCAGTGCCTTGTATATTTTGGAGATTAGCCCTTTATCTGATGGGTATTGGGTGAATAGTTTCTCCCACTCAGTGGGTGGCTCTTGTATCCTGGGCATTATTTCCTTTGAGGTGCAGAAGCTTTTCAGCTTAATATATTCCCATCTGTTAATCTCTGCTTTCACTTTCTTGGAGAGTGCAGTTTCCTCCTTGAAGATGCCTGTAATGTCCTGGAGTGTTTTGCCTATGTGCTGTTCTATATATCTTATGGTTTTGGGGCTGATATCGAGGTCTTTAATCCATTTGGATTTTACCTTTGTACATGATGTTAGCTGGGGGTCTAAGTTTAATTTTTTGCAAGTGGCTATCCAATTGTGCCAACACCACTTGTTGAAGAGGCTTTCCCTGCTCCATTTAGGATTTCCTGCTCCTTTATCAAAAATTAGATGGTTGTATCTCTGGGGAACATTTTCTGAGTATTCAAGCCTATTCCACTGATCTGAGGACCTATCCTTATTCCAATACCATGCTGTTTTGATAACTGTTGCTTTGTAGTACAGTTTAATGTTGTGAAAAGTAATTCCTCCCATATTCTTTTTCCCAATGATTGCTTTAGCTATTCGAGGGTGTTTATTGTTCCAAATGAATTTCAAAAGTGTCTGATCCACTTCTTTGAAGAATGTCATGGGTATCTTTAGAGGGATGGCATTAAATCTGTATAATGCCTTGGGGAGTATTGACATTTTGATGATGTTAATCCTGCCAATCCATGAGCAGGGTATGCGTTTCCATTTCCGTGTGTCCTCTCTTATTTCTTGGAGCAGAGTTTTATAGTTTTCTTTGTATAGGTCCTTCACATATTTAGTCAAGTTGATTCCAAGATATTTGAGTTTGTGTGGCACTATTGTGAATGGGGTTGTTTTCTTAATGTCCATTTCATCCTTATTACTATTGGTATATAGAAAGGCCATTGATTTTTGTGTGTTAATTTTGTAGCCTGACACCTTGCTATATGAGTCTATTGTTTCTAGAAGCTTTTTGATAGAGTCTTTAGGGTTTTCTAAGTAGAGTATCATGTCATCTGCAAACAGTGAGAGCTTGACTTCTTCCTTTCCTATCTGGATTCCCTTGATATCCTTTTCTTGCCTAATCGCTATAGCAAGTACTTCCAGTGCTATGTTGAATAGGAGTGGTGAGAGAGGACAGCCTTGTCTTGTGCCAGAATTTAGAGGGAAGGCTTTCAGTTTTTCTCCATTGAGGATAATATTTGCCACTGGCTTGTGGTAGATGGCCTTCACTATATTGAGAAAGGTTCCCTCCATTCCCATCTTGCTGAGAGTTTTGATAAAGAATGGGTGTTGGACCTTATCAAATGCTTTCTCTGCATCTATTGATATGATCATGTGGTTTTTATTTTTCTTATTATTGATGTTGTGTATTATGTTGATAGATTTACGGATGTTAAACCAGCCTTGCATTCCTGGGATGAAACCTACTTGATCGTAGTGGATGATCTTCTTAACGAGGCATTGAATCCTATTTGCCAGGATTTTGTTGAGGATCTTTGCATCTGCATTCATCAGTGATATTGGTCTGTAATTTTCTTTTTTGGTAGCGTCTCTGTCTGGTTTAGGTATCAAGGTGATGTTGGCTTCATAAAAGCTATTTGGAAGTGTTTCTGTTTGTTCAATTTCATGAAAGAGTCTTGCCAAGATTGGCAGTAGTTCCTCTTGGAAAGTTTGATAGAATTCATTAGTGAATCCATTTGGACCTGGGCTTTTGTTTTTCGGCAGACATTTGATTACTGTTTTAATTTCATCAATGGTGATGGGGGTGTTTAGATATGCTACATCCTCTTCCTTCAACCGTGGAAGATTATAAGAGTCCAAGAATTTATCCATTTCTTCCAGGTTCTCATTTTTAGTGGCGAAGAGTTTTTCAAAGTAGTTTCTGATTACCCTTTGAATCTCTGTCATATCAGTAGTGATCTCTCCTTTTTCATTCCTGATACGAGTTATCAAGTTTCTCTCTCTCTCTCTCTCTTTGTTAGGTTTGCCAGTGGTCTATCAATCTTGTTTATTTTTTCAAAGAACCAACTTCTGCTTTCGTTGATCTTTCGGATTGTTTTTTGAGATTCCACTTCGTTGATTTCTGCTCTCAGCTTTGTTATTTCCTTCTGTCTTCCTATTCTTGGGTCCTTTTGTTGAGCATTTTCTAGTTCTATTAGCTGTGTCATTAAGCTACTCAGGTAAGCTCCTTCTTCCTTCCTGATGTGTGCTTGCAAAGCTATAAATTTTCCTCTCAGTACTGCTTTTGCTGTGTCCCATAAGTTCTGAGAGTTTGTGTCTTTATTGTCATTTGTTTCCAGGAACCTTTTGATTTCCTCCTTGATTTCATCTCGGACCCACTGGTTATTGAGCATGAGGCTGTTTAACTTCCAGGTGTTAAAGTGTTTCTTCTGAGTCCCTTTGGAGTTCACAAATAATTTCAGAGCCTTGTGGTCAGCGAAGGTAGTCTGCAAAATTTCTATCCTCTTGATCTTATGGAGGTATGTTTTATGTGCCAGCATGTAGTCTATCCTGGAGAATGTCCCATGTACATTAGAGAAGAATGTGTATCCAGGTTTCTGGGGATGGAGTGTCCTATATATATCCACTAGGCCTCTTTCTTCCATTTCTCTCCTCAGGTCTAGTATATTCTTGTTGGGTTTCAGTCTGGTTGACCTGTCCAGTGTTGACAAAGCCGTGTTAATGTCCCCCACAATTATTGTGTTGTTGTTGATATTATTTTTCAGATTTGTCAACAGTTGTATTAAATATTTTGCTGGCCCCTCATTCGGTGCATATATGTTTAGGAGAGTGAATTCTTCCTGCTCTACGTACCCCTTGATTAATATAAAATGTCCGTCTTTGTCCCTTACAACCTTCCTGAGTATAAAGTTTGCATTATCTGATATTAGTATGGCCACTCCAGCTTTTTTATGGGTGTTGTTTGCTTGGATAACTTTTCTCCAGCCTTTTATTTTGAGTCTATGTTTGTTCTGACTATTCAGGTGCGTTTCTTGTAGGCAGCAGAAGGTTGGATTGAGTTTTTTGATCCATTTAGCCACTCTGTGTCTCTTAACTGGTGCATTTAGTCCATTGACGTTGAGAGAAAGAATTGTCCTGGGATTTAACGCCATCTTTATTTCAAAATTTGGTGTGTCTTTTGGGTAGTCTTGTCTTAGATTAGGTCTTTCAGTTTGTCTCTTAAGACTGGTTTTGTGTCTGTGAAGTTTCTGAGCTGTTTTTTGTCTGTGAAACCATGTATTCTTCCATCAAACCGGAAAGTGAGTTTTGCTGGGTATAGTATTCTGGGTGAAGCATTCATTTCATTCAGTCTTGTCACAATATCCCACCACTGCTTTCTGGCATCGAGTGTTTCTGGTGACAGGTCTGCTGTAAATCTCAGGGAAGTTTGCTTGAACATGATTTCCCCTTTTGATCTTGCTGTTTTCAGAATTCTGTCTCTATCTGTGGGATTTGTCATTGTGTCTAGGATGTGTCTTGGGGTGGTTTTTCTGGGGTCTCTTTTGGTTGGTACTCTTCGGGCATGCAGGATTTGATCACATATATTCTTTAGCTCTGGAAGTTTCTCTTTAATGATGTTCTTGACCATTGATTCTTCCTGGAAATTTTCTTCCTGAGTCTCTGGGACTCCAATGATTCTTAAGTTGTTTCTGTTGATCTTATCATAGACTTCTATTTTCGTCTGTTCCCATTCTTTGACTAATTTTTCCATTGTCTGCTCATTTGCTTTAAGTTTTTTGTCCAATCTCTCCTGCTGTATGGAATTGTTATGTATCTCATCTTCCACAGCACCAAGTCTATTCTCAGCTTCTGATACCCTGTCCCAGAGCTTATCCACTTTGTCATTCACTTCGTTTACTGACTTTTTCAGTCCTGTTAGTTGGCATGTTATTTCAGTTTGGAGTTTTGTCATTTCTGCCTTCATATTTTCTTGGTTCTTATTAGTGTTCTGTTCAACTCGATCCATGGTTTCTTGGAGTCTGTTGAGCACCTTCCATATTGCTAGTCTAAAGTCCTTATCTGAGAGGTTGTTTAGTTGTTCAGTCATTATCTGGTCCTCAGAATTGTCATCTTCATTCTCTATGTCTGATGCTGGCCTGCATTGTTTCCCCATTGTCACACTTGTATTGTGGGTTTTTCTACGTGTTGTGTTGGTATTCATTGTCTATATGATGTAGGCAGCACACTCCTCTGGCTCCTCCCTTTCTGGATGGGCTGACTTGCCTCTAAGGGAGGGGAGTCCTCCGTGGATGAAGCCTCACACTGGGTCAAATCTTAGGTCTGAGCATGCAACAGAGAATACAGTCCAGAGAGAAATGTTTGCTTCTGTGATATAGCGCAGTTCTTAGTGTGATTTTTCCTTCTTGTTGCAATGGAGTTCTTTCCTTAGAAAGAGTGCACGGCCGCGTAGCGAAGCGGAGCGGCCGTGCTCCTCTGAGCCTCTTTTTGCCCCACTTGCAAGAGTTTCACGCAAGAGGACAGTAGACAGACATAGACAGGTCACACTCACAGTCTTTCACATTTGAGCCCCACTGGGCCAGTGTACTTTCGCGGATTTTCCCCGCCTGGTGTCACACACAGGGAGCCAGCTCTTGCAAAGCTTAGCCGGTTTTCATGCTCTGAAGTCCCTCCCTGAAAATGACGTCTGGGCGAGCGAGGTTTCTGGAGGCTCTTTTTGCCCCACTCGCAAGAGTTTCACGCAAGAGGACAGTAGACAGACATAGACAGGTCACACTCACAGTCTTTCACAGTTGAGCCCCACTGGGCCAGTGTACTTTCGCGGATTTTCCCCGCCTGGTGTCACACACAGGGAGCCAGCTCTTGCAAAGCTTAGCCGGTTTTGAGAAAGGAACTCTTATCCACTGTAGTGGGAATGCCGTTTAGTCCAACCTCTATGGAAAGTGATATGGAGATTCCTCCAAAATCTGGAAATTGAGCTCCCATTCGACCCAGCTATTCCACTCCTAGGGATATACCCTAAGAACACAAGAATACAATACAAAAACCCCTTCCTCACTCTATATTTATTGCAGCACTATTCACAATAACCAGGCTCTGGAAACAACCAAGATGCCCTTCAACAGACGAATGGATAAAGAAACTATTGTACATATACAAAATGGAATATTCTGCTGCTGTCAGGAGAGATGAAGTCATGAAATTTTCCTATACATGGATGTACATGGAATCTATCATGCTGAGTGAAATAAGTCAGAGGGAGTGAGAGAGAGAGAGAGAGATGCAGAATAGTCTCACTCATCTATGGGTTTTAAGAAAAATAAAAGTCATTTTTGCAACAATCCTGAGAGATAATGAGTGGAGGGCTGGAACTTCCAGCTCACTTCATGAAGCTCACCACAAAGAGTGGTGAGTGCAGCTATAGAAATAACTACACAGAGAACTACCAGAATCATGTGAATGAATGAGGGAACTGGAAAGCCTGTCTGGAGTACAGGTGGAGGTGGTATGGGATGGAGGTATATTTGGGTCATTTGTGGTGGGAATGTTGCACTGGTGAAGGGTGGGTTTTTTTTTACATGACTGAAACCTAATCACAATCATTTATGTAATTGAGATGTTTAAATAAAGAAAAAATAAATAAATAATGAAAAAAGATCATAGGAATAAAAAATTATTAGAAAATACCATTTTTTCAGTCACTATTACTGTATTCAACTAGCTTCATAGATTTGCTCTGTTATCAAGAGATGCAAACTAAATCATGGAAATTTATTGGCACACTGAATATGCAGCTGAAAGCTGTTAACATTGGGAGAAGAAGATAGGTCAATTCTCTGCCCATGCTAATGCCATGGCTGCTGCACCTATTACCCACAATTGCCACTTTGCCAATGGTCTTCTTCACCTTTCCTCTATATCTCTGTGCAGAGACATCAATCTGACCAAAACTCCAGGTATGACAGTATTTGGGCTGACAACATTTAGGACTTTAATTGTAGTGAGTGTGCACACATATCCTATGCCTCATTGGAAGTCCAAAATCCCTGTCAGCCTAAAACATGCAAAACTCCACCTTTTAAACACCATAGGAATACAGATTTTTAGAGACCAATGTGTATCCAAAGCCATCTCATGTTCAGAAATAAAAGAAGTATCAGAATGATCAACAAGCAATATGAGCTTTCTAAACCTTAAGAATTTAAATTCTGGGCTGAAGAGATTGAACAGGGGTTGAGGTATTTATTTAATATACAGCTATTCTTGGATAAATTTGCAGCATCAAATACCTTTCTTTAGTACAACCCTGGGCAAAAAGCCAGGAGTAAACCCTGAGCACCACTGGATGTATTAGGTGGAATAAAATGGGGAGGAATAAGAGGAGAAGGAGGAGGCAAAGAAAGAGGAAAAGGAGTAAAATTATCAAATAACAAGTCCTAATATTTCTACTTATGATTTTATTTTACTATTTTTATAATAACTACAAACTCATCATTTCAGAATCAATACATTGTATCTTATACCTAAAATTAAGACATGTTTGATGCCAAATATATTACAATAGATTTACAATATTACAAAATATTTTTATATTGGCTTGAGAACACAATATAGCAATGCACATGGGTTATTCCTGCTCTTTATTCCCGAATGTCTCCTGACAGTCTTTGCAGGACCCTATGGAAAGTCAGGGATAGTACTCTGGTCAGCTGCATGCAGTACAAGTATGCTTCCCATTGTGCTATTATCACTCCAGCCCCTGGAACAATGGTTTTCTTTTTTGTTGATTTCATTAGAATATGATTTTTGTAGGTAATAGTAACACTAGTGAGTTTTTTTGTGAAAATTTAACAATACAAATCTATAAAAATTATGTACTCCCCAAAGCAGATTCTGTTTCTATTAAAAAATTTTACCTATTAGCAATGAAAGATTATATAAACAAATCATATGTATTTCTTGCCATTCAAATACTTGCTAGAATTCAACAGAAACTAACTCTCTTGCTTTAAAAGGTAATATTTAAAAAATAATATTGCTGGTACAATAGCACAGCCAGTAGGGCATCTGCCTTGCACACAGTTGATGGGGTTCAGTTCTTGCCATTTTATATGCTCCCCAGTGCTTACTAGGAGTAATTTCTGTGCACAGAGCCAGAAATAACCTCAGAGAACCATCACTTATGGCCCATAAAAAGTAAATTAGAGAATTAAAAAATTCAAAATTCATTTGTGCCATGCAAATTTTAATTTTTCACATTCATGATCCCCTAACTATATCATAAAATACAATGTTAGATTAAAAACTTAGTAAAATGATGTATATAACAGTGGGGGGTGGCCTTTGAAATGTCTAGGCTAACTGGTTTTCAGAGTTGAGAATGTTGATCAATGAGAAATCTTACCATCTATTTAAATGACAAAGAGGTACTGGGAGTCACACTGGCCACTCTAGAGGGGGTTAGTGTCCTTCAGGGCTACATTTTCTTTTCTTAAAGAATCACAAGTGTTACCATAAATTGAACAGAACTGGATTGGCCACATGAAAGTCAAGTGGCTTAACCCCTTAATCCCTCTAATCCATATATGTTAAGTGTTTGTCTAATCACTTTATGCACAAATATAAAATTAAAGGTATTCAGATATTCTAACTCCATTGATTCAATTCAGGCTTACCTAAAAAGTTAATGATGATGTGAAACACCTCTTATTATTTTTTTCTTTTTTATTGTAAGAATTTATTCAAGAGACAAAATTGATTAACATAATGAGGTAAACTAACATAACATAATATAGTGACCTAACATACCATATAATATAATTGATATAATAATACATGCAAGTCAAAGAAACTTTCTGATTAAAAACACATTTTTTTTCATAATGGCTTACATATCTTTCACAGTAGTATTTTAGGTACATATTAACATTGAGTCAGGGGAATACCCATCACCAACTATGTCCTCCCCCCATTCCAGTTCCCTTTCTACAACCCATATACCCCACCATCACCCCCCAGGCTGCTAGAGTAGGTGGACCCCTCTTTGTTTGGCAAATACGCTGAAAATGGGCTAAGTCCCTCTAGATGCTTCCAACCTCAGTTTGAGAGAGAATGTGAAAAAGGTAATTGAAATACCACAACAATACAGAAAAAAATATCGAATTAAATAACCGGTGAGCACTACAGCAATAAAGACAGGCACCACACATTAGTCTCGGTTCTGAAAACAAATCATGCTCGAGTGCAAAAAGAAAGAGAAAGACAAGACAAAATAAAATAATATTGGAGACATCAACCGTAATCTTCACACCAAAATAAAGACTTCAAAAAAAAATCGATCAATTGATAAATAAACATGTGGAAAAATGATTGTTTTGTGCTTTTTTTTTCTCCTTTTCTTTATCCCCCTGCATAGGCACAGTAACTATTGGGGATATTGTAGAGGGAATTCTCTTGACCTAGGAGATACAGGGTTTCTCCACCCCTGAAATATACTGTCATGGGATTAACTCTAGACTCCTTGCATGATCATTTACTCTCCCCTTGCTGCTTTCGTGGTATGTGGAAGACTTATGCTTTGTCTTGGATAGTAAAATCAGACCTCTGTTTCTAGAGATCTTGGTGGCTGTGCAGCTCAGGGAATGGAGTTTATGAAGTCTTTCTTTGTGATTCTAGCAGTTATGTTTCTTCAGTGTCATTTTAATCCATCTTTTGTAGTTGGTGTTCTTGGTCTTTATGTTGCTCCTAGACTGGAGCCTGGGATAAAGTCTTTCGTTATGTTTCCAGAAGACCCGTTCAGTTGCGGCTGTCTCAGTCAAACTTCTGGAATTGGAGTTCTTGTTTGTTGAACAGATTGTATACCAAAAGCTAGGTTAGAGCTTTTTGTTGCTGTTGTTGTTGTTGTTGTTGTTGTTGGTCCCTGAATGCGTACTGTCCAGTCTTGGTTGCAACAACCAGTATATAGCGATTTTGGCTTTTGCAGATATCAAAGGGTGACCTGTTTTCTGATTTTGTCTTATCGATAGCTGATGAGGGAGGACAAATTGCTCTGAGATCAAGTTGTTCCCATTTCCTCCTTGTCAGGTTATCAATTTAGGACTGGCTCATGTTGGTGTCAGAGCAGCATTGTAAATGCCCTGGAGGGGATTTGGTTCCTTGAGCTGTTGTGGAGAACTCTGTCGTATCTATGTCTGGGATCCAGGGTCAGTGTCTAGTTCCCTGGAGCCTAAGTTGTTTCCACATGACATACATTCAGGGTGGGAGATGTCCCTGTGTTGTAAACAAGTATGAGTTCTTATCCCTAGTAGGTAAGAGCTTGTTTTTATACGTACAATTTCCCCTTTGTTTAATATGTCTTTGCAGGAGGAAGTGGTGCTACCTTATATTGCTGGTGGATTGGGGGGCGGAGAGAAAAGAAAACAGACTCCTGACAAAAACTAAGAATATATATGCTCACACATATCTAAAGGAAAAAAAAGTTTCTTTAAAAAAAAAAAAGATTAAATAAAAGATGTAAATAAAGAGATAAAGTGGGGCCAGGAGAGATAGCATGGAGATCAGGAGTCTGTTCTTTCTGTAGAAGGGCAGTGGCTCAGAACCTGGCATCCCAAATGGTCCCCCGTGCCCTCCAGGGACGTTCTCCAAGCATAGAACCAGGAGCACCCTCCGAGCGCTGCCAGGGAAACACCTCTTATTATAATGCCCTTAGGGCTCTAAGAAATATGTATTGTTTCACAGAACAACTGTGTATCTTTAAGTAAATGAAAATTACCTTTGATTTAATTACTGGGTATGTAACTGACCTTTGTGAGTCTCTATTTGTTCATGTTAACAGGCATAGACATTATATAGACAAGGAAATTTCCTAGAGAAATAAATATACTTTGAAATGGAAAATTTCAATCAGCCATGAAATTAAAAAGGCTTTAGGAAGAAAAAAAAAAAACACCTTTTTCAATTATGGATTCTGCCCTCACATCGAAGATCCTCTGTTAAAATTCCTATGTCAAAGAAAATTGTATATTTTTCCATAGTAAACTCCTAAGTAATTTATGTCTCAGAACTCCCCTTTGCTTCAATTTTCACAGTCTCTTGATAAGGCAACTATGACTTTATGCTTCTGGCTATAAGTGTTGGATAATTTGGCAGGCTTTTTTTTTCTTCATTTACCTTATTATCATCTTGGCCTACAAATAGTATATTATATTCTATATATTTTCTATAATTTAACATTTAACAGATGTTGTTTCTGGTATAATGAGTGCAAGGGAGTAATATATTTAAAAATTAAGAAATATAGCATTTTTACTGAGCCAATATTCATAGTAAAACTTGTATTATTTTAGTTTCTTGTGTGCTATATAACACTAGAATACACGTATTATTCATTTGGTAGTATCTTATAACATTAGATTTTGTTTAAATTGTGATTGTCTGCTTTTGTCTTATTTAAATATTTCTGTAATTATGAAAACATGATGTGAATTATGTAAACATAAGATGAGAAGTAATGACAGAGCTGGTCCATGAGTTTCAATATTAAAAAATAATCTAATATATAATAGAATAAAAATGAAGCTCAGTTTGATCCTCCCTAGCTACTCATTAAATTTTCTTTAGTCTTGTCTAGTAAGAATAAATCCACTCAATTCTTTTATTCATCTTTTAAGCTGTATCTTGTGGTCCAGGATCCCCCAAGAATTTTCTTGTGCTGTAGAACATATTAGAAAGCTTGTAAGTACAGATAATATTGCTTTAGTTATATAAAATAGTCAGATAAAATATATATCATAAAAAATTTTACATGGGCTACTCCCAAACCTAATAAATCTTTCCTTTACGAAAAAAACTTGTCTGATGTACTTGCCAGTCATTCTAAGACATAAACTTCTGAAAATTCGATTAAGTAGACTTTCTGATTTTAAGTATAATGTTAAGGAATGGTGTTAAATGCATATATTCAGTATTTGCACGTGTATATGATTATATGTACAAATATATATGCAATATTGTTTCATAACCTATTTGTAAAGCCAAATGTTATTGTTTGAAATAAATAAAATGTACACATTGTGTTTAATTCTCAAAATTTATATCTATAAATTAAATTAATTTCAAGATCTTGATCAAATTGTGAGGAAGACTACACTAAAATTAATAGAGCTTGGAGCAATATAACAGTGGGTCAAGTTTTTGCCTTAAATGCAACTGACTTATGTTTGATTTCTGAATACTATACAATTCCCTTGGATGATAGCCAAGAGTAATTCATGAGTACAATGTCAGGAGTAATGATGGAGCATGCCAGGTGTTGCCTGAAAACAAACCAAAATGAAATATTCACTAAAATCAATAAATGCATTCTTATGATTAAGTATATTTTGTCAGAGAAATTACACAAGTTTTAGATACTTGCAGTACATGGTTTCAGTTACTAGCACCCATGCACTAACAAGAATTACCCATACAGAATGTTGGGTGTTCAATCTCTCACAAAAAGGAATACTGCTGTTATGTAATTTCCTTCCAGACATAACAAAATTATAATTAGGACAGAAACAAGACTTGGGATTTTTGTGGCTATAAAATATGATCTAAGGACATAAATCAGATTTAAAATTTATATATAGTTTCAATATCATGGAGTGTTCTGTTTATGTTTTATTTATGTGCATTCTGGTTTCAAGTCTGATATCAAGGTTTTTAATCCATTTTGGTTTGACTTGTGCATTGTATTAAAAAGAGGTATGTATTTACTTTTAAAAAAAATTGGTATGGTTTGACCAGTTTTACCAACTCCACTTGTTCAAAGGCCTTTCCTTGACTCTCCATACTTCTTTCCCTTTTATCAAAGATTAATTAGTCATGTACCTGAGGGTCAATTTCAGGAAAATGTAGTCTATTCCATTGATTTAAGGATCTCTCTTTATTCCAATAATATGATGCTTTAATGACTACTGCTTTATAGTACAGTTTGAAGTTGGGGAAAGTGATGACACTATCTATTTTTTTTCTTGTGGATTACTTAAGCTGTTCGTCTAGGTTTAATGTTTCAAATGAAGCTCAAGAGTGTTTGATCTATTCCTTTGAAAGATGCCATGGGTATCCTTATAGGGATTTTTGTTAAATCTGTACAATGCTTTGGGGATTATCTGCCATTTTAATTATTTTAATCCTTCCAATCCATGAGTAGTATGCTTCCATTTTTTGTGTCCTTTTTTATTTCTTACAGCAACACAGTAAATTTTCTCTGTGAATGAATTTTCAAGGATGAAATACTATTGATCAAGCAAGTGAAAACAAAGATAAGATAAGCAAAAGGGACTACATCTAACTAGGAAGCTCTTACAAATCAAGGAAATGCTAATTAGGGTAAAAAGACTACTGATATAGTGGTAGAAACTTTTTGCCCAATACTCTATTGGTAAGCAATTAATATCTACTATATATAAAGCACTAAAAGAGCTAAGCAAAAAACAAAACAAAACAAAACAGTAAACTACAATAACAAACATCTAACCTTATCTGAATATGTAGAGATAAGCAAACATGCCCTCAATGAAGAATTATAGATGGGCAAAACATATGTGAAAATTTGTTCTACATTATTATTTATCAGAGTGATGCAAATAAAAACTAAAATGATATATCATCTCATACCACAGAGATTGGCACACATTAATAACAAAAGAAAGAAAAATCAGTGCTGGTTCTGATGCAGAGAGAAAGTCACTCTATTCACTACTGGTTGAAATGCCATTTTTTCAGCCTTTTTGGAATAAAATGTGGATATTTCTAAAAAAAAAAAAAAACCACCCTATAAATTGAGCTTCCATATGACCTTAATAAAACCACTGGTAGGAATATGTTCTAGGAACCCTCAAAACAATTTTGAAAAGTCGTATTTCCATGTTTATTACAACACTATTTACAATACCCAGACTGTTAACAGCCCAAGTGCACAAGAACAGATGAGTGGTTAAAGAAAAAGCGGTACATCTATAATGGAATACTATACAGCTATTAAGAAAAATGATGTCATGAAATTTGTTTATACATGGATAGATATGTTGAGTATTATACTGAACAAAATGAGTGAGAGGGAAAGAGATAGACATAGAAAAATAACACTCATTTGTTGGATAATTATAAAAAGATAGTATAGTAATGATATCCAAAGACAATAGAGACAAGAAACAGGAGGAGGAGTACTGAAGATAGAAAGCTTGCCACCAAGATTGGAGAGCGGAGTTAGGGCAGAATAGGGACCTTTATTAAAATTATAGATGGAAATTATTTCTCTGGACAAAATCTGGGTGCTGAAAGTAGATGAAGTGAAGTACATGGTATCCTTCAATAACAATATACAAAGCACAGTGTGTAAAAGAAAATAAGAGGAGAGAGAGAGAGAGAGAGAGAGAGAGAGAGAGAGAGAGAGAGAGAGAGAGAGAGAGAGAGAGAGAGAAACAAAATTTGTCTGCCAAAGAGGCAGGCAGGGGAGAACGTAACGGAGAGAGATAGAGGAAAACTTGGCATATTGTTAGGTGGAAATGTAAAATGGTGAAGGACGTTGCACATTGTATGACAGAAATTTTAACATGAACAACATTGGTAACTGTTATAAACTGCATTATGAACAATCTTGTAAACCAAGATATTTTTTTGTTTCTTGGTTTTGGTTTTGTTTTTTTGTTTTGTTTTTTTGTTTTATTTTTTTGGGGGGGTCACACCGTCCAGTAATCAGGGGTTACTCCTAGCTCTTCGCTAAGAAATTACTCCTGGCAGTCTCGGGGGACCTTATGGGATACCGAGATCCTTCCTGGGTCAGCCGCGTGCAAGGCAAATGCTATACTGCTGCACTATTGCTCCGACCCCAACACGCTAATTTCTAAATTGTTCATACTAATAGTTGTTTAGGGCATTAAATCTTCAAGTCAGTCAAGCACCAGTGTAATATTCCCTCCACCAGTGGCCCCAATTTCCCACCTATCACTGTAGCTTGGCTCCATGAAAGCATATGCAAATGTAATTTCTATAGTTTTTACAACACAAAATCAAATGGAATTATTAAACCTTAGATTAACAAGGGTCAGTTTGAATTCATTGTTATATCTTTCCTAGTTTTACTAAAATCAATGTTTAAGGATTTAATGTGTTGAGGTTGGCGTGGATTGAACCTTCTGGTTTACTGTTTAGATTCACTGAGGTCTGTAGATTGATATTTAACCTTCTCATGATATTTCCTGTGATATGACTGGAAGTAGACAGCTACTACTGTAAGTTACTGAAGTTTTTTAGGCTGCTCCATGGTCTAGGGCTTATAGATTATAGATAAATTTGGTAGCTTGGAAGTATGATCCGATAAACTTTGAAAAGCCACAGAGGTTTGGTTTGGACTGGGTTGGATTACCATTAACATTATTGCCATTATTTTATTTTGGAGTGTGATGCTGGAAATGGGGCCATTTGTCTGCTTGAATACCTCTAATCTTATATAGTTTTACTGATATAATGAAATAAAATGAACTGCAGGAAAAAAATCTCCATTATGATGCAAATGTATGGCATTGTTTTTCACAACTCAGTGTTTTTAGGCTGAATGCACTTCTAATTATATACTCTTTGTTTAAAGTATATTTTTCATAGTAACAAATTTGATTACATATGTAATAATCAGATTATTTTATTTTCCAAAAATACACTTCAATTCAGTTAGACTTACACACTTGCAAACTTTACTTAATGAAATTTGGAATTTAGAGATTGTATCTCAACAATTTAGTAAGTTGAACATTATTAATTTGAACATATAACAGGAATTACTTTTTAAATGTTTTCAAAATAATCTTTTAAATTATTTATGTGGATGTTAAAGAAATAAACAATATTATTAATATTTATAAAAATCAGCTAAAATATATTTATATTCACATTGTTTCTCTCTCATATTAATCAATTTTCTGTAATGTCAGCTTATTAATTTTATTCAATTTACAAGTATTTATTGAAGAAATTTCTTTTTGGTTTATTTTCAGTAATAGAAATGGATCACTTGTTACTTATGCTATAGTATAGAAATGTTGTTAATACAAATTTTGTCAGAGTTCAGAAAAATCACATTTGAAAAAAATGTATCAAGGCACAATCTGGGAAAGTAGAAGCAATTTTCAGGTCAGGAACCTTGTATAAAAAACAAAGCTTAAAGTAATCTACAATTCTCAAAATATTATAGAAAGCTCCTATTCTGTTCTCAAATCTCCAAATGAAAAGAGGAAGTGCTCAAATATAACATGGAAATTATCAATAAAACTTAAATATGCTCCAACATCTAACAATGGCTACTTCAGAGAATAATTTACTTGCCACTGTCTATCTTTCAATTTGGCTTTTATTCATTGTTAAACTTACCTGAAAATACAGGAATATAAATTCTGAAAAATATTTCTAGATTATTTGTGGCATATAGATGTGATCTGAAAAGATACTGGTGATGTTACTAAGCAAATAGCAGACAATCTAAACCTTTTTATATTCTAGTCTTAGAATACTTAGAATACTAGGAATGGGTGCTCAAGATAAAGCTTTCATTTCACTAGTGTCTCCACATGTCCTCAATCTCCATTTCCCCTTCACTCCTGCCTTTTCTTCAGCTCACTATTTGTCTTCATTGTTTTCATCTTCTTTCCTCCTTCAACTTTGCTCCCTACTCCCCAAATTATTTATTTGTGAATAGGGAACAGATGATTTTAAGAGTAATATAAATACAAAATTGAAGATCTAATTAAATAACTTGCCATTGATTTTATCTAGAAGTGAGATAGAAAATAAATTACTTTGAAGTTTAGATTTCAAAATATAACCAGGTGTCCAGGGAGATAGTGTAATTAGTAGGACACTTATTTTTACATGAGACTGAACCCAGAAACATAGATTACCCTGAGCAAGCCAGGAATAAACTCAGAATACAGAGCCAGGAGTAACACTGAAGGATAAGGCTCAAAAACAAGTATATTGGAATATTATGTAATATAAATTTGAGGTATAATTTGAGTTGATAAATTAAAGAAAGATTTTCAGTAGCACTGGTGTTATATAATATTAATTAAACAAAAAGGTGATAAAATTGGTATATTTTCTTAATTATTGGTTAGACTGGTAGGTGTGACCAATTCATTAATCAAGGAAAAAATAGTATACTATTAATTTAAGTCCCTGTACTTAAGAAATGTGCAGATAATGATATGACTTAACATGTTTAAGAAATACAATGGTAATTGTGTGGAAATAGATACTGAATTGAATTTTGTGCATGGAGTCTTTAGGAGCTGATTGGTTATTAAGTTACACTATTGGATACATACTTGTAAAATTTATAATCTTCTTAGAGCATATATGAATATATGTACTAACAAACTCACAGATTAGAGAAAATATGCTTAAATAAATATTCAAGTAGGTCTCTATTATGATAATATACATAATATTAAATTATATAAACTGTTTATAATAGGATAAAAAAGAAATTCATTAACAAAGATTGAAATTATATATGAGAATAATAATTTGTCATTTTTTCAAAAAAAATAAGGGGAAATAATATATTCTGTTTAGCCATATGTTATTGCCCATGTTATAGCCTGTCACTCAATAATCAGAAGCTTGAGGTAATCCTATGTCATAATCTGTGATAGCTCAGAAATAGCAGACTTGTGAAGAACAAGGGTAAAATGATATATTTGCATTGTTTCATAAAGAGATATAATTGTTTTGCAATTTTTCTTCTATATAAATGAAAGTTACATAGAAATAACATTGCTTTGGCATCTGCCTTGGACATGCTAGCCTAGGGCAATCGATTCGATCCCCCAGTATCCCATATGGCCCCGAAGCCAGGAGCGATTTCTGAGCACATAGTCAGGAGTAACCCCTGAGACTCACCGGGTGTGCCCCCAAAACCTAAAACCAACCAACCAACCAACCAAAGAATAAAACACTGTTTTACAGATATTGCTTTATTTATTTGTATCATCGAGATAACGTGGTTTACCATAGAGTTAATATTAACTCTTTAGACATATAATGCTACATACACAAAACACCACTGCTTAATCCTGTCTGAATCATCCCCTATTGCCGATCTTGAGTTGCTTCATCTAAAGAGTCATTTTATTAGCTATAGCTCGGGTTTTGACTATGATCATTGTCATAACATACTTGCTTTAAAAGCATTTTTATTTCCTTAGAGGCATGTACTCTGTTTCCAAAGACATTCCTGAAACACTTATCTTGGAGAAGATACTATTTAAAACATGGAAAAATAAATCATTTTGTAAATCAGTGATATAAAACATATTCAGTCTACAACTAAGGACATTGTATTGCTATGCGTGTACCTACAGAAATATAATGTTAATGCTAAAAAAGGAAATGAATCTGATTTGGAATGTTAACATACATGTTAAAATATACAATCACTAAGGTTTGATTCACATGTATATGTTCTTAGAATGAGCCCCGTGTAAGAGTTATATGTGCATTATTTCCTTTCATCAATAACTATACTAGTTGAAGACAAAAATTAAAATTAATTCTTCCGGTTTTTTCCACTGTAATTGCCTAAGTCTTTTGGGTCCCATTTTTTAAAAGTCATTTATCAGTCATCTTATTGACTCTTTGAAAGAAATCTATTGTTACAGTTTTCACTAATTGCTTTTAAGATTTATTTTTGACTTTGGTGTTTTATGTCTTGCAATAACTTTGCTTGTCAAGATTTCCTTGACAGGTATCTGGTGAGGTCAAGCAAAGCTTCTAAAATCAAAGAATTGCTTTTCATTACCTGGGAAAATATCAGACCCAGGATTTTTTTTCAGGTACTAATTTTATTAATTATGTTACTTCTTGGATGGTAGAATTATTTCCAACTCTAAGTAGAACAAGATTGACTAAAATACAGTTTGATGATAGTCCTGTACTACTTGTGAAATGTAAGAGATGCAATTTCTGCAACATGCTAGTGTTCAAATCAGAATTTAATCAGTTCTACACTCCACCCAAATGGGAAGAGAGCAAAGTTGTACACATGCTTTTGTCATGCCCAGAATGCTACAGTTAAATATGGGTATCCTCTAGTTTGTTTTTGGCCAGGTTTTTACTAGTATAAGACTTGACAAAGTGTTGCCATAGGGACAAATTGACGAACATTTGGTTTAACTGTTTCATGTTTGTATTTGTTCCTGATGAATTTTCTTTTCATCTGAAAATCTTCAACCACCTATTGGCTGCCTTTGGCAATAATTTAGACTTACTGGGTCTCAGTTCCCACTCTTAAAAATGGGATCCACCCAAAAAACAAACAAAAAAGGAGGAGGGGCAGACAAATAGCACAGCTGCAGGGCTTTTGCCTTGCGCTCAACCAACACAGGAGAGAGAGCATTATCTCATATGGTCCCATAAGCCCGACAGGAGCGATTTTTGAGCACAAAACCAGGAGTAACCTCTGAGTGCCACCAGATGTGACCCCCAAAACAAAACAAAAATGGGGATCCATTCTTTAAGCTTTTGAGTGCTTTTCAGATGAAGAGTAACTTCCATTATATATAGTTGTTTCATTGTTTCTTAAACACATTTCCCGGACCCTATCTACCTGCCTGGCTCAACTTTAATTATCATCACTTTCAATTCTAATTTTTTCTATTTCATGTTTTTATTTACAATCTTTGATATTTAAAGTAAAGTTTTGTAGTTGTTGTAGTTGTTTTTGGGGGGCCACACGCGATGACGCTCAGGGGTTACTCCTGGTTATGTGCTCAAAAATCGCTCCTGGCTTGGGGGACCATATGGGATGCCTAGGGATCGGACTATGGTCAGTTCTAGGCCTGCGCCTGCACAAGCAAATATCTTATCAATCCACACCACCGCTTCGGCCCCAATATTTAAGTTAACTTTACTTTGTTTTTATTTATCACTGTAATTAAGGATGCCAATAATGATATCTTTTACTCTTACTTTTTTATTTGGCTTTATTTCCCTGAAATTTAATAATATGCTCAGAAATAATGTAGTGTCTCTGTGAGCATATGTTATTTTTTTTCTCAGAAAGCAGTCGACCTTATTTTGATTGTGTTTGTGTAGTGGAGGAGGAAGAACATTTATCTAGCTTCTATGAGCACTCTGATCCCAAGTTTCCAAACTTGGACTTGTGCTGCAGTTTTCGTTTTTATAAAAGTTCAAAGGAGTAAGTTTAATCAGAAACCCTCATCCTTGATATCTACTCACCGTTGAAACATGTAATAAATCCCTCATCCTTTATCACAGCATAGACAGTATCCAGGAGTCATGGCCTTGTCAAGTCAATTCAGTCAGAATTCTATTCTTTCCTCAAAGTTCTTTGAGTATTCTTTCTATCTAGTGATTAATTAGTTGTTCTTTCCCCTAACTTTGCATTTTCTTTTTTGCATTTGGTGGACCCAATATGTAACAATACTTTAACTAATTTATTTGATGTTACAATCACAGGAGTAGAAAGTGTATTTAGCTCATGGTTTGGGAGTCTTTAGAGATTTGTTTTAATTTTCATTGAGGTAGTTCTAAGACTAGCTTTTTGTGTCTATCCTTTTAGAAATCTCATCTGCAAATCTCAAAAAAGAAAAAAACAATACAGAACATCTCACCACCATTTCCTTAATTTCCATTTTTTCTAGTACAAAGAGACTGTTGAAGAATTTTTATTTTTAAATTTGAGTTTTGTTTTGTTTGGCTTATATGCCTTTTGTACTGCACAGCTACTAGAAAATGCTTTGAGTGGGAAAGCAGTAAGGAAATTCTGGCTCACACTTTAGAACATTTTGCTGCCTGTCATTAGCATACTGAAGTTTAATTTCTTTCTCCCTGTAATCATGAGATCATAGAACTTCTTATATCTCCTATTTTTCTCAGTTTATGAGACTGACACATCTATGAATCAGCCAAAGAAAAAGGAGTCATCACATAAACTCTGTTCCCTTCTTTAGAACATATCCTAAACTGGCCTTTCTTTTTTTTTTTTTGCATGATTTTAAAAAATTGTATGTATTTTCCCAATTTGGATAAGTTTGTATGTGGTTATATAAATTAAACCATCATGACTAAACATCATAGAAGTGCTTTTGTCTAATGAAAAATATAGCTTACTCCTACATTCCTGTGACTGACTCTTTTATTTGTGAAGTTTTAGTTAAATTATTGTCTTCAGAAAACCATTCCTACAAACTTACAAAAACATGTCACTTCTTTTATCTCTTTATATCTTTTATTTCTTTAAATTTATAACCAGTATCTTACTGTTATATAATTGTATATATCTATGTTTCTGCATTACTATTATCTTACTCCACTATATATAGCTTTAAAGATAATGGTATTCTTTCCCTTGATTGTCTTAACTGCAGCACACATAATGGCCAATAATACAAAATTTAGAGATTAATGAGTAAACATATAATTATTTGTCAATTGCTCATGACTTATTGAATGAGCAGATACATCACAAGATAATTTTATTTAGCATTATATGATGTTGTACTTATACCAAATCCATAAGTGGATAAGTATACAAGCTAATATTCTAAATCAATTAGACTCTTGAGCTCAAGGACAATATAAAATAAAACTAAAAGAGAAAATTTATAACATCTACCTAAGATTATAGTATACAAATACAAATCTTGTATGCTTTGAAGAATTTTCATCATGTAGCAGTTTGAAATACAAAAAATTGTTTATCATAAATTACTTTACTATATAAAAATTGACATCAAATTTATAAACTAAAAGCATAAATTAACTTTTGCCTAAAAACTATATAAATTAAAAAAAGATAACTTGATTATATTCTAAAAATTTTAATAAATACTAGTTTTATAGAGAAAATTAAAACCATCATAGTTGGATGCATGAGACTCAGTCATAGATTTTCTTCTTCTAAATTTGAGCTTCAGATAAATAAGACTAAGAATTGATCAAGACTAATACAAAACTGACTAAGATGAAAGTGAAGAAGAAAGAAGTAGAAATGAAGAGAAACAGAAAAAGAAAAGAAGCCTCATAAAATTACTGACCATCTAAACTTTATATATTAGAAAAAGTTTACAAAAGGTTTTACAATAATTTTGAAAAAATATTTAAAATTACATGTAAATCATTGTGATTTACAAGTTTAATTATAGTTAAGGTTTAGACTTATTACTTTTCAGCACCAGTACAGTAACCAGAGTCAAACTTTCTTTTTTTATATTTAAACATTTTTTATATAATAAATTTTATTTTGACCAAAGTGGATTATAAATTATTCACAGTAAAATTTTCAGTATATAGTGACATTGAATCAGGGGCATTCCCACCACCAATGTTGTCCTCCCTCTCGCCTGTTCCCAACATGAATCCCATATCTTCCTACTTTGCCCCCCCCCCCCCGGGCTGCTAGTATAATTGATCCCATCTGTGTCTAGCTTATTGTAGATTGGGTACCAATCCTGTTGTCATTGGCTTTAGATTTGGTACCTAAGTGTGATCATCTTTTATTTCTACTCAATTTTTATATGGCTGTTTGGTCTTGGTACCTTTTCTTTAACAATGATCTCAAAATCTATCCTATGCCACCATCTCCTACCCAAAGTGTCATCATACCAGGCCTGTTTTTAATTTTGGTTGTCGATATTTTCATGGTTTCATTGTTGTTTACTTAGTTAGCTCTGTCCTTTCTTCACATCACAAATGCACTTGAGAATATTTGACCCCTGTCCCCTATTATTTCGTAACTTTTTCCATCCTCCACTCAATTTACAAAGCAGCATTAGATTGTACTTGACAACCTCTATTTAAATCATTGCAAATCTTGATGCAGCTATTCAAAATATCACCATATTATAAGTAATTAAGTGCTATCATCTTGTATTTATCATTATTCTGGCTCACTTCATTTAAAATAATATCTACCAGTTCTTTCCATGTTACAGAGAATTGCATAATTGCATCATTCCTTAAACAATCTAGTATTTCACTGTATATATGTACTGCATTACCATGATCCACTCGTCTGTTGTTGGACATCTAGGATGATTCCAGCTATTAGATATTATACTGGATGTTACAATGAATAGTGGTGTGCATACATCATTTGGATGAATGTTTTATCTTTGGGATATTATTCAGAAGCAGGATTGCTGGGTCATATGGCAGATTAATTCTTAGTTTACTGTTTTCCTTCAGTATTGGACCAGAGAAAATTTCCAACAGAGGTGGATGAGAATTCTTTTTCAACACACCCCTGCTGACATAAATTGTTTCCAGTATTTTTTGGTATGTGACATATTACTGCTGTAAAGTAACATCTTATAGTCATCTTGGCTTGATAATCATTAGGGAAATTGAATTATTTTAATTACTTTATACAAAACAATATAAACACAAGATATAATTTTTAAAACAAAATTATTAAAAATTAAATGATCAAGAAGGCAAAGCTACAGTTGTTTAAAGGCCCATTTTTAGTTAATAACTGATATTTTAAATGTTTTTCAGTTTTGGGTCTATATCTTGTGAAAAGAATTTACTTCTGGCTCTGCTTTACTCCTGGTGGTGCACAGGAATGATGTATGTTCCCAAGCATCATAACTTTGTTGGCTACATGCAAAGCAAGTGCTTTATCCACTGTGCTATCTCTCTGCCAGAAAAACATATTTTCTGTTCCTATATTTCCCTCAATCTTTCTAGTATCAGTGTTGAAATATACAAATATCATATTCATATTAAAAGGTTAGGAAAAATGGAAGGGGTCAGAGCAATAGCAAAGCAGTAGGGCGTTTGCCTTGCATGCAACCAACTCTTGACGGACTCAGTTTGATTCTGGGCATCCCATGTGCTGAAGTGACTTCTGAATGCAGAGCTAGGAGTAACCCTTGGGCACTGCCAGGTGTGGCCCAAAAACAAACAAAAAGAAAATGATAATAATTGAAGAGCTGGAGCAATAATGGATAGGGAGTTGCCTTGCATGAGACTTAACTGAGTTCAATATCCAGAATTCTATATGATCCTCTAGCCCACCAGAATAACTCCCTAAGTACAGAGCCAAAAATAACTACTGTGTGGGTCCAAACCAACCAAACAAAAAAACATACACAAAATAAGAATATTGACACTACCCGCCTCTACCAATTCTTTTTAGATGGAGAGCAGAATAGACAGAGACTAATGAAAATTGTTTGGTTCTAGTGATAAGCAATATCTTAAATTAGGGAACACTAATCTAAAAGTAATAGAAAAGAAGCTAAATCCTTATAAATTAAGCTAAAATATTAACAATATAGAAAACTGTTTGCAACATGTGATTGGCAAAAATAAAATGTGTTTGATATAAAGTGCTAGAAAAGAACAATTCTGTTCATTGGAATAAATTAGGGGAACATTTTAGAAACATTTGTAAAATCACTAAAATTAATGATTACCTAATTTATACCTCAATTCTAGTTTTATATATTTATAATAGTGACAACAATGAAAATTAACATTTGGTGAGCTTTCATTCAAAGACCAACAAGCAAATATTTTAACTATATTATTTAATTATAGAAAAGTAACATAAAATAACATAAAATTGTTTCCAACATTTTCTTATTTTATGAAAGAGCAAATAGCTACACAAAGTAGATATAATAACTTCCATATGCCCACAAACTTGCCACCAGCAAAAAGATTTAATTGGGGTATTCAACTCCACACTCCTAATTTTCACCATGTTAAAACACTGTCCTCTATTCTTTTAAGGGGTTTTCTTCATTTTTAAGTCAGAATTTTAACATTTTTGTTTTTAGAACTGTGATAGTAATTAATATTTGAGCACCCACCATTAATTGTGGAACTCTGGGAAAATGTTAATTTTTGCATAAATAACTTTATTCTACAACAAAAGTCAAAATATATAATTTTTATATTTTATATATTCTTGGCACTTTAAATGTTCTTAAAGCCATTAACACAAATCTCTATTTTCAGATGCTATTTAGATTCTTATAATGAAAGCCATCTATCCTAAAGACAAACAAACAGACAGACAAATATCCATACTAGATAGTAAATATCTACTGTGTGAAAGAAAATCTATTTTGATCATAAAAAAAACCGAAAATCTATTTTGTGTTGAGATGCCAGAGAAAGCAAGATAAACAGTCACTCCTCATTAATAATAGGCTTATAAAAATGGTTGGATATAAAGACAAGTGGAAATGCATATAAACTGGTCTATTGCACTGTTAAGAGGCAGCATTTCTAGAAACAGAGCATACTAGTGTTCACCTTTATAGCTTCTACTTTCCAAGTAGAGACAATGTGAAAAGTGAAGGGGTGAACACTTTTCAGGAGAAGAACAAATTATACAACTTGAGGCTAAATCATTTGATTGATTAATGAGGAGAGAGCAAGAGATCAGACTGACCTCTCAGAAACATGTGAAGTGCATCTGTAGATTCTGCTAAATTTTCTCACCCCAGGTTTCTTCAGCTCATTCTATCTTTATTCCTATTAATTCTTTTCCAAGCACATGAGTGCGAATGAGTTTTTGATTTTCCTTTTTTGTATTAAAATATAATCTAATATTAATTTACAAATATCTGATAGTATAGATATTAACTAATGTCAAGCATTTTGGGGGTGCTTTTATGCCTGGAAATTTTAGCTTTATCTTAATCTTTTAAAATAAAAAAATAGCTTTTCCATATAAGAGAATTTAGTTTTGGTTTATAAATGATTCAAGGCCATTTCTCCTAGTTTCAGAAACTTGCTGTTTACTATTCATCTTTTTATTCTTAGATTTAGTATTGTATTTTAAAAGATGGTTAATAAAAATATAGCATTATTTACTTATTTTCCTTGCAATATATTTAGTTGGCAAGTATATTTTGCTCAATAATTATTTTAATAAATGATTATGGGAAAATGTAAATAATTAAATGATAGAAATCCATAATCTTTCTGGCTTTTTAAAAATATATTTAAGAAGAAAAGAAAGTAATTAGGAAGGCTGGAGCGATAGTTCAACATGCTAAGTGGGATGTTTTGACTGGGAGTTAATGTTTTCCTGATTAGTAGCTAGCTATGGCAGAGAGAGAGAGAGAGAGAGAGAGAGAGAGAGAGAGAGAGAGAGAATACTATTTGCTAGATCAAAGAGAACAGATGAGGATGGTAAAACACTTCGTTTGAAATATTAAGATATATAATTATAAACATTAACAAATTAGTAGTCTGGAGTTACATCCAGCAGTCTTAAGGTCTAAATTCTGGCTCTGCATTAGAATTTCTCCAGTGTGGCCAGTCTGTAATTTGAGTATAAGGCAAGTGGTTTATATCCTGTATTATCTCTCAGAATAAATAGTTGCAACTTATAACTTACATGATGTGGCTCAAAAGTGAAACACAGACAACTTCTGAAAATATCTAATTTTAGGCTCTACAAAACAAGGTGAAATATTGTACTTTTGAAAGAAAGAAAAGGAACAATAAAAATTTTGATAAAAATATGGATAGAACAGACTTATGATTTTGATGGACACATAAGTAAAATATGTCCAGATAATAGCAATATATGAGGCTGTATATTTGTGAAATGGAGATAGAGTGTTATCAGTCACTTTGTGTTAAAGATCATAACGAAAGGAAGTATTTATTGCAGTGTTCTGGTGGAAATAATGGCGACTTATTTTGCTGGAACACTATGACATTGATAGTCAGAAACAATCATTCTGGACAAGAATTGAGAGCTGAAAAGGGATTATATGAGAAGCATGATCCCTCTTCAGTAACAATTGTGAAAACCAAAGTGACTAAAATAAGAAAATGAAGAGAGAGAGATGAGAGAGAGAGAGGGGGGGGAGAGAGAGAGAAAGAGAGAGAAAGAAAGAGAGGGAGAGAATGTTTACATAGAGGCAGGCAGGTGGGAAGAATAGAAGAATAGGGGAGAAGGCAACAGGGAAACTTGAGATAGTGGTTATAGTAAATGTTACTGGCTAAGGAATGGATGCTTAAACATTGTATACTGAAATTCAGTCATAAATAGCTTAAATATTTTTTTGTTTTTGTTTTTTTGTTTTTTGACCACACCCCGTGATGCTCAAGGGTTGTTCCTGGCTATGTGCTCAGAAATCGCTCCTGTCTTACAGGAGCAGATGGGCCCCGGGGGGGGGGGGGGAATCAAACTCTGTCCATCCTAAGCTAGAGCACAGAAGGCAGACGCCTTATCCTTTGTGCCACAGCTCCAGCCTCCAAATTAAATAATTAAATTAATAAAACAAGATAAAGGAGAGAAGAAAATTTGGTTTTCTATTATTCTAATTGAGACAAAATTGCTTATCACCTGTTTTAGGCAAACAATTTCATGCCTCTTCAAATTCTTTATTACATGCCACAGGCCACTTTCTCACTGGCTGTTGGATCCACACTCCTCTTTGCTCCTGTTTCCCATCGCTGGTATTTGGTTGTAGCCTATGGATTTAGATCCTTTTGCTTTCATTACTTTCTTTTCTTTAATTTCTTCCTTTTGATTTTTATCTGTTCCCTTTCCCATGCTTTGCTTCTTGATGTTTTACATGACAGAAATGGTCCAATATTTGTATTTATAACTAAAAGTAAGATTCCTAATGCATATTATTTGTAAAAATAGGAGAGGAAGAAGAGGGAGAGAATGGAAAAGCCTCCAGAAGAACTAGTTTTGAACCATAAATGAGGAAACGTTGATGTAATCAGAAAGTTAACCAGAAAGATCAAGGGTTATTGTCATAATCAGCACACTAACAATGCAAAGAACCTATTTAAATAAGGCATAACATTAAAGCAACCTCACCTACGTAATAATAAAAGTAGTGAAAAATCATGCATCCATGCATATATACTTTAATTTTTTCACCAGGAATATGGCCATAATATTTTCATTTTATTATGGTATTCTTGCTAAAATTTTGAATGTAAAGCTAAGTGGTTAAAAAAAGAATAGATTGAATATAATTTTTCAATAGGTTGACTTATGAATGAAAGTGGAAAAATATATTAGTTCATAGTGTTCATGTTCTCAGCCTTTATCAAGAATAAAGGTCATTGTGTATTAACATTTTATGGGACAAATCTAATTAGGAAAAGATGCAAGGAGAAAGTTGATCATTGAAAAAGGAATACCTTGCTCCTGAGAAGACTTTTTCACCTTATTTGTACATCATAATCTAACTGATATATGTGTTTTAGAAATTAGAAAGGGCATTTAGAAAATGTATAAAATTAGTGACAAGAATACAGTTTTCATCTAGTGTCTTTCATTTTCCTTGGGAAATGTAAATGTAAATTGATGTCATTTCAGCAGAGTGAGATAAGGTCAGTTTCATCCAAGTGAAAAAATGGCTAAATCTTGGAAATTTGAAAATAATTCTGAATAGCACTATACTACATGGGAAATATATTATCATTTTATTTTAATGCATTTTAATAATATTTTTACTAATTGTAACTACTTAAATTCTTCCCTATACATATCTACATATCCAGATTAATTTAGTATTATAGAATAATAGAGAATAATAATACCACAATAATTTTATTTACTCAATATCTATTTGATAAAAACCTAACAGGATATTTAAAAACTACATTTTGGTTTACTTTTAACTATCAAAAGAAAGGACATGCATTTTTGGCTTAATACATATGTATTTATTTATTTATTTTTTGGGTTTGGCTCCACACCTAGCACCACACAGGAGTTATTTCTGGCTCTGTGCTCAGAAATCACTCCTGGCAGGCTCTGGGGTCCATATGGGATACTTGGAATTGAACTTGAGCCGGTCCTGTGTTGGCCGCATGCAAGGCAAATGCCCTGCCACTGTGCTTTCAGTCTCATGGTTATCAGAGATTGAAGTATTCACTTTGCATGCAGATAGACCAGGATCAATCCCAGCACAATGTGTACTCAAGCATCAGTGAGAGTATTTCCCAAATACAGAGCAAGACATAGGAAATTGTGTAATAGCAAGAAAAGAACAAGAGTCAGGCATATAACTGAGTGCTGAGCTCTTATCTTGCATGTATGTTGCCCTGCAACATACTCCAACATCAATAAATATATAAAAAAAATCCCCAATCTACCCAAGAATAGAATTTTATGCTAAATTATAAAGCCAAAGAGACTCTAAAATCATTTTCAACCTTATAATGCTTTCTAAAGTTAGTCATTAATCCATGCTATATCAAGACAGTTAGAAAGCTATAATTACTATAAATCTATTCATATCTAAATGGATAAATGAGCAATTATTGTTCATAAAAAGAAGCTTCGTCAGAGTTCAGAAATAAGCAAATAAATGCAAATTCTTATGTATCAGCTTTTTAGAGTCAGCGAAGAAGCTTTAATGGAAAAAATATATCAAAAGATGCTTCATTGCTTTTGCTATTATGTTTCTGTATCAATCTCTAGAGAAAGTATTATTATTAATAGTGGTTATTGCTGTTGGAACTATATTGCCTTTCCAATAAAGTATAATCCAAAGTCTTGAACTTTATAAAACTAGCCTTGAAATGGATGTAATAATAGCACAGGTATATCCAGTTCTCTATCCAAAACTCATAACTGTAATTACAGGAGTTGCTGCTCATGGTAAAACTCCCTGATGATTTTACTGTTTTTTTTTTCTTTCCAAAACTACTGAATTGTTTTATTTTTTAATCATTTGATAGTGAGTTATAAACTAGTCTTTCATTGTAACATAACAGAAAAGTTAATATGTTTGAAAATATATTAAAATAAAAATGTTGATAATGATCTCTTTTATACAAAATTATTTTGTTTGTAGCTATATATTCAAATTTATTTTCAAATATGCATTCTATGTTAATCTATATATTCTAAAGTTATTTTCAAATAAGAAGAATATTCTATTGAATGATTATCAAAATAAAATGATGTTAAAATTTTCATATAATTTAAGCTTCAAGGAAGCAATTATTTTATAATGATAATTACTTTCTGATCATTTATAATTTGTCTATTATATTCATCAATGAATGTCAACTTGTAAATCTATATTTTGGGACTATAAAAGGAAATTCAAGTAATATTTAAAAAGCATTTAGTGATAAAATATTTAATATTTATAAAATATAGTAATTATAGATAACATGTGGTTTGATTCATTTAAATGCTTTAATTTTAGTAAAAATTGAAAATAGGAAGGGGGATTTAAAAAGCCTGATACCACTGTAAGATTATTAGTACAACAAGTAGAGCATATCCTTGCATAAGGCCAAACAAGGCTCAATCTCGTTTCCCGCATGGTCCCCAGAATCAATCAGGATCTATTACTGAGTGCATAGCCCTGAGTAAGTCTGGTAGCTTACCTGGATATGTGTAGGTGTGTCTCCAAACAAAATAAGCATCATTAAATAAGATAGAACATGAGATATGTCATTAATCATGAACAAATCTTTCACTTGTAAGCATACTAGTATTTGCTTATACAAGTATAAGCATACTTGTACGCATACAACAAAATAACAAGATGGCTGATTATGTGATCAAAGAAAAAGTAACAATTTTAAGTTATGAGAGAAAAAGTAACAAGTTTAGATATTAAAATACTTTGAATAAAGCACCTTCTATTGGAAAAGAATAGTCAATGAGCAAGAATGACAATTGAGGGGCTGGAGAGATAGCACAAAGGTAGGGTGCTTACCTTGCATGCAGCTGACCCAGGATGGATCTGGGTTCAATGCCCGGAGTCCCATATGGTCCCCTAAGCCAGGAATAATTTGTGAAATATAGCCAGGAATAACCCCTGAGCATCACTGAGTGTGGGCCCCCCAAAAGAAGCTTACTATGATGAAGCTAAATAGTCATTTATTTTAGAAAGGAACTGTGCAGAATCAATATAAAGAAACAATTATGATTATATGTAGATTACATATGGAAATAAAAAGCTTTCTGTTTTTTTAAGGAAATGGGACTACTTTTTATTTATCTTTTTCTTTATTGTTTTATTTGTTTATTATTATTTATTCATTTATTTATTGTTTTATTTATTTATTGTTTTGGGAGTCACACCTCACATTACCCAGGAGTCACTCCTGACTCTACCCTCAGAAATCTCTCCTGGCAGGATCTGGGGACCATATTGAATGCCAGGGATTGAACTCATGCAAGGCAAACATCTGAACTGTTGTGCTATTGCACTGACCCTTAAAAAGGTCACTTTGGTCAAAATAAAAATCATTATTTGTAGAATTAAATAATTAAAGATGGATATGGATGGCGATGGATGGAGGTGGATGGAGGCCTTTGTTCTTAGGCCCCAGCCACGTGGCTTCATCCCCCATCAACCAGTGGGTCTGGGGTCCAGGAAAGCGACGGGTACTGAACTCACTCACAGGCAGGCATCAGGAAGCATCAGCTTTATTCATAACCTTTTAAGCACTCAACCATTCTTAGCTAGTCCTGCATCTTAACTCCTTTCAGCCATCTTCCCTTTGCCCTCCATGCTGGTCAAAGACCCAAAGGGCAGAGAGCCAGCCTAAAGCCAAAAGGGCAAAAGACCCTAATCCCCTGGGTCAAAGGCTTTATATAACCTTCCAAGACCACTCCCCAGAATGGGAGGGGTCTTGCAGGTATGGTTACACCTAATATCCGGTTCCCAAAACCCCTCCCAGAAAAGGGTGGGTTTCAGGTAGGTACACCTAAATCCAGGGTGGAGTTACAATTATTTTTTTTAAAAAAAAGGTCTATTATTCAGTAAATCCTTATTCATCTCCAGGATCAGATCTTTTTCTCCCAAGGTAAAACTTAAATCAAAAGGTAGCAATATGAGGCTGGAGCATTGGCTCAAGCGGTAAGGCATCTGCCTTGCCCGAGCTAGCCTGGGACAGACCATATGCTGTCCCATATGGACTCCCAAGCCAGGAGCTATTTCTGAGCACATAGCCAGGAGTAACCCCTGTGCATCACTAAGTGTAGCCCCAAAACAAAACAAAACAAAACAAAACAAAAATGTAGCAAAATGAAGTGACTTTATTTCCAAAATATAATTGGAAAGAAGTGAGTGGAACAAAGAAAAAAGAGAGAGGAAAGAAAACAAAATAAAGCAAAGCAAAATAAAAAAAAACAACTATTCAATAGTTCCCAAATGGTTTATGATATTTACCTCCAATTTGACAATTGATGTTAAGTTTCTGAAACATTTTACAGAGACTAAGAAAACAATATGATTGTAAACAACGTGCCATATTAAAGTTATTAAATAGAGAGCTAGCTCATATGCGTAATTTAGAGTCGCTTCCAGGTCAAATAAATTCTTAAAAGAGTATGTGTGTAAAAGAAAGTTTTTCGGTATGGAGAAGTCAAAGGAAAGAAAAGACAATATGGATAGACTCAGGTACAGTAACTCATTAATTAAACCAGTTAACTCAATATTGTCTGTGAAGCTTTAATTTAAGTGGCACCCAAAAAAAGTTAAAATATATCTTAAACTCTGTCAAAAAAAAAACCTCAACAAACTCTAATAATGAAGAATATTTTGTGCAAAACTTCACTAAACAAGGAAATTTTCTTCAGAGGTGAAAATGATTTGGCCTCATACTCCTAAAATATCATAAATATCAAAAACAGAAAGACTTTACATTCTATTTTATTTGGAAACTGTCATCACTCCATAATTTACTTCTCAATGAGATGATGATCTCCCATTGCTATATTTGTTTTTTCTCATAATGAAGATAAAATATGCTGACTTTTACAAGAGTTCAAATATTATTACGATAATTTACATTTCTGGAAAAATAATATAAAATGTTAGTTTCAAAATAAGCCTCTAAAGATCAAAATAGAATTACCATATGGCTCATAAATGTTTTTTGGTATATAAATCAATAACACAAAACATGAATCTGCAAAATATATAAAAATCAACTTTGTTACTTTATTATTTTTATTATACTAAATTTAAATTAAATTTAGAGCTCACTGATGGGAGAGTAGACAAAGAAGTGATGCTAAATATACACAATGGAACAGTATTAATCTATACAAAAAATATGAGGCTTCATTTTTCAACAATTCAATGAGATGGAAGGAATTTGTGTCAAACAAATAAGTCAGTGGGAATATACAAATATTGAAATTTCTCATTTATGTGTTGTGTATTAAATAACAAAAAAATTAGCAATATTAAATGGAAATATTTATACTCTGTCGATAACAGAGGTTGTCATTGTTGAGATTAACACCAAAGGACTTGTGATCTGAGACATTTGTTTGTTGGTGTGAGAAATTTGGACCTCTAAAATAAATTAATATTTGTTCATAAAAAGAAAGTAGAAAGTTAATGAAGAGAATTTATAAGTAAAGAAAAATTATTCAACTCTTCAACGTATGATTGAGAATCACAAAAGCATATCCTTTTGTTCTAGATAAATTCTATGTTTTTATTCCTTTTCTATCCATACCTATTTCCTTCTTAAAATTTATTACTTCAGAATGTATTCATGCATGAAGTGAATTATTATTCATATTTGCTAAGTTGCAAGAAATGAAAATAAATTATCTTTTCTTTACTGTTATATGTTAATAAGTTCACTATTATACAAAACTATATGTAATTGACATCACTTATTGAAATAATGTGTTAACTTACATATAATATCAGAGATTACTCCCCCAAAGCATAAATAAATGCTAATTAACTTTAGAATTCCTTGAAATAGCTTGTTTTGTTTAAAAATAAGTATATATTGAATTTTTCCAACTATATGCATGCCTTTACTGCTTAATAAAAATAATAAAATTTAATTGTTAGAATAAAATTTTTGTTCCAGAGAAATAGCAAAAAGTTAAAAATTCAATTCTTTATACTCTAAAACAAAAATATATAATATAATGATATTTAGTATTTAGCAGTTAATTTGCATTTTTGCAATTGCTTATTTTATTATTTTCACATGCATTTTGACATTTGATAAATTACGATTTGAAGATCTATGTTTTTGTTCAACTGAATTGATAATTTTCCCTTTTTCACAAAATATAACAAATTCTAGACCTTCAAACTTGAGTAACAAGAGGATTTTACTTTTTTAAAGTTGAGTAATTTTAGCAAATAGAAAATAATTCTGATAATTTGAACTTCTGTATTAATTATACTATGAGTGCAAGAACTTCCTATTGGAAATTGTTTTCCTTCCTTTCTATATTTATTATAGGAAATATACTATTATAATGTTAAATTTTTAATTATATTTCATTAAAAGTAAGTGAGTAGAGTCAGCAAAGTATAATTTGAATTTTGAATTTAAACATACTACCTCTCAAATGCATAACAAAAAAATGACACACTTAAGTACACACAAGTCTAAAATGATCAGTTATCCAAATAGTTAATGATAATGAAGGAGTCAGTCACAAAACCTTAGTCAAAAATGCACTTTGTCACTCCAGTCTAACTCATTAGTCTTTCAAATCCAATATAGAGTTGCTGAACTAATGGAACACAAGCCACCTTATTCCACTCTATAAATTTCATGGTAACAGACCTCAACTGTTTTCCTTATTTCTGTTATATATAAGTAAGGACTTAGCCTCTAAAAACAGGAAATAAGCCTTTTATTCTTTGTGTCATATTTATCAGGATCAGGGCTTGCTTTTCATGTACACAATTCTAAATATATTTAATAAATATGTATATGGGAATACATAATAGATAATACACATGCTTATCATATTAGCTTTCTTGCTTTGATACCTGAAATCATACAAGCGTTTAACAACAATATGAAAGGTCACTGATGGTTGAACCAGGATTAAGTCCTGAGCACAGGCTAAATAAATCAATCAATAAATGAAAATATATCAATAAATTAATACATAGGCAAAATAAATCAAATATACACTTAACATTTAAATATACATGTGTAATTTATAGTATTTTATTTCATTTATAATAATTATTTTATCAAATTAATTATATTCTCTAAGTCTTTATCTTCCTTCAGAGAAAAAAGAAATTTATATTGATTTAAAATTTGATAGAAGTTACATTCCAGTATTATTTTGGGCAACAAGTCTATATACATGGCAATACTGGTAGGCACATACAGTATTAGAGATTGAATTTGAGGCCTCACACATATAAGTATGCTCTTACAACTTGAACTATCTCCTAGACTTAATAGTACAGTTTTTATTTATTGCAAAAATCCATTATACAATTATATTTTGTTGAGCATCTTAAATACTCTCTTAATTGAATTATTCAAAATATATAACTTAAAATATACAACAGAAAAGGTACTCAAGATCCTTCTTTCTATCGCATCTTGCTTGTCGTTCAACAAATACTGCAAAGCATGGTAGTTCAAAAGATAAAGAAAGAGATGACACAAAGCAAATATGCAATTCAGGAAAAGAACAGAGTCAGGCTTAGATACAGTAAAGATGGAAGTATTATCAGACTTGGAATTTAAAACAACCTTTATTAATTTTTTGTGATATAGGGCTGACAGGGAAAAGTTGACAGCATACTATACCATTATACATAATGAGAGCAGAGAAAAACTTTAAGAAAGTTTTTTTTAATGCTAAAAATAAAAAACACTGAAAAGAAATAGTGACTTTGGCAGTTCAGAAGTAGTTATAATAGGGGCAACTCAAGAATTGGAATTCAACACAGGACAGACCCCGGTTAGAATCCTAGCATTTCATCTGGTACCCTGAGCCTTCCAGGAGCGACTTCTGAGCACAGAGCCAGGAGTAACCCCTGAGCACCACCAGGTGTGACCCAACCCCCCCCCCCAAAAAAGAATCTCTGAATTTGACAATATGTCAATAAAAATGTCCAAATTTAATAAGCATAAAAAAGAAAGAGAAAGAAAGAAAGAAGAAAGAAAGAAAGAAAGAAAGAAAGAAAGAAAGAAAGAAAGAAAGAAAGAAAGAAAGAAAGAAAGAAAGAAAGAAAGAAAGAAAGAAAGAAAGAAAGAAAGAAAGAAAGAAAGAAAGAAAGAAAGAAAGAAAAAGAAAAAACAAAATAAGTAAAATAAATTTCTGCAAATATACTATTATATACATAGAATACAGGCCCTGTTGTATTAGCACATGTATGCTTTTGAAATGAAGTAATAAATGGTCATAAAAACTTGAAGTATTAGAAAATGGAAGCCTTGAAAATTGGTCTTGAACTGGTAAAGTTGGGGATCCTCAACATTTATCCTATAGCTCTGAACTTCTTCAGTTTATATTTTTTTTTATTTTGCCAACTTACTCTTTTGCCTATGGTAGTGTAATATGAAATTCTCTCAACAAATTAGAGTTAATATATTTATACGACTGGGTTTGAATTGTAAGTCTCTCAACTCAGTTGTAAGTTAGTATGCTGAGATTTGAAAGATGAATCAATTTATTGGTAAACATCCTGTAACATAATTAGTAAACAAATTGTGGCAGTTGATTCTGAACTGGGTCCACAATTAAGAGTGGTGTCTAGGTGTGTTCCAATAAAGAACATGTTCTAGGGGGATGTCAAAGAAATACAGAGGGAGAATATTCTTTCTAAACAGCCTCTTCAAAATGTTTGGGTATATTGACCGGTCTTTTGAAACCACATGTAGAAATGTGTGTTGTTTTTGTAGAAATGTGTATTGTTTTTATAGAAATATGTACTGTTTTTGAAGTTTTTGATAATCATAGAACTTGTGGTTGATGTTCTTTAATCTTCATCAACAAGGAGATAGCAATGAGAACATGGCGTACTGTCATCTCTGAAAGATAGATTAATCAGGAAGAATACTAAAAATATTAAGTGGGCCAGAGGTGCTCAGGGATTACTCTTAGCTTGTGTAGAGATTACACCTGGCAGAGTTGGGAACAGCAAATATCAGGAATTTATGTAATGTTGCCCTATGTTTGGTCCCATTTTCACCTTTGTTGATTGAAAATCCTCAAAGAGCTCCCAGAATGAAAAATTGATTCCCATGAAAAATTGATTCCCATCACCTTGTCCCCTTTGGGGGGGAAATCTTGGTAATATTTACCCGCAGCAAATAATCCACACAGACAGGAGGGTTAAGGGGTAAAAGGTTGGGCGAAGAGATTCCTTTGTCAGCCTGCTGCTAGCTCCAAAATACACCTCGAGCCAGCCAGCCAACACTGGCAAAAGACCCTTCATGAACCCCTGGCACCCAAGCTATTTATTTGGCTCTCAACAGTGCCTCCACCTGGAAGGTCAAGGTAGGACAACAGACAAAGGATAATCTTTTTTTTTTTTTTTTTTTTTTTTTGGTTTTTGGGCCACACCCGGCGGTGCTCAAGGGATACTCCTGGCTGTCTGCTCAGAAATAGCTCCTGGCAGGCACGGGGGACCATATGGGACACCGGGATTCGAACCAACCACCTTTGGTCCTGGATCGTCTGCTTGCAAGGCAAACACCGCTGTGCTATCTCTCCGGGCCCCAAAGGATAATCTTATGGAAATATTTTCTTATACAACAATGTAATATGTGACATACGACTACATCTTCACAACCAGACTGCTACATTTTACCTGGATATCTCATCAAAGTTGTCTGATTAAACATGAATAAATAAAAATGATCCTACTGCTGCATCTTCCAATTAAGTAATATGTTAATGATAATACTAGAAGGAAAAGTGAAAAAAAGATAAAGGCAATTTTTGAAACAATAATCACTAAATATTTTAAATAATAAATATTAGTCACCATGCCACAAGTTCCAAAAACCTTGGAAAACCAATAATAAAAATTAAATAATAAATGAAGAGCATAAACCAAATCATGCAAATATTTAGATTGCACAGACCATAGGGAGAAATACTTTACAAAGAAATATAGATTAAACAATAAATTACTAGTAGTTTTTACTAACCAGGCTGGTGGTTCAAAGCAAGGGCCCAGAATGTGGAATTGTACAGGTCCTATTCATAAAAATTATGAAAGCTTTACTAGGGACGATTGGAGACCTCAGGGGATTTTCAGGGTATCATGATGCCCAGGCATTGAACTAGGGTTGACTTTATGTCAGATACTCAGACATGTACCTTAGCCTCTGTATTATCTCTTCTATATTAAAAAATAGCCATCTTATTTACTTTTATTCTATTTTATTCTTGCGTTTGGGCTATAGAAGGCTGTGTTCATAGATTTCTCCAACTCTGAACTCAGTGATCACTCATGACAGAACTCAAGGAATTATACAAAGTAACTAACATCAAACTCAGGTGGACAATCTGAAAGCCAAGCATGATATATATCTACTGTATTCTCAGGTTCCGAAATATTAAATGTTAATATATATATATATATCGTTCTCATATCGATATGCATTTTCACTTAACATTAGATTCTTTTTTATTTGTGTCATAGTAGTTTGGGATTAGGAAAAGGCATTTGAATTGGATTTAGTGAAATAAGAACTAGCCCTTCATTAACAATTGGTATTTTATATAGAAGTTCAAGACTTCTCATTTCTTTCCTTTTTTCCTTTTTTCTTGGGGGGGGCACAGGTCCTAGAATTTCTGCTCAGTGATAAATAGTAACCATTAGATGTGCTCAGATATGCATATGTGGTGCTGGAGATTTTACATGGATAAGTAGCAAATGAGGCAAACTCCTTACATCTTGTGTTACTCTCTCTCCCACCCATTAATTCACGAAAATTTTTTCTTAAGATACAATTACATAACTTGAAAGTTTACCCAGTTATAATTTATGTTATACTTTAAATATATACTTAGCCATCTACACTCAAGAAATAGCTGAGAAAATGTTTCTTATATCCTTTTTTAACATTTCCAATAACAATTTGAGTTGCCTTCTTATAGATCCTCAATCTCTACTGAACCTAAGTAAAAACAAGATGTTCTTAACTTTCTTAGAAAATTTTCAAAACAGATATAACATCACACTTAATTAACAAGAAACCTTTTATTTTTAACTTTTGCCAATATTGCATAACCACCTATTTATATTGTATTTTAAATCAGAATCAACAAATGCCTGACTATAATATTTCAATTTCAAAACTGGAAATCAACTTCTATCATAGTCCATTTTAGCTTTTTTGGGGGGGAAGCACACCTGGTGACTCTCAGGGGTTACTCATGGCTTTGCACTCAGAAATCGCTCCTGGCAGGGGGGACCATATGGGATGTCAGCATGGACAAGGCAGATAGATGCCTTACTGCTTTGCGCCACCTCTCCAGCCCCATATTTTAGCTTTATTTTTTCTATCCTTCAGTGACAAAGACTTTTTAATTTATTTATTTAACCCAGCAGGGCAGGATCAGGGTACCATATTGGATGCCAGGGTTTGAACTTGAGTAGGTTGTTTACAAGGAAGATGTCCTCCCCCTGTGCTTTCGCTCTAGCTCAGACAAAAACGTTTTTTTAAATAATGTTCAAGTATTAACATACATAATACTTAACATATCCTTATTACATTGTAAGAAGCTTCAAAATGTGTTCATTTAACAGAATTCCACACTTATCTTTATTGGTTTATCTTTAGCCTGTGCTTATTTGATTAAATTTTACATAAAATTTTAGTGCTCAAATTTCTCCATCTGAAGCAAATCTAAAATTCTATACATCAATGGGTCATAATAATAGGGTCATGTTTTCCTTTGTGTTGGCTTGCCATATTTTTCATCTAATACGTTTTTATGTGATACCATTTGAAATATGTAGATCTCCATTCAGACTAATAAAAGCTACTTAATAAATTATATAGCATGGGAATTGTTTTGCAAGGTACTTATCCAGTTATGAAAATACATCTTTGAAAATATATTTCTACACTTTATTATCTAATTGTTTATTAGTATATTACTATCAACTCATTAATTTTAATTAATAAATGTTTATTTTATAACATAGTATCTGAATTTATTATCCAAATATTTATATTATTTCACTTTTCAAAAAATTAAGCCATGAAGTTATGTATATAAGACTACTAGCAAATTACTAGATAACGCATGATACCATATATCCAAAATATACTGAAAACAAGATTAAGTCTTGTTATTTGTAACAACATGAATAGAATGAAAATCAAGTGGGTATAGAATTATGTCACTCTATGTAGATATACATAAAAAAGTAAAATAAATCCCAAATTACATTTAGACTGACAAAATTGTGGTAAATGAAACCAATTGGATAGTAGTCAATTATATAATAGAACAGTGTTAGTAGAATTGTTATGGACATTTGTTATGATATAAATTTAGAGCTTTAAAATATTTATATTATTAAAACACTAAGGATTTCATAAAACTCATTAAAACCTTGCATATTTTACATGCAAATTATATCAACATTGGCATTGTTTTATTTCCATCTATCATTTTATTTTAAAAATAACCAAAAAGTTATCTAAGTTGGAATGTTATTATAGATGTAAAGGACATATGTAGTAGAAGCTATAAATTTCACTATTTTTCTTTAATTATTATGTTAAATGACCTTTTAATTAAAATACTATATTTAGGCTAATTATCAATGTATAAAGTAACCTTAAAATTATGTACTTGCTTCTAGATTACAGATGGACCTTTATGAGTTCTAAAAAAAGATTAACTGTGATAATAAAATCAGATATGTAGCAAAATGGATCAGATAATTTTTAGTATTGCCAATTAAGCATATGCTAGAAGTACTAAAGTTTTCAGACAAAAATTTTACATTTTTTTCAAACTTATGATGTGACTTATATGCAAAATTTGCCATTATCTCCATTTTGTTAGAGTATTCACTGTAATCCTATATAAATGTTAAAAATAATCACATATTGAATGCTATGAGACAATCTATTGATGCTGATTAATAGCTCAGTTTGAGGGTAAGATGATTAGGAAAATTCCAATTCTTTTTTTTTTTATTTTGATCATAGTGATCATACATATATTTCACATTAGTATTTTAGATACATATCAACATTGAATCAGGGGAATACCCACCACCAAATTTGTCCTCCCCCCTTCCCGTTCCCTTTCTGCAACTCATGTACACCATCACCCCCCAGGCTGCTAGAGTAGGTGGTCCCCTCTTTGTCTAGCTTACTATCAGTGATCATACATCTGTTTGGTCCTGGTGCCCTCCCTTGTTTCTCCCTCTATTTGAGAGGCTAAGCTAGATAAATGGGGTTATGTGGTTTAGTTTGAGGGAAAGAAAAGCAATAGAATGGGGTAAAGAATAAGAAAAAAAAATAAAAATATTAAAATATGCTGAAAATGGACGGAGTCTTTCTAGTAGCTATCAACCTCAGTTTGACAGAGGACATGAAAAAGGTAATTGATATTCCATAACAATACAAAAATAAATGTCAAATTAAATATCCAGTGAGCCCTACAGCAATAAAGAGAAGCACCACACAATAGTCTGGGTTCTGAAATAAAATCATCCCAGAGTGCAAAACGAAAAAGATAAAATAATATAAAATAAAAGGGAGACATTAACTTCAATATCTACACCAAAATAAAGACGTCAAAAAACAATAAATAAATAAATATATGTGTGGAAAAATTGTTATTTTGTGCTTTTTATTTTCTTTTTTTTTCTTTTTTTCCCTGCCTAGGCACAGTAACAATTGGGGATATTATAGAGGGAATTCCCTTGGACTAGAAGATACAGGGTTTCTACATTCCTGAAGTATACTGTCATGGGATTAGCTATAGACTCCTTGCATGGTCATTTACTCTCTTCTTGGTGCTTTTGTGGTGTATGGAAGACTTCTGCTTCGTCATGGATGGTAAAATCAGTCCTCTGTATCTAGAGATCTTGGTGACTGTGCAGCTCAAGGAATGGAGCTTATGATGAAGGCTTTCTTTGTGGTTCTAGAAGTTCTGCTTCTTCAGTGTCGTTTTAATTCATCTTCTGTAGTTGGTGTTCTTGGTCATTATGTTGCTCTTAGGATGGAGACTGGGATGGAGTCTTTCATTATGTTTCTGGAAGACCCGTTTACTTATGGTTGTCTCAGTCAGACCTCTGGAATTGGAGATCTTGTTTGTTGAACAAATTGTAACCAAAAGCTAGGTTAGAGCATTTTTTTTTGTTGTTGTTGTTGTTGTTGTTGTTGTAAAAACCAGTCATCTGTATATAGCAATCTTGGTTTTTGTACAGATCAAAGGGTGACATGTCTTCTGATTTTGTCTTATCGTTGGCTGGTGAGGAAGGATAACTTGCTTTTAACTCTAGTTGTTCCCATTTCCTCGTTGTTAAGTTATCAATTTAGAACTGGCGTATGTTGGCATCAGAGCAGCATTATGAATGACCTGGAGGGGATTTGGTTCCTGGAGCTGTTGTGGAGAACTCTGTCATTTCTATGTCTGGGATCCAGGAGTCAAGGCTGGACAGTCAGTGCCTATTTCCCTGGAGTCTAGGTTGGTTCCCCATGACATACATTTAGGGTGGGAGATGTCCCTGTATTGTAAAAAAATATAAGTTCTTATCCCTAGTAGATAAGAGCTTGTTTTTACACATAAAATTTTCCCCTTTTTTTAATATGCCCTTGCAGGAAGAAGTGGTGCTACATTATATTGCTGGTTGATTTGGGGGTGGAGAGAGAAGAAAACAGACCCATGACAGAAACTAAAAATATATATGCTCAGACATATCTAAAGAAAAAGAGTTTCTTAAAAGAAAAAAAAAGATTAAATAAAAGACACAGTTAAAGGAATAAAGTGAGGCCGGGAGAGATAGCATGAAGGCAAGGTGTCGGTCCTTCCTGCAGAAGGACGGTGGCTCACATCCCGGCATCTCACATGGTGCCCCATGCCCACCAGGGGCAACCACCGAGCACAGAGCCAGGAGCACCCTCCAAGCACTGCCAGCTGTGACCCAAAAGAAGCAAAAAACAAATCAAATCAAAAAACAAAAACTAGAACAAAACAAATAAATAAAAAAAGGGGGGGAAGAAAAGAAAAAAAAGAAAAAGGGAGAGTGAGTGATACAGGAGATTATTTTACATTTGGGGAGAAATAGTATAATAGGTAGTGTTATATAAGTCTATACTAATGATGATAGTATAGGCTTCCCCATTGTCTTTTGAGATTTCCTCATGAGGTGTGGGCTCCAGGCAGGGAGGTCTTGGGTAGAGTTCTTGCAATAGGAGTCCTTTTGGAGCCAATCTGGTATTAAACCACAGTCCACAATAGGGAGAGGTGATAAGGAGGGCCACGCTGCATGAGTCAGTCGTGTGTTGGTTGTATTTTCTTGTAGGGAATGAGGTGTGAGTTTGAGTGGGTGTCTCTTCACTTGGGTACTGGGTACTGGGTACTGGTTTGTTGGTGTAGGAGGTTGGTCTTGATGCCCAATGGGTTAAGAACAGAGGATGAAGAGTTATAACATGGTGGGGATATCGGGGATTGGATTAAGGGGTGAAGGGATAATCAGGTTTCTGAGGGGGGGGTGAGGGGATAGTACATGGGAGGGATTATATAGGGTATAGGTATGGGTTGTTTGTGGTTTAGGTTTTTCTCTTAAGGAGGATTCCTATCTCTGTGTGCTCCTGCCCCCTTATAAATATATAGAATTTAGCTTAGGCATATATTAATGTAGAGGGGTGATGAGGGCAAGAGATACGCTGAGTACAGAAAGATAGGTAGGTATAGTACTTGTAAGGAAAGGAAACTAATAGAACAACTTTTGGATATGTATAGGTTTCATGTCTCGAGTACTAACCTTTTTATTAGTGAGGTCTATCTATATAGGTGTTTACCCTTTGCAGTATTGTCCGCAGCACCCTATATATCAGCTTTCTTTCCTTTCCTATAGAGGAGGTAAACCATGTGGTTTTTATTTGACATGGATTGAATTGATGGTAATGAGGAGAAGGTGGAAGAAGAGAGAGACAAGAGGAGAGAAAAGGGAAAACAAAACAGAACTAAACAAATCAATAATTAAACAACAACAAAAATATGAAGTAATGAGAAGAGAGGGTAAAAGAGCAAGGATGTGTTAGTTTGCTTGAACATGTTCAATGCTTAGACCCTGTAGTAAAAATCTGTAGGTCACCGTTGTTGCTTCGGTGGTCCGGCTAATCATGCACTTCAGTTCCTAAAAAAAGGCATAATATCGAGATAAAGAGTATGTAAAAGAGTTTTATCCAGACATTTTCAAGATGCAAGCTGAGTATGGTGCCTCGTGTGACTGAGCACCGAGGTGCCACCGTAGGAACTTTACACTTTGTATCCAGGAACCACTATGGGAAGAAAAACTGAGAGGATATTTTAAATGTGGTAAGGTTAAGGCATTCAACCATAATGTTTTGAAATGTTTTCATTGGAGCCAATAATTTCCTATCAGATCTATACCTGTAATCCTGTATAAGATCCCTAGTAATTTGTTATGGGCCTTTGTAGTAAAATGAAAATTACAAACCTGTTCTCTCTACACTGCTATTTCTGATGTTGCTGGTTTGTTTATGATATAATGTGTAGTCAGGCTTTGTGTTGTTTTTCTTCCCTTTGTTTTGGGCTCTACTTCCCAGTATATGGTGATTATTACAGCGTTTGAGGTTTCTATCCTGTTTCACCGTGTAATGTAATCATGGGGTTTTGGTTCTATATCTGGTGCCTATTCTAGGTACTTTAGAATAGTGCTATCATTCTGTGTTTATCTTCTGGCTTGCTTCATTTAACATAATATGTTCTAGGTCCATCCATGTTGCTGCAAAGTCTGTGATCGTATCATTTCTGACTGCCATGTAGTATTCCATTGTGTATAGATACCACATCTTAATGATCCACTCATCTGTTGTTGACATCAAGGTTGGTTCCAAGACTTGGCTATTATACTGAGTGCTGCAATAAATAATGGGGTGCACACATACTTTGCGATGAATGTTCTTCCGACTTGGGGGTAGATACCTAGGAGAGCAATTGCTGGATCAAATGATAGCTCAATTCTGAGTTCCTTGAGCACTCTCCAGACTGTTCTCCATAGGTGTTGAACTAGGGAGCTTTCCCACCAGCAGTGGATGAGAGTACCTTTCATACCACAACCCCACCATCTGTATTTCCTATCTTGTCCCAGGGAGCCAAGATGCAGTGGGGCAGGGGCAGAGACAGAGGAAGGTCCCCTACTGTCTGCCAGCCCCGGAAGCCTCAGGGACGCGATTGGGAGGGGCGGAGATGGGGGAAGGTACCCTGTCTTCAGAAGATGCCAAAAGCCTCAGGGAATGATGGGGGAGGGGCGGAGTCAGGGGAAGGTCCCCTACCTTCTGCAAGCATTGGAGGCCTCAGGAATGCAATCGGGGGCCTGTGGCTTCTGGCTCGTGCAGATATGGGGGACCTTCCCCCGCCTGTGCCCCTCCCCCAATTGTGTCTCCGAGGCTTCTGGCGCCTGCTGATGTAGGTGACCTTCCCCCACCTCCGCCCCTCCTCCAATCATGTCTCTGAGGCTTCTGGCGCATGCATATGGTAGGGGACCTTCCCCGCCTCCGCTCCTCTCCAGATCTTGTCCCTGAGACTTCCGGGAAAAATTCCAATACTTTCCTCTTCTTATGAATTTTCAAAACATTGATAAACATTTTTGATTATCATGATTTTGAAGGAAGACTAGTACTACTATATCTACTGAATAGAAGATGTACAACAGTGCACATAACCCATTGGTATTACCTCACTTTACTTCCAAAGGTATCAAGGTTTAAACCCCAGTTCCAGTAAGTACTCTAGTTTGCTGCACAATTATACTTAATCGCATATATGAATGTGGGGTCAAAAGTATACTGACATATACTGATATATGTGTGTTGTGTGTGTTTACATATGTTTGTGTATGTATAAAATATTTTAAAAGGCGATCTATAAAATTTAATAAACTAATATATTGAGAAGATTTGTTTAAGCACACAAGAATGTGTTAAGTACACAAGAATAATTAAAATAATCTTCGTTTTTGTTTCAAACATTATTTCTGAGCATCTTAATAATAAGGATAATAAGGAATTTTTATTCACATACATACAAAGAAAACACATAGATATCCATTTATTTCTAAAATATATCAAAAATAAATCATTAAACTTGTTTTATCTAAAACACCCCTATTTTTATTATTTACATTAAAATAATCAGTAAAATTTTGAACTTATTTTGATATGCATTCTTTGAAAATGATCTATCTCTAATTCTATAGTATCAATAGCATATAGTTATTGTTTTTACAAAACCACTAATGCAAAACAGGACATGTGTTTTTGTGTGTTGATATCATTTAGCAGAACATGAAAGAGAAGAGTATTAGAGATAAATTTTAGTATAAGTGTTTATTACTCTAGAATAACCAAAATATGACAGAAGAGTGTGTATCTCTTTTTGACTCTGAATAACTATAGACAATATTATTACAGCAACAAATACAAATCAACACATTCAAAACTATTCTGCAAATTCTGAAAAGTCAATTACCTTGCACCCATCAAATGACCCAGTTCCAAGAGTAATGAAAAAAAAAATGAAAATGAAAATTAGATATCTCAGAAACATCATGTCAGACACATTTTCTGGGCTATTTGCTGATAAATATCCAGGACAATAATTTTGAAAAAAAAAAGTGCTTATGGCCATCACCATAGATTATATTTTTACATGGGTTGTTTCTCAGTGTCACAACACCTATGTCAGCATGGCTTTAACATAGCACCATCCTATTGGCCAAGAAACTTGGCCAACTGAGATTTGTCACCAGAACTCCTAAATACAACTTACATCCCAAATCCATATGTGGTTGTTTTGTCAGTATTGTTTAGAAAATACTATCATATAAAAATGCCAAATGCAATAGAAATATATCCAATGTCTATAAGGATTTTCATCAGAAACAGTAAGAGTTGTTACCAAATATTGTGGGAATTTTGACAAAGCATCCTTACTGCATTCTTGGAGAATACAGGATGAAGAGTGAGAATAGGAGAATGCATCCACTTCTGCCTATCTTTTTTTTTTTTTTGTCCCCCAATTCACAATACATACCCGGCAAGGGGCCTGTGTTGAGGTGTATATGGGGTGCCTTTACTGTACCTCCTCTTTCTATACAGCCAGTGTAAAGAACACAGCCTGTGGTAAGAATTGGGAGGCCTTATTTTATCTTTTATTTATTTTTTTCTTTTCTTCAGGGCAAACTAAAGTTGTTTTTTTTTTTTTGTTTTTTTTTTTAAGTAAGAATTCATTTAAAGGACAAAATTGATTAACATAATAAGGTAAACTAATATAACATAATATAGTGACATAACATAACATATAATATAATTAATATAATAATAATACATGTAAGTCAAAGAAAGTTTCTGATTAAAAACACAATTTTCTTTTTTTTCCATAATGGCTTACATATCTTTCACTGTAGTATTTTGGGTACATATTCACATTAAATCAGGGGAATACCCATCACCTAATATGTCCTCTTCTCAATCAAAAATCAAATATACTGAAAATAGGCAGAGTCCTGTCTAGAGGCTTCCAACCTCAGTTTGAGAGAGGATGTGAAAAAAGTAATTAAAATACCACAACAATACACACACACACACACACACACACAAAAAAAAAAATATCGAATTAAATAACCGATAAGCACCACAACAATAAAAACAGGTACCACACAATAATCTCGGTTCTGAAATCAAATCATACTCAAGTGCAAAAAGAAAGAGAAAGACAAAACAAAATAAAATAAAATAATATTGGAGACATCAACCGTAATCTCCACACCAAAATAAAGACGTCAAAAAAAATAGATCATTTATTCTCCTCTTGCTGCTTTCGTGGTATGTGGAAGACTTCTACTTTATCTTGGATGGTAAAATCAGACCTGTTTCTAGAGATCTTGGTGGCTGTGCAGATCAGGGAATGGAGTTTATGAAGTCTTTCTTTGTGGTTCTAGCAGTTATGCTTCTTCAATGTCCTTTTTTTGTTTTTTATGTATTCTAGGTGTTTCAGAATAGTGCTACCATTCTGTGTTTTTCTTTTGTCTTCTGACTTACTTCGTTTAACATAACATGATCTAGGTCCATCCACGTTGCTGCAAAGTCTGTGATTGTATCATTTCTTACTGCCATGTAATATTCCATTGTATATATGTACCACATCTTAATGATCCATTCATCTGTTGTTGGACATCGAGGTTGGTTCCAAGATTTGGCTATTATACTGAGTGCTGCAATAAATAGTGGGGTGCATACGTATTTTGGAATGAATGTCTTTCCATCTTGGGGATATATGCCTAGGAGAGCAATTGCTGGGTCAAATGGCAGCTCAATTCTGAGTTCTTTGAGCACTCTCCAGACTTTTCTCCATAGATGTTGGACCAAGGGGCATTCCCACCAGCAATGAATGAGAGTTCCTTTCATACCACATCCTCTCCAACAAAGGTTGTTCCCATTATTTTTGATGTGAGCCAACCTCACTGGTGTGAGGTGGTATCTCATTGTTGTCTTGATTTGGATCTCCCTGATGATGAGTGAAGGTGAGCATGTTTTCATGTGTTTGTTGGCCATCCTTCTCTCTTCCTCAGAGAAATGTCTATTCATTTCGTCTCCCCATTTTTTTATGGCTTCGTTTGGTTTTGAAGGACTCAGGTTTCTGAGCGCTTTGTATGTTCTAGATATCAGCCCTTTATCTGATATATCAAGTGAAAAGATTTTTTCCCATTCTGTTAGCTGTCTTCTTGCATTAAGTAGGGTTTCTTTTGCCATGCAGAAGCTTTTTAGTTTGATATAGTCCCATTTGTTTATAGTTGATGCTAACGTTTTTGCCATTGGTGCTCCATTCTCAAAGACCCTTTTGATATAAAGGTCTTCGAGTGTTCTGCCTATTTTATTCTCGATAAACTTTATAGATTCAGGTCTGATTTCCAGATCTTTGATCCATTTTGAGTTGACTTTTGTATAAGGAGTGAGATATGGGTCGATTTTCACTTTCGTGCATATGAGTTTCCAGTTGTACCAACACCATTTGTTGAATAGGCTTTCTTTGTTCCATTTCATATTCTTGCCTCTTTTATCAAATATTAGTTGGCTATATATCTGGGGGTTTATGTCTGGGAATTCTGTTCTAATCCACTGGTCTGAGGTCCTGTCTCTGTTCCAGTACCATGCTGTTTTTATTACTATGGCTTTATAGTATAGTTTCAAGTTAGGTAAGGAGATACCTCCCAACTTCTCATTTTTCAGAATGTGTTTAGCTATCCTGGGTCTTCTATGGTTCCAAATGAATTTTATAATTGATTGTTCTATTTCTTTAAAGAATTGTGTCTGGATTTGGATAGGGATTGCATTAAATCTATATAGCAATTTGGGTAAAATAGTCATTTTGACTATGTTAATTCTACCTATCCATGAAGATGGGATGTTCTTCCATTTCTTTAGATCGTCTTCAATTTCTTTCTGAAGTGTTTTGAAGTTTCCCTGGTATAGATCTTTCACTTCTCTTGTAAGGTTGATTCCTAGGTATTTGATATTTTTTGATACTATCTTAAATGGAATTGTATTTTTAATCTCTCTCTCCTCAACTTCATTGTTTGTATATAAAAACGCTACTGTCTTTTGTGTATTGACTTTGTATCCAGCCACTTTACTGTATTGGTTGATTGTTTCTAGGAGTTTTTCTGTGGATTCTTTAGGGTTTTTGATGTATATCATCATATCATCAGCATATAGCGCTAGCTTGTGTTCCTCTTTCCCTACTTGAATTCCTTTGATTCCCTTCTCTTGTCGGATTGCTATTGCTAAGACTTCTAAGGTTATATTGAATAAGAGTGGAGAGAGTGGACAGCCTTGCCTAGTTCCTGACCTTAGTGGGAATGCTTCTAGTTTCTCGCCATTAAGTATAATGTTGGCTGTAAGCTTTTCATAAATAGCTGTAACTATCTTAAGGAAGGTGCCTTCTAACCCTATTTTGCTGAGTGTCTTTAACATGAACGGATGTTGGATTTTGTCAAACGCCTTCTCTGCATCGATTGATATGATCATGTGGTTTTTGTCCTTCATGTTGTTGATGTGGTGTATAATGTTGATTGATTTGCGTATGTTGAACCAACCTTGCATTCCTGGGATGAATCCCACTTGATCATGATGTATGATCTTTTTAATGAGGTGTTGGATTCGGTTTGCTAAGATTTTGTTAAGTATCTTTGCATCAATGTTCATTAGTGAGATTGGTCTGTAGTTTTCTTTTTTGGTGGTGTCTTTGCCTTCTTTAGGAATGAGTGTGATATTAGCCTCATAAAAGGAGTTGGGGAGGATTCCTGTTTTTTCTATGGTTTTGAAAAGCCTATGGAACAGTGGTAATAAGTCTTCTTGAAATGTTTGATAGAATTCACCTGTAAATCCATCTGGGCCTGGGCATTTGTTCTTAGGGAGTCTTTTAATTACGTCTTCAATTTCCTCTGAAGTGATTGGACTGTTTAGAGTTTCTAGGTCTTCCTTTTCCAGTCTTGGAAGAGGGTGTTTGTCCAAGAATCTGTCGATTTCTGGTGGGTTCTCTAGCCTAGTTGAATATAGTTGTTCATAATATGATCTCATGATATGTTGTATTTCTTGGGGTTCTGTTGTAATCTCTCCCCTTTCATTCGTGATCCTAGTAATTTGGGTGTTTTCCCTCTTTTTTTTGGTAAGTTTTGCCAATGGTTTGTCTATCTTATTTATTTTTTCGAAAAACCAACTCCTGGTCTCATTGATTTTTTGTATTGTTTTCTTAGTCTCTATGTTGTTTATTTCTGCTCTGGTTTTTATGATTTCTTGCCTTCTGGTTGTGGTTGGATTTCTCTGTTGCTGTTGTTCCAATTCTTTGAGGTGATCTTTTAAACTGTTGGTTTTGTTATTTTCCTGTTTCTTAACATAGGCCTGTAATGCTATGAGTTTCCCCCTAAGTACTGCTTTTGCTGTATCCCATAAATTCTGACATGTTGTCTCTTCATTGTCATTCGTCTCAAGGAATCTTTTTATTTCCTCCTTGAGTTGTTCTTTGATCCAGCTGTTGTTAAGCAGTATGTTGTTCAATCTCCAGGTATTAGTTTTCCTCCATTGCTTCTTCTTGACATCAATTATAAGCTCTGTTGCATAGTGATCACTATGCAACAGAGCTTATAATTGATGTCTAGATCACTTCTGCCTATCTTTACTACAGAACACATCCTAATGCACCTGGGAATGACAATTCTATAGACAATTCTATAGTACTGAAACAGAATAGAGTTGGAAGCTACACATTGTAGCTCATTGATGTTTAGTTCTATAATAAGGTTTCATTAACCATACTGCATTACTGTAGAAATGTTAACATGTTGATCAATATAAAAAAAATCTCAAAATTGTATTTTATGTATTTGTCAAGTGACTAATATTCACTGGTAATTGATTCAATAATTAAATGTGATAGCTTTTCTAACTAGCAATTCTGAAATATTTTCCCTTTTAAAACAGAAAGAAACATGACATAAAAAATTAACTTAAAATAGATAATTATCTTAATTTTAAAGTGTAAATATATTTTTCCTAAAACAAATAAAACATTTACATTGATGCTAGTTGAAATAGTTTAACAATAATTCTTTTATCAATATTAAATAATATTGTATATATTTATGTCATAAAATAGAATATATTACTATTTTAATTTAATAAATATATTATATTTAAAATGTTAAGAAACATCCCAATGAAAATTAAATAATACTGAAGTTAACTATGTTAGCTCGTAATATCAGGAATTACCATATAAAATACATATTTTCTAGAATCATAAGTAGTATTATAGTATGATTTTCCTCTAATGTTCTTGACATACCCAGGGGTACTCATGGGTTACTTCTGGCTCTGAGCTCAGAAATCACGCCTGTCAGGCTCGGGGGATTTTATGGGATGCCAGCAATTGAACCTGGGTCCGTTCTGGATCAGCTGTGTGCAAGGCAAATGACCTATTACTGTTCTATTTCTCTGACCTCATCCTTTCTTGGTAAGATTTGTGGTTTATATTTAATGATAACTTATTGTATTTATAATTTAGTATAACTAATGTATGAGATTATGATAAATATAAAAATTTATGAGTATAAATAATTTTATATCTAAATGTAATGATTATATTCAATGACAATCGATTTATACAAGAAGGAAAAATATAAAAGTCATCTTAAAGCAGCAAGTGGTAGATTAGATATAATATCACTAGAGGGAAATTTGCATCATAATAGTACAAAATAATACAGTTTTTAACTTTAGAAAAGAAGACAAAATATTCCAGTATCATTTATTCTCTGGCTCTTAACAAATGTTGCAATGTGATAAGCAAATGTTCACATTATATAATTTATAATGATAAAATAACTACATGTAACTTACCACAAGGTATTATGAAATTGAATGAAACAAGAAAACATTTACATGTGTATTAATAGAATAATATTTAACTTACCCAGGGAACAAAGGCAAAAAATAGTTGTAATAAAATACATTTTATTAAGGCAAATATAATATGTTTGCACATGTTTACATCTCCTTGTCAATACAAAACTGAGGCTGATAACAGGTACTGACTTATAAGTTGGAAGAAGATATAATGTTTTACAATTTTAGGTAGAGCTGCGAAATCTTTACGGACTGTTCACTCTGTTATTCCTATGATTCTGTTAGAAGAATTTTTTATATCCCCTGTGATCCACTAAAGATGTTTGTAAACTCTCCATCATCAGTGTCTCAGAATGATTGATTTGCAGCATGCCCTGCCAAGTTTTATGTAATAGGTACTTGAATGACAAGAAAAAAAGGATTGTAATACAAATTCACTGAGCACTTGATATCATTGTTTTGGTTGTTTCTGCAACATAATTTAGTATATGCTTACTAACTCAACACATGTAGGGCATCTCTACAATAACATTTAAATCTAATTAAGAAGCTTTTGCAAAAATGAGGACATTAATATGAAAAAAAGTTGAAAATTATGATATGCTATCCAGTATTGAAGTAGATTTTTAAAATGGATTTTTTTAAACATCTAATTTCTAAGGGAAAATATTGGAAAATCAAATGTGAACGTTTTGAAATTGATCATGAGCTTTATTAAGTTCATTAAAGATACATTTAAAAAGTAAAATAAAGCTTAATTTTAGGGGCTGGAGATATAGCACAGCAGTAGGGCATTTGCCTTGCACAATGCCTATTTAGGTTGACCTGGGTTCAATCCCCGGTGTTTCATGTGGTCCCAGAGCAAGGAGCTAGAACCAGGAGCAATTTCTGAGTGCATAGCCAGGAGTAACTCCTGAGCGTCACCTGGTGTGACTCAAAAAGGAAAAAAAAAAGCCGAATTTTAAACAGAACTCTAGGGGCTGGAGACATAGCTGAATGGACTAGGGCACTTACCCTTGTATCTCTAAGGCCCTAAATTTGATCAATAGCACTACGCTATTTCTAGAACACCACCAGCAGCAACCTTTTAGGCTATTGAGCACTATGAAAATGACTAATATCACAATCCCAAACACTGAGATATTATCCTGGTGCCAAGCATTTTTGGCATGTCTCTAGGTCACCAAGTCACTGCTTTGGAAATCTCTTCTGGCTTTCTCCTAAAATCTCATAGACTTTAAGGAATGCTGCATCTGCTCATTATCATTGTTCCTTTTTATTAAAAGCCAGAAAGCCTCTCTTATAATGTTCTTCAATAATTACATCAAAATGTGATTGATTTTTAATAATCAAAGGTAATAAATATACCCACAACAATGATACTCATGATATATATGTAAAAGAAATGAACCTTAATATGAAAGAAACAAGAAATCCCTAGAGTCTCAGGGGTCTCAAATTCATGGCCCACAGGCCACAAACAACCCTCCGTACAACATTTTGTGGCCCTGCCCTAGAGGAATCTTTTTTTTTGGTTTGTTTTGTTTTGTTTTAGTTGTTTGGGTCACACTCCCCAATGTTCAAGGCTTACTACTGACTTTGCACTCAAGGATCACCCTGACTTTGCCTCCTGCGGTCCCTAGGTAAATTGAGTTTGAGACGCCTTCACTTCTTTGAATTGAAATAGTATTCAGGAAGAAAAGTAAAGAATAGATAGGTACAGAGAAAAAATAGTGTTTCCTACATATAGCATACTAAAAATGACCTGATTTTAAAAATTATTTGTGCTCTAAATTAACACCTCTCAACCCTACACAATGTACTAATACAATTTATAATTTTTCAAACATAGTGTTATTTCAAGGTTCTACATTTTTAATGCTGTTGTTTATCTGTTCCCTTACACTATGGTCTAAGCCTTGATCTAACAAAGAAATACATATTTAGCTTCATAAAATGCATGCATTTTGCTCAGATCTGCCTTTTAACTCCTCGTGTTCAAAATTATTAGAGCTATGTCTTTATTTTTATTCATTATGTGTTTGTTTATTTTATTGTCTAAAGATGTGTATCCTTCATTCAAACATGAATGAAAGTCTGGTTCGGTAGTGTTCATGGTGATTGCTGATTTTTTTAAAAACTATATCCATTTCTGCCTTCAGGCCTAGAGGGCTGCTTGTAATAAATCTGCTGTAAATCTTCAGGATACTGTTTGTATGTATTTTTTCTTTTTGATCTTATTACTTTCTGGATTCTTTCTCTATCTGTGGTTTTCATCACTGTAACTGTGATATTCCTTGGGGTATTTTTATTTTGATCTATTTTAGCTGGTACTCTTTGGACATCCAGGATGTGCGTGTATTCACTCTTTGGTTCTGGGAACGTTTTAACAATGATGTCCTTGACCAATGATTCTTCTTGTAAGTTTTTTCCGATGTCTCTGGAATCCTAATGATTCTTAGGGGTCGGAGCAATAGTGCAAGCTGTAAGTGCTAGCCGAGGACAGACTTCGGTTCTATCCTCTGGCGTCCTATATGGTCCCCCAAGCCAAGAGCGATTTTTGAGTGCATAGCCAGGAGTAACCCCTGAGCTTCAACGGGTGTGGCCCCAAAACAAACCAAAAAACAAACAAAAAACAAACCAACAAAGAACAATGATTCTTATATTGTGTCTATTGAATTGTTTCTAGAGTTCTAATGTCAACTGTGTGTGGTCTTTTTGTTTGTTTGTTTGTTTTTTGGTGTTTGGGCCACACCCTGTGACGCTCAGGGGCTACTCCTTGCTCTGTGCTCAGAAATAGCTCCTGGCAGGCTTGGAGGACCATATGGGATGACGGGTTTTGAACCACCGTCCTTCTGCATACAACAAAAAAACCCTAGCGCTCTGCTATTTTTCCTGACCCCGGGTTTTTGTGTTTGTTTTGTTTTGTTTTGTTTTTTAATATATTTCCATCTTCTCTTCTTTTAATTTGTTTGCACATGCTTAGGTTTCCTCGTCCATTACAAAACTGAATCTGAAAACAGGTACTGGCTTATAAACTGGAAGTAAATATGTTTTTCAATTTTAGGTAGAGCTGGGAAATCTTTATGGAAGTGTTCATCACTCTTTTATGCCTATGGTTCTGTGTTAGAGAGGCTTTTATATCCCCTGTGATCCAGTAAAGATATCTGTAAATTCTCCATCATCAATGACTCATAATGATTGATTTATGACATGCCCTGCCAAGTTTCATGTACTAGACATGTAAATGATAAGGTAAAAAAGGTTTGTAATACAAATTCACTGAGCATTTGATATCATTTTTTGGTTGTTTCTTTGCTTCTTTCCAAACTCTTCAGTTGTATGGAGATGTTAGGCAACTCAACTTTCAGCTCACCGTTTCTGTCTTCCTCATCTGTTCCTCTATCTACTGCCCTTCCAGGAGTTTTTCATTTCGCCTACCAAGTTTTTCAATTCTTTTATTTCTATTTGGAGTTTTCTCATTTCTACTCCCATATCGCTTGAGTCAAATTGCTATTCATTTTGTTTGTTTCATAGTTTCTTTGAGCATCCTCAACTTTTCTTCTCTAAAGCCCTTATCAGAAAGGCTATATAGTTGGTTGGTATGATTCAGATCTTCAGAAGGAGCATCATGGTGCGCTCAGCCTGGTGGGATTGTGCGTTGTTTCCTCATTGTGACATTAAGCTTGCTGATATTTTTTATGTGTTCTTCTGGGACTCATTGACTATAAGTAATGTGTGGCTGCAGAGCAAATTGGCTGCGTTCTTCCTCAGTACTGGTCATTGGTCACAGATTTTCCACTTTGCAGGCTGCTCTGTCAGTTTAACCTCACAGTGAGCTCCCAGAGTGTTGCACTGGTCCTGCCTCTTCCACATCATAGTCTGAGTGCTTTATTTATTTTTTGTGAGAATAATATTACATTGGACTATAGAAGGGAAAGGAAAAGAGAGATCTCAGTCAGGGATGAACTTAGCATAGTTACATTTTTATACTATTCCAGTATTTTAGGATTACTCTGTTATTCTATAACACTTAATGTTTTCAATTATGGTTTATTATTAAGTCTGCTTCACCAAATTATAAGTAATTTTGAAACTAGGTACAGTACATTTATATCATTATCTCAACACCCAATATTTTGTAGACACTAAATCAATACTTGTCAAATGGTTGAGTAAAAACAAATTTAATTTTTACAATAATGAATACTCAAATCAGTGGAAAATTTAATTTGATGACATTTAAAGGTGAACAGTAATATAGGCCAACCAAGAATAAGAGAATTAAAGTTCTTGCATTCTCAAGGAAAAGACACAAAATTTAAGTTTTTAAGAACCAGAGAATTATGCTTGCCAACAAGAAATATGCTAGCCAACAAGAAATATGCCTACTCTAGTTACAAATATTGTTTACTCATTGAATTAATAAATTGATCTATGTAGTCAGTAAATTATGCCAAGTAGTATACCTGGAGTTATATTATACTTATAAAACATATTTTACTTATTAATATTTACATAATTTTTTAAAATTTTATAATTTATTTTACTTTCCTTCTCTTTAATTTCCTATTAAATTTCCTACAGAGTATATCTTAGCTAGATTGCTTTTTTTCTTCCTAATATTTGGCAGTCTTCATGAAGTGGAAGACTGAATATATACATAATTTTGTGAAAGTGAAAAATTTGAGATAGCATTGCCTTGTGTGTATGTAAGAAAAGTGTAAGTAATTCATATCAACTAAAATCAAAATTTATAGGTTTAGTGAAATAGTCATAGTTTCTTGTGTGATGACTAAAGTGAACATTTTGATGTGTGGGTGCAATTGAATATGGTCACTCAGAGATTCAGGTTCAATCCTTTATTATCTGCATAATTGTTAATATAAATGTATATAATTTAACATAAATTTTATATAATTTAGTATGTATATAAAGTATCATATAACTATTTTATTTCTACATATATTTTTAAAAGCAGAAAGTTAAAAAATGTATGGATAAATAAAATAGTTGTACTATATTGTATTGCACTGTACAAATAAAAATACAGTTTTAACTTCTTTGCTTTAAAAATGTTGGTAAGATGATTTATAACAAGTTGTTTGCATGTTTCACTAATTACATGTTGCTACACCATACCCAGATATCAGCTTTCTTCTACCAATAATTTGAATTCTCCTCTCAACTCCACAAATCATTAGTTACTCTATTATACCCTTGATATTTATTTATATTTCACATTTAGTAATAGCATTTTGTACTAGTTTTTTTTCCCATTGACTCATATACTTAGTTCCCCACAAGTTTTCTATATGGAGTAATATTCCATTGTGTATACAACCACAGCTTCTTTCTCTAGGTACTTGTTTTGAGTGCTTAAAGAAATAAAAATAACAAATACTATTATTTATGTTTTTCATTCTAATAAAGCAAATGAAAATATTGATTATTATGAAAGTGAAAATGGTAAGAATAGTAATAGAAATAAATTATATAAATAAATATGTAATATGTTTTAGAGATGTTTCTTGAGAAATAGGTAGAAATCTTTTGTGGGGTCAGGGTGTGCCTTGTAAATGAAAGTGAAGTTGCTTGGTTCCATTTCTTTTTTTTTTAAGACCAATGATTATTTTTACTGCATTTTCTTTTTTTCCTAGTTAGTCAGTCTGATCGTAAGAAGTAGATGTTAGTTAAACACTTCTACAACTATCAATTCGTTGTTGTTGTTGCTGTTGTCATAATTCCTCAATTGTATTAGCAGATACTTTCTACTTACTCATGGTTATATATATGGCCTTATATGTGGTGTATAGATTAATGATTGTTGAGTTTTTAGCATAAGCCTGAATTTGGACAGTGATGATTTTATTGCCAAGACAAAGGTAAAAAACTGCAAGTCAGACCCTGATTAAAAAAGAAAATGTTCTTGGGTCAGAGCAGTGGTGCAGCGGTAGGGCATTTGCCTTGCACATGGCTGACCAAGGATGGACCTGGGTTCTATCCCAGTATCTAATATGGTTCCCCAAGCTAGGAGCAATTTCCGAGCACATAACCAGGAGTAATACCTGAGTGTCACCGGATGTGCCCCCCAAAACTAAAATAAATGATTGGTAACCAGTGAGTATATTAATGAAAATTATTTAAATTGCAAAAGACCTATTGTCTCACTAAAATAAAAAATAATTAAGTGTCCCCAAATAATTTAATGTACCAAGAGAATTTGGGAAAACTATTATAAAAATAAATAGTAATTCCAAAGAGCAAATTTCAAATATGTATATATGTATATATATATATATATATATATATATATATATATATATATATATATAAATGATTTCTGAAATTTAAAAACTGACTTACAGGTAAGTAGAAATTGTATTGAAAGTTTTATGATGATCTTGCAACTAACTCTTATCAATCAGGTATATAATTTGTGTGTCCATGTCCATATGTATTTATGTGATTACATTTGTCAGTTTTCATAAGTACATTTGTGAATGTGTATAAATATTACATGTATAGTATATGCTACTTTATATTTTATAAATATCAATAATCAATTGGGCTATGGACACAATAAATAACTTAAAATTTCTTAAAAATAATTAGTGTCGGGCCCAGAGAGATAGCACAGCATTGTTTGCCTTGCAAGCAGCCGATCCAGGACCAAAGGTGGTTGGTTCGAATCCCAGTGTCCCATATGGTCCCCCGTGCCTGCCAGGAGCTATTTCTGAGCAGACAGCCAGGAGTAACCCCTAAGCACGGCCGGGTGTGACCCAAAAAAAACCAAAAAAAAAATTAGTGTCACTATACATGTTACAGTAAAACCTTGACTTAAATGTTTATTTTAAAAATAGTTTTGTAGATTGATCTACAAATACATATAAAGAATACATCATTAAACTGATACGGGGTCAATAAGATAAAAGAAAATAGTTAAGGACTTTTACAAGTAAAACTTGTAAAATAAAATAAAACAAAAAAAAAAGAGTTTAATTCTGTGCTGCTATCTGTAGGGGTTCCAAAGTAACACCTGCATTTGAGTCTTTTGGGGCCATCTTCCTAGCTCAAGAATAATTTTTTTGTCAAAGTCATGGATCTACGTAATTCCTCTGTTACCCTTCATATGTTGTTATTGCTCTGCTCACTGAAAGGTAGTAACACTTACTTGTGGCTCACATACATACCCCCCCCCCCACACACACAAATACTGGAGCTGCCAAATGGGAAGCACACCTGGTTTCCTCTGCTTAGAATCTGATCAAAGGTGCTTGCTGGGAACTTGCATACTTGAGCATCATTCTTCATATAAACCTAGTTTTGCACCTGCAATTCTACATCCTGTTAAGTTGCCCAGTGGCCCCTGCCAGGAGAACCAACCATACATACTGTGTTCAGAATATGCAGAGAGCATCAGATATTTGCTAACCAGGTAGTTTTTGCCATCTTCTCTGTCTAAAATACTTATCTATTTTTCAGAAAAAGAACTCTAAAAATAGAGCAATTAATGTTTCCTATAAAAGTGTTATCTTCCAAACATCTTTTTTTTTCAAGTTGTTTACAACCATCTGTATGCTTTGATTACTTTATTTGATGTTTCCTGCAAGTGAACATTTTCACATAAGTAGGACTCATCTGAATGTTTTCTTTGTTCCTTTGTTTCCTTTGACTCAGTTGATGAGAATTTATTGTTGTACATCATAGAATTAAAGGATAGCAGAAAATTTGGCACATGTAGGCTGACCACAATTTAAATGTTATTGATTGTTGGACAATTTTAACAAAATTGAAAGCTAAAAATGTTATGAAAAGTGATATGGAAATTCCTTCAAAAACTGGAAATTGAGCTTTCATACAATCCAGCTATACCACTCTTAGGGATATACCCTAGGATCACAAAAATATAATACAAAAATTCCTTCCTTAAACCTATATTCATTGCACCACTATTTACAATAGCCAGACTCTGGAAACTACCAAGATGAATGGCTAAAGAAACTGTGGTACATATACACAATGGAACATTATGCAGCCATCAGGAGACATGAAGTCATAAAATTTTCCTATACATGGAAGTACATGGAATCTATTATGCTGAGTGAAATAAGTCAGAGGGAGAGAGAGAAAGACACACTTATCTATGGGTTTTATGAAAAATGTAAGTCATTCTTGTAATAATTTTCAGAGACAAAAGAGAGGAGGGATGGAAGTTCCAGCTCACTACATGAAGCTCACCACAAAGAGTGATAAGTGCAGTTAAAGAAATAACTACATTGAGAACTATCATAACAATGTGAATGATTGAGGGAAGTAGAAAGCCTGTCTAGAGTACAGGTGGGGGTGGGGTGGGTATGAGGCAGATTTGGGACATTGGTGAAGGAATGTTGCACTGGTGAATGGGGGTATTCTTTACATGACTGAACCCACACCACAGCCATGTTTGTAATCAAGGTGTTTAAATAAAGATATTAATTAAAAAAAGAAAGTTTTGAAAAAATGTATAAGAAGTGATAGTGTTTTAGTCTTTAAAATTTTACAATAGGGGCCGAGTGATAGCACAGATTAGGGCATTTGACTTGCACGCAGCCTATCCAGGACGGATAGTGGTTTGTATTCGGGCATCCCACATGTCCCCTGTGCCTGCCAGGAGAGATTTCTAGGTGCATAGCCAGGAGTAACCCCTAAGTGTCACCAGGTGTGGCTCAACCTGTCTCCAAAAGTAATAATGGTCTGCAGTTATTTTATGATATCTCTGGTTTTCAAAATAATGACTTAAAAAACTGTATAAAATATTTTTTATATTAAGTGATGATCTACAAAAAATAGATAACAAGTTATATCTGACACTTCGCTAATATAGTTGTATCTGCTAATAAACCAACTAGACTTGATTTTTTAATTATTAACAAATCTAGGAAACTTATTCAATTTATGTACTGGTTCTTGGTCTGTTGTAGTTGTTTTTATTTCTCCTTAAATAAATTTTGAAATTTTTTTTGTGTCTCAGTATAATTCATTCTCTATTTTTCCCAAATCAGTGGCCTAAATTTATTTAAATGGAACTTATATTACCTTGTTATATTCCCATTTTTTCTTTTTAATTTTTGATGATTTTAGGCTATTCTTATTTTTTGTGAGCAAATCTAATAATTTTATTATTTATTCCGATTTTAATATAACAAAATAGTTTTATTAAAATAAGTGAACTTAGTTATATGGGCAGAGATATAAGAGAGAAAAATGAGAGTGAGATCAATTCAAGAGAGTCCTGGATTGCTTCAAAGTGGAAAAAACAGGGTATACCTTGGGTGGAGGGTTATAAAATACTTCACCAAATTTTCTTGTCATACAGAAAATTTAATAATCTGAGTGTAGTCACTGGGAAATCTTGGAATTTTCTACTATTCTTATATCATACCCTTGTCATTAACTTCAGCTTCTATTTCATATTGTTCTTTCTAAGTTGGTATACTCTTCATTTGGTGGTGCCTCATTTTCTGCCTTTATATGATGCCTCAGTTTCTCCATTTCCATTGATACCAGGATTTGCATCTCAGAGAGATATGGTAAAGCCTTTGCCTTTGGAATTCTTTATGGTATTAATTTTTTTTATAATTTAATTATTTTCCCAAAACCAATTATCAAGTCCCTCCTACAAATTAGCCTGCAATATTTCCTTCCTAGAAATCTCACCAGGTAAATATTTTAGGGGTACATGGCTAAAAATGTCTTATGTATCTTTCTCAAATTAATAGAAGGATGTAGATCTAACCTATATCTTATTGTCAATATGACGAAGTTGTTAAAGTAGTAATAATGGGGCTTTGGAAATGGGTTTATTGCGTTTCAGAGATGTTTCACATTTTTAATGGGCTCAAAACATAGTTTGATTTACTTTCTATCTGAGCCTCTTCACTGAACATTGGTGATGAGGATGGTTTTATTCTGGAGATATGAACCCAGCTGAAGCCTCTTGATCCCAGGGTATAGAGGACTGAGAAGAAAAAGAAACAAGGGGAAGAAGAAACAAAATAAATGCAATAAAAGGCAGGGGAGCACGGGAATTTGTTTACAAGCATGTAAGTGGTGTTAAGAGTGACCTAGTTAAATAATAAAAATATCAACAATATTGACAATGAGACCCAAATTTTAGCCAAAATATTCCTACACATTTGCAGGAAGTGTGGTGGCCAGTGAGTGGAATAGGAAGGGGTGATTTGTGGCAAGAAGAACCTGGAAACACTAGTGGAGGGACTTTGACAGTGGGAATGGCTAATGCTACCATTGTATGACTGAAATTCAACTACAATTAACTTTATGAATCAAGATTCTTTAATAAAAATATATATTCAATCACATTAAGTATTACATTAGTGGGAGTACTTAATAGAACTTGAGAAAGTCACATCCACTTAGATAGTAGATCTGCTATCTTTTCAGTTTGACAGTCATTTTAGTAAGACCCAAACACCAGGCTGGATTTCATTTGTGGCTACTTCTGATTTAATTGAGGCAAAATATTATTTCTATATTCTTGAACTAATTGTACTATTATTCAATTGGTAACATATTTAATTCATTTTAAACTCTGAAACTGATAAGAAGTCTGTCAATAGGAATGGTCTAATATATAATAAGTCAAAGGCCATAAGTTGAAGTTTCTTTTTTTTTTAATTTATTTAAACACCTTAATTACATACATGATTGTGTTTGGGTTTCAGTCATGTAAAGAACACCACCCATCACCAGTGCAACATTCCCATCACCAATGTCCCAAGTCTCCCTCCTCCCCACCCGACCCCCGCCTGTACTCTAGACAGGCTCTCCATTTTCCTCATACATTCTCGTTATTAGGACAGTTCAAAATGTAGTTATTTCCCTAGCTAAACTCATCACGATTTGTGGTGAGCTTCCTGAGGTGAGCTGGAACTTCAAGCTCTTTTCTCTTTTGTGTCTGAAAATTATTATTGCAAGAATGTCTTTCATTTTTCTTAAAACCCATAGATGAGTGAGACCATTCTGCGTTTTTCTCTCTCTCTCTGACTTATTTCACTCAGCATAATAGATTCCGTGTACATCCATGTATAGGAAAATTTCATGACTTCATCTCTCCTGACAGCTGCATAATATTCCATTGTGTATATGTGCCACAGTTTCTTTAGCCATTCATCTGTTGAAGGGCATCTTGGTTGTTTCCAGAGTCTTGCTATGGTAAATAGTGCTGCAATGAATATAGGTGTAAGGAAGGGGTTTTTGTATTGTATTTTGGTGTTCCTAGGGTATATTCCTAGGAGTGGTATAGCTGGATCATATGGGAGCTCAATTTCCAGTTTTTGGAGGAATCTCCATATCGCTTTCCATAAAGGTTGAACTAGATGGCATTCCCACCAGCAGTGGATAAGAGTTCCTTTCTCTCCACATCCCCGCCAACACTGTTTATTCTCATTCTTTGTGATGTGTGCCATTCTTTGGGGTGTGAGGTGGTATCTCATCGTTGTTTTGATTTGCATCTCCCTGATGATTAGTGATGTGGAACATTTTTTCATGTGTCTTTTGGCCATGTGTATTTCTTCTTTGTCAAAGTGTCTGTCCATTTCTTCTCCCCATTTTTTGATGGGGTTAGATATTTTTTTCTTGTAAAGTTCTGTCAGTGCCTTGTATATTTTAGAGATTAGCCCCTTATCTGATGGGTATTGGGTGAATAGTTTCTCCCACTCAGTGGGTGGCTCTTGTATCCTGGGCACTATTTCCTTTGAGGTGCAGAAGCTTCTCAGCTTAATATATTACCATCTGTTAATCTCTGCTTTCACTTGCTTGGAGAGTGCAGTTTCCTCCTTGAAGATGCCTGTAATGTCCTGGAGTGTTTTGCCTATGTGCTGTTCTATATATCTTATGGTTTTGGGGCTGATATCGAGGTCTTTAATCCATTTGGATTTTACCTTCGTACATGATGTTAGCTGGGTGTCTAAGTTCAATTTTTTGCAAGTGCTTATCCAATTGTGCCAACACCACTTGTTGAAGAGGCTTTCCCTGCTCCATTTAGGATTTCCTGCTCCTTTATCAAAAATTAGGTGATTGTATGTCTGGGGAATATTTTCTGAGTACTCAAGCCTATTCCACTGATCTGAGGACCTGTCCTTATTCCAATACCATGCTATTTTGATAATTATTGCTTTGTAGTACAGTTTAAAGTTGGGGAAAGTAATTCCTCCCATATTAGTTTTTCCAATGATTGCTTTAGCTATTCGAGGGTGTTTATTGTTCCAAATGAATTTCAAAAGTGTCTGATCCACTTCTTTGAAGAATGTCATGGGTATCTTTAGAGGGATGGCATTAAATCTGTATAATGCCTTGGGGAGTATTGCCATTTTGATGATGTTAATCCTGCCAATCCATGAGCAGGGTATGTGTTTCCATTTCCGTGTGTCCTCTCTTATTTCTTGGAGCAGAATTTTATAGTTTTCCTTCTATAGGTCCTTCACATATTTAGTCAAGTTGATTCCAAGATATTTGAGTTTGTGTGGCACTATTGTGAATGGGGTTGTTTTCTTAATGTCCATTTCATCCTTATTACTATTAGTGTATAGAAAGGCCATTGATTTTTTTGTGTTAATTTTGTAGCCTGCCACCTTGCTATATGAGTCTATTGTTTCTAGAACCTTTTTGATAGAGTCTTTAGGGTTTTCTAAGTAGAGTATCATGTCATCTGCAAACAGTGAGAGCTTGACTTCTTCCTTTCCTATTTGGATTCCCTTGATATCCTTTTCTTGCCTAATCGCTATAGCAAGTACTTCCAGTGCTATGTTGAATAGGAGTGGTGAGAGAAGACAGCCTTGTCTTGTGCCAGAATTTAGAGGGAAGGCTTTTAGTTTTTCTCCATTGAGGATAATATTTGCCACTGGCTTGTGGTAGATGGCCTTCACTATATTGAGAAAGGTTCCCTCCATTTTCATCCTGCTGAGAGTTTTGATCAAGAATGGGTGTTGGACCTTATCAAATGCTTTCTCTGCATCTATTGATATGATCATGTGGTTTTTATTTTTCTTGTTATTGATGTTGTGTATTATGTTGATAGATTTACGGATGTTAAACCAGCCTTGCATTCCTGGGATGAAACCTACTTGATCGTAGTGGATGATCTTCTTAAGGAGGCATTGAATCCTATTTGCCAGGATTTTGTTGAGGATCTTTGCATCTGCATTCATCAGTGATATTGGTCTGTAATTTTCTTTTTTTGTAGCATCTCTGTCTGGTTTAGATATCAAGGTGATGTTGGCTTCATAAAAGCTATTTGGAAGTGTTTCTGTTTGTTCAATTTCATGAAAGAGTTTTGCCAAGATTGGCAGTAGTTCCTCTTGGAAAGTTTGATAGAATTCATTAGTGAATCCATCTGGACCTGGGCTTTTGTTTTTCGGCTGACATTTGATTACTGTTTTAATTTCATCAATGGTGATGGGGGTGTTTAGATATGCTACATCCTCTTCCTTCAACCGTGGAAGATTATAAGAGTTCAAGTATTTATCCATTTCTTCCAGGTTCTCATTTTTAGTGGCATAGAGTTTTTTAAAGTAGTTTCTGATTACCCTTTGAATCTCTGTCATATCAGTAGTGATCTCTCCTTTTTCATTCCTGATACGAGTTATCAAGTTTCTCTCTCTCTCTTTCTTTGTTAGGTTTGCCAGTGGTCTATCAATCTTGTTTATTTTTTCAAAGAACCAACTTCTGCTTTCGTTGATCTTTCGGATTGTTTTTTGGGTTTCCACTTCGTTGATTTCTGCTCTCAGCTTTGTTATTTCCTTCTGTCTTCCTATTCTTGGGTCCTTTTGTTGAGCATTTTCTAGTTCTATTAGCTGTGTCATTAAGCTACTCAGGTAAGCTCCTTCTTCCTTCCTGATGTGTGCTTGCAAAGCTATAAATTTTCCTCTCAGTACTGCTTTTGCTGTGTCCCATAAGTTCTGATAGTTTGTGTCTTTATTGTCATTTGTTTCCAGGAACCTTTTGATTTCCTCCTTGATTTCATCTCGGACCCACTGGTTATTGAGCATGAGGTTGTTTAACTTCCAGGTGTTAAAGTGTTTCTTCTGAGTCCCTTTGGAGTTCACAAATAATTTCAGAGCCTTGTGGTCAGCGAAGGTAGTCTGCAAAATTTCTATCCTCTTGATCTTATGGAGGTATGTTTTATGTGCCAGCACGTAGTCTATCCTGGAGAATGTCCCATGTACATTGGAGAAGAATGTGTATCCAGGTTTCTGGGGATGGAGTGTCCTATATATATCCACTAGGCCTCTTTCTTCCATTTCTCTCCTGAGGTCTAGTATATTCCTGCTGGGTTTCAGTCTGGTTGACCTATCCAGTGTTGACAAAGCCATGTTAAGGTCCCCCACAATTATTGTGTTGTTGTTGATATTGTTTTTCAGATTTGTCAACAGTTGTATTAAATATTTTGCTGGCCCCTCATTCGGTGCATATATGTTTAGGAGAGTTAATTTTTCCTGCTCTATGTACCCCTTGATTAATATAAAATGTCCATCTTTGTCCCTTACAACCTTCCTGAGTATAAAGTTTGCATTATCTGATATTAATATGGCCACTCCAGCTTTCTTATGGGTGTTGTTTGCTTGGATAATTTTTTTTCAGCCTTTTATTTTGAGTCTATGTTTGTTCTGACTATTCAGGTGCGTTTCTTGTAGGCAGCAGAAGGTTGGATTGAGTTTTTTGATCCATTTAGCCACTCTGTGTCTCTTGACTGGTGCATTTAGTCCATTGACGTTGAGAGAAAGAATTGTCCTGGGATTTAACGCCATATTTATTTCAAAATTTGGTGTGTCTTTTGGGTAGTCTTGTCTTAGATTAGGTCTTTCAGTTTTTCTCTTAAGACTGGTTTTGTGTCTGTGAAGTTTCTGAGCTGTTATTTGTCTGTGAAACCATGTATTCTTCCGTCAAACTGGAAAGTGAGTTTTGCTGGGTATAGTATTCTGGGTGAAGCATTCATTTCATTCAGTCTTGTTACAATATCTCACCACTGCTTTCTGGCATTGAGTGTTTCTGGTGACAGGTCTGCTGTAAATCTCAGGGAAGCTTGCTTGAACGTGATTTCCCCTTTTGATCTTGCTGTTTTCAGAATTCTGTCTCTATCTGTGGGATTTGTCATTGTGACTAGGATGTGTCTTGGGGTGGTTTTTCTGGGGTCTCTTTTGGTTGGTACTCTTCGGGCATGCAGGATTTGATCACATATATTCTTTAGCTCTGGAAGTTTCTCTTTAATGATGTTCTTGACCGTTGATTCTTCCTGGAAATTTTCTTCCTGGGTCTCTGGGACTCCAATGATTCTTAAGTTGTTTCTGTTGATCTTATCATAGACTTCTATTTTTATCTGTTCCCATTCTTTGACAATTTTTCCATTGTCTGCTTATTTGCCTTAAGTTTTTTTTCCAATCTCTCCTGCTGTATGGAATTGTTATGTATCTCATCTTCTACAGTACCAAGTCTATTCTCAGCTTCTGATACCCTGTCCCAGAGCTTATCCATTTTGTCATTCACTTCGTTTACTGACTTTTTCAGTCCTGTTAGTTGACATGTTATTTCAGTTTGGAGTTTTGTGATTTCTGTCTTCATATTTTCTTGGTTCTTATTAGTGTTCTGTTCAACTCGATCCATGGTTTCTTGGAGGTCTTTGAGCATCTTCCATATTGCTAGTCTAAAGTCCTTATCTGAGAGGTTGCTTAGTTGGTTGGTCATTATCTGGTCCTCAGAATTGTCATCTTCATTCTCTATGTCTGATGCTGGCCTACGTTGTTTCCCCATTGTCACACTTTTATTGTGGGTTTTTCTACGTGTTGTGGTGGTATTCATTGGCTATATGATGCAGGCAGCACACTCCTCTGGCTCCTCCCTTTCTGGATGGGCTGACTTGCCTCTAAGGGAGGGGAGTCCTCCGTGGATGAAGCCTCACACTGTGTTAAATCTTAGGCCCGAGCATGCAACAGAGAAGACAGTCCAGAGAGAAATGTTTGCTTCTGTGATATAGAGCCATTCTTAGTGTGATTTTTCCTTCTTGTTGCAATGGTGTTCTTTCCTTAGAAAGAGTGCACTGCCACGTAGCGAAGCGGAGCGGCTGTGCTCCGCTGGAGCCTCTTTTTGCCCCACTCGCAAGAGTTTCATGCAAGAGGACAGTAGACAGACATATACAGGTCACACTCACAGTTTTTCACAGTTGGGCCCCACTGGGCCGGTGTACTTTCGTGGATTTTCCCCGCCTGGTGTCACATACAGGGAGCCGGCTTTTGCAAAGTCTTGCCGGTTTTCATGCTCTGTAGTCCCTCCCTGAAAATGGCCTCTGGGCGAGCGAGTTTTCTGGAGCCTCTTTTTTCCCCACTCGCAAGTGTTTCACGCAAGAGGACAGTAGACAGACATATACAGGTCACACTCACAGTTTTTCACAGTTGGGCCCCACTGGGCCGTTGTACTTTTGTGGATTTTCCCTGCCTGGTGTCACACACAGGGTGCCAGCTTTTGCCCATAAGTTGAAGTTTCAATAATTTTTTCTAAATTATTTAAAATAACCACATATTTTTTCTATATGGACATTTTCTGTATTTTTTTTTGTATTTTTGGGTCACACCCAGTAGTGCTCAGGGGTTACTCCTGGCTCTGCGCTCAAAAATCACTCCTGGTAGGCTCAGGGACCATAGGGGATGCTGGGATTCGAATCACTGTCCTTCTGCATGCAACTTAACACCTTACCTTCATGCTATTTCTCTGGCCCCATTTTCTGTATTTTTTGAATTTATATTTTTATCAAACAAAATTTGCCTACAATTCCTCTCACTTGCAGCTATTATAAATTCCCAGTATTTTAGGTAGAATTCATTTCACTGCATTTCAACTTTGGTGCTAATCTCGAATGAATAATGTTTCCTTTGCCTGTTTAGCTTTGGCAAGTGCTATTCTGAATATAACACTATATTTTTTTTCAGAAGTCATTGAGAGAACATCTCTACTTTTGACCCTAGAGCTGACCCTGTCAATTGGAGCCTTCTTAACCTTCCTATGTCTTAGAATCATGGTTAGCCTACTTTACCCTCGGGGCTTAAAATGATGCCTTGAAAGATAAATGTGTGTTGATCTCTGATTAGTAGAAGCCATAAAAATGTTGATAGGGGCTAGGAGACATGGCACAGTTAGTGAGTCATTTGATTTTTATGTAGTTGACCTGGGATCTATGTGATCCCCTGAGCCTGCCAAGAAAGAGTCCTAAAAGTAGAAAAAGCAGTAAATTAAGTACAGCCAAATATGGTCTAAAAATACTAGCCCTCAAAATGGTGATATATAAGTATAAAGAAGTACTTCTGTGACTACTCAGGATGAAACTTTTATATAAATTCTCTTTCTAATTTAAGCTCTCCACTATCTACCTAAAATGAGTTGATTGGGTTTTTTTTTTTTTTTGCAATTCTGGTAAATAGATGTCAAATTATCTCTGTATTTAAAAAATTGCCATGAGAAAAATTGAACAAAACTCTCAACTTATTTCCACAATTTATGACAATAATTTATCTAAGAAAAAATTTTAATATTGTGTGATTGTCTAAAAGTATTGACTAAAAGTTGTTTTTATTTTTTGGAGGGGTACACCCTGTAACACTGAGGTGTTACACCTGGTTTTGTTCTCAAAATTATAGCAGGCATGCTACAGAAACCATATGGGATGCAGAAGATAAAACTGGGTCAAAGGCAAACATCCAGCACTCTGTGCTATTGCTGTAGCCCACCTAAAAGAATTTTCATCAGAGCGAGTCATTATTTTCTTTTTCAATAGATTTTTAGAAACTGATTTGATATGAAATAACATTTAATGCAACCAACTTTACCATAACCTAGTTGATGTAAACAATAATTTAAGGCATAATTATTTAAAGAAAAGGATCACCAATATACTAAATGAAGATCAGGACATTTATAGTGTTAAAATTTACATGAATATTTTATATCTATCCATTCATTTACTTTTATAATTAGCTTACTTTTGGTTATGGAAAGGAAATTTTCTAGTAACTCATGAAGAACAATAAAAAATCAAACCTGCTATTTCAATTTCCCTCCCTCCTGCATCCACAGAATTCATAAGTCAGGAATTGATACATGCCAAAACAATAAACATGCATGTTTGATGCAGAGAAAAACTGTAGTATTCAGAGAGAACCCATGTAGTTTCAGGGAGAACTTAGATACTCTCCAGATTGTGATTCCTTTTAAGAATATAATTATACTCATCACAATTAAGAAAATAAGGAGGTGGAATGATGGCGCAAACCTATCCTAGGATAGAACATGGTTAGATACCCTGGTGGCCCATATGGTCCCTCAAGCCAGGACTGATTTCTTAGAGCATAGTCAGGAGTAAACCCTGAACGTCACCAAGTGTGGCTCAAAACCCATATATATATTCATCATAATTAAAACACTAATATGATATTCTGGTACCTGCTATAACATCCAAAGTATCCAGTTACTTCCTGACTTGGTTGTTTTATAATTCTATTTCACTCAAGGTAATTTTTTAAATAAGATCTCTGAGTTCTCAAAATGTTTGATTTTCTGTCACCCGAAGAATGAAATTATAGAGTCCATGTAAGTAGATTCCCCCCTGTGATATTTTTCTCTTCAGCCATTCTCTCTCTATAGGCATACACTCATAGGCTATTTACATGATCTACTTGATTCTGAGATTAATAACTTGGACAACAACCCCCAATAAAATGTACACTTATTTTATTTTTATTTTATCATTTTATTGTTGAGTTTGAGAATAAATGGCCATTTTTCTGTGACAATGTTTCAAAATCAATATTTCATTTGACAATGGACTTAAGAGATTCTAAAATATGGCAGAAGAATATAATGGTACGATAGAATTGAATGCTTGGTAGTAAGGGGAAATGATCAAGAAAACGCTGGTTACTAAAGCTAGTGAGTTCCAAGAATAGAGAAATGTAAGGATTTTTTTATTGTATCAGTTTTATTGATATAACTAATATGTTGCAGATAAAGTGACTTAGAAAAGTTTTGAAACTGAAATATTTTTCATACACCAATAAAAATGTTGATTGCTGTTATTTAATTTTGCTCTTTTGTTCAAAATTGCATCCACATTTTGCAAAATGGCTATCACTCTGATAAGTTGGTACTGGGACAGGTAAAATACCTTTCACTATTATGATGGCCACACATATATAAATAATGTGTTTGACATGAGAGAAAGTGTGGCGTCCTTTGAAGCAAACATGTGGAAAGTGACCAAGTTGGAATAATATGTCATTTCTGTCTTACGTTTATATTTATATTCTCATCCAATAGATGCCAGCTATTATCATCAGAAAGTATTATTTGCAACATTTCTTATTAGGTTGAAATGTCAGGTCAGTTCTGAAATAAACCAAGAAAAAAAAAGAAGAGTGCTCATAAGTTTCTCAGTCAAGACCAAAGACAAAATATCTTCCTCTTCTTGGCGTGCAACCTGCTCTTCCTCTCTATTCCCTCTCAGGTTGAAGAGACAAAAGTTTTGTTGTTTTTCTGACTAGTAATTTTACATTTTCTGGATCATTGCCCCAAATGTATGACTTAATTTAACTGTTACCATCTCATCATAAAGTGTCCTTTCCAAATATTTCTCAGCTGTTTCCTCAGCATATGATAGGAGGCTCTGGTTTATTCCTTAAGTACTCAGTCCAAAATGATTCAATTGGCATGAAAAACTCCAAAAAAGCAATCAGTAAAAAATAAATAAGCAAAGTCTAGAATGAGGCCCCTTTTGGCAGTCCTTCGCTATTTATTGTTTAACATGGAGAAATTTGTGTTTCATTGATTCTTTGATGAATGTTGGTTGATAGGTTGTTTATGTTAGTAAGTAACAAAGAAAAATAAGAAACAATTCAGTTACAGCTGCGCCTTAGAAATAAAAAAAATTGTGTGTAATCTTCACCAGCACTTGTTATTTCTTCTCTTTGGATAGGTCAAGCTAATTGGGGTGAAGTGGTAACTCACTACAGTTTTTATTTCTATTTCGCTAATGATTTGTAATGTTGAGCCTCATTTTATATGTATATTGGCTAGTTTTGGAGAGTATTATTAGAATCTGAGATTTCCAGTGAAAGGATGAGGAGATGCAAAGGAGAGGTCATTGTTTAAAATTTTATTTTGACTCTAAATGTCAGAAAAAATATATTTCTTACACATATACATATATAAATATATATGCATATATATTATACATACTTGCATAATTTCAATGAAAAATGATCATAGATTCTGGAGAACATTTTTCCTGAAAAGCTATATTTGCATTTTTAAAAAATGCTTCTTTATTGATTTTAAATATAGAAGTATAAATATATTCGTTTCATGAGACAATGTGTGAGAGAAGAGATGAAGAGACATTGCCTTTATAAGTGAAACTGTCAATTTTCTTAACTGTTGCTAGAAATAACTAAGGTTCTGCATTGCTCAACTATATATAAAGTTTATATCTCTTTAAATTCAAGTCAAACTCCAATTTGATGTCTGTAATAGGCCAAGTATTTCATTGTTGTAGAGAAAATACTGGATACTCAGGCTATCAAAGTAAATATTGATTATGTGATTATAACAATTTATCCACATTAATTTTCAAATTCTAAAGGCAAAACTAGGGCTGAAATTCATTGTGAAATATAAATAAGAGGATATTATGACATGTAATAGTTCTTTAATAACTGATGCTATATTGTCAAAAAAAGTGGAGTTGTGTTTCAGTATTCTTTAATGATCTGCAAAGTCAAAGCAAAATTGTGTTCTCTCACACCTGAATGCTTTATTTTCTTTTTATTGGTCATATTCTTGAATGTTACAAATGTACTTCTCCAAACATTACTTTTGAGAAAGCATAGTGATTTTTGTGAACGTAGAAAAAATTATATGGATTTAATTTAATGAAAAATGTAAATAAATTGCTGTAATTTATTTATTAAGTATATTTCATTCATTGCACATTATCTCTGATATGTTGAATTTATTTATTTTTGTTAATTGCTTTATTGAAGCACCATTTTTAGAAAATTGTTTATCGTCGAGTTTGTATTATACAATGCACACCAATCTACACCAATACACCCTTTCTGTCACAAATGTTTCCCATTTCCCTTCCACCATCCCACCCTGCCACTCCACACCCCTACCTGTCTCTAGGGAAGACTAGCAGGGAACATGAAGATATCCCAATGGCCAGGGGTACATGTTTAATAATCTATTTTTCTTACTGGTGACATGCATCTTCCCTTCCACACTTCTGCACTAGCACTGCCAGGAGTTCCCCAGTGGTCCCAAGGACCAAGAGAATTAACATCAGCTAATTTCCAGGTGAAGATATTGAATTGTCTTGCTTGTGGGCTAAGCCGTAGAGGCATGACCCAGGATTCCCACTATTTTTAGAATATGCATATGCTATTATTTAATAGCACTACCATGCCACAATATTTGAATAGCATTCCTCAATTCTAGAATAGATAGTATTTTACTACTGCATAGTATGTTAGTATATTTATCATATTACTGTCATTTATTTGACAACTTATTTTATTAGATTTATTTATTATGTGAAAAAAATAATAACAGTAACAGGAAAAGAACAACCCTGATATAGAACATTTGTGATGCCCTATGTATCTCATTGGCATTATTCTATCCTATTTTGTGGGCAATGACAATGAGAAAAAGGCCTGAACTTATAAATAGAAGATGTCTTGTGCATAGGAATAAGCTAACTCTACTTTACTTTTTTTACCTTGCTTTTTAAAAAAAATAAGATACTTATTTAAGCACCACGATTACAAACATGTTTGTAGTTGGGGTTCAGTCATAATAAAGAATACCCCCCTTCACTGGTGCAAATTTCCCACCACCAAACCCCTCATCTCCTTCCTCCCCCTTCCCCTGCCTGAACATTATTATTACAATAATGTCTTTTATTTTTCTTAAATCCCACATAAAAATGAGAATATTCATTGACTCTTTCTGACTTATCTCACTCAGTATAATAGTTTCCATGTCCATCCAATATAGGAAAATTTCATGACTTCATTTTTCCTAATGGCTGCATAGTATTTCATTGTGTATATATACCACAGTTTCTTTAGCTACTCATCTGTTGTTGAGCATCTGGATTGTTTCTAGATTTTGGCTATTGTGATAGAGTTTCAATGAAATAGGTGTGAAGAAGTTATTTCTGTATTGTGTTTTTGTGTTCTTAGGGTATATCCATAAGAGTGATATAGCTATAACATATGGGAACTCAATTTTCAACTTTTTGATGAATCTCCATATTGTTTTACCTAAAGGCTGAGCTAGATGGCATTCCCAACAGCAGTATATGTGTGTTCCTTTCTCCCCACAACCACACCAATATTGATTGTTCTTGTTCTTTATGATGTGTACCAGTCTCATTGGTATGAGATGATATCTATAATTGTTTTATTTATCTCCCTGATAATTAGTGATGTGGAGCATTTTTTCCTGTGCCTTTTGGGCATTTTTATTTATTCTTTAAAGAATTGTTTATTTATTCTCCTCATTATTTGATGGGTTAGATATTTTTTCTTGTTAAGTTCAGTCTGTAACTTGTATATATCTTAGGTATTATCCCTTATCTGATGGGTATTAGGTAAATTGTTTTTCCCATTCTGTGGGTGGCCTTTGTATCATGATCAACAAAATGAACCAAAAATAAGTAGGCACAAGAAAATATAATAAAGCTTAGAGCAGAAGTTAATGAAGTGAAAATGCAAAGAGCAATTCTAAAAATCAATGAAATCAAAAATTGGTTCTTTGAAAAAGTCAACAAGATAGATATCAAAACTCACAAGGTAAGGATAGAGAAACATAATAAACCAAATTAGAAATGAAAAGTGACAGATCACTATAGATACTAGAGAGATTCAAAGGGTAATCAGAGAATAATACTTTGAGAAACTCTATGCCACAAAATAAGAGAACCTGGAAAATATAAATAAATTATTGGACTCTTATAATCTTTCATGGTTGAACTAGGATGACCGAGCATATCTAAACAGACCCATCACTACTGAAGAAATTAAAATGGTCATCAAAAGTGGTCAAAGCGGTAAGGCACAAGCGGTAAGGTGTTTGCCTTGCACACGCTAACCTAGGACAGACCACAGTTCGATCCCCCGAGTCCCATATGGTTCCCCCAAGCCAGGAACGATTTCTGGGCACATAACCAAGAGTAACCTCTGAGCGTGGCCCAACCCCCCCTAAAAAGAAAATGTTCATCAAAAAAAGTCTTTCCATATTCAAAAGCCCAGGCCCAGATGGATTCACTACTGAATTATTTCAAACCTTACAAGAGGACCTACTACCAATATTTCAGGCTCTTCCACGAAATTGAAGAAACAGAGACACTTCAAATAGTTTTTTATGAAGCTAATATCACCCTGATACCAAAAGCAGACAGATATGCTGAAAAAAAATATAGAAAGAAAATTACAGAAAAATATCTTATGAAGCAGATACAAATAGTCTCAACTTTTTTTTTATCTTATAGGCATATTTTATAAGCAGGGATGCTGCAACATACAGCTGAACAAACATGCTTTGATCAGTCAGTGAAACATAAGAAGTTTGAGGTCTAGGAATTATGTCATATAAAGTGAGCCATTAGATTGTATGTATAATTTGCAAAATGCCTTTACCTCCAGTTTCTCTCTGATAATACTTCCTAAAATAAAGTATTATAAGAAAAGACACTCCTGAAACTTGTGTAATTGATTATTCATAGTGTTTATGTATGACAAAGAAAACCAAGTATATTTAGTTGATAATTAATCTATTAAACATCTATCAGACCAAATACCTTTTTATAACTTAGGTTTTTAATAGGTTATACTATGTTAAACTGGTAAAAATATATTAAAATTAAAATATAGAACCAATATTCTAAAAGTAAAACTATTCTTGGACAAAAATAGTAAAATATACCAAAGGTAGAACTGGCTACATTTGATGGAATACTTATGAGAATGAAAAATTCCACTGATGCATGACAACTATTTTACATAAAAGTATGATTTGGGCATTCTGATGTTTATTTATCTGAAAGTGTCAATCTTTTCTTAAAAAGAAATGTATAAAATGTGTGTATACTAATTATTATGGGTTGGAGACAGAGCATAGTTCAAATCTTGCTCCTGACATATCTGTGTTTGGTTCTTAATGCCTTATATACACTCCAGAGTCATCCAGGTATGATTCCCTGAGCAAGAGTAAGCTCTTAGCACCATTGAGTGAGGCACCCTTATCCAAATAAATTTTAACAGTAAAAATAATACTTTGTTGATTCCAAAATTCAATGATTTTATTTAAAAATCATCTCTCAGATAGTGAATTGTTGGAATCCTTCTATACAAATTAGCTAGTTAGAATCGAGCCTTTAGACAATAGTAAACATTTCACAATATTACATTAGTAATAGTGCCTTAATGCATATACATTGATTCATAAAAGAACAGTATAAATGCATAAGTTTTACATGTGTTCATTTTATGGATTCATTTACTTCCTTGTAATAGCTTACATTTAATTTTCATTGTTCTTCAATGTTTGCATCAAAGTAGTCTACATACTCCTTTAAAATTAAAGCCTTTGTTGCAGTAACAACAAGTAATGTTAGACTCTCTTGTTAACACCTGTTATTATGTAGGCACTCACTAAGGATAAAAATGATTTTATGTTATTATGAGTTTCTATGGTGATAAAAAGCTTGCGTTAATGGACAAAAAAAGTGATGGTGTTTCTTACATTATAAAATCTGTTACCATTATATATTAAATCCTTCATTTCCTCCTAAGTCTTCTCAAAGTATATAAAAACTCAAAATAGACTCTTTTGTGAAACACTGTAAGATTTGCAGCTGTGTAATTTATTCATCTTTAATAAATCTAATATAGCCTGGTGACACCTAACTGTACTCCCAAATTTACTATGAGATTGCCAATGCATCAAATATAGATATTTTTCTTAAATGTTCCTGAAATTATGTGTCCCAGAGAGTTAATTGATAGGCCAAAAGTTTTTAACATAGGTGTTGATAAAGTTGGATATTTATTTATTATAATTGAAAATGATAATTCAAAGTTATTGTAATGTGTAAGTACAGAAAATAAGTTTTAATATTTTGTGCATGTGATCCATATTTTCCCATTACTTAACAATATTATACTAACAACCACCATTTGAGCTTTAAAATAGTATTGTCAAATGATGTTTTTTCTATGATAAAATACAGAGCCAATACATAAAGTAATTCTATTATAAATAATTGAGGACTAATGTAGGATAATCAGAATTTTAGGTAATCCTAGGGCCTGAATGATAGCACAGCTGTAGGGTGTTTGCCTTGTGCAGACCTGGTTTTGATCACCAGAGTCCCATATGGTCTCCCAAGGCAGGAGTGATTTCTGAGCTCAGAGCCAGGACTAACCCTGAGTGTCACTGGATGTGGCCCCAAAACAAAACAAAACAAAAAAGTACTAGGTAATCTTGCATTGTTTTATCTGCCTTTTTTATACTATATCCTGTGATTCATTGTTATGTGCTAAAACAGGGTCTCAATATAACAATGCATATTATTTTAGTTATCTGGACTGGAACAGATATCTTTATCTCAAGATTAAATAGAACCATTATAGTTCAAAGAAGCTGTATATATATATAAATTATATGTACTATAGTCAAATACATATCTAATAATTTATATCCTTGGGGGAGCAAAACCAATTGTGTGTGGTGTTTACTCTTGGCTTTAGGCTCAGATATCATATCTGGCAGGGTGAGAAGACCCTCTCTGGTACTGTACTTGAGGATATAATCCTGGTAAGTCTACATACAAAACAAGCATTTTACCCACTCTACCATCTCTGTAGCCTCAATATTTCTTACAATATATATGTCCAGATAACTAACTATAGATATTTTATGACTTATTCTAAAATTTCTTTATCATTTTGCCAATGTTTTTGTCTATGATAAAAGAATAATTGTATGAGAAACTTATTCAAGATGCTTATTTAAGTTTATCATTAAATTTAATTATATATACACATAGAGGATAGAGTATACAGTAGAAGATTTAAATTCCTGGGCCTATTACATCATTCTCATTCCATTGTCCATTCATAAGCAAAGCATGAATAGTGTCATCTAGAAGAGTCTGAAAGAAAAAAACACTTGAGTATAGAAATTGTTATTTTTCCCATGTTATATAGGCTTTCAACCATGATGTTTAATATTCAATACCATATAGCTTGCCAGTCTGTTTTTATACTTAAAAGACGTGCTATTGCTTCTTTTTAATATAAATGGACTTTATTTCATTGCTTATAATAAATCCTCTAGCTGGTTTCCATCAATATTTGTTTTGGCAGGGTTCTTGGTAATTATAATTATTGATTGAAGCATTCAATAATTATTAAGGAGGAAGATCACTGCATATATCATAATTTGGAAAAAGGAAATTTAATCATTAATGGTTAATCAAAAAACAGGTTTTTAGAATTGTGTAATACCTAGTCCTGCCAATTATTGGTATGTTTAGCCAATGGCACTTTACCTTGCTCTTAGTAATCTCTCAGAATATCCTATGGAAATTATTTATTTTAAATATCTCAAAGCAACAGTACAAATAAGACATAGCTATATACAAACATGGTGTATCTATTATGATTTTTTTCATTACTTTTCCATAGTATGTAGCATACTGGCTTCTATATATCTAAAGGAAACATATCCAAATGTTCCTTATGCAGACTCAAGAAATAACAGAGCTAAAGCAAATATATATTTAGATACACACTGTTCCAGTGGACAGTGAATCCATTCTTTCTCTGAATATTTTATGGTATGTCTTATTATATGGGAAAACACTAAAATTTCATGAGCACTTAATTTGTTGTTATAGATATTCAAAATAATCAATTCTTATTGAGGACCTAATGGGAAGAACTTAATATAACCCAATCAAGTTATTTGAACCTTATATCATACTATTATTATTGTCATTTTTATAGTTGATTGAAATAAATTATAACCCTGACTTAACTGTCAATTTCTTTGCTTTCTTTTTCAGAAAAAATATGTTTTTAGCAATTATAACAATTAATTCATATCAAAACTTCCAAGTAATATTGACACTTTAAGAATGTCACCAGAATACTTATTGGTATTGATTAAACCAATTAATTTAAAGACCAATGTAGCTATGAAGAACATTCTGTTGATAGAATCTTAATGAATCTCAGATGGCGGGTGTCAGGGGAAGATATTTATAGACTTTAAGCAATCTGGGAAGAGCAGTTTAAAGTAACCTTTTCTAATGTGAGAAATTAATTGGGCTGGAAGCATTTTGACATCCTGAAAGTTTTGAATTTTGGGCAAAGACAATAAATAGCCATAAATAGGAATCTTGTCTGATAATGGAACTGTTTATACAGGTGAGTGAAGATTTTTCTTGACAACACAAAGTTATTTGCCTAAAGGAACAAGTTATTATGTTCTAAAATATCTGATAATATTTACTTCAGTCAATTGCAAAGTTTAATAATTGGTCCCTTACTTTTCTGAAAAAAAAAGTATATAGGGAGAACATAAAAAATTTGGATAATAGAGAGGTAATGTTTAGTTAAAATTGCTAGTTTTATATAATCAAGTCATTTCAATTACCAGTATCATTTTTATAAAATATATTTTATACCATATAAATAAGTTCTTTATATTAAAGAGAATGGTACATTTTATTTGGTAACTGTACCACTTATATTTTTTGTGCTTACACTCAAATAGGAAGCAGATAATTGATAAGTCAACTAAAATCTCTTATTTTATTGACTCTTGTTGCATTCACTAAACCTGGCCTGGATAATTTTATAATGTGGAAATAAATCCCATTATCAAATTAAGATTGGCATTTAAAAAGAATTAAGGCCACTACCAGTGGTAGTCATGGCTCACCCCTCATTTTGCACTCGGGGATTATTTCTGCAGGGCTGGAGAGTGACGAACATATAGATTGCTGGAGATAAAACTTAAATCTGAAAAGTGCAAGTGAAACAACCTACCATTTGTAAAGTCTCTTCATATTAGTCACAAGTGTTCTTATCCTGTGTTTTCTTTATTGGGCGGCAGAACCAGTTCTACTCAGGGCTTATTTCTGAAACTGCACTCAGGAATCACTCCTGCAGATCTTGGTGACCATATACATGCAGTGGAGTGGATATAGATCAGTGGTGTGCAAGACTAACACCCACTCTGCCGTAATATAACTGTGACCTTATATTTCTTATTTAGTTAATTTTGTTATTTCATTGTCTGACTCCATTTTTGTGCTTGGCTTTTCCATGCCAATAACATTTCTGAAATTCTTCTGCACTACCATATGCATCAGTATTAATTTTCATTAAAAATAGCATTTCATAAACATAAAATTGCTTTAAACCCCTTGTTATATATTTTGATTACTTCTCATTACTTCATGGCCTTTTGGCTAAGATCAAGTGTAGTATCTGTTCTTATCATTTAAATATTTTGATTACTTCTAAATTTTAGCTCCTAAAAATCATTATTTGATACTAAAGATGGTTAAATTTGGATACATGAAAGATGGGCCAGATAAATAGCATAGTGATAGGGGTGTTTGACTTGCACACGAATGACCCAGGATGAACCAGTGTTCAATGCCAGGTGTCCCATATGGTCCCCCAAATCAAGAACCATTTCTGAGCACAAATCTAGGAGTAATCTCTGAGCATCACCGGGTGTGGCTCAAACATTCCGCCCAAGAGACATGAAATAATAATTAAATTGTATGGTCAGATATACAAGTATATATGACCAGGTGCTTCTCAAATGTTAAATACGGTATTGGAATAAAGACATATTCTCAGATCAGTGGAATATGCTTGAATAGTCAGAGATGTTCCCCAGACATACAATCACCTAAATTTTGACAAAGGAGCAAGAAATCCTAACTGGAGCAAGGAAAGCCTCTTCAACAAGTGGTGTTGAACAAATGGCAAGCCACTTTCAAAAAATTGAACTTAGATCCCCAGATAGCATTATGTACAAAGGTAAAATCCATATAGATTAAAGACCTTGATATTAGATCTGATACCATAAGATATATAGAACAATATGTAGGTAAAACAATCTATGACATTGAGACTAAAGGCATCTTCAAGGAGGAAACTGCACTCTCCAAACAAGTAAAAGCAGAGATTAACAGATGGGAATATATTAAGCTGAGAAGCTTCTGCACCTCAAAGGAAATTGTGCCCAGGATACAAGACCCCACCCAATATCCATCAGATAGGGGCTAATATCCAAAACATACAAGGCACTGAAAAAAACTTTACAAGAAAAAAAAATGTAATCCCATCAAAATATGGGAGAAGAAATGGACAGAAAAATTGACAAAAAAGAAATACAAATGGCCAAAAGGCCATGATAAAATGTTCCACATCATAAATCATCAGGGAGATGCAAATCAAAACAACTGTGAGGTACCACCTTACACTACAGAGATTGGCACACATCACAAAGAATGAGAACAGGCAGTGTTAGCGGGGATGTGGAGAGATATAAACTCTTATCCAGTGCTGGTGGGAATGCCGTCTAGTCCAACCTTTATGGATAGCAATATGGAGATTCTTCCAAAAACTGGAAATAGTGCTTCCTTATGATACAGCTATACAATTCCTAGGGATATACCCTAGGAACACAAAAATACAATACAAGAATTCCTTCCTAACACCTATATTAATTGCAGCACTATTTACTGTAACAATACTCTGGAAACAAGCAAGATGCCCTTCAACATATGAATGGCTAAAGAAACTGTGGTACATATACACAATGGAATATTATGCAGCTGTCAGGAGAGATGAAGCCATAAAATTTTCCCATATATGGATGTACATGGAATCTATTATACTGAGTGAAATAAGTCAGAGGGAGAAAGAAAGACGCAGAATAGTTTTACTCATCTATGGGTTTAGGAGAAATGAAAATTATTCTTGCAATAATTTTCAGAGACAAAAGAGAGGAGGACAGGAATTTCCAGCTCACTTCATGAAGCTCACCACAAAGAGGGATGAGTGTAGTTAGAGAAATAACTACATTCAGAACTATCCTAACAATTAGAATGAATGAAGGAAGTACAAAGCCTGTCTAGAGTACAGGTGGTGGTAGGGTAGGGTGGGGAGGAGGGAGATTTGGGACATTGGAGATGGAAATGTTGTACTGGTGAAGGGGGGTGTTCTTTACATGACTAAAACCCAACCATAATCATATTTGTAATCAAGGTGTTTAAATAAAGATATTAAAAACTATAATAAATTGTGCATTCTTTATATGTGAGCAGAATGAGATGCAAATAATACATAAAGTAGTTCCACTACATTTTCTTAATTTCTTCCCATATTTTCTATATTCTTCAAATAAATGAAATATTCCTTAATTTTGATTGCTACATAATTATTTATCTTGTGTATATCCTAACTAACAAAATTAGTAAATGATTTTTTGGTAATATGTCTGTGGTCAATGATATTTACCGTCTATTTCTTATATTCTATAATACTATAATAAATTGTCTTTGTACACCTCATTAAGTCATTTGAGGGGGACTCAAATGGTGATACTCAAGGGAACAGGCAGTGCATGGGATTAAGCCTGGAACCTTCTATAGGCAAACATGCACTTCAATAATTAGTCCACTATATGTATGGCCCCTTAACATTACTTATGATTTTGTGCATTTATGTATTATTTTTCTTACCCCCTTATCACGCACAAATTAACAGTATCTATATCATAATCAGTAAAACTGACATGATTGACAACTTCACTAATCTCTTACCAACTAAAATTGGTACTTCAGTTTGAAGATAATAAAATACTTTTAGATAGTTGAGATTATAATCTCTGTGAAATATTGGAGAGACTTCAACATTCACCATAATTTATTAGAGGACAAGAATAAAGTTGCAATGATAATAGTCATAATAATTGATCAAATAAGAAGGTTAAATAAGAAAATATATGAACATCAGTAGTTAATTTAAATAAAAGCTTATACTCACATATACCTATATATATATATGTATTTATACTTTATTCATAATAATGGGGTATTTAGATAGTTTAAGCTTTTTCTCAGCCACTTTATCTTCTTAAATCTTACACAATTGGATTGACCCTATCTCATGTTTTTTCATGTAATGATATTTTACTTTAGGTTTAAACATAATTTTTAGATAACAAGTAACAATGCATGCATAAATAGTAGTTTTTCAGCTAGCTTTATAATTAATTTAAGCTTAAAAAATAGTTTTTTAAACAATATAGACAATGCTTTCTTTATAGCTAAATTTTGGTGGATGATTTTTTTGGCTTAATCACTCAAACATATGGCTGAAGATACTTTATGAATTTACCAAAACACTCATTTTCACATAAAGCTGTCATTACTTTATCACATATTCATGTCATAAATACTTTGATGACTAATTTTTTTCTCATCAAATTAATGTATTTTTTAGATGCATCATATTTTTGATGACATAAATATCTTCACTAAAAATATTTCCCAAATTTAATTACCTTAAATTATTTTTAGGGAATATATCAGGACTTGTAAGGTAAAACCTAGTTAACATGAAATCATTCTTGGTGAAACCACGTCCATTAATTAATTATTGATAAACTCTATTACTCTTGTTCAAGTAAACTAAAGTACAAAATTAAAAATATTTCATCTACAGCAGATGACTGTTTATCAGAAGCATCTCCCACACAAGTTTTATGTTAAGATATGTTGATAAGACAAACGCTCAGATATCATAATAGCAAGCAAAACCTTTACACTCTGGAATTTGTGGTTCAAGCACAGCCACATTTATAGTGATTGATAACTTCAACTAGTGAGATAAATAAAGAGAAAATTTCTAAGAAAAATAGAAACGCAAATGCTAATATTGGTATAAAATTAAACATACCAGTAGCCTTTTAAAATATGACTATTTGAGAAGCTTGAGAATAATAGTATAGTGGATAGGACACTGGTGTTACACTCCTCTGACCCTGGTTCAACCCCAAGAATCTCTATCAACTGGTCCATAAGAGTCCACAAGGAGAGTGATTTCTGAGTACAAAATGAGTAGTAAGTGATGAGCATACTAGGTGTGGCCCACAAAATAAAACAAAAATATTCATTTGATCAAGTAAACTCTTTTAAAGCTTCTGTTCTATAAAAAAATAAAATAGATTAAAGCATGTGTCTTTCATATTCAAAATTAGTATCAATGGATATATTTCATGTCATCTCACTTTACCACCTGGAGTTTTTCAACAGGAGCTTTGAACTGACAGCTAAATTAAGGTAGAGAATGAACCAAAATGATAAATAAACAAACAAGCAGAACAACATTGTAGTTAATAAAGAAACAAGATGGAGTAGGAGGGATAGTAAATGAGGCTAGGCATATATACTTTGCATTTAATCTAGGTTTGTTTCAGAGCACCATATATATAGTACTTTGAGTGCAAAGAAAGAAATAAGCCCTGAGCACCACCAGATATGACCCCAAACAAACAAACAAAAAAACAAAAATGAATCAGTACAACCTTTAGTAAATAGTATATAAATGGTCTCAAAAACACTATTCTAAAAAGAAGGTAGCAAACAAAATTAAATTTATTAGACATTTTATACTGACAGGATTATATATTATATTGAGAGATTAAATGCTTCTAAAAATAAACATTTTGGGGAAAATATTTTCAATTAGAGCTCTATTTTCAATTAGAGCACATGTATTTGCATATATCTCTAAGACAACCACTATACTTTGATTAAATCTAAAGTCCGTTCACTTTTATTGTCCCACTCTGAATATATCTAAATTGAGAACAACAATAAATTAATAATAATAAAAATATAATAAATAAACTAATAAAAAAGTAATATTGCATTGTTTGGTGCATTGAAATAGTGCATTATTTATATTCTAACATGTGTAAAAATTAAGCAATTTTTTCTGTAATTTTAGAGTGACATGACCAATGGAAGATTTGATAATATTAAGATATTTATTTCAATAAGGAAAAGTCATGAATCTTAGAAAATTAATAATGGTATTGTCACATGTCAAATAATAATAAATAACTTCTTTATTTGATAAACCATCTGATAGCAATGCTGGTCCTAGAGAAAAAATAGTAAATGTAGATTTTTATCACCAAAGAAACACAGAATTTAATTTGCACTAGACAAAAATTTGGTTAATGCATTAATTATATTAAACTTTATATTGTGAGGCCTGAGCCATAACACAGCGGGTAGGGTGTTTGCTTTGCATGAGGCTGACCAGAGTTTGATCCTCAGCATGCCATATAATTCTCTGAGCTTGCCAGTAGTGATTTTTGAGCACAGAGCCAAGAGTAATTTTTGAGTACTGCTGGGTGTGGCCAAATATTTTTTTCATGACTTCATTTTTTAAATACTTCATAGTATTCCATTGTTTCGATATTCTACAGTTTCTTTATCCACTCATCTGTTGTTGGGCATCTTAATTGTTTCCATATTCTATTTATTGTAATTAGTGCTGCAATGTACATAGGAGTGCAGAGCACATTTTTGTATTATGTTTTTTTTTTGTCTATATATGGAAGAACATGATGAATATTGTACTGAGTTAAATGAGTCAGAAGGAGAGAGACAGACAGAATAGTCTCACTAATCTGTGGGGTTAAGAAAAATGAAAGGCAGGATGGTAATAATACCCAGAGAATATAGGGTTGTGAGCTGGAAGGACCAGCCCATGGTATGATGCTTAGCACAAAGAGTGGTGAATGCAGTTAGAGAAATAACAATCATAATAATGATAGTGAAAGTGAAAAATAGAATGACTGTCCTGAAGATAGGCAGGAGGTGAGGTAAGAGGGAACCACTGGTGGACAGAAAATTACTTCTGAAGGATAGTTCACATTCGGTCACTGAAAGTCAATTATGAACAATTTTTGTAAACACAGTGCCTAAATATAAATTAATTTTACAAACTTTAAATTGTTAACCTATGTTTGCATTATATAATTTACAAACTAATACATGCTATAATACAGTCTTATATGTTCAATATTATAAAGTACATAATCTAGTTGTATCATTCTCCAGTGTTGAAGTTAATTCATTTAGCCATTCTTTTTCTTTGAGGTAAAACTGACTTGAGAGAGAGCATTGATGGTTTTAGATTGCTTTAATTTAAAGTAACTTTAGCCATTCATCTGTTGAGGGGCATCTTGGCTGTTTCCAGAATATGGCTATTGTAAATAGTGCTGCAATGAATAAAGGTGTGAGAAAGGTATTTTGAATTATCATTTTGTATTTACGTTAACCAGACTCTGGAAAGAGCCAAGATATCCACAACAGATGAATGGCTAAAGAAACTGTGGTACATATACTTATTGGAATATTATCCAGCAGTCAGGAGAGATGAAGTCATGACATTTTCCTATACATAGATATACATGGAATCTATTATGCTTAGTGAAATAAGTCAGAGGGAAAGAGATAGACACAGAATAATCTCACTCATCTATTTTTAAGAAAAATGAAAAACATTACTCTAATAAGGCCTAGAGACAATAGAGTTAAGGGCTGGAAGGGCTGGAAAGACCAGCTCACAATTTGAAGCTCACCACAATGAGTGGTGAATGCTGTTAGGGAAATGACTACAGTAACAACTAGCATGACGATGTTAAAAAACGACAGAAGTAGAATGTCTGTTGAGAATATAGGCAGGGGTGGGGAGGAGGGAGTATTGGCAGTGGAAATGTTGCACTGGTGAAGGAGGTTATTCTCTTTATGATTGAAACCCAACTACAAACATGCTTGTAACCATGGTGCTTAAATAAAGATTTATGTAAAAAAATAAAGTAACTTGATACTTACGCATTTTAATATAATGAAAATAATGTCATTTTTGTCAAATTTCGTCCAATGTAAATGTTTTACTTATGTTAGTAAACACCATATTCAGTAAAAGGTCTCCAAGTAGTAGGTTGTATGGGGCTGCAACATACAAATGAGATGTCTGGAGCATCTCCTAGTCCTTGATATAAGAACTTGACTAGAATCATGAGTAGAAATGTAGACTGGAGGAGAGAACGGTAAAAACACTAAAAAGTATTTTGAGGATGTAGAAGCCAATGTAAAGATTGTGTTCCTAAAGACCAAATAAGAACACTTTAAATTATAAAGCATCTGTATTTTTGATAGAATAAATAACTAAATAAACAAAAACATTGCATAGTACAAAGTTGAACAGCTATGAAGATCTTTGTGTTAAACAGCAATAGAAATATATCGCAGTAGGGGCCAGAGAGATAGCATGGAGGTGGGGCGTTTGCCTTTCATGCAGAAGGTCATTGGTTCAAATCCCGGCATCCCATATGATCCACCGTGCCTGGCAGGAGCGATTTCTGAGCGTGGAGCCAGGAGTAACCCCTGAGCACTGCCGGGTGTGACCCAAAAACAAAACAAAAGAAAACAAAAACAAAAAAAGAAAAGAAATATCGCAGTAGTAACTCAAGCTGATGTCTTTTGTAATGTAGACTATTTTATGTAGCTGGTGGTAATCGAAAATCCATTTACTCTGATCTTTCAGGCTTAATTATACCTTGAAAAGTCTTTGTGCAAATATTATTTTGTTGTATTAAATATTAATTATAGAGTTCTTGATGGTGCATGAAGTGGATGGATGGATGGTGCCTGCAGCCCCTTTAGGCAATGGGTCTGAGGGTTCAGGATAATGGCGAGGAAATGATCCACAGGTAGTCAGATTTCGGGAGATATTAAGTTTTATTATAAGGCCCTAGCCACTATGCGTGGTTTCTAAGCTTAACAGCCTCTGATCCATGCTATGTCTTCCTCTGCCTCTCTCCTGCCTCTTCTTATTTCTGTTGGTGAGTCATTGTTGCTGAATCTCTCTTTCCCAGCCCAAGGCAACACCTTTGTTACCAATCATAGACACTTCCCAGATGTGGGCTGGTCTGATCATCAGGTAAGATTAGCATTTTGCTTTGTAACATCATTTTAGGTCTTTTTAATGTGCAGACTATTGCAATAAAATGTGGGATCCTATTTCAAATCCACTATTCTAAAATTCAATAAGAACAGAAATAATTAGCTGATTGTTACATTTTTTTAAAGTAATGTTTTAATGACCATTTACTATATGACAGATACTCCTCCTTTATGCAGCTTTCCTTCTTGGTAAATAATTTTACAGTTATTGAACACATACAGGTACTTTATACTTACTATCGGTCTATTAACTTACTTAATTTCTACAACTGATATAATAGTTTATTTTACTATTTCTATAATTTTAGCTACTAACCAAAATTAAGCAAAGGAAATAATGTAATTTATATTTGAGAATTTAAATGCAATCAGATTTTCATAAGGTATAGACTTAAAATGTTTATTGACTTTATAAATATCTAGGTGCTTTCAATTCTAAAAGCAAAAAAACAGTTTTCACATATTCTAAAATCAGCCCTAAAAATTACATTACTTGATTTCAGTAGAAGAAAATAAATAAAAATTAGCTCTAGTGATTACTGAATTTCCATGGAAACTAGAAACACATATTTATAGAAAACTTGATACTTTATAAATATCAGATTGTACCATTATCTGCAGATGTGCTAGTTATGTCAAACTTTGCCAAATTTATGAAACTGTTTTTCAGATAAACAACTTTATGTTGAAGTAGTCACTGTGTCAAATATGTGGTATAAATTTCCATTTTGAAATTTTCAGTTTTATATAATAAAATATATAAATTTAACTGTTTACTTAGTTTTAGAAAGGATGATATGCCATGCCATAGCAATTTACTACAGACTCAAGAACTTAATATATTAATTAGTAGTTAAAGGTACATATACTGTCTTACAGTATCATCGTTACTTTGAAGATTTTAGAACAAATCAAACCTACTTCAGATACACTTTTCACTAGTTAATAATAATTATTTTAATTACTGCCAGAGAAAATGAAAGTGAAGTAATTTTATATGACACTTTCAAATTCAATTTTTATAACTTTGCAGTAACCAGATATGTGAAGAAAAAAATATTTATATTGTATTTGTCAGCTACATCCTCATTTCAAATTTCCCAGATATAGATTACATTACTAATATTTAAAAGTATTGTACTATTCAACTAATATTACAACAATTCAAAAGAGTTAATTGTAATAAACCTATAAATTAAATATTAATATAGTTATGCTGGACATATTTATTAATCTTATTACCTTTACTTTAATTACATAAAGTTATAGATGCTTCACTGTTTTTCATCTAATTTTCATACAGATAATACTATCAGCTATATTAATTTCTAATTATAAAATTATCTAGGATACATTTTTCTATTTTATAAAATTATCATGGCATCAAAAGTGAATTAAGCTTTATTATACAATTACTAAATCTTTTTTGTCATTAGTTACATTAATAAGGTTCACTGAAACTGTGAACATAATTGTACTTTTCCTATTTTTTGGTTTGGCTTTGGTATTATCGTGTTTCCATTTATGGAGCAATTATAAAATTATTCTCATTTAGTACATAAGAATTTGACTAGGTTATCTCTCAGTGCAGTTAGCCCTGAGTTATTTTTTAAAATGCTCCTGTCCTTTTCACTAGCTCCTGCATGTTTATATCACTTTCAACCTCTGTTGATACCAACGTGACAGCGAAAGTCCAGGTTATCAGCCTTTCTGAATTGATGAAAGTGGTCTCCCTAGCAACAGAAGCTCTGTAGAATCTCTCAGAACACCTGTTCTTCCCACTCATATTTCCTTCAACTGAGATGTATGCACTTGAAAACTGTCTTTTAGTTTTGATTTCTGCTGCTATGAGTTCTGGAAGGTGAGGACAGTGGGAGTTCGCTGAGTGTGGCTAGTCACACAGTTCAAACCTCTGAAGTGTCTTCTAGCTTCAGGCTTATTATCATAGTTTGCAATTAGCATCCCCCTCCCCCAAGTATGTTTCACGCATTTCCCAAAGTACTTAGTAGACAGTAAAATTATAAGATCTGGAAATCCAGCCAGAACAGTAGACATCCTCTAAGTGCAAATGACAAAATGTGGCTCTGTTGTCACCCTCAGGCTTTTTATTCAGCCAACATTCATAATTCAATGAGCTCTGGTAATATAAAAGGACATTGTGCCTGACTGCTTGAGAAAATTACTGTCATATTTTTGCTTATAAATTTTTAAAATTATTCATTTTCTTGATTGTGCAAAGTCAATCATCTCTTTATTTTTTCTTGAAAACTTACCCAAACTTATTCAGATATACTACCGGTATCACAGCTCATAAAACAAATTAAAAAATCACTTGACTATTTTCCTTTTTATAGAACAAGTTTATAAGACACCTAAACTTAAGTGAAATTTTGAACTGTTTCATAAACAGTTGCAATAAATTAAGATTCCTTCGCAAAGGCTTATTTTCTCTAAAGATTACATATATGAGGACTACAAAAGGAGCTGTATTTAAGTAAAAATATTTTATATATAATTATAATTGTTATAAAATATTATTATGGCTAAACTTAATGTTAATATTCCATGTGTTGACAGGTCATCACTTTGTCCATACCATTTTTTATTCATGCTTTAACATATGCAATTTGATTTAAGTTTCTGCTTAACATCAAATCAAAATTATTTTTTGTTCTTTTGGGGCCAAATCCATAGTTTCTCAGAAGTAACTTCTGGTTCTACATTAGAAAATAAATCTTATAGTTGTTCATGAATCTTATGATGGATGTTGGAGATCAAACCTAGGTTAGCCACATGCAAGTTTGTCCCTTACTAACTGTACTATTTCTCCAGTATCCCCAAATAAATTTTTAGTTTAGGGGGAGAATTATATTTTATCTTATAGATGAATTGGTATCACATTTTTTTTTTGGCTCACACCCGGCAGTGCTCAGGGGTTACTCCTGGCTATCTGCCCAGAAATCACTCTTGGCAGGCACGGGGGCCATATGGGATGCTGAGATTCAGAACATCATACTTCTGCATGCAAGGCAAATGCCTTACCTCCATGCTATCTCTCCGGCCCCTAGTATCACATTCTTATGATAAAATTTTTAAGAAAATTGTTTTATTATTCACCAACCAATTTGAAAAATTCAAAATTACTTATTTTTTATTGCCCCAAACCAAAGAAACACCATAAGAACCTGTAAATAATTAATTAATCTCAAATTGCACTGAATAAATATTTTTAATATAATCTGTAGTTCTTACACTAGGAATTTGACTATTTAAATACAGTCATGATCAATATAGCTAAGTAAGAATTATGAATGTCTATGACAAAAATAGGTCCTTATATATATTCAATATTTTTCTTCCATCTACAAGATATATATGTATATATATTCTCAGATATTTTGACATATATATCTGAGTAATAAATAAATGAGTAATTTTTAATAAATAGATAGATAAATACCTAAGTAATTTTTTAAATATTTCTTGGTATGCTTAGAAAATCTTTCAGTTCAGGACATCATAACTTTTCTTTTTTGTGTTGTTGTTTATTTTGTTTCCACATCCAGTATACAAAGGCTAATCCCAGCCTAATATTGGCCTGTCACTCCCAGAGGTGCTGAGGATGGGTCTCCTACATGCAATAACTCTTTGAACTATCTTCCTGGCCTTATTTTGCATTTTGAAAAACACAGGAAACTTGAGAAAGAAATATAATTAAAAATAGAACTCATTGATTTTTATTGTTGTGCTTTTTACTACTTAATAAGTATCCTATGATCAGATTTCTCCAGGGATCTTGATGCTTCATAAAACATAACCACTACTTTTCTCATTTCTCCCTTTTCTTTTTACTTTGTTATTCTAATAGTAAGAAAAGACACATTTTCTATTCCTCACTCTGTCCCAAGTGACTAATTCACAGAGACTAACATATAAACATGGCACAATTCTTTTCTTGAAAAGAATAAAAACATCCCCAGTTTTTAGTTTTATCTTCTATTTTCAGATAAGTTCATATTAGTAGCAGATATCTTCTTTTATTGCATAAAATACAAAAAGTACACAATATAAATACAGGTATGTTAAAATGAATATTATAATAATATTAGAGTCAATAAAGTGAGTCTGCTACAGTAAATAAGTGCATAATATTATGACATCCTACACTATTTCACACAGGTGATGAAATAAATGAGCATGCCTATCACATCCCATAGTATGGATACAAGAACATATAGGAATTTATGTAATGATATTCTTTAATTCTTCAAGCATCCCAACATTATTTTATATAATGAGATTAATAATATTGACTAGAAAAAGGGGGGTTTAACTGAATCACTGTGATATATACATATATTATACATAGCTACAAATTTGTTTATGATTGATTTTCAGCTAATATTCCAACAACCATTCTTTAACAAGTGCACATTTCTAACTAATGATATCCTTAAATCCCTGCACACATTACCCTACCTGCTTTTATGACAGAATTCTTTTTTCTTTTCTCTTTTCCTTTTAGGCACTGTAGTTTACAAAATTGTTACTGAAGAGGTACCACACATATAATTTTATCTCCTTTCAGCACTCAATTCTTGAGCAGACTGATCATTTCCAACTATCATTGTCATATTGGTCTCTTCTCTGCCCTAACTGCTTCCTTCACCTTTGTGGAAACCTTTGTATCGTGTACTGCTCCTCTTGGTATTTGTTTCTGTTGTCTTTGACTACAATTATCATGTGATCTTTTTTAAAAGATATCTAACAAATCACCACAATCATTCATTGCTTATCCTTTTCCCTCTGACTAATTATACTCAACATAATACTCTCCATATACATTGATGTATAAGCAAATATCATGGCTTCATTTTTCCTAACAATTTTATTGTATTCTACTGTAATATATACCATAGCTTCTTAAACCAATCATCTTTTCTTGGGCAGTTGGGTTTTTTCCAGATTTTGGCTCTCAAGTATAATGCTATAATGAATTTAGGGGTACAAGTACCTAATTTTTGTGCTTTTATGTCCCCCTTTATTTTGTTATGGGGACATGCAGAGTGGTGCTCAGTTCTCACTTTTAGTGCTTCACTCAGAGATAAAGCCTATCTTGCTCAGGAAACTATTTGCATAGAACTTTGGTCAACCCCATGCAAGGTAAGCAAGCTATCAATTATAATATATCACCAACAAGCTATGCATTTAAGAAATACCTGCTTCCGTTCTTAAAGTTTATATTTTAGAAAATTTAAAAATATAGTGAAGAGGCTTACCAGCAACTAATAAATTATTGCAATAGAGTCATTATGACTTATGCACTGAATTTTAATATATTTTATTATAAAAACATATTATTTAGATTATGTCTTCTAAAATGTCTTTATATCTTTTAAAAATGTCATAATCCCCACACAAGATATGGCATTCTGTATTATTTTGATGATTTCTTTGTTTTTTAAATGCTCTTTATACATTTTTTTATAGGCAGTTAATTTTTAGAATAATACTCTTAAAATTTCAATAGCTTCTAACAGGAAATATTTTCCTCATGGTCGATTGGCCAACATATTTAATATGGAAATCTACTGAGTTAAAACTTCATTTCATCACAGCATGAATATATCTAACATCAACATGTGTCATGACTTTATATTGAACATAATGCATTGGTTGAGGGAAGTTATCAAGTGTAAATGTACCAATACTTTTTCACACTGTACTTCCTGTATGGAAGTGATTTATATTTAGTTTGTTTTTCTTTCTTTTTTTCTTTCTTTACCTTTTAAGCAACAATATTTGTTAACTTCCACTGAAGGGGATGTTAGGGTTTTCTTCTCTCTGGCTGTTTTAAATACTCATCTTACTAACTATATATGATTTGTTATTATTCTATTAGTCTATTTAGTATGGTTATTTTGAGGCTTTAAAATCTGTACGGACATCTCTCTCAAATTACTGGCAAGATCTCAATTTTAATTTCTTTCACAATTATTCTTGGTATTTCTTTTTACCTTCTCCATCTATTACTCTTATCATTCAGCAACTACTTCACGTGTATCTATGATGAAACAAGTTATAATGATATGAATATTTCTCTAAAATCTTTGATAAAAATATTTTAAATTAGTGGAAATAAATATTGTTTATTATTGGAAACGTCATCAATTTTCTTGGTATTTTCTGTTTTTTATGTACACATATATATTTATTGATTTTATTATTAACTATTTCAGATTATTTTGGAGAATAGAATTTGTAATATTAATAGGATAATAATAATAAAAACAAACAGAAAAAATAAAATTCATAAATTATAAACCTTAAATTTTCCTAAAATTGTGTCATAATGTACATTGTGCTGCTGTCATGTCTATTATATCATAGTTATTTTGATATGTGAACGGGTTTTTTTTTTGTTTGTTTTGTTTTTGGGTCACACCCAGCAGTACTCAGGGGTCACTCCTGGCAGGCTTGGGGGACCATATGAGATGCTGGGATTCGAACCACCAACCTTCTGCACGCAAGGCAAACACCTTACCTTCATGATATCTCTCCTGCCCCAACTTTTTGTTTTTTTTTGGGGGGGGGCACACCTGGCAGTGATCAGGGGTTACTCCTGGCTATCTGCTCAGAAATAGCTCCTGGCAGGCACGGGGGACCACATGGGACGCCAAGATTCGAACCAACCACCTTAGGTCCTGGATAGGCTGCTTGCAAGGCAAACACCACTGTTCTATCTCTTCGGCCCTCTTATTTGTGAACTTCTTAGCACATAAAAAATACCTGTTTATTTGGGCCATAGTTAACTTAAGCTACTGCTTAAGACCTTTATCTCTATCCTCCAGGCACAATGTGTTGCTATGATCAACACAGAGTTGAACCTATGTTCAAGGTTAGCTGAGATTTTTCTACTGCTGAATGGATCTATTATTTCACAAGGCAGTAATACTCCAAAATGAACTGTCGGTACCTGATTTAGTACCCTGAATTAAAGGTGATGGACTCTGAGGCCACATGATGAAGATCCAGAGAATCTCTGCTGCAATCTAGATTTTTAGATGAGAAGAAATCAGGGGCATCATTCTGGTCAAGGAGCTAAGCATCTGGTTCTGAGTGAGGTTGTAGAGCACTATGTATTGATTTTGTATTTCTTGCCTTTAAGGGAATTTTTGGGCAGAAAAGAGACAGCAATGTAAAGAATCTGATTTTCAATCTCTCAGGGAGTGTTATGCTGGAGAAGTAAAGCTAGGCTTTTCCATACAAAGCCTATGCTGGATCCCTTTGAACTGGTTACTGCCTGTTTTCTTAGGAACAAGCATTCAGAAAATATTTCTAGAAAGACTTCAAGTGCCCTCTAGAAAATGTTCCCCATTGTTGAGATCCTGGGCAATGCCTTACTATACATCCCTGAAGGGAGTAAATATTAGCATTTTCACATCAAAAATACATTTTCAGGGCTGGAGCGATGGTGCAGCAGTAGGACATTGCCTTGCACGTGGCTAACCCAGGACAGACAGCCGTTCGATCACCAGGCTTCCCATAAGGTCCCCCAAGCCAGGCACAATTTCTGAGTGTATAGCCAGGAATAACCCCTTAGCATAACCGTGTGTGCCCCCCACAAAAAAAATCCACACATTTTCATGGGACTCCCTGGTGGGAACCCAAGTACTTGTAGCCCTAAACTTCTACTTTAAGACTAATGGAATTCCAGGAAATTGTTCCCCAACTCTGGCAAGGACATAAATATTCTAGTATACCCTCTTAACATTTTTACATGATAGGTGAATATTATGAGAGGAGTCTCTTGTATATTGTCATCAGTAAGTCTACACAGCTGAACCTACTAACATACTCCACTGAGAGAGACTGTGGCTGGCACAGCCCTACAGACTGTTTTCATCATCACTGACCCACACACTCCCAAAGAGCAGCAAGATGTTGTGTGGGACACTATAATAGGCATCTGGAGATGGGCTGTTCCCAGCTATGGGAGTGTGGGCAGCAAGCCTCTGAGAAGAACATACACTGAATTTCCATGCAGGGCATCCTCCCATCTGAACGATCCTCTTATCCCCACTTTGCACAGACCCAGGAGGCATTGTCACTCCTTCTCATCTTTGAGATCCAATGGGTAAGTGGTTATCTAGTCAGTGTTTATTCCCAACACCTATCTCTACTCAGTGTTTTATCATGGAGCTAGGGTTTGTTTTGGGAATGGCATCACTACTCTTGGCCTTTCCAGAGTAACCAATGAAACAGCATCTCAGCGCTTCCCACAGACTTTCAGACATCTCCATATACACCTCTAGTTCCTGACTTTCTGTTAGTTGGGTCACACCTTGTGCTTCTGGGGGCCTCTGAGCTTTTGATGTCTTCATGCAAAGATTCTACAACAGTGACAGGGGCAGAGGGCTGCTTTGTACCTTCCTAAAATTTATAATCTCAATCTTGTTTGAGGAGATGAGGGAGCACCAGTTTTCACTGCCAAAGGAGCTCCAAGAGAAGTGGGGTTTCTGTGAGCTGTGTCATCCCCTATCTTTCCCCTGAACCCCAGCATACTCAGTCTCAGGTAAACCAGCAGAGTCAACAAGGACATTGTTTGATTTATTGGGTTATTTGGGGATACAAAACAAGTACAAATATGTTGGAATGCTTCTCTAAAGCGATTTTGGCAAGGATGTCGTTCTCGGGCTGAGCTAGAACTGGATTGTCCCTGGTTCCTTTGTCACCTGAGGGTGAACCAACACGGGACACTCCAGGTCCTTCAGTTTAAATTTAGCTCAGGTCTCTTCCAGGGAGTTTGGGGACTGGAGGAAGGGATAAGACAAGAGAGGGGAGGAAAGGCTCGGAAGGGGCTCTGGTATTGGGGAGCCCTCATCGCCCTTCCTGACTGCCTGCATCCTCCCTTCACAGTCTTGTTCAGTTGGATCTGTTAGAGGTCTAGTCCACTGAAATAAACTATGTCCAGTAATTCATTCATCAGTTTGTGTACCACATGTGTTTGAAATGGTAAGAGAGTAAGTGACTCAATGAATTCCACGAGTTGGGCCCAGCACCAGTCTCTTGCCAGGCCTGGGCATTTCTGGACAATGCCAGCCAGGTTTGCAAAAAACTGGGCCTGACCTCTGAGGCCAACTGATAAGAACTGCCCTGATCTCTCTGGCAAGCCCGAGATGCCCCCTTGGGGTCTCGATACAGACATAATCATATTTAAAAGAGAGTCTGGGGGTTGGAGGAAGTGTGCAAGAGAAAAGAGGAGAAGAAAGGTGGGGAAGGGTCTCTAGTAATGTGGAGCCCTCATCAAATTCCCTGGTATCCTACACCCTCCCTTCAAGGTGTTTAGATTTACCCAGCTGGAGGCTGAGTACAGTGGAGTATGCTTCCTCCAGTAAATTGTTCTAGAGATTTTGGTCCTGAGATTTTTCAAGTGAATTGACCATAGACTCAATAAGGTCCATTACCTTGGCAGGGTACCACTTAGGTGTCAGGACTGGGCGCTTTTGGAGAGTGTTGGTCAGCTATGAGAGACCACCTGGACCTGGTTTCTGGGGCCCTCTGGTAACAAGTGAGTCCCTGATCTTGGGGGCAAGCTGGAGGTACACCTCGGGGTCTCTATATAGACATTCCCATATTGAAAAGGAAGTTTGGTGTTTGGAGGAAGAGAGGAGGAGGGCAGAGAAGATTTGTAGATGGAGGCAGAAGAAGTGAAGGTCCTTCCTCTAAGGGGAGAGCAAATAAGGTGGTGGTCTCTGAAGATCTGATTGCACATCCCAACAGTGGAGAGTGGCATCACGGTGGTGGTGGAGGCACCTTGCGAAGGTGGTGACAGGAGCACTGAGAAGTAAAGTGGTTCACAGTATTGTTCTGCTACAGTGTTCTCTCTACAGAGCACAAGGATGTAGGAGAAAGGGGAGGAAAGGACCCTGGGGCCTGTCAGGGCATGACAAGCTCTAATTCCTTTGCAACTGCCTGATCCTGGAGTCCATGAAGTCACCGTACCTCCAATGGCCTCGTGACGTCACAGTACCCTCCAACAGCCTGGGATGAATAGATCTTCCCCAGGGCTCCCAGGCCTTGTCAATAGCTGGCAACACCCGCCCTGAATTGGAGATAGAGATGATGGAGATGGAGATGGAGATGATGGAGATGGAGAGATGGGAGGATGGAAGGATGGGAGATGGGAGATGGGAGGAGGAGGAGGCGGAGGAGGAGATAGAAGATGGGAGATGGGAGATGGGAGATGGAGATGGGAGATGGAGATGGAGATGGGAGATGGGAGATGGGAGATGGAGATGGGAGATGGGAGATGGAGATGAAGGAGGGGAGGAGGAGGGGAGGGGGACGAAGAGGACGGGGAGGGGGAGGCGGAGGGGGTTGGAGGAAGAGGAGGGGGCGGGGAGGAGAAGGGGAAAAGGAGAGGGAGGGGGAGGAGGGGAGGGGAGAAGAGGAGGAGAGAACTTATGATGATGAATATCAGCGAGGGCACCTCTCTTCCTCTTCTGAAGCACAGGAACCTGGCTGCTGCAGGGAAGAGGGGTACTCATCAGGGACGGCAGCAGAGATGCTGATCAGGGGTCCACTGTGACCCCAACCTGCTCTTCCTTGACCCCGGATCTGCCCAAACTACACAATCACTTCACACAGAAGTAGATGCCTACTTCTGGCATCTGCTGCTGTCCGATCAACTTGGTCTCAGATAGTACCCAGGAGCTCCAAGAGGACTGAAGCACTCAGGGAATGGGACCAAGTCCGGAGACACAAGTGCCCTGCACCCTTCACCTCATGCCAATGCCCTTCAGGAATGCCCAAGGATGGGTCAGTAAGACTCCCCAAAACCTCTCAGGTCCTGCCTGACTTCCCATAGGCTGCTCCTCCTTGAGCCCCAAATTCACTGAAGGATGCCTCAGAGCTCATGGCCTGAGCACAGAGAGTGCTGAAAAAGTTGGCTCCTTACCTCTGACTAAGGATGCTCTCCTCATCGCTGCTCTACTTTGCTGAGAAGAAGAGAGGTGGAAACTCTGGGCAGATCAGAGAAGCCCCTTCTTAACAGCATAGGAAGACTTGAGTGAGCACAGGGTAAACTTTCTCCCCGGATTATGGACACAGATATTACAACAGACCAGCACCAATGGTACCAGCTAGTCCTACCAGGGAAATTTCTAGAAAAATGCCCCGATCCTTGGACTAGCTCAGGGAGGACCCTAATCCCCTCCGCTGATGTGCTCACAGAAACTCGTCTTCACTGTCCTGAATAATCTCACAAAAGGATCCGCATATGAGTGTTTCCCTACATGGGTCTATGACTTTTGTTCTGCAGAGCTGAGACTCCAGTTCTCCAATAGCCCTGCATGTGGGACTTGCTCTCAGCCATAAACCAAAATAGTCTCTGAACTTGAGGTAATAAACTCCCCTGAACCTGTACTCTTGGGTCTCTTGTCTACTAGAGGATTATTGTTCTATCCTGGCTTCATACTCTCCAGTCTCAGAGTGTCTCCAAATTGTCTCCTCCTGAAACAGTCTGCAGGAAGTCCCAAGAAACTTGTCCTGCCTCCTTACTTGGTAATTGAAATGTTTTATATCCACTGACTGTGATGTATATGATCATGTAGTCTAGCGAAGGAGGGCATATCCAAAGTCAAAACAGAAACCCCAATCTTTTTACTGGTGAGAAGGATAAAGGGAATAATACTCAAAACTCATATTTTCTGTATGGAAGAAATATTCGAAATTCCTATTTCAAGTATGGGAGAAATGCTCGAAATTCATATTCTATTTTTCCAGCTGTCCTGGTTGCTTGCCTAAGTCAAATGAGTCTTGAATACACAGTTCCTGTTTATATAGGTACTAGTGACATCACAGGCCACTGAAGTCACAATAGTTCACAGGGTGGGGGAGGGGATTCCTTAGTTATGGAGGGCATATAAATTTATGATTTTAAAGTTTTTTTTCCTCTCATTTCTGTCACATTTACTCATTTTAATTAGAAGTCTTTAGTTAAATCTGTTGAAGATTATTGGCTCTATTCTTTTGATTTTTGTTTAGTCATTAAAATGTAATTCTATTTAAATATCACGACTTACGAGGCTGTTTATGATACAGTTGTAAATTTATTTAAAATTTTCAAATTTGTTCATGGTTGAGTTAAATCATACAATGTACAACACCTGTCATCAGTATAAGTCTTTAGTTAATTCTGCTTGAAATAATGGATTTGTTTTCTACCCACTTTTTGTTTACTGGTTATTGTGTCTTTTGGGTCACCTAATCATATTTATCACCTTACTCCTTGTTCTGTGTTCAGTTCTTGTTCAGTTTTTGTTCTTTTCCATTCTTGTTCAGTGTTTGGGGAACAATATTGAATGTGAAAGATTGGACTAACATGGGACCCTGAGGGTCTATGCTTTTAAGCATTTCATCCAAATTCCTGATATTTTGATGGAAGATAATGTCATAGTAGTAATACAAATACATGTCTATATTTTGAGTACTCTGTTTTTTAAATGAAAATTTATCTTAAGATGTTTAAGTGGTAAAAATGAGGAATGAGCATATTCACTGTGAATGACCACTTTTCTATGCTAAATTTTACCAATATTCCAGAATTAGGGAGGCTTTGCATGCTTTCTGATCTCTTATCAAATATGTCAGTGAGCTTATTTTAAGAAAAGATGGAAATGACCAATAATATCTATTTTAGACAGTGATTTGACAGGCTCTCTAGGCTAAGGAATCTAAAGATACTCATGTCTTATCTTTACCTCATTCATCAGTATCTATTGCATCAACCTTTAACCTTACTTTCTGTTAGTTGACTTTGAGAAGAGATTCCTTTCTTTGTGCTAAGTTTTTATGTGAAACAATACAAAAATTTTATGTGCAACAGGATAAAGGTTGTATTAGATAGTGTTAATTTTTCCAGTTAAGTTGTTAATGAGCACAGCTATAAGTTTCTAAAATGTATAACATGAAGATTTTATTACAATTGCATCTGGAAAATGTACCAGATCCAGTTAAAATATTCACCATTTGCATGCTTGATACTTTGTGTGTGGTGGTGGAAACAAAGCCATCTTTACAAATTTTAGGTATGCGATATAGCATTATTAATGATACTTGCCATGTTGTAGTTCTGATTTCTAGAATATATTCCTTTTGTATCTAAAATCTTAAATCACTTAAACTAAATTTCTTAATTTGTCCTTTATTCTGTTTCTGGCAGATGATGATGGTGTCATCAGCTTTTCTCTGTTTTTAGTGGTTATTTTTTACTAATTATTCAAAAATGTAATATGCTAATGTTTTCCTAATATTTGTTCTTAGATTTTATTTTCTTTTTTTTTGGCCAAACCCAGTGGAGCTCAGGATTTTCTCCTGGCTTTGCACTCAGTAATCACTCCTGGCAGGCTAAAGTAAATGTATGAGATGTCGGGTATAGAACCTCTGTCACACGTGTGCCAGGAAAACGCCCTATCCAGTGTGGAAATGCTCTGTTCCTGTGTCATCAGAATTTTTATAAGTCTTTTAGTGTATTTTGATGCTACAGTGATAGTATAGTATGGATGAATTATGTTTTTCTTGCACAGACCTTATCTAATTATACCTGGCAATCTCCTTGGTCCCTAAAGGACTGCCAGAAACTAATCCATGAATATATAGAGAGAAGTGATCCCTAAATACATTAATGTGTGGGATCAAAGTAAACAATGAAAAATAATTAATGTATTATTAGAATATAATAAATTTAACTAATTTATAATCAATTTTAGAATAAATTTTCTTAACATAAATTATCAAGTAAAATGTACTTTTAAAGAAAAATAGGAATGTGAAATTGATAGAAACAATGAAAGCAGCTTGAAAAGCTAAGTTTGTGTAATTTTTTTCAGTATCCTTCAAACATCACAACATCAAAATCATGAAAGCAGCATCCTTGAAGCCCATTTAGCAGCCTTTGTTAACCCCACATGTTCAATCATCCATGTAAGCTCCGTTTTCTGGTCATTATCTTTGGTGGTGGTATTTCTTTAATTCAGATCTTTTCTTTATATGAAACATTAATTTAAATAAGTCAATATTTGCATTTTCTCTTGACTTTAACATCTCGTGTTTTTCTCATTTTGCTGCAAAGGATAAATATTCACAATTTTAGTAGCTGAATAACATTCCATTGTACATCTATGACATATCTTATTTTCCAATTTCTGTCCAATTTTAAATTGTGATGTCTGTTTCAACATTAATGTTTCCTAAAAATGCTATAAGAAATATGTTAAATTCATATATACTATGTCAAGATAATTTTTAATATTTTTACAAACATCCCAACGTTACATCACCAGTTAATGCATAAGTTTTACATTTAAATATTTTAATTATCCGGGGCCAGAGAGATAGCATGGAGGTAAGGCATTTGCCTTTCATGCAGGAGGTCATTGGTTCAAATCCCGGCGCCCCATATGGTCCCCCGTGCCTGCCAGGAGCAATTTCTGAGCCTGGAGCCAGGAATAACCCCTGAGCACTGCCGGGTGTGACCCAAAAACCACAAAAATAAATAAATAAATAAATAAATAAATAAGAGTTTAAAAAATATATAAAAATATTTTAATTATCCATAGTCATTAACATGTGTGTGACAGTGCTTAATTTAACTGACTAGCATCTTTTTCTATCCCTAATAGCCAGTATATAATTTCTGAAGTCATGTCTACCTCCCTTTTTTTAGTTAAATGAGATGTTTATTTTGAAGTTGTGTTTAAAAAGATCTTCAAATGCTTATTATTGACCCTTAACTAGATATATCATGTGTGCCACATTCTCCCCCCCTTTTTTTGTTTTTTTTTGGGGGGGGGCCACACCCGTTTGATGCACAGGGGTTACTCCTGGCTAAGGGCTCAGAAATTGCCCCTAGCTTGAGGGGACCATGTGGGATACCAGGGGATCAAACCGTGGTCCTTCCTTGGCTAGCGCTTGCAAGGCAGATACCTTACCTCTAGCGCCACCTCACTGAACCCACATTTTCCCCCTTATTTGGGGCTACTTCATAATTTTTATAGCATGTGGACTATTACATTATTCATACTACATTATGTTAATAACATTTCCCTTGAAATTAACTTACTTCACTTAAAATGAGCTCTATCTCTGGATTTGTCATCTTGTTGAAGATGTCATACTGTCTATATTGAGATTGTGTCCTCAACTTGACTATTGTAACTAATACCACAATGAACAGTAAGGTGAAGTTCTCAAAGATATTGATTTTAAAACTTGAGAGCGCTCACCAGATGTGCAATTACTGAATCACATTATGCTTCTGTTTTCGTATATATTATAACATGTTCATGTTTTTTCACCAAATCATAACACTACCTGTTAGGTGCAGAAAGAATTTACTCATAGCATATGATTTAAATGTATGATGTTTTGCCTGAGGCAATTATATTAGCCAAAATTTCGGATCAGAGTTACTCTCTGTGTTTATATTGTTCATTGGGACAACATGTCATCATTCTTCTATTTCTTAAATGTATATGATAATGTATAATAAAGAAGGTAAAATTCAAATGAAAATTACAAAAGTAAATGTCACTAGAGTTCTTCTCTTTCAGGGTTTATGGTGAAATGACTGCAATTGGTCCCAATTCCATGAGCTCTCCCCTTATGTATAGTTTAGCTAGTATTGAAGTGAGAGTATGCCACTTACAATAATGAATAAGAAGCTTACTTAAATAACAGAAATAATAATTATAGTATAAGCAACGCCTCCATGGTTAGGATATAGTATGAGCCACTAAACTTGGATTACAGGCCATAGCCAATTCTATTTCCAGTGGAAGATACTATTACATTCACATGGACTGCTGCTGCTAACCCAAACTATTAAAGAGTGTACAAGAAGAGCTAGTGAAAGAAACAAGTTATTTTTAAAGTTTTATATTTCATTATTGTCTAGAGTGAAAACATCATATGATCCTTATTTATTGGTTTGGAGACACACCTGGCAGGAATTCAGGGAACATATACAATGTTGGAAATCAAATTCAGTTAAGTTGTATATGGTTTGGGGGATCCAATTGGGTCTATGTTTGTAAGGCAAGTGTCCTGCATACTGCATTCTCTGTCTATTCCAAGGTTTGCTTTTTTGAAATCTAATATTGTATTTTTCTGGTCCCAATAACAGGGCACAAAATTTTCTAAATTTAATAAATAAAAAATCAAATTTTTGCCAGTCTATATCTAAGCCAAATGCCAAGATACATATGACCTTTCAACTAAACCTGTGAAGCGTATATTTATATTGACCTTAATAGCTCAGTTTGCTGTTAATATACTTCTAGAAGTTTCACTTAAGTTATGCCAAATTTTAAGTTGTAAGTCAGAGGCTCTATTTTACAGATGAAAAATAATTAATTAGCTAAATAATATTTGTCTCTCATGGACAGTGTAGGTTCTTTTGTTTGTTTTTGTTTTTGTTTTTTGTCTTTGGCTCACACCTGGTCATGCTCCTGGCTATGCACTCTGAAATTGCTCCTGTCTTGGGGACCATATGGAACACCAGGGGATCGAAATGTTATCCTTCCTAGGTCAGCTTTGTGCAAGGCAAACACCCCACCATTGCATCAACTCTCTAGCCCCAGTGTGGGTTTAAATAAATATATTTATTTTGGTTTAGAAAAATTTAGAATGTATGATTAATATATACATTCAGGTTTACTTAAATTGTGAGTTATAAAATATCTTTCTCAAGCATACATGTACACATGCATACAGAAAGAGAAAGAGAGAAGGAGGTATTTCTCTATTTTGTGTATGTGTTAGGAATATTAGTGTATTATTTTTATATCCAATTCCCAAGCCACATTTTATTTTCTAGAATTTACTGACAGCAAGTTTTATTTAGAGTAGTAAAGAGCAAGTTCAGGAGTAAATTCAGAAAAATGAAACAGTAAATTTCAACAAATAGTAAAAGTGTTGGTTGTGTTTCTTATGAAAATAAAATACCAACTAAAGCTATGTTTCAAACTAAAATATCAGAGCATAGAATCTAGAATTTCTGTAGGGACCAGAGGAACACAGTCTAGATGCTCTCCCTTGCATGATCATCATAGTCTTAAATGGGCAGTTGCAAATACCCGTGTAATTCGGTCATTTGAATTGAAATATGATTTTAGTTTTTCCCAAAGAGTGTGATACTTTCCCCTGGGATCCTAAAACAATCCAGGAAAGAATATTACTTTTGGCTACAATTGGGCTCACTTTCTCTTGAATGTCTTTAGATTTCCAGGTAGGACTGAGCTTTTTCTCTTTTTGTTTCTTTTATTTTCCCTGACCAGTAGGACAGCTTAAGTTTGAGAAACATTAATATAAACCAACACATGATTAATGGAACTGTGTTATCATCTGAAAAATTTAACCTGGAATAAAATGATGTTTATAGTGATTTTTTAAAAATCATTATTACTACTTGAAATACTCTTAAATTTGGGTCGAAGAGATAGCACAGTAGTACTGTGTTCGCCTGGCACACAGTTAATTCAGGATGGATGCTGGTTCGAATCCTGGCATCCCATATGGTCCTCCATGCCTGACAGGAGCAATTTCTGAGCACAAAGCCAGAAGTAACCTCCGAGTGCTGCCAGGTGTGACCCTAAAAAAAGAAAAGAAAAAATAAATACTCTTAAATAAGACACATCTAAATTTTTCAAAAATATTACTTTGTATGTCACTTCGTTGCTCTAGAGAGGAACCTTTAAAACTAGATTGGGAGTGGGAGAGGTAGCACAGCTGGTATGTACCCTAGCATGTACTGTTCACACCAATATGGTTCCTATGTGTGATGATATTTATTATTTTGATTTTTGTCTCTCTGATTATTAGTGATGTAAATCATTTTTTCATGTGGTTTTTGGACATATTCATTTCTCCTTTGAGAAAATGTTCATTCTTTTACCATATTTGGATTGGGTTAGATTGTTTTCTTCTAAGAACAGTCAGTACCTTATATATCATATATATTACATATATACTTATATAACTTAATTTGTTCTCATTTTAGTATATTATGTATCTTAGACATAACCCCCTTATCAGAAGGGTATTTGGTAAATAGTTTCTCCCATTCCTTGGATAGTCTGTATCCTAGACACTGTTTCTTTTCAAGTGTGGAATCTTCTCAGTTTAATTATCTTAGTTTCCCTTGATTACTAGTGGTTTTTCTTCCTTTTAGATGTCTTCAGCCTCTATGTCATGAATTGTTCTGCTTACATTTTCCTCTATGTACCTTATGGTTTGATATCATGTTTGTGTTTTTATTTTATTATATTTTAGAGAAAGACTGAAGCCTACCCCGGCTTTTATACCTTTCATTTTTACTTTTACTTTTTAAATATCTTTATATTGATTATATCTTGATTACAGACATGATTGTATTTGTGTTTCAGCCATATAAAGAACACTCCCCTTCACCATCACAACATTCCCATCATGAATGCTTTCCATTTACCCCCATGCCTGTGTTTGAGACAGGCTTTCTACTTCCCTCACTCATTGACATTGTTATAATAGTTGACGGTGTAATTACTTTTCTAACTGTACTCATTAATCTTTGTGGTGAGCTTCATATCTTAAGCTAGTCCTTTCAGCTCTCATCTTTATTGTCTCTAGACATTACTACATAATGTCTTTTATTTTTCTTAGAACCCATACCACAGACTATTCTGAGTCTATTTCACTCCCTCTGGCTTTTTTCACTTAGCATAATAGATTGCATGTACATCCACATATAGGAAAATTTCATGACTTCATTCATCTCTCCTGACAGTTGCATAATATTCCATTTTGTATATGTACCATGTTTCTTTAACCATTCATCTGTGTTGAAGGGCATCTTAGTTGTTTCAAGAGTCTGGATATTGTAAATAGCTCTGCAATGAATATAGGTGTGAATAATTCATTTTGTATTGTATTTTTTGTGTTCTTGCTTTTTAAACCATTTTGATTTGTCCTTTGGCAAGGTCTGAGTTTGCTCTTTTGCATGTGACTTACTATTTTTTTCCAACAACAGAGGCTTTCAGAGGCTTTGCTTGTCCCAGTTTTTATTTTTCCCCTTTACCAAAAATTGATTCTGGGTCTCAGAATATTAAAATTTATTCCATTGATCTGAGGTCCTATCTTTATTCAAGTTCCCTAGTGTTTTAATGACCACTGTTTTATAGTACAGTTTAAGGTTTGGGAAGTTTTTTGTGCCGTCTTCTCCCCCGCAATTATTTCTTTAACTATTCATAGATGTTTTTCTTCCAAAAAATATTTAAGATTATTCGATGGATTTGCATACATTGAGACAAATTTCTTCAATTCACCTTGTTAAAGTTTGCTTTTATTTTTTTTACGAATGGATGCTGGACTTTCTCCAATAATGTCTCTGCATATATTGATCTGATTATGTGCTTTAATTTTTTCTTTATTGATTTGGTGTATTAATTCATATATTTAATATGTATTAAACCATCCTAGCATCTCTGAAAAGAACGCTAACTTTTCATGTTGGATAATCTTCTTGATGAGTCATTGGATTCTATTTGAGAGTATTTTCTGATGATATTTTCTTCTGTGTTTGTTAATCAAGGATATAGTTCCATAATTCTCTTCTATTGTTTTATGTCCCATTTGGTATCACTGTGATGATAGGTTTCTATAAACTGTTTGGGAGTGTTTCTGTGATTATGGTTCTCTGGGATAGCCCTAAAGGATTGGCATAACTCCTATTTAAAATTTTAAAGGGATTCATTGGTGAATACATTTGGTATGGACTTTATTTTTAGAAGCCTTCTGATTTCCATTTCAATATCCTCAATTATGATAGGTCTGTTCAAGTATTAAAGATAATCTTGTTTTAAGCCTGGAAGGTTATAGGAATAAGAAATTAATTCACTTCTTTGAAGTACTCTTGTTTTGTGGCATAAAGCTTCTCAAATTAATCTATGTTTTGCCTTTGCTTTTTTGTTCTTTTGTAGGTTCCTCCTTTTTATTTCTCATGTGATTTGGGTTTCTGTCTTTCTCCATTTTTGAGTCATATGAAAGTTTATCAAGTTTGTTTATTCTTTTCAGGAATAAATTTTTGCTTTCACTAATCTTTTGCACTGTTTCTTTATCCAGTTTAATAAATTCTGCTCTGTTTTATTATTTCCTTCTGCCTATCTACTTTCTGTTCATTTTGCTGATCTTTTCATTGTCCTCAGCTGTGTCATTAAGTTATCACATAGGCTTTTTCATCCTCACTGATGACTTTCATACAAAGCTATAAATTGTCATTTATATATGCTTTGCCATATCCCACACATTCTGAATTTTCATGTGTTCATTGTCATTTGCTTCCAGCAATTTTTTTTATTTCCTCTGATAATTTCTCTAATCATATGGTTGTTCAAAAATGAGTTGTTTAACTTCCAATGGGTAAAGTTATTTCCCCATTTCTGTTTGTAATTCCCTTTCATTTTAGTGGATCATGGTTGAAGAAGATAATTGATTCAATTTCTATCTTTTTCATTTATTAGATGTATGCTTTATGGCCCAGGATGTGGTGAATCTTGTGAGTGTCCTAAATGCATTAGAAAATAATGTGTATTCAAAATTTAAGGAAATAAACCCCACACTTAAATTTCTTCCTTCAAACCCAGGATATAATTGTTAAGGTTTAGCTTGGTTGAACTCAATATGTGACAGTAAGCTTTCACTACTATTTCTTTGCTACTTATATCTTTAATCTATTGGCAGTTGTTTTAAGTATACCCCAGCCCCTCATTAAGTACATACATGTTTAGAAGTGTGATTTCTTCCTACTGTACAGATATATTGACTATTAAAAAATAACCTAATCGGGGCCGGTGAGGTGGCGCTAGAGGTAAGGTGTCTGCCTTGCAAGTGCTAGCCAAGGAAGGACCGCGGTTCTATCCCCCAGCGTCCTATATGGTGCCCCCAAGCCAGGGGCAATTTCTGAGCGCTTAGCCAGGAGTAACTCCTGAGCATCAAACAGGTGTGCCCCCACCAAAAAAAAAGAAATGACCTAATCTGTCACTTATAACTTTTGTAGTCTGAAGTATATGCCATTTGATATTACTATGACCACACTTGCCTTATAAAAGATTTCTTTTCTTGAAGGATTATTTTCCAATATATGACTTAGAAGCTATATTTACTTTGATTATTTAAATGTGTTCCTTGCAAGTAGCAAAGTGTTCAATTCAATTTTCTAATCCAGTTTGCCATTCTATTTCTTTTAACTATATATTTAGTTCATTTTCATTGAGACATTGTCATGAGATATTGTGCCTTCTTATTTAGAAGTTTGGTGTGTTTGTGGGGTCTATCTTGCTTTACTTTAGACACTTTATTTCTTATTTGAATGTTGTTTTGAGTCTATAAAGTTCTTGAGCTGTTGTTTATCTGTAAAGCACTTTATACTTTATACTTCTTTCAAACCTAAATAAAGTCTGCTGGATGAATTATTACTGACAAGGTGTTCATTTTTTATTTGGGGCTGGTGCTGTGGCGCTAGAGGTAAGATGTCTGCCTAGCCAGCAGTAACCTAGGTCAGACCACAGTTCGATCCCCCGGCTTCCCATATCGTCCTCCAAGCCAGGAGCAACTTCTGAGCGCATAGCCAGGAGTAACATCTGAGCATCACCTGTTGTGGCCCAAAAACAAAAACAAAAACAAAAAAAAGAATTTTTTATTTTATCCCACCACTGCCAGGAGGGTTGTTTAGAATAAATCTGCAATCTTAAGAATGCTACTTGTATGTTACTTCCCTTTTAATCTTGTTACTTTCAATGATCTTTATTTATAGGTAACATGTACACATCGAATTTGCTAGAGTCTACATTCAAAGGGTCAGAGTGGTGGACATGTGGTAAGGCGTCCTGCCTTGCAGGAGTTAGCCTAGGACAGACTGCGGTTCCACACACCCCCTATGGCATCCTATATGGTCCCCCACAGCCAGGAGCAATTTCTGAGCACATAGCCTGAGTCTCGATGGGTGTACCCTCCCCTCCCCCGCAAAAAAGAGTCTACATTCTATTGAAAACATCATACTCAATGGGGAAAAATAATAGCTTTCCCACTAAGACCTGGCACAAAACAAGTTTGTCTCCCTCTATATTCAATAATGTACTGGAAGTATGTGCCATAGAAATTAAACAAGATAAAGACATCAAAAGCATTCATTTCAGAAAGAAAGAAGTGATGCTCTCATTGTTTTCAGATGACATGATACTGTATAGAGAAAATCCTAGACTCCACAAAAAACTTCTAGAAAAAATAGGCTTCTATAGTATGGTGGTAGACTACAAAGTTTATATGCAAATATCAATGGCTTTCTACACACTAATAATGAACTAAAAGAAAATTTTATTTAAAGAAACAATCCCATTTACAAGGGGACCTAAGAAAATTGATTCTTTGGAATCAACTACATGATTATAATTTTAATACTATCTTTTCTTCACTGCTCAATTGAATCTTTTGATCTAATAGCTCTATTCCATTGTTTTTCTTCTAAATTAATATTAAACCACCAATTTTGTCACTCAAAAATTTTTTTGATTTTTTTCATATTTTATTTATGAGTGAAAACATGATATTTATCTTTTCCCTCTTGATATATTTTACAAAGCCAAATACTATTCTCTGTGTTCCTTTATCCTGCACATAGCAGTGTTTTATGTAATTTAATAGCTGATTTTAATTTATAGCATATATAAATATATATACATTATCATCTTTATTCCATTATATGTTTTGGGAAATTAGATTATTTAAATCCTTGACTCTTGCAAAAGTGACATTGTATATGGGAATACATAGAGCTTTCTCAAATTGTGCTTTGATTTCGTTGCTAGGTGCCCAGCAGTGGGTTAGTAATTCTAAAAACAATTTCATATCAATTTTTAGAACAAAATTTTATTAGACAGATATTGTTTGGATTTTCCCTTTTAAACAGAACTTCTTAAATTTTGTTGATGTGAGGCAACAGGACAATGTATAAATAAATTTAAGTAAAAGTGACATTTTGTGTTATATTATAGGTTAATTGCTTAAATGGGACCAATCCAAAGTTTTAGATTATGCTAACATCCTTTCTAAATCTGTGGATAAAATTTGGAGATAACATATGCAGACCCAAAGTCTTTTGTCTTATACTTGGATAAGTTTAAAAGACATAAAGTATGATCCATAGGGCAAAACTGGGAGAAAAGTTAAATTTCATTTGATTTCTTCATTGAAAAATGCATTAAATCACTAGGGACATTAATTTTGAAAGAAGAAATATGGTCAATATTGGTGGCATAAACATATGTAAAATTATGATTGCACAAAAATGTCCTAACAAGTTTATTGTTTAATAAATCAGGTCTGGGGTGATATCACAGTGGGTAGGGCATCTGCCTTGCATGTACTCAACCCGATTTGGATTCACAACATCCCATATGGTCCTTAAATCCTGCCAGGAGCTATTTCTTAGACAAAGCCATGAGTAACAATTGAGAGCTGTTGGCGTGGCCAAAAATTAAAAAAAGATATATTTTATGCTATTTATAACAGTACTGCATAGAGATGATGCTTAAACGATTTCCATTCATAAATATGATCTTTAGTTGACATCTACCCTTAATCAATTATTATCCATGACTATTATAATCATTAGCTATTATTTTTTTGTCTTTTAAAAATAGAATTTTATTTATCTAAAGATGAGAACTTTGATGACCTGAGATAAACTACAGTGGCCATAATAGACATATAGATGATTTATTTCTTCTTGAAATGGAAATTTGACCCTAGGATTACACATGTTATAGTGGAAGAATCATACACCAATACCAGGGAGATGTGAAACACTTGTCTGGAAACAATTTCAACACAGGCGTAGAATCCAAAACATGGTTTAAACCCGCGACATGGGCTTGTAGCAGTTTTGAAAGCAGCCAGTTGAAGTCACAGATCAGGATATATCCTTGAGCTGAGGTTTTCTCAACAGTTGAATTTTTTTGTAAGCAGCAGTCCAGTTCACAGCCATGAGTGATGGGAGGGTAGTGATGGAGAGATGATCTGTGTCCTGTGGGGTGTAGAACTATGGAAAAAAACATTAAATACAGAAGATATCAAATCTGAGAGGATAAAGGAAAACAGTAGAAAAGGATGTGTATAGTGGTAAGCAGAAGAGGGGAAAGGAGGAAGGGTTATATAAAACCCTTTTTTTATATAGATTTAAAATATAGATTTAAAATATAGATTTTAAATCTATATTTAGCTTGTGTATACAACATTTCAAAGCAATCACCTTTTCAGATTTTAAATATATTTTAAATACATTTTAAATCTATATTTAGATTGTGTATACAACATTTTCAAAACAATCACCTTTTCAGAGACCTGTCCTGTATCAGAAGACAAATTTTCCCCAGACTTTACTAAATGTGATTGTATTGAGCATTGTAAAAAGAGTCTACATCATCTACTGTATTATGGCTCTAGAGCATCCAAGTTCCTATTCTGTGTGAATCTGAGAGCAAAACATTAGGATATAATTGAAAATTTACTTAAATTAAAAATAGGGTGCCAAAACATTTTCGTGATTGAGCATTGTAGTAAGAATCTATAGTATACAGATGCCTTTTCAAAAGATAACTGTGGGCAGAAACACTAGATAATATTAGCAGGCATGAGCAAATTGAAAATAATTAATTTAAGACATTAAATATTTGTTATGACATATTATAATGAGCACTGTAATAAGATTCTCATATTCATTATAATACGAATCTAGGGCTTCAAACATTTATTTCCATGAATCTGTGAACAAATCATTAGAAAGTTATTGAAAACGTATTATTTTAAGGTTAAGTCAGTAAAACATTCTTATATTGAGCACTGCAGTGGGAGCCCATGGCAGGCAAACCCATTTGGCAAATGTTTCTGTGGCAAAAAATGCATCAGAACGATATTATAGAAATTTACAAAAGTCAGGTACACCTGCTTTAAGAACACCTGTTTTAATCTAACCAGCTGCCTCTATTGCTGCAGTTCACTTTGAGGAATAAAAAAAAGGAATATAAGCTGCTGAAGAATTCAGAGATGAGGTAGTATTTTTGCAACTGTGAGATCATCAAACTTAAACCAGCGTTGTCTTACTGCATCTTTATAATAGGCTGAGCAATGACTTTTCTCCATGTCACTATAGTGATTCAAAAAAGAGAATACGTTGAATTATTTAGGGTTTATAAAATCCATAACATCTCTGACAAATCAAAATTTTCTAATGAAAAGTTCAAGTAGGTTTATGGTTTTTGCATTAGCTATAATCATAGGAAAAGCATTTTAGATGTATTAAAGATACACGTGGTAGTTTCTATATTTCTGTCCTTAGAGAATCTTGCTATGTAATCAAGTTACTGCATAAGACCTATTATTCTCTGTTAGTTTTTCTTCTATGAAAAATAACTTGAGGCAATCCTTCAGAATGTATTTGCCTGTGGATGCCCTCAGCAAGGATATATGCATGACAATCTCAAATATTCAATGTTCCTATGACAAGTGAGGCACTAGATTCTGTATTTGAACTGACCTTGAAAAAGTGTAATAATAATAGACTCGTTGAGATGATTATGTCTCTGCCAATCATGCTTCACAACTTTTTAGACATCAATATGATGGCTATTTTCCACTTTATGTCTTTTCTGACTATCAGCTTTATTTGTGTCTTCATAGAGATCATTCATCATAAATAGAAGTAGTTCATGTGGGTCTTGTTAGCTGTGCCCTGCAAATTGGTCATTTTCCTCCCAATAGTTACCTTAAGGTCTTTTGAGATGATATGGCTGTGCTGTCCTGCCACAGGGATTTCATAACTTTGCCAAATTTTTCTGCCACTTTGCCTTTATGACACAACTGATTTGACCTGTTAAGTTAATCCTTGCATTGGATGAAAATACAGGTGAAATATTAAGCCAAACATGGAGAATTACCCAGGCACTACAATATTGAATTTTTGTAACAACTATTTTCTAGATTATGAAGTTGAGTGAGAGCTAAAACAGAGCCCTCATATATAGAACTAAGGTTCTGGAACCAGTCATTTCCAATCCAGGTAGTTTCTGCCTCAGTGTGAGAGGTTGAGTTTTCTCCTCGTTACATGTTGATATCTCTTTTTTGTTTGTTTGTCTGTTTGGTCACACACTGTGATGCTGAGGGATTACTCCTGGCTATGTGCTTAGAAATCACTCCTAGGTTGGGGAACCATATGGGATGCCAGGGGATTAAATAGCAGTCTGCCCTGGGCTAGTGCTGGCAAGGCACTTGTACCACTGCTCCAGCCTCACATGTTAACATCTCTGTTGGTGTCCTAATCAGGCTGTCTTGAATAGTATTTGTTGTATAAGGAGGCAGTACCACTGGTTTGGAGGGGTTCTTAGATGTACACGTGTCTGTATTTTAATCATTTATGAAAATTCTATTTCTGAAAATACATAGTGGAACCCAGAGAATCGTGGCAGGGTTGCCAGCTGAATAAGAATATTATGAAAAACACATTCATTATCAAATTTTAGGTGATTTAGTTGTTTCTTTTTGTACCTGATTGTCCTCTTGAAAGTGTCTTTCTGCAGCATTGTGGGGTTCTCCTTGTGGTAAATTAAAAGTTTAGTGAGAATAGTGTTAAAGATAAAAGGTTCATGGGTAGCATGCCTTTTTTCTTATATTTTAATAATAATAATAATAATAATAATAATATCGATTAAACTCATGGTACTGAGCAATGAATACATTTTTGAAAACATTAAGAAGTAAAATATTGAAGCCATCAGAAAACTTTTATAATGAAAATTTCAAATATAGCAAAAATTGTTTTAAAAGGAAATTTATAGCAATAAAAACATTAAGAAAAAGAAAGGTCTGGATCATTAAAGATTACATAGTGAGTAGGACACTTGCTTGCTTTAGATGTAGGTGATCCAGATCCGATCCTTGGCATGATATGGTTGCATAACTCCACCAGCTTAGCCCCTGTGCACAGAACTAGGTGTAAACTTTGAACCCTGCCAAGAGTGGCCCAAATACAAAATAGGGAAAAAGAGGTTAAAATAAAGGAAGGAAAGAAAGAAGGAAGGGAGGAGGAAGGAGGGAAAAGAAGGAAGGAAAAGAAGAAAGAAAGAGAGAAAGAAAGAAAGAAAGAAAGAAAGAAAGAAAGAAAGAAAGAAAGAAAGAAAGAAAGAAAGAAAGAAAGAAAGAAAGAAAGAAAGAAAGAAAGAAAGAAAGAAAGAAAGAAAGAAAGAAAGAAAGAAAGAAAGAAAGAAAGAAAAAGAAAGAAAGAAAGAAAGAAAGAAAGAAAGAAAGAAAGAAAGAAAGAAAGAAAGAGAAAGAAAGAAAGAAAGAAAGAAAGAAAGAAAGAAAGAAAGAAAGAAAGAAAGAAAGAAAGAAAGAAAGAGAGAGAGAGAGAGAGAAAGAAAGAAAGAAAGAAAGAAAGAAAGAAAGAAAGAAAGAAAGAAAGAAAGAAAGAAAGAAAGAAAGAGAAAGAAAGAAAGAAAGAAAGAAAGAAAGAAAGAAAGAAAGAAAGAAAGAAAGAAAGAAAGAAAGAAAGAAAGAAAGGAAGAAAGGAAGAAAGGAAGAGAAAGAAAGAAAAAAAGAAAGAAAGAATGAAATAAAGAAAGAAAGAAATAAATAAAGAAAGAAAGAAAGAAAGAAAGAAAGGAAGAAAGGAAGAAAAAGAAAGAAAGAAAGAAAGAAAGAGAGAGAGAGAAAGAAAGAAAGAAAGAAAGAAAGAAAGGAAGAGAAAGAAAGAAAGAAAGAAAGAAAGAAAGAAAGAAAGAAAGAAAGAAAGAAGAAAGAAAGAAAGAAAGAAAGAAAGAAAGAAAGAAAGAAAGAAAGAAAGAAAGAAAGAAAGAAAGAAAGAAAGAAAGAAAGAAAGAAAGAAAGAAAGAAAGAAAAAAGAAAGGAAGGAAGGAAGAAAGAAAGGAAGGAGAGAAGGAAGAAAGGAAGGAAGGAAAGGAAGGAAAGGAAAGGAAGGAAAGGAAAAGGAAAAGAAAAGGGAAAGGAAAGGGAAAGGAAAAGGTAAGAAAAAGAAAAGGGAAAGGAAAGGGAAAGAAAAAGAGAAAGGAAACAAGAAAGGAAATGAGAAAGGAAAAGAGAAAGGAAAGGGAAAGGAAAAGCTAAGAAAAAAGGAGAAAAGGGGAAAAAGGAGAAAAGGGGAAAAGGAGAAAAGGGGGAAAGGGGAAAGGGATAAAGGGGAAAAGGGAAAAGGGGGGAAAGGGAAAAAGGGGAAAGGGAAGGAGGAAAAAGGGGGAAAGAGAAGGAAAAAGGGGGAAAGGGAAGGAGGAAAAGGGAAAGGGAAGGTAAAAGGGGAAAAGGGAAGGAAAATGGGGAGAAGGGACAGAAAAAAGGGGAGAAGGGAAGGAAAAGGGGAGAAGGGGAAGGAAAAGGGGGAAAGGGGAAGGCAAAGGGGGAAAGGGGAAGGAAAAAGGAAAAAGGGAAGTAGAGAAGGAAAAGGGAAGTAGGGAAGGAAAAAGGGAAGTAGGGAAAGGGAAGGAAAAAGGGAAGGGAAGGAAAAAGAAAAAATGGACAGGGAAAGAAAAAGGAAAAAGGGAAAGGGAAGGGAAAGGGGAAGAAAAAGGGAAAAGGGAAAGAGGAAGGAAAAAGGGGAAAAGGGAAAGGGAAGAAAAAAGGGAAAGGGAAGGAAAAGAAAAAAGGAAAAGGGAAGGAAAAAGGAAAAGAAAGGGAAAGGGAAGAAAAAAGAAAGGAAAAGGAAAGGGAAAGGAATGGGATAGAAATGGGAAAGGAAAGGAAGAAAGGAAAGAAAGAAAGGAAAGGAAAAGGAAAGGAAGAAAGGAAAGGAAAAGGAAAGGAAGAAAGGAAAGGAAAAGGAAAGGAAGGAAGAAAAGGAAGGAAAGAAGGAAGGAAAAGGAAGGAAGAAAAAGGAAAGAAGGAAGGAAAGGGAAGGAAGAAGAGAAGGAAGGAAGGAAAAGGAAGAAGAGAAGGAAAGAAGGGAAAAGAAAGAGAAGAGAAGGAAGGAAAGAAAGGAGAAGAGAAGGAAGGAAGGAAAAGGAAAAGGAAAGAGAAGGGAAGGAGGGAAGGAAAAGGAAAGAGAAGGGAAGGAGGGAAGGAAAAGGAAAGAGAAGGGTGGGAGGGAAGGAAAATAAAGAGAAGGGAAGGAGGGAAGAAAAGGGGAAGAGAAGGGAAAGAGGGAAGAAAAGGAGAAGAGAAGGGAAAGAGGGAAGAAAAGGGGAAGAGAAGGGAAAGAGGGGAGGGAAGAAAAGGGGAAGAGAAGGGAAGGAGGGGAGGGAAGGGAAGGGGAAGAGAATGGAAGGAGAGGAGGGAAGGGGAAGAGAAAGGAAGAAAGGGAGGAAAGGAGAAGAAAAAGGGCCGGGCGGTGGCGCTCGAGGTAAGGTGCCTGCCTTACCTGCGCTAGCCTAGGAGACGGACCGCGGTTCGATCCCCCGGCGTCCCATATGGTCCCCCAAGCCAGGAACGACTTCTGAGCGCATAGCCAGGAGTAACCCCTGAGCGTCACCGGGTGTGGCCCAAAAAAAAAAAAAGGAGAAGAAAAAGGAAGGGAAGGAGGGGAGGGAAGGGGAAGAGAAGGGAAGGGAAGGAGGGGAGGGAAGGGGAAGGGAAGGTAAGCAGGGGAGGAAAGGTGAGAGAAGGGAAGGGAAGCAGGGGAGGGAAGGAGAAGAAAAGGGAAGGGAAGGAGGGGAGGGAAGGGGAAGAGAAGGGAAGGGAAGGAGGGGGAAGGGGAAGAGAAGAGAAGGGAAGAGAAGGGGAAGGGAAGAGAAGAGAAAGGAAAAGAGAAGGGAAGGGAAGGAGGGGGAAGGGGAAGAGAAGGGAAGAGAAGGGGAAGGGAAGAGAAGAGAAAGGAAAATAGAAGGGAAGGGAAGAGAAGAGAAGAGAAGAGAAGAGAAGAGAAGAGAAGAGAAGAGAAGAGAGGAAGAGAAGAGAAGAGAAGAGAAGAGAAGAGAAGAGAAGAGAAGAGAAGAGAAGAGAAGAGAAGAGAAGGGAAGGGAAGGGATGGGATGGGAAGAGAAGAGAAGAGAAGAGAAAAGAAAAGATAAGAAAATAAAAGAAAACAAAATAAAAGAAAAATTAAAATAAAAATAAAAGAAAATAAAATAAAGAAAAATAGAGAGAAAAGAAAAAGAAATAAAGATAAAGAGAAAGAAATGAAAGAAAAAGAAAGAGAAAAGAAAGAAAGAGAGAAAGAAAGAAAGAAAGAAAGAAAGAAAAGAGAAAGAAAGAAAGAGAGAAAGAAAGAGAAGAAAGAAAGAAAGAGAAAGAAAGAAAGAAAGAAAGAAAGAAAGAAAGAAAGAAAGAAAGAAAGAAAGAAAGAAAGAAAGAAAGAAAGAAAGAAAGAAAGAAAGGAAGGAAGAAAGAAAGAGCAAGAAAGAAAAGAAAGAAAGAAAAAGAAAGGAAAGAAAGAAGAAAGAAAAAGAAATAAGAAAGAGAAAAAGAATGAAAAAGAAAGGAAAGAAGAAAGGAAAAGAGGAAGAAAGAAAGAAAAAGAAAGAAAACACGATATAAAGAAAGAAAAGATAAATAGAAAGCAAGCAAGAAAGAAAAAAGAGAAGAAAAGAAGAAAGAAAAAGAGAAACGAGTGGGAGGGAGGAAAGAAAATAAGGGAAAGTAAAAGTAAAATGAAGTGGAGGAGAAGGAAGGAAGGAAGGAAGAAAGATAAAAAGAAAGAAAATATATGCTAATTTCTGAAGCAGATTTAATCAAAACAAAACTTTTTATTTTATAGATGTAAAAGCTTCCTCATGTTATCTCAGTCATAAAATTTCTACATATAATGAATGAAATATTAAATATTTTTATTTAACCCTGATATATAATTATCCTTAGAAATCTCAGTCAAGAAATTATACTTCGTCTTCCAAAAACAGAGATATTACTTTAGATCATTTTTTTTTTGAGTCATACCCTACAGTGCTCAGGGTTTACTACTGGCTCTGACTCAGAAACTCCTCTTGGCAGGCTCAGGGAACCATATGGGATACTAGGAATCAAATGCAAGCCATCCTGGGTAAGCCTTGTGCAAAAAAAATGCCCTACCGCTGTGATATCACTCCAGCCCCATCTTTATATAACTATTTATTTATCTTGTCTTGCCATCACTTTCAAAGTAGAAATAGGACAACACACACATACACACACACACACACACACACACACACACACACACACACACGCTCCATTTAGGGAAAAAATGTTAGAAGAATAACTCAACAATAAAGGTCTAATTTTTCTTGTATTCTATCACAAAGAATAATATATCTTGATAGAAAAACAACATTTCTAAAATTTTTTTATTGTTTTATATTTAACAGTCACTGAACATGTTCTCAATCTATAGACTAGTTTGTTATTCGCTGGTAATAGAAAATTACTGAAAGACCCATTTTATGAAGTATTTTTAGAGTGTGGTACAACATTGCAATGATATTACCTTGAATATAACCCACAAGACAATGGTATACTAATTTGGTAGTATTGGTTCACAAGACAATTATGCATAGTTCCCTTATTTTTGAGAATTTAACTGGTAGTAATATTCTACAGGAAGCAAGAAATGACATTAATTAGGTCTTTCACAACCACCAAATGAGAAGATGGTTGTTTTTATACATTACAGGTACCATCACTGTTCAGTCGTTCCTTGGAATTTTCAATGACTTGAAAACAGGTTTAGCACTTGCAACTCTTATAATGCAGGACTCTTCTATATCAGATTGCATTGTAATAGGGCATGACATATATCCTGTTAGATTTCTGACTTTGCAGCTTTAGACATACTCTGATTACTGTTCTCTGATTTTCAGACTATAATTCCTACCCCAACAGAGTATACTTTTTATTAATATTACATATTGAAATTTGTCTGGTATGCCTCTATATCTCTTTTAGTAAAATAGGCATTATGAAAGAGTGAACATTGATCACCTTATCACTGCTCATCCTAACAATGACAATCACATTATTTCTGTCACTTGCTATAATAATTAAATTCCCTTATCTTTGTTGGTTAAGCATAAAGACCAATTTCTTCTTCAGTGCCAATGTTTCCATCAATACTAAGCAAGCATTTGCGTGTGTGTGTGTGTGTGTGTGTGTGTGTGTGTGTGAATTACTCTACTTTCTATAGTGAATTTATACCTCAGGGCCTACCAGCAAAGATAGTGACTAACTCTCTAATGGAAACCTTAAATGAAGCAATTAACAGATATTTTATGGCAACTTTAGGAGGCAACTGACAAGGAACTGTATTTCCACTTCACTATTTCATATTTAAACTTTTGATTAAATTCTCTAAGGAAGGCCAGGTAATTTTAGCCTCTCTCACTTTTATTGAAGATGACCAAGTATCACAGCGTAAATGAAGCAATTAGAAGTTATGAATGGAACTTCCAGATGTCGACCAAACATAGTCTATGGTGAGTTAAGTATTTGTGCCATGCTTCAGTATAGGAAGAACAAAAACACTTAATATAAAGTGGAGGGACCCCCACAACCACACACACACACACACACACACACACACACACACACACACACACACACACTTTCTTTTCCTTTTTTCCTTTTGTTGTTGATGGGGCGGTTCAAGCTCAAGGGGCTTACACTCGGTTTTATTAAATGGTGGATTGCACTAATATTGGACAGAGGGATCCAAACATGTGTGCTTGTACAGGCAAGCTATTCTACCACTGACTCACATATCTAGACTTTAAAACTTTCGTGCTTCATGTTTTAATTGTTGTGCTACTTCAGGTATCTCTATTGACTGGCATGATGGTAAAGATTTATGTAGCCCTATTTTTCAGTCTCATGAGGAAAGCTTATAGGAACTGTGCCTATGTTAGCCCTGCGAAGGTTACAGGATGACTTAGTGATCCTAGGTAAGGAAGGCAAGATGATTTGTGACCTAATTAGTTTAAAATGTAAAAGAAAGTATTTTTAAATAATCAAAGTGATGCACATTTTATTTTTTTATCTCAGCTGTCTTTCTTGACCCTTCCAAACTGTCCTTTTTATATTAACCAATCTGTCTCTTAAGAAGAAAATACAACTATAGGAAATAAAAGGATAAAATATGTAAATTAAGCCCTTACTTTTCAGTTCTGTATGGCTCAGGATTATCAAGGATGCACTTGTCTGTTCTCAGGAACCTCCAAAACTGTACCTCTGATATCAGGGGACTTTTTACATGGATTTTAACCCAGGTAGGATGAATATTAGATATGTTTCTTTACTAAAGTATCTTGAGATATTCCCAATAAACATAATTTATGTGATATTTTACTTAAGCTATTATGATTTATTCCTATTATGAAAGAGACAAAAATTTTTGTTTTGTTTTGTTTTGGGCCACACAAGGTGAAACTCAGGGGTTACTCCTAGCTATGCCCTCATAAATTGCTCCTTGGTGGATTGACCCACAGTTTGTGCTAGGTTAGAGCTTGGAAGGCAAATGCTCTACCACTTGAGCCACCACTATGGCCCCCAAAAAAGAAAATTTGAATGTTCTCTATATGAGATTATTTTCAGATTGGTATATTGCTGAATAAATAAATATTTGTCATTTATAAAATTTTAAAATATAATCAAGGAGAAAGAACTATGTACAAGTAAGTTATGTACACATCTATTTTTAATTAGGCATTTCAATCTAGAATAACAAACAGCTTTTTTTATTTCACAATGCTTTTGTAATTATGCTTTTACAGTTTTTTTCTAAAACTTAGGAGGAACAATGGAGGTACTTTTTTCCAAAAGTATTAATTGCTTTTTTTTGTTCTTGTGATCCAGGCAACATTTCAAATTTATGTGGTAGTTTTCACAGTGAATAAAGAAAAGTTATCTCACATATTAAGTGGTTGAAATTAGTTGAATACTATTTTGAAAGAAAAATAATATTTTTCTATATTTAAAGAATATGAACAGGATACTTAAAATATTTTAAACCTTCTGTGAATAAAAAGCCATTGTTTGTCAAATAATAACATGAAAATTTATCTTCTTTGGAACAAAAGTAGTTCTATTGCCAAATAGTTCAAATCTATTTAGCAATTGTTGGCATTTAAAAATTTTCTAAAGCAAAAATATGCACTATCCAGAATGTTAAAAATCAAATTCTGATTTTACATATTTATCTCTAATTATAGCAAAATTTTTTCAGGTAAAATAATTAAAAATAAAGAATTCTGACATGAATACTGGTGGCTCTTGAAATTCATTGTTGGATCATTTTCTTTCTAAGGTCTTTAGAAACTTGGATTGAATCCCATGTTACCTAGTAACTTTAGAAATAAACAGCTATGAAAGCACTCTCTATTGGACATATGCCTAATAGAGAAGTACTACAAGAAGCAATCTCTTCTTAATGTCACCTTTGCTCTGATTCCTAGTTCATTTGTAGGAGATGCTACACTCCTCACTGAGATCAGCATTATTTTCTTTATTGTAAAAGTAAAAAATTAATTTTGGAGAGATTCTTTTTAAAGTAAAGAGCCTAATATGTTTGTTTCTATAAGTGGACTATATTTGAGGTTGCAGTGGATGATTAATGCATGCAAAACTTTAATATATTTCATATTGACAGGACCACACATGACTGCCCAGGGAATATATATGGTTTCTGTGTTTGAACCCATTGCATGCTAAGGCTCCACATTAAATACTGTACTATCTCTCTAACCAGTCTAAAATATTTTTAGAAAATGCATTCCACAATGCTTGAAGTCTTACATATAAGATGTTAAAAATAAAGCTAAATATTGGAACCAGAGCAATAGTATATAGAAAGAACTTTTGTTTTGCCAACAGCAGGCACAGATTTGATCTCCTTCACTTTATATGATCCCCTGAACCCACCAGGAGTGATCTCTGAGCTCAGGAGTAGGAGTAAACCCTGAGCATATCTGAGTGTGACCCCCCCCCAAAAAAATAAAATAAAATAAAGGGTTTAAGCGATAGTACAGCAATAATACAACAGTGTTGCTTTGCATGAAGCTGGCCCCAGGCTCAATCATTGTTAACCCAAGATGTCCCCAATACCTCAAAGAGAAATTCCTTAGTAGAAAGCCAGGAGTAACCTCTGAGAATCACCAGTCATGGCTCAAAAACATCAACAACAACAAAAAAATATAACCAAAACAGTATATTCTGAAAATATCAAATATTCTATTGAGAAGTAAGCATTAATTTATGTCATTAACCTTTCACATAAAATATTATATGTATTCATATAAATATATGCACATATAATGCATATTACATAATCTTAAAACTTACAATGACTAATTTTTATTCTATATAATTAAATTGTACATCATATAATGTGATTCAATCAATATATTATGCTACTGAAATTATATTTTATAATTAAAAACTGTTTATTAATTTTATTTTACTAAGTAATTAATTATGCTTAGTTTTGGAGACACAGCAAGCATAGTTCAGGGGTCACTCCTGGTCTGTAGTTAATAATTATTTCTGGCAGTGCTTGGGCCATTTGGATTCCTAACTATCCGAAACAGATCAAGCTCATGCAATGCAAGCACTTTACCAGCTGTACTATTTCTCTAGCCCTATTGCTAAGTAATAATTTTATTGGCAATTAACGGGGAAATATGGAACCTGAAAAACTGAGATAATAAAATATTTTTAAAACTGTACAGTAACACATCAATACATGTGTTCATTGAATAAACTATCTTTATTTAAAAATCAAAATCTATAAAAGTCTAATTTTCACTAATGGACACTGAAAAATATGTAACCTAGATAATTTCCAATAAACCTAATTTAAAATTTTATACTTCTACTTTACAATATCTTAATAATAATTTGAGTTATAATTAATATATCTTGTTTTATATGAGCTCAAAAGTAGCCTGAGAATGAATGCAAATCTATCTGGCTGAGTAGTTAATAAGCTAAGTCCAATGTTTAAGGATTTTTTAAATTACACTTTGTTGTCTCTATTTCAAATCTGATCTACATATAGAATCTTTATATTGCTATGCAATATTTATTAGAATAAAACATACAAAATGAGACTATCTTAAAATATTTTATATTGATTTGTCAGCCAAATTTGAGTTGTTTTCACTATGAAAACAAGGACACTGTCTGCTGTATCTCTTTATTATTATAATTACTTGAAAGGTGATTGGTAACAGAAGAAATAAGTTCAATCGAGAGGCAGAATATTAGGGTTTGAACACCTACTCTTAAATTGCTAGAATAATTTTGAACTACCTTATATTTTTGACCAAAAATTTTATAGTATTAATATAAATTAAATAAAATTAATATATATACTAAATATATATTCAATGCATTTATATATTTTAATTATATACCCCAGTATGATATTTAATTAATGATGATCATAGAAAATACAAAGATGATCATTGTTCATGTCATGTCTACATATTCCTTCATAGCATATATTAAAATACATATACTATAACGTAAAGGGGAAAGTGGACATTTTTTCTATTTTCTAGATTCTATATGCATGGAATTCAGAATAAAAGCTCATGGTATTCTCTTGTGAGTCTTACATATTAATACCCAGAAACATGAGTCCACCTCATTAAAACTCCACTGTAACCAACACTACAACACTATTGGTAAATAAGCATCCAGTCATACACCATAAACCAAACCAAATTTCCCTTGGTGCTCTCTGTCTCTCTCTGTCTCTCTGTCTCTGTCTCTCTCTCTGTCTCTCTCTCTGTCTCTCTCTCTGTCTCTCTCTGTCTCTCTCTGTCTCTCTCTGTCTCTCTCTCTCTCTCTGTCTCTCTCTGTCTCTCTCTCTCTCTCTCTCTCTCTCTCTCCCCCTCCCTCCCACTCTCCCTCCCTCCTGTCCTGGGTCAGCAAGGCAAATGCCCTACTGCTGCGCTATCTCTCTGTCCCTGGTTATAAGTCTCTTATAGAATGGGTTGTACTTTCAACAACTTTAATCATATATCTACTGTTGATTATGCATTAGCATTTTTATTTGTTTATTCATTTAGCTTTTTTTTTACAGAACCCATTTGTGATTCTGGGTATCAAACAAGGATTACACTTGAAAAATCAAGTACTTTAGATGTATTATTCTCTCTCCAGGCCCTACATTCACAATACTTAATGAGTCTACAATGTAATGTCTTAGTTTTTATCTTTATCTCTGTATGATTTCAATAGCCACATAGTCAGATTATCTAATATATATATTAGTGTGGTGATTTCCTGACATTTAGCCTCCTTTCTTTTGACATTAAAAAATTTGACATAAAAATTTGACATAAAAAATTGATCCATGGGGCTGGTGAGGTGGCGCTAGAGGTAAGGTGTCTGCCTTGCAAGCGTTAGCCAAGGAAGGACCATAGTTCGATCCCTGAGCATCAAATAGCTGTGGCCCAAAAAAACAAAAACAAAAAAAATTGATCCTAAGAGACAATACATTTTATTTTATACACTCTTTCTGAAAAAAAAAAATCAAATCGCTTTAGTCCTTTCATTTGACAACTCATCAATTTTTAATTTCCTGTAAACAGTTCTTTTACAAGTCTTCATGAATTTCCAATGACAATTATGTTTCTTTTCATAGAATTAAATCCCAACTGAATTCCAATCAATCTCTTGTTGAAACAACATTTTTGCAAATCTAGCAAAATTCAATTATAAGTCTAGTTAATTCTCTTATACCTATGTCTCATACAATTACAGAGACAGCACTAAACCAGTAAGCTTGAAACCACTAGAAGCTTCATAATTTCTAATACAAAAAAAGTTTTAAAAGTAACAAACTCTTATTTTCCTATTTGTGCTGCTGGCAGTCTCTAAGACCATATAGGATGCCAGGGAACGAACCTGGGTCAGCTTTCTTTCTGGCCCCTAAAATAAAATTACTGTGTTTTTGTTTTTTTTACTTTTCATCTTCTAGCACTAGTCTTTAAGCTACTGAAATGCAGACCATTCATTAATTCACACATTCTTATTTTCAACAGATAAACACTGCATTTATAGCAAGCTTTCAGATTTGCTTGTAAAGCCTAAGAAATAAAAGCATACACAATCAGCATAATTTGGATGAGGCATACCCAAAGACATACAAATGAATGATCAATTATTTTGTGTATATAAAAGAGATATCAAATGTACGTTTTTAAAATTTAGTTAAACTCTGTGGTTACTAGGTTAGTTACAATTGTTTACAAGGTTGTTAATAATAATAGTTTTTTCCGAAAGATGCAAAGTTGTTCATGATTGATATTCACTCATATTAAGTACACCTTCACCACTGCAAAATTACCACCACTAATGCCCTCAGTACTTTACTATTGATTTTTTATTTCTTTTTAATTTTTGATATATATGTTTATTCCTAAGACAAGAGCAAGTTTTGAGATACAATGACAGAGACAGAGAGACAGAGATTATAACCAGCAGTGCTTAGGAGTAAAACTTGCTCTGGTCTTAGGGATCACTCCTACCAGACAAAGGATATATTGATTGCATGTATGAAATCCATGTCATCACTTGCAAGGCAAGAGACCTACCTGTTAGTCTAAGTTTTGGCCTCCATGGCAGTTCTTTTTGTATTATTTTGCTATGTTTTTGTTTTTTATTGTTTTTATTTTTTATTTAGAGTTATAAAACACACAGTACTATTTCAGAGAATTTTATCTAATGTGGTCTTTACATGTTTGAAGAAAAACATGCATTTATTAAAGTCACTGCATTTTAAATTTTCGCATTTTATCACCATTCATCTTTAATACTAATGAATGAATATGTTTTCTACTTTATGAGACTTGAAATAAACCTCCAAATAAAAAACTAATTAATATCTTATGTATGTTCATAGAACTACTAGATACTGGTAAATAGTTTTGTTACAGAATTTGCTATAAAAAAGGTTATGGAATAAATAGAAACAATATATCAGGCTAAACAGCAATTTGAAAAAAAACTTTAATACATATTATTAGTAGTAAAAATAACTGATCAGAAGAGATAGCATTCGAGTTTCTGTTTTGACAATCAAATTACCTATTTCCTAGTTTTGCAAATAATCAGCAGAAAATAGCAAGCAAGTGAAGTTACCAAAATTCAAATACCACCCAATCAAATCATTGTAATTTGTATTCTTACCAACTCTGACATTGATCATTGAGTATAGCATAAATAATGGTTAAATATTACATTTTTAAAGAGAGAATGTGTAAAGTTATTCTACATTCTGTGTCAACTAGCCTGAAGGAATCCATCTGAAGTTAATATTCATGTTCCTTTTATGTTGACATATATTCTGAAGGACTGAAGGTAGCCTCAGGTTAGAATCCAGGTAGTGAGCTTCATGAACTTTTCATGAAATATCTATTTGCATAAAATTTTATGGTTAGTTAGCTCACTTGACTGGTATTTTCTATCTTAAACTGACAGTTTTTATAATACCTCCTGAAAGCTCAGATTACTTTCTTAAATTTATTTTTTATTTATTATATTAATTTTTCAAAATACTATAGTGCTATTTCTATATAATTGCAGCACTGTTAGAACTTCCACATCACCCAAATGTCAGAAATGTTACCATTGCCCCATATTTCCTTTCCCCACCCCAACCTCAGTTCACAGTTCTTTCAACTTTAGATCAGGGAGATTTGTCTGTTTTTATACCATTGAGGAGACTTTAACACAAACTCTGCAAATAAGTGAGATGATCTTGTATTTTTTGTTTTGTTTTCTTTTTTTTTCAGACTCACTACACTTAGCATGACTGCCTCTAATTTTATTTAGGTCATAGAAAATTTTTAATTTTTTTCTCTTCTATTATTGAGTAATAACCCATTCAGGGATCACTCCTGATAAGACAAAGAAAATAATAGTATTTTCTGAGAATTTAATTAGGGACTACCATATACAAGACAAGTACAGTAATTATCTTCCTTCTGATTAACTTCATTTAGATTGAAATAAAGAATCCATACATATAACAGCAAATTATTTGATCTCATTTCTCATAGCCAACTAGTAATGTATTATATACACTAGATGTCTGCTATATATATTTATTACAATTTCCATAAAATTTTTGGATTATTTCCAGACTTTATATATTATGAATAGTGCTATTATGGACATTGATTACTAATATTTGTTTATTCTAAATAGAGTTTTGGAGAATTAGGGAAAATGAGAAGTAGAATTTTGGGTGATATGGACACAGTTTCTAGTTTGTTTATCCTAGGGGCTGGATATTTTCACCAGAAAGTGTGAAAATCCCACATCCATGCCAACACTGTTTGTTCTGTCCTTTAAAATGTGTACCAGCCTCACTGTTGAGAGAGCTTTTATTGTTTTAATTTGCATTTATCTAATAAGAGTAATGTAAATTATGAACAGAAATGTTTAATTTTTTTGTTTTGGATCACTCTAGCCAGGCTCAGGGCTAATCCTTGTTCTGCACTCAGGATTATAGTTCTGGGTTCTATAAGAAGTGCCATAAATTAAATCTGTTTTGGTAGCATTCAAGGCAAGAAAATTACCCACTCTTCTACTCTCCATTTAAATGCAAATAATTTTCTCATATCTTGGGCTATCTACATGTCTTCTTTAAGAACATTTCTGTTCACTCTTCTTCCATTTTAAAATAAATTTATTATTATTTTTTACTTGTAGAATTCTACCTATGCTTTATATATTTTGGTTATTAAACATTTATCAGATGAGTGGTGGTCAAATATTTTCTCCTAGTCTGTGGTAAATTCTTTATTCTTGTCCAATTATTTTGAGATACAAACATTTTTAGTTTGATGTTCTTCCAAATGTTTATTTTTGCTTTTATGAGCTCAATCAGTGACATTGAGTCATAAAAGATACCCTATACTTAATGTCATGAAGAATTTTATTTTTTAGTTTAGAATTTGCTCTGGTGTTGGGTCCTTAAATTTATTATTTTATTATTGTTGTTGTTGTTGTTGTTGTTGTTTGGGCCACACCTATTGTTGCTCAGGGGTTACTCTTGGCCATGCGCTCTGAAATTGCTCCTAGCTCAGGGGATCGAACCCACATCTGCTTTGGATTGGCATCGTGCAAGGCAAATGCACTACCACTGTGCTATTGCTCTAGCCTCCCTTAAGTTTATTTTGATTTGAGTTTGGCTCGTGGTGTTTGGAAGGGGTATGAGTTCAGTTCTTTTCATTTTATGTGTCCTATTTTTAATTTTTGATAAGGTTCTGAACAGTTTTTCTAAAAAATGAAACAGACATTAAAAGTGGATAAACATTTTTTAATATTCCTATCTAGACTAACACTAATTTTTTAGAGTTTTGCTAGAGAACATTCACACTGGTAGAAGGTATCCTGCCACTATTATTTTGATTTCCAATTCACTGATAATGAGTGATGGTGGAACTTTTTCCCATATACCTATAAGTCATCTTATTTAATCTCTGAGGAATTGTTTGTTCATTTCTACTCCCAGTGTTTTGATGGATTTGTTATTTGCTACAGCTATTTTGCTGTGAAAGTGCTTTATGTATCTTGGATATTATTAGCCTTTGTAGTATTCTTTTATCTCTTTGCAACCTAATAGAAATTTGCCTCCTCTAAAAAACTATAAATACATTATATATTGTATTTGAGGTAGAGTTAATATTTTATACATCCACTAAACATACTTTATAACAAATCAAATAAATTCTAGTTATAATTGAAATATAGTACAATATATTTTAGTTCATACCACATCTTTTATTTGGAATAGATTATTTTGGTTTTTTTTTTAACCACACCCAGTGGTTCTCAGGGCCTATTCATTGCTATGTATTGAAGGGAAATTCAAAAAGAGGTTTGGAAATGTGGTATTGATTACAAACTTTTCATTAATTGCATGCAAGATAAGTACATGCCCACTGTATTATCTATCTGACCTGACTCTGGAATGATTTTTTAAATATTACTAAGAATCTCAGATAAAAATATAAGGAGAAAAATAACTTTTTTATCTTATCCAATGTATAGGATTTATGGATTATTGGCATAATTCTATTATTTTGAATTATGCCAATAACCAATATGAGTAAAATGGTTGAAAACTTTTTCATTCCTGAAACATGAAAGATTAGAACAATTAATTTATTTTTAATATATTTGGATGATTAAGTCATATAAGAGTTAAAGGGCGAATCTAAACTGTAGAGGCATCATACTTATAAAATTCAGTAGAATAAAAATAAAATTATCTGAAAACTTGCATTACTGCAATAAAGTGCATTAGGGTATGATTATTTTTTGTAAAAAGCTATATATAGGGCTGGAGCCATATGCACAGTGGTTGAGCATTTGCCTTGCATGCTGCCAACCAGAGACAGATCCACTTTAATTTCTTGACATCCCAAATGTTCGCCAAGTTTTCAGGGAGCAATTTCTGAGAGCAAAGCCAGGAGTAAATTCTGAGCTGTGACCCCAAAACAAAACAAAACAAAACAAAAAGGTTTGATCTATCTCTGCAAAAAGAGTTTTAGATCATTTAATATATTTTATATTTATCTATATTATTTAATAATATTGTAAGAAACATTATAATGACTTATTTTTATTTTTAAAACAATGTATTTTTATCAACTTTAGAGTTGTTGATTTATTTTTGTAATAGAGACCTTGTTACAACTATTGGAAATTTTATTTTAACAAATTGTGGAAATGTTTGATTTCTCTAATAATTTTAATTGTTTTATTCCAAGCTAGGAAATAAATAAAATTAAACATGAAAGTGAATTCAAAACTTATAGTTGAAATTTAAACTAGATTAAAAGAAAAAATTAAGATAAGGTCTAAAATTTTATTGAATGGTCTGCAATTTAGTTGCAAGTTGTGTTGCAACAATCAGGCCAAATGGCCTGCTTAACTAAAAAAGTTTATTACTCATTAGGTAATTGTTAAAAAAAAAAACACATACTATTCATAAAAAACATCCATGCTTAACAGCTAGAGTATTTTAATATATCATTTTGAGATACGCAGGAATTACCTTGTGTTCAGTAATTCAAGTTATTACAAAAAACATATCTAATATTCAGAAAATTGAGGAGGAAATATTGGTGGACACAAAGACCAAACAGTTGTATGAACAGTGAGTAGAAATAAAAAATGATCAGACTTAAATACCAAATCCAAAGCCAACTACAACAGAATTGATACCCAATCTACAACAAGCTAGACACAGAAGGGACCACTTACAGTAGCAGCCCTGGGGCAAAGGAAGGACGATATAGGATGCATGCTGGGAACAGGGATGGAGGGTGGACAACATTGGTAGTGAGAATGCCCTTGATTCAATGTCACTATATACCTAAAATACTACTGTGAATGATTTGCAATCCACTTTTATTAAAATAAAAATTATTAATAAAAATAAAAGAAAGTAATAGAAAGGTGTGGTATGTAAATATATAATATAGGGACTGGTTAGACAATTAAATCAGTATCCAAATCTTTCTGCTGATCTGAAGTAGACCAGGGCATACTAATATAGTTACATATATATATATATATATACATATATATACACACTGTTATTCAATCATTCCTTCATAAATAGTATTTTTTCAACCACTGATTAAGTCAAATCCACATCGTTCTATTACTTTAACTTTTGATATATTTATTTTTGTTTGGTAAACAACCTCTGGTAGTAAAATATATGTGGAGAGTTTATTTTAGTTTTTGTTAGATACATATTTACTTTAGAAAATGATGTAGATAGTGTACCTATGTGGATGCATTGCTTGAAGACAGAAATCCTTGAATGAATTATAGAACTAAGATTGGTAAAGATAAAATTGATATTACTCTGTGACAGTTGAGTTGTTTAACAGATGTATGTGACTGTAAGGGAGTTAATCCTTTCTCTGCTCAAAGAACTCTCAGAATATATTGCCTTTGATCTGCTTGAACAAGTAACTGCTCATCCATAAGAGTCACAAAAATTTATCTCATATTGCTAAGCCTCAGAATTTTAAATGTTATGAAAGAATAATAAATGCAAGCTAATTTTCCATCAAAATATGTTTCATCTAAAATTTATTTTTAATAATATAGGAAATCTAGTTTTAAATGATATTGATATGTTGCTATGAGGTAAATATTACCTCTACAATAAACCAAGACATAGAAAAAGTTACTTACATGGATTATAATTATATTATATTTTATGATTATTATTATTATTTTTATTTAAACACCTTGATTACATACATGATTGTGTTTGGGTTTCAGTCATAAAAGGAAAACCACCCATCACCACTGCAACATTCCCATCACCCATGTCCCAAATCTCCCTCCTCCCCACCCGACCCCTGCCTGTACTCTAAACAGGCTCTGCATTTCCCTCATACATTCTCAATATTAGGACAGTTCAAAATGTAGTTATTTCTCAAACTAAACTCATCACTCTTTGTGGTGAGCTTCCTGAGGTGAGCTGGAACTTCCAGCTCTTTTCTCTTTTGTGTCTGAAATTTATTATTGCAAGAATGTCTTTCATTTTTCTTAAAACCCATAGATGAGTGAGACCATTCTGCATTTTTCTCTCTCTCTCTCTCTGACTTATTTCACTCAGCATAATAGATTCTGTGTACATCCATGTATAGGAAAATTTCATGACTTCATCTCTCCTGACAGCTGCATAATATTCCATTGTGTATATGTACCACAGTTTCTTTAGCCATTCGTCTGTTGAAGGGCATCTTGATTGTTTCCAGAGTCTTGCTATGGTAAATAGTGCTGCAATGAATATAGGTGTAAGGAAGGGATTTTTGTATTGTATTTTTGTGTTCTTAGGGTATATTCCTAGGAGTGGTATAGCTGGATCATATGGGAGCTCGATTTCCAGTTTTTGGAGGAATCTCCATATTGCTTTCCATAAAGGTTGAACTAGACGGCATTCCCACCAGCAGTGGATAAGGGTTCCTTTCTCTCCATATCCCCGCCAGCACTGTTTGTTCTCATTCTTTGTGATGTGTGCCATTCTCTGTGGTGTGAGGTGGTATCTCATTGTTGTTTTGATTTGCATCTCCCTGATGATTAGTGATGTGGAGCATTTATGTGTCTTTTGGCCATTTGTATTTCTTCTTTGTCAAAGTGTCTGTTCATTTCTTCTCCCCATTTTTTGATGGGATTAGATGTTTTTTTTCTTGTAAATTTCTGTCAGTGCCTTGTATATTTTAGAGATTAGCCCCTTATCTTATGGGTATTGGGTGAATAGTTTCTCCCACTCAGTGGGTGGCTCTTGAATCCTGGGCACTATTTCCTTTGAGGTGCAGAAGCTTCTCAACTTAATATATTCCCATCTGTTAATCTCTGCTTTCACTTGCTTGGAGAGTGCAGTTTCCTCCTTGAAGATGCCTGTAGTCTCAATGTCCTGGAGAGTTTTGCCTATGGGTTATTCTATATATCTTATGGTCTGGGGTATGATATCGAGGTCTTTAATCCATTTGGATTTTACCTTCGTACATGATGTTAGCTGGGGGTCTAAGTTCAATTTTTTGCAAGTGGCTAGCCAGTTGTGCCAACACCACTTGTTGAAGAGGCTTTCTTTGCTCCATTTAGGATTTCCTGCTCCTTTATCAAAAATTAGGTGATTGTATGTCTGGGGAACATTTTCTGTCTATTCAAGCCTATTCCACTGATCTGAGGGTCTGTCCTTATTCCAATACCATGCTGTTTTGATAACTATTGCTTTGTAGTAAAGTTTAAAGTTGGGGAAAGTAATTCCTCCCATATTCTTTTTCCCAATGACTGCTTTAGCTATTCTAGGGTGTTTATTGTTCCAAACAAATTTCAAAAGTGCCTGATCCACTTCTTTGAAGAATGTCATGGGTATCTTTAGAGGGATAGCGTTGAATCTGTATAATGTCTTGGGGAGTATTGCCATTTTGATGATGTTAATCCTGCCAATCCATGAGCAGGGTATGTGTTTCCATTTCCGCATGTCCTCTCTTATTTCTTGGAGCAGAGTTTTATAGTTTTCTTTGTATAGGTCCTTCACATTTTTAGTCAAGTTGATTCCAAGATATTTGAGTTTGTGTGGAACTATTGTGAATGGGGTTGTTTTCTTAATGTCCATTTCTTCCTTATTACTATTGGTGTATAGAAAGGCCATTGATTTTTGTGCGTTGATTTTGTAGCCTGCCACCTTTCTATATGAGTTTATTGTTTCTAGAAGCTTTTTGGTAGAGTCTTTAGGGTTTTCTAAGTAGAGCATCATGTCATCTGCAAACAGTGAGAGCTTGACTTCTTCCTTTCCTATCTGGATTCACTTGATATCTTTTTCTTGCCTAATCGCTATAGCAAGTACTTCCAGTGCTATGTTGAATAGGAGTGGTGAGAGAGGACAGCCTTGTCTTGTGCCAGAATTTAGAGGGAAGGCTTTTAGTTTTTCTCCATTGAGGATAATATTTGCCACTGGCTTGTGGTAGATGGCCTTAACTATATTGAGAAAGGTTCCTTCCATTCCCATCTTGCTGAGAGTTTTGATCAAGAATGGGTGTTGGACCTTATCAAATGCTTTCTCTGCATCTATTGATAGGATCATGTGGTTTTTATTTTTCTTGTTGTTGATGCTGTGTTTTATGTTGATAGACTTACGGATGTTAAACCATCCTTGCATTCCTGGGATGAAACCTACTTGATCGTAGTGGGTGATCTTCTTAATGAGGTATTGAATCCTATTTGCCAGGATTTTGTTGAGGATCTTTGCATTGGCATTCATCAGCAATATTGGTCTGTAATTTTCTTTTTTCGTAGCATCTCTGTCTGGTTTAGGTATCAAGGTGATGTTGGCTTCATAAAAGCTATTTGGAAGTATTTCCATTTGTTCAATTTCATGAAAGAGTCTTGCCAGGATTGGTAGTAGTTCCTCTTGGAATGTTTGATAGAATTCATTAGTGAATCCATCTGGGCTTGGGCTTTAGATTTTTGGCAGACTTTTGATTACCATTTTTATTTCATCAATGGTGATGGGGGTGTTTAGATATGCTACATCCTCTTCTTTCAACCGTGGAAAATTATAAGAGTCCAAGAATTTATCCATTTCTTCCAGGTTCTCATTTTTAGTGGCATAGTTTTTCAAAGTAGTTTCTGATTACCCTTTGAATCTCTGTCATATCAGTAGTGATCTCTCCTTTTTCATTCCTAATACGAGTTATCAAGTTTGTCTCTCTCTCTCTTTCTTTGTTAGGTTTGCCAGTGGTCTATCAATCATGTTTATTTTTTCGAAGAACCAACTTCTGCTTTCGTTGATCTTTCGGATTGTTTTTTGTGTTTCCACTTCGTTGATTTCTGCTCTCAGCTTTGTTATTTCCTTCTGTCTTCCTATTTATGAGTCCTTTTGTTGAGTACTTTCTAGTTCTATTAGCTGTGTCATTAAGCTACTCATGTAAGCTCCTTCTTCCTTCCTGATGTGTGCTTGCAAAGCTATAAATTTTCCTCTCAGTACTCCTTTTGCTGTGTCCCATAAGTTCTGATAGTTTGTGTCTTTATTGTCATTTGTTTCCAGGAACCTTTTGATTTCCTCCTTGATTTCATCTCGGAACCACTGGTTATTGAGTATGAGGTTGTTTAACTTCCAGGTGTTAAAGTATTTCTTCTGAGTCCCTTTGGAATTCACAAATAATTTCAGAGCCTTGTGGTCAGTGAAGGTAGTCTGCAAAATTTCTATCCTTTGATCTTATGGAGGTATGTTTTATGTGCCAGCATGTAGTCTATCCTGGAGAATGTCCCATGTACATTGGAGAAGAATGTGTATCCAGGTTTCTGGGGATGGAGTGCCCTATATATATCCACTAGGCATCTTTCTTCTATTTCTCTCCTCAGTTCTAGTATATTCTTGTAGGGTTTCAGTCTGGTTGATCTATCGAGTGTTGACAAAGCTGTGTTGAGGTCCCCCACGATTATTGTTTTGTTATTGATATTATTTTTCAGATTTGTCAACAGTTGTATTAAATATTTTGCTGGCCCCTCATTTGGTGCATATATGTTTAGGAGAGTTATTTCTTCCTGCTATACATACCCCTTGATTAACATAAAACGTCCATCTTTGTCCCTTATAACCTTCCTGAGTATAAAGTTTGCATTATCTGATATTAGTATGGCCACTCTAGCTTTTTTATGGGTGTTGTTTGCTTGGATAATTTTTCTCCAGCCTTTTATTTTGAGTCTATGTTTGTTCTGACTATTCAGGTGCGTTTCTTGTAGGCAGCAGAAGGTTGGATTGAGTTTTTTGATCCATTTAGCCACTCTGTGTCTCTTATCTGGTGCATTTAGTCCATTGACGTTGAGAGAAAGAATTGTCCTGAGATTTAATGCCATCTTTATATCGAAATTTGGTGTGTCTTTTGGTTAGTCTTGTTTTAAATTAGGTCTTTCAGTTTTTCTCTTAAGACTGGTTTTGAGTTTATAAAGTTTCTGAGCTGTTTTTTGTCTGTGAAACCATGTATTCTTCCGTCAAACCAGAAAATGAGTTTTGCTGGGTACAGTATTCTAGGTGAAGCATTCATTTCATTCAGTCTTGTCACAATATCCCACCACTGCTTTCTGGCATTGAGTGTTTCTGGTGACAGGTCTGCTGTATATCTCAAGGATACTTGCTTGAATGTAATTTCCCCTTTTGATCTTGCTGTTTTCAGAATTCTGTCTCTATCTGTGGAATTTGTCATTGTGACTAGGATGTGTCTTGGGGTGTTTTTTTGGGGGTCTCTTTTGGTTGGTACTCTTCGAGCATGCAGGATTTGATCACATATATTCTTTAGCTCTGGAAGTTTCTCTTTAATGATGTTCTTGACCGTTGATTCTTCCTGGGTCTCTGGGACTCCAATGATTCTTAAGTTGTTTCTGTTGATCTTATCATAGACTTCTATTTTCATCTGTTCCCATTCTTTGACTAATTTTTCCATTGTCTGTTCATTTGCTTTAAGTTTTTTTTCCAATCTCTCCTGCTGTATGGAATTGTTATGTATCTCATCTTCCACAGCACCAAGTCTATTCTCAGCTTCTGATACCCTGTCCCAGAGCTTATCCATTTTGTCATTCACTTCGTTTACTGATTTTTTCAGCCCTGTTAGTTGACATGTTATTTCAGTTTGGAGTTTTGTGATTTCTGTCTTCATATTTTCTTGATTATTATTAGTGTTCTGTTCCACTCTATCCATGGTTTTTTGGAGGTCTTTGAGCATCTTCCATATTGCTACTCTAAAGTCCTTATCTGAGAGGTTGATTAGTTGGTTGGTCATTAACTGGTCATCAGAATTGTCATCTTCATTCTCTATGTCTGATGCTGGCCTGCATTGTTTCCCCATTATCACACTTGTATTGTGGGTTTTTCTACGTGTTGTGGTGGTATTCATTGGTTATATGATGCAGGCAGCACACTTCTCTGGCTCCGCCCTTTCTGGATGGGCCGGCTTGCCTCCAAGGTAGGGGAGTCCTCCGTGGATGAAGCCTCACACAGGATCAAATCTTAGGCCCGAGAACGCAGCAGAGAAGACAGTCTGGAGAGAAGTTCTTGCTTCTGTGATCCAACACAGTTCTTAGTGTGTGTTTTTTTTTTCTTCTTGTGATGGTGTTATTTTTTTAGAAAGAGCGCACGGCTGCGTAGCGAAGTGGAGCTAAGTGCCTTCTGGAGCCTCTTTTCAGCCCACTCTCAGGAGGTTCACGCAGCAGGATAGTAGAGAGACACACACAGGCAGCACTCACAGTTTTTCACAGTCGGGCCCCACTGGACAGGCGTAGTTTTCACTCACTTGCTTGGCAGCTTCAGAATGCTGTATTTTTGGGGTCGCTTCCCAAGACTCTGAGGAGAGTTGCTGGGTAGCTTCAGTTTTTGGGGGGTTTGCTTCCCAGGGCTCTTAGGTGAGCTTCCAGAGTTCAGGAAAGACAGAGAAGAGCAGGACAGGGCTCCCTTCCGGTGCTCAGTTTCCTCAGAAGAAGCACAGCCGGGTGGAGACTCTGCAGGTAGAGCAATCAGCACTCTGCCTGGAAACCCCCACATGCAGCCATTTCTTACTCACTCACTGGCTCGCTGGCTACCTTCCGAATGTAGTTTTTTTGGGGTTCGCTTCCCAGGGCTCTGAGGAGAGCTTCCAGAGTTCAGGAAAGACTGAGAGGAGTAGGACAGGGCTCCCTTCAGGTCCTCAGTTTCCTCAGAAGAAGCACAGCCGGGTGGAGACTCTGCAGGTTGAGCAATCAGCACTCTGCCTGGAAACCCCCACATGCAGCCATTTCTTACTCACTCCGATCGATTATTATTATTTTGGTTTTGGGACCACCTTGATGATGCTCAGGGGTTACCCTTGGCTATGCACTCAGAAATCACTCCTGGCATGCGGAATCATATGGGACTAGCGGGATTGAACTGAGGTCTGTCCTGGATCAAGTGCTTGCAAGGCAATTGCCCTACCGCTGTACTATGGCTCTAGCCACAAGATAGAATATTATTTTTAAATAGAAATTTGTTTATTCATTTTTGTACAGTGGTATTTTTATGGTAACAACATACTATAGAACTATACAACAGCAATATATCATAATATATTGTCACATAACTGAGCACTATAAAATAAATGGAGTATGTTTAGGAGTCTTATATTATCTTTGCAACCTTTCAGTAAATCTAAACTAATTTTAAAAATAATAGTGACATATATATGTAAGAATATATGTAAACATAAACCTATCTATGTAATAGTAAAGTTTTGCATTTGTGTTCATCAGGGATATGCTTTACAATTTTTGGCAGCATCTCTGTCTGGTTTTGGTATCAAGGTGATGGCTTCATAAAAGCTAATTTTCCCATTTTTTTCCATTTTATGAAAGACCCTGGCTAGCATTGTTAGTAGTTCCTCTTGAAAGGGTTGAAAGAATTTATTAGTAAATCCATCTGGGCCTAGGCTTTTGTTTTTAAGTAGACATTTGATTACCGTTTTAATTTCCTCTATAGTGATAGCAGTGTTCAGATATGCTACATCCTCTTTATTCAACTGTTGAAAGTTATAAGAGTCCAAGAATTTATCTATTTCTTCCAAGTTCTCATGTTTAGTGGCATAGAGTTTCTCAAATTAGTCTCTGATTACCCTTTGACTTTCTGCAATATCTGTAGTGATCTCCCCATTTTCATTTCTAACATGGGTTATCAAGTTTCTCTTTCTCTCTTTGTAAGTTTTGCCAATGGACTATCAATCTTGTTTATTTTTTTCTAAAACCGAAATTCTACTTTTGTTGATCTTTCAGATTTTTTTTTTTTGGTTTCCACTTCATTGATTTCTGCTCTAAGGTTTGTTACTTACTTCTATTTTGGGTTCCTTTTGTTTATCATTTTCTAATTCTATAAGCTGCATCCTTAAGCTGTTCAGGTATGCACCTTCTTCCTTCCTGATGTGTGCTTACAAAGCTTTTCTCTCAGGACCACTTTTCTTGTGTCCATAGATTCTGATAGTTTGTGTCTTCATTGTCATATGTTTCCAGGAAAGTTTTGATTTCTCCTTTGATTTTATCTCGGACCCAATGGTTGTTCAGTAGTAGGCTGTTTAATTTCCAGTTAAAGTTTTCCTACTGTGTCCCTTTGTAGTTTACATATAATTTCAGAGCCTTGTGGTCAGAAAAAGTTATCTGCAAAATTTCTATCCTTTTGATCTTATGAAGGTATGTTTTATGTGCCAGCATGTAGTCTATCTTAGAGCATGACCTATGTACATTGAAGAATAATGTATATCCAGGTTTCTGGGGATGGAGTGTCATATATGTAGAAATAGATTTAGATATAGATAGATATAGAGATAGAGGTAGAGATAGAGATAGATAGATATATTTACTAGGCCTTTTTTCCATTTCTCTTTTCAGTGCTATTATATTTTTGTTGGGTTTAGTCTGGTTGACCTATCAAGTGTTGAAAGGGCCAAGTTGAGGTCTCCCACAATTATTATGTTATTATTGATGTCCTCTTTCAAATTTGTCAATACTTGTATTAGATAATTTGCTGGTCTATCATTGGGTGAGTATATGTTTAGTAATGTGATTTCTTCCTGTTGCACATATCCCTTGATTAGTATGGTGTCCATCTTTGTCCCTTAAAACTTTTATGAGTCACAAGTAGGTGTCATCAGCTATTAATATGACCACCCCAGCTTTTTTAAGTGTGGTGTTTGCTTGTATTATTTCCTCCTGCCTTTGATTTTGAGTCTATGTTTGTTCTGATTATTCAGGTGTGTTTCTTGTATGCAGCACAAGGTTGGATTCATCTTTTTGATCTATTTAGCCACTCTGTGTCTCTTAATTGGTGCATTTAGTCCATTGACATTGAGGGAGATGTTTGTCTTAGAATTTAATGCCATCTTTGTTTATAATTTTGGTGTGTTTGTTGGTCTGTCTCATCTTAAAGTAGACTTTTCATTTTTTCTTTTAAGGCTGGTTTTGCATCTGTAAAGTTTTTGAGCTGTTGCTTATCCATGAAGCTATGTATCCTTCCTTTAAACCTGAATGTGAGTCAGGCTGGGTGCAGTATTATAGGTGAAACCTCCATTTCATTCAGTCTTGTCACAATATCCCACCACTATCTTAGGCCTTGAGAGTTTCTTGTGACATGTCTGGGGTAAGTCTTTTTTTTTTTTTTTTGGTTTTTGGGCCACACCTGGTGATGCTCAGGGGTTACTGCTGGCTGTCTGCTCAGAAATAGCTCCTGGCAGGCACAGGGAACCATATGGGACACCGGGATTCAAACCAACCATCTTTTGTCCTGGATCGGCTGCTTGCAAGGCAAACACCACTGTGCTATCTCTCTGGGCCCAGGGGGGTAAGTCTTAAGGATTCTCCTTTAAATGTAATTTTCCGTTCTAATCTTGCTGCTTTCAGTATTCTATATCTGTGGGATTCATCATTGTAACTCGGATGTGTCTTGGGGTGTTTTCCTTTGGGTCTCCTTTAGCTGTTACTCTTTGGGCATGCAGGATTTGATTGCATGATTAACTCTGGGAGTTTCTCTGTTATGATGTCTTTGACTGTTGATTCTTCCTGTGGATCTCCTTCCTGGGCCTCTGGGACTCTAATGATTCTTATGTTTTCTTTTGTTGAGTTTATCAAAGACTTCTATTTTCATCTGTCACATTTCTTGAGTACTTTTTTCATTGTTTGATCATTTATTTGCCTTAAGGTTCTTTTCCACTCTCTTCTTCTGTATGTGGAGTTGTTCTAATTTGATCTTCGAGTTCACTGATTCTGTCCTCTACTGTTGTTACCCTGTTGGAGAGGCTTTCCATTGAGTTTTTCAGTTGAGCTACTATGTTTCTCAGATTGTTATTTCAGTTTGGAGTTTTCTGATTTCTGTCTTTGTGTTCTGTTCAGCTAGAGCTATGTTTTCTTTTATTTCTATGAAGATCATTCATATTTCTATTCTATACTCCTTATCCGAGAGGTTAATCAGATGGTTGGTAGTTTTTGGTCATCAGTGCTATCATCTTCATTCTTTATGCATGGTGTTTCCTCATTGGCATGCTTGTATTGTGATTTTTTTTTCTGTGCTGTGGTGGAGTTCATTACTTAGAAAGAGTGTGCAGCTGTGAAGCTAAGCAGGGAGGTTGTGCTCTTCTGAGGCCTCTAGGAGACAACTTTTTTGGGCTCTTCCTGGCCCTCTCAGGAGAGCTTTAGCAGACCAGAGAAGAGAAACAAACAAAGCCGAATTGTCCCCTCAGCTTCTCCCAGTCTCCAATCTTACAGCAGGGCCAAAGCCTTCACAGACAAAGGAATCACCTCTCTGCCTGGCGTCCCTAATTGCCAGTTTTTTACTCACTCTGTCTTTCTTGGCCTTTTGGACTGAGTGGCTCCAGGAGACAGTTTTGTGGGGCCCTTTTTGGCCCTCTCAGGAGAGCTTCAGAAGATGAGAGTAGAGAAACAAGCAAAGTCTCAGCTTTTTTGTCTTCTGAGTCACAACTGGTGGTGTTTCTTTATGGCTGGTTCTGGGGACCACATGAAATGCAGTACATCAAACCCTGGTTGCTGCCTGCAAGACAAGTGCTATTATTGCTGGACTCTGGATCTGAACTTAAATTTCCTTTTCTATTATGAAATATCATTCAGATTACCACATGAAAGTTATTTATATGGTTTCCTAATTTAATCTGATATTAATAGGCTAGTTTTTCTTTATGAATTTTTTAATTTAATAATGGCCAGTAAAGATAAGGAGATAATAGTTTATCTTTACTTAATTGAATTTACTTTATTTACTGTATGTTCAATAAAAAACCACAAGGATATATTAATTCAAGAATATATTAATTCAGAAAATATATCAATGATGTTATTAATAAATAAATTATTAAAATTATGATAAAATTTGTTACATACCTAGAAAAGGAGTGACAACTGAGCTAGAGGTGACATGGAAATAGTGATGAAGGATTGTGGCACCTCAGTATCTCACTATATCTATATTAAATATTTTGGCATCAGTGCAACTTTATGTTTCAGCATTAATGTAATGATCTAAGACAAAATATAACAAAACTTTAAAAAGATAATCATTTCTAATATTGTCACACTGTACCTTTCAATATATTTTATAGAAGCCTAGTACTATTAAAGTTATCTTCTATAAATTCAATATATAGTCATAGGTTGTTACTGATATTATTGTTAAAAACACTAGTAGATATTATACTAAGTTTCTAATATAATATTTTATAGATTAAGATTATATTAAGATTGTCCCTGAATAATCATTGTTTTCAAATCTATATTTTGTGCCAGTGTAATAATTTTGGGAACAATTGACTTTACCTTTTGTTACATTTTCTGTTATAAAAGCTCCATGATATTGGGTCTGACCATGATTCATTGGATCATTGAGATCATAGCATCAAAGTTTCAAGCAACCAAATAAACAACAGATACAGTAAACTACATAAAAAATAACTGAAGAAAAAGCTACTCATTAGTAAATACAGTAGAAATTTCAAGTGACAAAGTTAATATTCAGAAAATAAAAAGGACTCTTACAGCTCAGAATTTGAAAAGTAGAGAAGGAGCACAGTGGTAGGTTGTTTGCCTTGCACATGGCTGACTCAGCAAGGATCTCGGTTTGATCCCCAACATCCCATATAGTCCCCCTAGCCAAGAGTGATTTCTGAGTGCATAGCCAGGAGTATCCCCTGAGCATCACCAGGTGTGGCCCAAAACTCAAATTAAAAAAAAATAAATTTGAAATGTGATAAAAAGTAACTAAAAATATAATATCTAGTGTTAATAAATATAAACTATCTAAATTAATGAGTAATAAGAATATTATAATGTTCCATAATTTCAAAAACCACTTAGAAACACCATTTTCACCTGTCAGAATGTCAATTATCCAAAACAAAATATAACAGCAAAAGTGATAAACTAAAACTGTGACAGAGAAATTCGGGAAAAGACATTGCTGGTGGCAATGAAACACTGTTTCTTCTATGTAAAGTGATATGTTGATTCCTGAAATAGATATTGATTGAATATACCAGATGATGACTCCATTACACTACAGGTTTATATTCAAAGAGTTGAAAGCAACACCTAAGAATTATATCAACAGGCTTAATACATCCTTTCATCCAGGCCAACTGGATTAAATCCTGGAACTACCTGGTCTCCCAAGCACAGGGCCAGGAACAGACCCTGAGCATGCATGAATCCCAAACAAACAAAAAAAGAACAAAACTAAATAATTAAAAACAAAAATTTGAGAAAATATCTTTAAATATTGCATACCTAATGTATAGAATTGTTCAAAGCTTAGGTGTATACACATAAGAGTAAATAATCGAAGGTGTTTTATACGGCATGCACATACAGAAAACCTTGACAAACTCATACTATATAAAGTCATACAAAAATAACATATCCTTATAATTCCATTTATTTGAGGGACATGAATATATACACTGAGAGATAAGTTAAGTAGAGTGATGGTCACAGAGCACAAGGGGCTTAGGAGATTCTAGTGTTCATTATTAAATGTTCACAGAATATTATCTAGGAAATATGAACAGAAGTACTGCAAATTGATCATGGCAATGTTTCTGTAAAGCAAATGTAACCATTGCCAATGGCCATGGAGTTAATATGAATAAGAAAAAGTATATTGCTCACATTTTATCAGAAATAAAACAAAAAGAACATTGTAATGAACAAACTAGAATTAATCATATATGACACAAAATACTTAAAAAGGATTGTCAAATTTTCAGGTAAGAAAAAAGATTCAACTTTTTATAACTTTTATTATTTTATTTTATTTATTTTATTTATATGGTATTTTTAAATACCATAGACAAATAAATAATTGAACCAAAAATTCTTGAATATATGCCCATAGCTGATTTTACTAGGGCAATTAGTGGTAGTATGTATGAAAGAAAAAATTGCACTTAAAAATGATCAGTGAGACAAAAATATCTGTAGAAATTGTTTGTTTAAATAGATGTATACATGAAAGTTACTGGATATACATAGGTTGTCAGGTAGTGTGGGTCAGCCATCAGAGCTTAACAGAGCTGCTCATAGAATAGTAGGATAGTGTCAAAACATAGAAGAGCTGGTCCACAAATACAATAGCTCCTTAATTAGATGTCTATTATAATTGGAAGAACTTACACTGGTGATGGGTGGTGTTCTTTACATGACTGAAACCCAAACACAATCATGTATGTAATCAAGGTGTTTAAATAAAATATATAAAAAATGTGTTTGTGAGGAAAATAATTTTGTGAATGAATTTTTGTGAGTGGTTTTTCAAAAATTGTAAAGAAAAATACAGTTTAATCTTGAAGTAGTTAGCCTGAAGCAAATTTTGATTTCCTGAATCGTTATTGGAATTTTTGATTCTGGATAAAATTCATTTATTTGCTTTGAGTTAGTTCAACTTTACAATTCAATCCTCATGATATAGGACTAATATGAAGGTTTGCATGCTGATGTTTATTAAATAGAATGATAAATGTTTGCTTCTGAGTAGATCATTTTATTATTTTGTTGATTTCATTCAGCAGAAGGTGCTCAGGGATGACTCCGAGATCACTCTACTTTGTACTAAGGGATCACTCCTGGTAAGCCCTGGGGGACTATGTGGAGGTCCAGAGATCCATTCCAGGTAGGCAGTTGACAAAGCAAGCACTTTCCACATTGCACTGTTGCTTTGGTCCCAGGAGATAACTTTAATAAAGATAAGATTGAAAAAATTCAGTGTTTCCTTCTAAAATGTCCTTTTAACACTCATAAGGCTATTCAGTGTGAATTTTAATGTTTATTGTGAACAAAGCTTACAAAGAGATCTAGTGATTATATTGGGAATTTTAAAGACATCAGAATAGTTGACTTGAAATATAGATTTGAAATGAATACAAATTCTAATAAAGAATTGACTATTCAAAATGCATTTCACTATTGTTAATTACCAAATAATTTTTATTCTAGAATCAGTCTTCATTATCAAAATACAAGTTTTAACCTCAGGACTTCATGGGGATATATTATTTGAATGCTAAGAAAAATATGTCAACATTTTAAATTGCATAAGACTTTAGGTGCCTTATTACCACTATAGTTAATTTCAAGTGTTTTTAAATGCTGTACATTCTTGACAAAGTAGATATTAGAAATATAAGTCCTATTTGGTCATTTTTATTCAACTGTAAGAATTGTAGGTATGTGTAATTCACTCCTTTGAAGATATAATAATAACCTCGGGTTGTTCGGAATGGATAGTGGGGTTTTAAATATTTTTTTTCCAGTAACAGAACTGCCTTGCTTTTTTGTTACCTAAGGAAATAAATATAATAATACTAATGGCTAAAGTAAGGGAAGCAAGAGTGCATTAATCTTAGTTGAAAATATTCATTTTGAGTCACCTTGACACCCAGATGAAAATTTAACATTGCTTGAATATCATTTTATTTTATTTTAGAGTAACTCCTGGAAGTCTTTATTGCTTATCCCAGGATCTTTTTTCAGAAAACACTCCTAGTGGTCCTCCTCAAACAATCTTTAATATTAGGGATCATACCAGAGTATGTTGCATGTTAAACAAGCACCTAAAACCTTTGTATTATATTTAATAATAAATTTAGATTAAACATTCATTGTTATTGGAATGCTATCTAGGCAAAAATTACTTTTATCTTTGTTTTGCAGAAGAGTAACATTAAGTGGTTGAAAGGTGGTGGCCACAAGAAGGTAGTATAGTATAGAAGGTGTATATATTGACATTTTTTATACAGGTAGAAAACTCTGGGAACACCTTCAATTGATAAAGTCAAACACACATAAATATTTGGAGTAGGTCTTGTGTTTCATCAGCTCCATACTGCAGTTGTTAAATAGTTCTAAATTTTGGTTCAGGACTAATTCCCTCCCAGTTAATTTCTTGGGGGCTCTTGGCCTCAAACTGGAGAGATTTGCTCTATTCAGGCAAAAGGGAATCTATCTATCTCTACTTAATATTTATGGTCAATCATCTGTAAATTGCTACTATCAGAAAAAATAATTTCAGGAAAAAGAGATGATAGTGAAATCAAAAACATTTATTTGAGAAATTCTAGAAAGAGAGCTAGATGCTCAAGAAATAATTCAGGTTTCTCCAGAAGAAAGAGAAGCAAGTGTATATCTCATGTACTGAATTTCCATTACGAATATGTGTGGGGCAGTGAGGTGGCGTTAGAGGTAAGGTGTCTGCCTTGCAAGCTCTAGCCAAGGAAGGACTGCGGTTCAATTCCCCAGCATCCTGTATGGTACCCCCAAGCCAGGGGCAATTTCTGAGCACTTAACCAGGAGTAACCCCTGAGCATCAAACGGGTGTGGCCCGAAAAAAAAAAAAGAATATGTGTCATACAGTAAAAAAAAAAAAAAAAAAAAAACAACTAATTTCACATCTTAGGAAAAGATACGTGGCCAATCAGTGCCTCAGCACAAAGAGAAGTCTGTTTTCTCCTTCTGACAAGTGTTTGATTGATTTGCATTTCAAACACATCTAGCAACACTCAGGTCTTACTACTAGCTCTAGAGTTCTATTCGGGCATGGTTCAGAGATCCATATGAGGCTCTGGAGATTAAATCTAGGTTGACAATAAGCAAGGGACCTTTCCATGGTACTATCTCTCTGGCCCTTGAAATTAGATTTTATAAGGTTTTTCCCGAAGTGTTCTAACTGCCACCCTACCACTTCGCATCTCATCTGCCTTTGTTGATAGGGTGTGGTCAAGGGGAAGAGCTTGACATTGTTGTCCTCTTTTGATATTATATTTGTTTGTTTTTGTTTATTGTTTTTGGGTGGAGACTTCCCTCAAAGCCCCGGGTACTGAGACTGGGATTCTTCATAACAAAGGCTTTTAAAAACTCTCAAGAAATGATTTAAAAAATCCTCAAGCTTTGTTGTAGGTTGGTTTTACAATCCAGACAATGTGTCTTCCGAATCCACTTCATGAAAGTACCCTATCTTTCTGGCATTGTTTAAAAAGTACAATCAAATGTGAACTTGAATATGAATCATTCCAGGCATAGAACTATAGGTCACTCAGTGCCAGGGCTTAAACCCAGACTCACAAATGTAAAGCATGCATTAAGAATTTTGAGCTTTCTGGGGCCGGAGAGATAGCATGGAGGTAAGGCATTTGCCTTTCATGCAGGAGGTCATCGGTTCAAATCCCGGCGCCCCATATGGTCCCCGTGCCTGCCAGGAGCAATTTCTGAGTCTGGAGCCAGGAATAACCCCTGAGCACTGCCGGGTGTGACAAAAAAAAAAAAAAAGAATTTTGAGCTTTCTGTTTAGTTTGAATCTTTTTATTCCAATCTTAGCATAACCTCTAACTATTTTTCAGTCTGTAAAAATTACTTCATGGCAATTTAATGAAAAATGTGGACAGTCCAGTGAGTTTCTAATTATTCTCAGTTAATAATAATTTCTAAATAAATAATAGTTACCTTGAAATCCAACACAGCATTAATTTGGTAATTGTATGTGTCTAAGATCGTAATAAAGCTATCAATTCATATTCAAAAAGTGACTCCCACAACTGCCCAGATTGTTCCTGGCTCAAATGGATTCATCTGTTTTTATGGAATGGGCGTATTATGATACATTTATCTCCTGCTCTGAAAGTTCTCTTCTCACATGAAAATGGCTTTAAAAGTTTAAAAAAATGAAACATTGGTACATATACTCGAACCAGTGACTAAAGGGGATTTTGTGGCTCTCTGTAGTCCTACCCTAAAATGACTTTCTAAGATATCAATCAGCTAAACTGAAGTTAAACTTAAAAATGATTTTCCTTCTATCATTCTGGATTTGGTTGACTACAAGAGAAACATTCTTTTCATTTGGATGACAGATATGAATAGCATGTCATTATGATAAAAAAAAAATTTGAGAAACCAGATACTGCTAAAGCTTACATATATTATCTCTCCCCCAAGTTTACTTTGTTGACATGGGGCAGCAGCCTCACAAAATGTAGCTTCTTTAGTACAGATGTTTTCATTCAAACACTTGCAAAACCACACACTTTTCCAATTCTTCAGGAAGAGCCCAGGTTTATTATATGAATATGAAACATAAAAACAGATAGTTCCATGGGATAGTTCAAAGGGGATAATTTACCAAGCTTTGCTAGTGAGTTAGAGGTCTGGATTTGGTCCCTGTCAACCCAAGGTATACTGCTATGAGTGATGCCCAAATGTGAAGCCACTAGGTTGGTTCCCTCCTTGAACATTCCCCCTTGGCAAAACAGATTACAAATAACAAGAATCAAAGATCCAGTGTGTCCACACATCTTGTAATTTATTTTGATGTATTTCCTTTCTATGAGTAACTTTGGTCAAGACATAGCAATAATGAATAAATGATTCAATTCTCACAAAGGTTCAGGCAGACAGATACAAACTGCATAAATACAAAAATACATACCACATACAGCAGCACATGTGAAAAATTATGTTAGCATTCCTGACAGCAGCATGGGGGATAAATGAACAAACAAACTTCTGAATATTGCAAATGTTCCTGCTCAGACTGACTATTTTGCCATGGGCTTAGTTTCCAATCACTTACCTCAGATGTCCTAAAAAGCAGAATTTGCTCTACTTGCATACTGTCGAGTCTCAAAATAAGCTACACTGTTCGCCAGTCAGATCTTGGCAGGCTTGTTTGTTTTTTTTTTCTTGAAATGAGGAGAATTAGAAAAACTAGACTTACTGGAATTCTTTAGTATGAGTGTTCATTCCCTACACAGGGCCACTCTACAGTTTTATCCATATTTATCTCTTAAACTTATCTCCATATAATAATTTATAATATGCTATTGGCTCCAGGTAGAATAAAAATAAATGTTACTGAACCCTGCTAGTATTTGTTGCAGTTATGTATTATCTGGGAAGGTCCCCTGTTCATCTTCACAGACACTTTAATAGGTAATTCTATTATCATGTTGATCTTTGACAAAAGTAACCACTAAAGAGAATTATTTTTAAGCAATTGTCATATCTTATTATTATAGTTTCAAAATGAAAATATATATTAATATTACTAGTTGGTATTGTCCATTCTACTTGACAATTATTTTAAATGAGGAATAATAATATGGCACAGATAATTAGGGCAATATTACAGCAGGTGAAGACACTTTAACTTAGATGTAGACAAATCTTGGTTGTAAATACTTAAAAATTCATGCATTTGTTTTGAAATACGAAATGAATTACTATCAATTTATTTCTGGTCTCCAGTAACAAAATAGTGGACAAGTGGACAAAAAGAGTGTCCTGTACTTTTAGGATATTTATTTTGTCCTGTTGAAGAAAACAACAACAACAACAAAGCTAATAGAAAACAAAAAAAGTTACATATTGAAGGCTCAGAAGGAAAATTAATGAAGCCACAATATTGCAAGAAACTGGGTGTCCTGAAAATGTACGCTAAATTAAAATATTTTTTTAGTTTGCACGGTAATTATTTCAGAATTGAAAGATTGATAAAAAAAAAGAATGCTTTATTTAAAACAATTATATCACACCATGAATTCTGAGATTGTTTATAAAATATATAATTACCACTTTTAAATATATATTTTCTGAATCATTGTATTTCAATTTAATAGATACATACTATTTAAAATGATTGACTTTAAAATAATTTAGTTGTCTATTTTGCAAGTGACTTAAGTGAATTGTGAATTGAGGACAGAGCTGTCAGCCTTTAGAACTGAGACTATGGTCTTTCTATTTTCCATTCACCTTTAAATGTAAGGTGAGGTTAGTACTGGTAATTTTACAATGAACATGGATGCAGTGTCAACTTTAGATCTCTTTATGCACCAGTCATCAAACTATGCCTGAGTCCCACTTACTATTCACAGAGCAAGAATTAAATTCTACCATCCAAAAAGTTCTTAGGAAAACATGGTATAAGATTGGAGTAAGGGATTGAAATTTCCAAGAAAAGAAAACATCTGTCTTAAACTTGGCTTGGGTGTTTGGCATTCCTCTATAACCCATAAATTATCCTCATAGAAAAGAATTTCAGAAAGGAGATGAATAGTAAACTAAATATGTTTACTTGTTAAATAAATAAATGAAGTGTGAAATAAATAAATAAATAAATGAAGGGAGGGAAATGTTTTATACTCAGGAGAGATCAGGGACTTCTCCAGAATTTAAAGTATCAAGTTCAGGTACAAAACCATATATATGAATGAGTCTTGGAGACAGAATATATGGCATAGAGTGAAATAAATAAATAAATAAGTAAATAGCCAGCAGAGATGCAGGTGTTATCCAGAATGGGGAAATAAATGCTTTAGTCTCTCTAAAGTTGTTTTTTTTTTTTTTTTTGTGCCACACCGAGAGGTGCTAAGGAGTTACTCCAGGCTCTAAGCTAAGAAACAACTCCTGGCAGGCTCAGAGGACCATATGGGATGCTGAGGATTGAAATTAGGTTAGTCTTGCATTGGCATTGTGCAAGGAAAAGCACAACTAACTTGTGTTATTGATCCCATCCTCTAAAGTTTATTTTTATACATTATTTCCAAAATATCATCTCAAAGTCTTTGCTGGGTCATTAGCAAAGAGGGGCTTGGAACTGTTGTAGTGTTCTCTTACATATTTTAGCATTGCCTTTGTTTTAGCATTGGAGTCACTCCTACCTAGTGATCCAAGACAATGTTCTGGCTTTCAAATACTCTTAATAAGTTTAGGATGCTTTGTTGTTCCAGACAGTGTCTTTTCCTAATCCACATTTACCTTTTAAGGACCCATATTACTGGTCCCATATTACTGGGTCCATAGACTGTAATAATGCTAAAAATATTTGGGCTTATTACTTTAGAAATAATTCCCCTTACTTTATTTTTAGATTCAAGAAAAAGAGATGGTTTTATGTTTACTTTAGTGGAAACATCAAAATTCATTAGGACCAAATCATTCTCTTCCATCAAATAAAATAAGCATTTCAAAAAACAATTTTGACAATTGCGTCTGGAAACAGAAAATTATATTTTATGCTCTCAAGTAATAATTTGCTTTAAGATGGTTTATAAAAATATATATTTATTTTTTAAAAAACTTTTTCAGTATTTTTAATAATATTGTTTGCAAAATGTGCTTAGTTTTGCATTTAAAATATTTTTTCTAACATAGTAAACTAAATATATAATTTTAATTTTCTATTTCACTTGTAGTCTCTTTTGAAATCAAAAGCTGAGATAATTTTACAAGAAAAGCACAATTTTATTTGAATGTCACTTGAAATATTCAGAACTATGAAACGCTTATTTACTTATTAAATAAATATATAGTATAATTAATAATTAGAGTCTATTAAGACCAAAAAATAATTTCTGAAAACCCATAAACTATTATGAGCTTGAGTATGTATGTTTGATTATTAACAGTTAAGAAGCATAGAAAATATGATACAATTAAATTACCCTATATACCCTATATAAGCCGAGTTTGAACAGCACAAAATCTGTGCCCAAAATCCAAATTTAGTTTATACTCGCGTCATAGAGGTTATTTGATTCAGTGCATGCGCACCTAATGAAAAACACATAGTCTCCAGTCTGTTGGAGGGGGGCAGTTTCAGCTCAGTCCACAAGTGCTGCTGAAGTGAAGAGGTAGGTGGCTGGACTGAATTGTTTGTCATTAAACTATTTAACCCACAATATTCTGTGTTGTGTATAAGACCTACAGCAGAGATGATAATATTGCAAATTCAGTGATGATGTCAATGTCTATGCTGATAGCTTCACAACAGATACAACTGAAGCTCAGATTGAACATACAGAAGAGGAGGAGGAGAAATCCAGTTTTGTAGGATTTTAACCTTTGGATTTAGCTTGATAACCTATTAAGCTATGATTTTCTGCACTTTATTTACATTTTTTAAATAATTTGTATTGTGACCAAAGTGAATAACAAATCTTTCACAGTAATATTTAAGGTACATAGTGACAATGAATCAGGGTCATTCCCACCACCAGGGTTGTCATCCCTCCACCCCTTTTCCTGGCATGTGTCCCATATCTACCTCCTTTGCCCCCTGGAGTGGTAGTGTAATTGTTCCCCTCTGTGTATAGCATGTTGTAGATAGGGAATCAATTCTGTTGATGTTGACTTTGGATTTGGTGTTTAAGTCTGATCATTTTATATAGTTATTGTTGCTAGTTTACAGTTTTTCTTTAGCAATAAATAATAAAAAAAAAACAGGGCCTTAGCGATGTTGCAAGTGTTAGGGCGTATACATTGAATGTACTAACATAGTTCAGACTGCGGTTTCATCCCCCTGCATCTCATATTGTTCCTCTAAGCCAGGAGTGATTTATGAGCACATAACCAGGAATAACTCCTGAGCATCACCAGGTGTGAAAAAAACAAAAATTAATAAATTAATAAATATTGAAAAACATTTAACCTACTGATTCCTCAATTATTGTAATTGCTTTGAATATGTTTTTATTTTTGAAATTTACCAGTCACTGCTGCATTTTCCACCTCTGCTTATAATTGAATCATTAAGTTTTCCTAGTTTCTAGCGTAAAATTAAGGGGTTCAGCTTATATTCACAGTATATATGATAAATTCTGAGAGCAAGGAACCAGAGAGGTAGCACAGTAGCAGGGTATTTGCCTTGCACATGGTTGACCCAAGACAGATGTGGGTTTGACCCCTGGCATCCCATATGATGCCCCAACCTAGAAGCAATATCTGAGCACAGAGCCAGGAGTAACTCCTGTGAGCCCATGGGTGTGGCCCCAAAAACCAAAAGAAAAAAAAATTGAGAGAGCAAAGCTTAAAAAAAATACTATAGGTCTGACATCAAATGCTATTTTCTATATGCTACTTGGCTTTATTATTTTAAATCCATGTTAATTTTAAACTACCATCTTAGAATGAATAGTCCTAAAAATTAAAAATTTAGTTGTTTTGCAAAATGCTAGAAATAAGGAAATTATGGGGCTGTACAGATAGAGTAGGGTGAGTGTGATGCTTGTACACTATTGACGTCAGATTGATTTCTGGTGTCCCGAATGGTTCTCTGAAAGATAAATTTCTGAGGCCAGAATCAGAAAGTAGCTCCATAGTATCAATACATAAATCTCCACCCCAAAAGAAGATTATGTAATCTAGAACCCAAAGAATTCTAGACTAATTAGAGTAAATAGATTGTGACAGAAATATAGAAATGATTGGCACACAAGTAAATCAGATTTCACATTATTTTAATTTTAATAACACCACTTACAATTTTCAACACAGGGTCGGTCATTCTCTGCCAATCTTTTTATTTGAATTTATTGACAAATTTACTTTTATTGCTAAATGTGATATTATTCTATTTACCCCAAATCAACTCGTACTAAGAGAAACCTGGGAAATGGTTACCTGGTTAGGGATGGCATTGTAGAAAATATTTACTCAGAGAAACATTAGTACAAATGCAAAATTAATTCTAGGCTTCAGTTTATTAAAAGGTAACTTTGGTATCTGGAGTGGTGGAGCAGTGGTGAACGTTTGCCTTGCACAAAGCTGACCTAGGACAGACCTGGGTTCAATCCCAGGTCTCCCAAATGGTCCCCCAAGCCAGGAGCTATTTCTGAGCGCATAGCTAGTAGTACCCCCTGAGCATCACCGGGTGTGGCCCAAAAACCAGAAAAATAAAATAAAATAAAAATGAAAGGTAACTTATTTTAAGAAAAGCATTATTTTACACATGTTATTGTTTTATTATACAAGCAAAATTGATGCATTACTAAAATATTAAAAGATAGTTTACTTAAGATAAAAAATGGCATCTTCAAATTTCCCCATAGATCATAATATTGTCGATTTAATTATTAAAGAATTTTACAAAACTTTTGCTAGCACTAAAAACTTTTGTTAGATTTACTAATATGTTTGAGAGAAATGGGAATTATGCTTTTGAAATAATATGCTGTATGGGTATATTTTCTGCTGAAACATATAGAATTTAGTACATTATGAGTCCTAACTAGAATAAGATTTACTAAAATTCACTCGCCAAAATTCACTCTTGGAATTGAACAACTTCTAGGAAAAGCTATTTGATTTTTCTTATGAAAACAAAAATGGAACAGGATGCAATGCAGATGGTCTAAGGTAATGTAGCAATCTGACAGATTGTGCACTAGACGAATGAACTGACAAACATTTTAGCAAATTTTCTAGTGCATATTCAATTTCCAATTGACACGCTCACAAGATAAAAAGTTTTCATTGACTATAGACTTCTCTTTCCACATCTCATGTAAGCAGTGTAGGCTGTGGTGCCTGTGGAGTGATGTGAGGAGCTTTGCTGGATCATTTCTAACGAGAACGTGATTGTTTCTATGTTTCATTGTCATGACAACAACTTGATGCTTCCTTCCAAGAATCAATATTAATTCCTTAAGTCTTTTTCTTTCCTATTGAAGATTTATAGTACTATAGAGAAAAAGCAGATATATAGTACTGTGTGATATAATAGAAATCCATTGCTACACAACAGCTGAAAATCTAATATTCATAGCATTTTCATATAACTAATGCATACTGTATGATAAAATTCAAATATCATCCATATGAATCTATCATTGCCATAATAAGCATTATGCAAAGGATTAGGCCCCTTCAATAGGGTATGTGATATTATGTTTTAAAATTAATTCAACTGGTGCACTGTGAAATTCCTTAGGCATTTATCATTTTAAATGCTTCTGGAAAAAGAAATAGTGGTCTTTATGCACTAGAACACCATTTGTAAAATTAAGAAATATTTTGCTCTGACAGTTTTTCTAAAATTCTAAAGTTATAGAATTAGTTGCATAATTTGTCTTTAAGTACTAATTTAATTTTAAATGGCATCAAACTTATCTAGTCTTATTTAAGCACCTACTTTATTTTTGTACATTTTATTAATGTATAATGAAAGTGTTTAGCAATAATTCACTTTGACTGCCATTTTAGTTGGACTATAATTCTAAGTTGAAATTAAAATCATCTATGTATTTTTAAAAGTTATAAACAGTATGATGGTAAATTCTTCATAGCATGAGTTATAAGCTAAGAAAATTCATTTAAAAAGTTAGGGTTTTTGTCCATTGAGAAATAATAAAACTAAAGCAAATAAAAATATATGCATATTTATATAGCTTTTCAACCTAGTGTTGATATCAGCATATAAGTAAGGAATTTTATTCTTTGATAAAAACATCTGAAATGAAATTATTTTTGCTTAGTAATGCAACAGACACTACATAAGCAAGTAGATAAGTTATACTAGATATACATTTATTTTAAATATGTTATATATTGCACACATATATTATGCACACATAAGTATATATGACTTAAGTAAATTTCTAGTCCAATATAGGTGAATTTGCTGCTCTTAAATATTTCATATATTTCTAGCCCTAATAATGGAATAGACAGGACTGAAAATTGCAAGGAAGTGCCTCTAGATCTGCAGAAGTCTTTAATTACATAAGGAGAATTTTGGTGCAATTATTTGTTTGTTTATTTATTTATCTTTATTTAAACACTTTGATTACAGGTGCAATTATTTATTAGTAAAATCCTTAAATGTGTAACAAGTACAGTTTTTGTCCAAGTACTTTATAAAGAAGAGAAGTTGATTATGACAATGTAATAACCAATGTGCTAAAAGAAAACAGAAGCAGGATAAGTAGCCAAACCCTTTATATTTATATGTCAACAGAGGGGCTCTCTTTTTTATTCATTATTTGTTTATGCTAGTAATGAATTTATCGTTGCATTTTATTTTTTCTCTTTATTTTTAATATCTTCTGAAGAAATACAAACTTGCTATTAATGTTACCAGGCTTTCAAGAAAATCATAAGCCTGGTAAACAATCTAAAGAGAAAACTTCCAATGACAAGGCAAAATAAAAAAAACACTTCAAAAAGACTTTATAATAAAATGAGTAATGTCATAACTTGTATTTTTACAATGTATATTTTTAATAATACACATATGTTTTAGGGAAGCCTACTATTACAGAAGTGAAAGATTTGGGTTAATTTACCTGTACATGTACTACTCTAGCTAAAACTCATTAGTTTCTCAGAGATGAAACTTTAACCAGGCATTTGTAAATGAATCATATCTTTGTTATTATTCTGAATGTATGGAAATATGAGATCTCAAGTTTTTTCAATCCACCTGCAATAAATTATTCTCAGTAAATAAGTCAGAAAAAAGATGAACTGAGCTTAGTTAGGGATTGTGATAGTCTGCAAAATAAGTCATAGAATCAGTATTTTTGATGTTCTACATAATTATAATAAACAAGGATACTTTAAGTGTTTATCTTTTGTCAAATAATATACATAAGTTTAATTACTTTAATTTTTAGAATTTTTAATCAATTTCAAAATAGATAATTAGAAATATTTTTAAGAATTCCTAACTTTTGGTTTTGGAGAGTTACTATAGCAGGGAGGGCACTTGCTTTGCAAGCTGCTAACAAGGGTTCAATCCCCAGTACCCCTTAAGGTTCAATGGATACACAAGGAGTGATCTCTGAACAAATAGACAAAAGTAAGGCCTGAGTACTGCCAGAAGTGAAGCAATAGCAAATAAACAAAACAAAATATAAGAATCATGTACTCATTCTATCATTGTGGAATTTATACTTATTTCAAAGTCAGAAAATATTTTTAATATGTATAATGTTCAAAGTCTCTATGTTACTCTATGCATTAAAGTAAATTCATAACTTTTCAATTGATATGCAATACATGATAGTGAAAAATACATTTTTAATGTTCAGGCTCTAATATTTTGAAAAATATATTTTCATTAGCTATTTAATACTTAATTTATACATGTATAAGCTTGATTATGTTTTGACTCTCAGATTGATCATATTTAGATCAGTAGTAATGTTTTGGATCTGATTAACACTGAATAAGTACAGAATCATATTGAAAGTAATGTAAATTGATATAATACAATAAAATATATTTTATTAATTTTTCCATTATAATATTGATTTATCATATACATAGAGATAATGAAACAATGATAGGGGTTTTAAAAAATTAATTCCGCATGACAAGATCTCACTCAATAAAAGTTTATGACATGGCCAGAACAATAGTACAGCACATGAGACACTTGTATTGCACACAGCTGATGTGGATGGATACCCCATATCTCATGTGGTTGCTTGAACAACACCAGTTGTTATTCATGAGTAAAGAACCAAAAATAACCCAAAGTTCTACCGGGTATGAACCCAAAGTTCTACCAGGTATGACCCCAAAACAATAATAAAAACAACCACCACCAATCAAAAAAAAGTTTATGTGTAATTTTAGTCAAATATAGGTGACTTTGCTATTTTTTGTCAAATATTCCTAGTTTTTATTATACAATTAATGTCACTACTTGATTTTAACATTGTTTTCATCAGAATGTCAGTAGTAAATACATATTTAGTGATCCTACTTCCTTTCTTCTTACAACTCTTTGGTTAAAGTTATTGACAATTTTCCACCACCATCAAAAAGTATAGGAAATGATTTTGAATTGAGTGTGAAAAAAGAAAATAGAATTTGATTAAACAGTCTTTGACAGAGCAATTATATTTGGTAGGCATTAAAGTATACTAATATTAAAGTGTTTATTAGTATTTTGCTTTACTGAATTTTTATTTAGTATTCTTGCCGAATTTTACTCTACAAAAGTTAAATCTTAGTCAAAAAGTTTTAATTTTCTGTATCTTTGCGTTTTCTTTGCAAGAATCTTAAAATGTGTGTGTGTGTGTGTGTGTGTGTGTGTGTGTGTGTGTCCTGAGGCTGGCTATGTATGCTGTGGTAGAATGCATTTATTAATTGTATGGCATCTTGGATTTTGTATATGGTACTGCCACCAAAAACCTCCGCAACCAACTTTAAAAAAAAACAATGACAAAAAAATGAGTTAAAAAAAGACATCAAATATTATTTCCAGTTTAGAGATTCTGTATCAGATTGGTGAAAACAAACATTCCATTGAAGGCAACTACAGAAGCTGAATAATATCTTTTGAAATTACAAATAATATCTTTTGAAAGTTTTGAAGCGCAAAGGACAGCAGTCAACATTTCAGAAGCAAAACTCAGAGTGAAGTATACTCCTCTGAGAAATGAGAGGATTAGAGATGATGTCAAAATCAATCCCTGTGATACCAAAAGTCTAATCAGCAATATTGTCAATCTTAGTGTGCTGATGAAAAAGAAAACCAACTCAGCAGCAGGAAGAAGCACCCCTTTGTTCAGTTGAGCCTTCTAAAAATGCTTTATCTTGATAGAGAGCTGGTAGCTGAGTTCAATCCTCAGAAACAAGTATTTCTTACTTAATCATCTCACTTTTTGGGAAACCAAGATTAGTTGTAGCCACTTCTCTTTTTTTAAACAAACATTCATCATTAGTATGAAGTTCAAATTTAAAATAAAATGTCAGTATGGCAAATAGAGTTTAAACACTAACTTTACATATGACCAACCTTAGTTTGATTTCCAAAATCAAGAGTCCAAACGAGGAATTGGGGTGTGAGCCACCCCACCTGAAAATAATAGGTAATATTTCATGATAAAGTGCAAAATAAATTTCTCCCCTCATAAGAAAATTTCTGGACAGTAGACACAGAGTAAAATTTTGTTACTGTTTTTGAAGTAAAGAGCATATGATCTGAAAGATTTTATTAATGTACAGAAGGAAAAAAAGTAAATAGATCCAGCAGAAAAATAAAACTATATACTTATATAAATATCTTAATATAATCTAGAATATTGAATACTGAGTATATAAAATGTTCACTATAAGGTCATTGAAATAGAACAGCTACTTGAGTTAGGTTGCTAATCTGTATTATAGATATTAATTAGATGGTCAAATTGAAGCAAACATATTTTTCCCCAGATTCAATGGTACTGAGTTTGCTCCTGGTTCTATGTTCAAGGATTATTCTCAGTAGAACTCAGGTTATTATATGGAAGGGGGAATCTAACCCAAGTCTGCCCTGTGTAAGTTAAGTGCCTTATATGCTATCCTATCACTTTGGTCCCTAAAGGACACTTTTTATACATTCATCTGTAACCTCAGTTAAGCAGAAGTTTCAGATAACTCAATACTAAACTCTAGGCTTATTTCACTTTAATTTTAGCAACATATTTGTTTAGTTCAACGCACTAATTTCATTTCTCTTTTTTATGTATTTGGTTGCATAAGAAAATAGAGATATTAATATGCATTATTTTTATAATATGCATTACATTATAACTTAATAATATGTACCTAACTATGTGTGAAAAATTAAAACACACATTATATTTTATTGTAATTCTTTGGTTTGTGGAAATCAAAAAAAAATTAACATGCATTCAAGTCTATTATTTACAAGAACAATATACATATTATAATTGTTATGAGCTTGAACATAGCTATGCTTTGGTGAAACATCATTAAGCCTAATCACATCCATCACTACCAAATATTTTACTGGATTAAATGGTTTATGGCTTTTACTTTACAAGCAATCAATCTGGGTTTATTCCACAGCATGTAGTAGAATTTTCTTTTTTTCTTTTTTTTTTTTTTTTGGTATTTCAGGCCACACCCGTTAGATGCTCAGGGGTTACTTCTGGCTGCTCGCTCAGAAATTGCCCCTGGCTTGGGGGGACCATATGGGATGCCGGGGGATCGAACCGTGGTCCTTTCCTTGGCTAGCGCTTGCAAGGCAGAACACCTTGCCTCTAGCGCCACCTCGCTGGCCCCTCATGTAGTAGAATTTTCTAAGACTTCCAAAAATGGTCCCTGTGTGCAGAGCCAGGAGTAAGCGCTGGTTAAGTGTGATACAAAAGAAAATCCAAAAAACAAAAATATAAACAAAATATCCCTTCCTCATATTTTTGCACTTTGTACTTTTGTATATATAATTCTGTTTGCAAGTGTACTATTTTACATGAGAGCACTTTATCACTTTATCTATAGAACATTTGCTTATTGTTTGATTGAAGGAAACATACAACCTTATATTGACCATAAATAAATAAGAAATATACAAATTTATTTAAAATATTCAGTAAGTTGGGGCCGGAGACATGGAGGATAGGCATTTGCCTTTCATGCAGAAGGGCAGTGGTTCGAATCCTGGCATTCCATATGGTCCCCCATGCCTGCCAGGGACGATTTTCTGAGCATGGAGCCAGGAGTAACCCCTGAGGCGCTGCTGGGTGTGACTTCCCCCCCAAAAATATTCAGTAACCTATTGTGACATGCATAAGGGCCTTTGACAAATAAATATGAATAATTATAAAAATCATTTTCAGTTTATAATATCTTGTTAAATTTAAGTTATAATCAGAAATAAAATAAATTTCATGAATTATAACAAATCAGAAAGATTTCTACATGTTCTAATTAAGTGTCTAATTTCAAGACAATTTTATTAAGTATATTTAAATAGGCTTTTTTGTTTGTTTTTTGTTTTGAGGTCATGCCTAGTGACTCTAGGTGTTTACTTGTTCTGTGCTCAGAAATTACTCAGGCTTGGATGACAACGTGGGAGGCCAGGGACAGAACCCGGACTGCCATGAAAGGCAAACTCCCTATCAGCTATGCTTCACTCCAGCCCTCTTTAAATAGTTTTAACCTTGAACATACAAGATAATTGGAATATTTCTACAGAACAATAACCTAGCATTACTTGAGAATTTTTTGAGACTGAATAGGAATATAACTTTACTAGGTATTAAAGTTCAAAGTCAAGCTAGTTTATAAAATTACTGTGGAATGACACAGAAAAACAATTAATCATATTGCTGATTTCATAGAATTGTACATTATTAGAAAAATTGATTTGGGGGCCGGGCGGTGGCGCTAAAAGGTAAGGTGCCTGCCTTACCTGCGCTAGCCTAGGACGGTTCCCCCGGCGTCCCATATGGTCCCCCAAGCCAGGAGCGACTTCTGAGCGCATAGCCAGGAGTAACCCCTGAGCGTCACCGGGTGTGGCCCAAAAACCAAAAAAAAAAAAAAAAAAAGAAAAATTGATTTGAAGGTAAATGGGTAAATAACTATTTGTGAGAAGGAAAGCTTTGCAGGTATGCTCTGTTTTGTCTTTGTTAATGTAGGTTCATCAGCAATTAACATATGAGATTGCTGATTTGAGTATATGTTGGCTATACCTAAGTTTATGTGAACAAATCAGTAATATTTGAAAATTATTACATAGAATACTTTAATATATTTGAATCTGAATTATCACTATTTTCTACAATTGAAATAATTAAGGCAATTCTTGCTACTGCACTATATCATATATTTTGCAATATGTCATTAAACTTTATATTTCTGAGCAAAGGGATTATACAGCAATAAGATTCTTACCTTATATACAGCTGACCCCAGTATAATCTAAAGTACCACATATGATCTCCTGAACAATTCCTGAGCACAAAACCTATAATAAACTTGAAGAATACTAGGAGTCACTCCAAAGACCCAAGCCCCAGAAAATTAACATTGCATTTTAACATTAGTTCAAAAACATTTTTATAGCATAAGATAGAAATGTGAAGTAGATATCACTATATTTTTCTCAGATTGAAGATGGAGAGAAAGGATCAACTATGGGAGAATTTTTATAGTTCTGTACTGATACTTAACTTTCTTTCATTCACTTTCGTGGCTTTTGTTCAGTTACTTGCTGTTAACCTGTGTGAAGTATCTTTCAAAACTTATCAACAGATCAGCAAGAGTTATCTAGCACAGTCAACAGGACTAGAAGTAATTATGTTGAGTTTCATATCAGATTTTAATTTTTTTTGATTTTATGACACAAGAAACAACTTGTATTTGTGAAATAGATTTTAAATACTAAAATACTGTAATTACCATTATCCTGTCCACCCATTAAATATGGTTTTATATCATATATAACATATTCAAATGAAGCTTTGTATATATATAACACTAAATATATATTTTAGCTTTTTAGACTTCAATGCTATGTACAGTGCTACAATACAATGCTGAATCAAATGTTTTCTTTTATTATGACGTTAATAATCATAAAGCTATGAGATCCATTTCTTATTTTAATTATAATTATATCTCCATGTCCATGTGTTATTTTTCTTCCCTCTAATAACTTTAAATGTTTATTATGTACATGTTAATTAATTACCTTATTTATGAAATTTGTAATAACTCCCTGACATGAAGAATATCACTTTTGAAATACGTGTAGATATTTGAATTTAGATATTATTGTTTCATTTAGTTACACATTAATTTTCTTAAATATTCTTGTGATAGGTTACTAAATTGGCCATATCAAACACCATTGACTAGTAAACTAAACAACTGATATGCTATCTAATATTTTGGAGAGTAGTTTTCGATCAAAGGAATAGCAGGTTTCTCTTTACATAAAAACCTCCTTGACTTGCTAATGACCTAATTTCTACCCTTCCTTCCTGTACTATTTATATATTGTTCATTGTTTATATGCAAAACAAATTAAAAAATATGGGACAGAGAGATAGCACAGCGATGGGGCTTTTGCCTTGTACTTGCCCAACCTAGATAGGAAGCAGGTTTGATTCCCAACAACCCATATGGTCCCCCACGCCTTCAAGAAGCGATTTCTGACCGTAGATCCATGAGTCACCCCACTGCTGGGTGTGGTCCCCAAAACAAAAACAAAAAAAATAAAAATACTAGTCATATTGATGTTCGCCCCAACCTAATTTACAATTGTTGATAACTTTTTACAGAATTGAAAATTAAGCTTTAGAAAACACATGCATCAATAGTCTTTATGCAAAAATAATATTCCCCTACTAACAACATCATGATAGTAAGTACATTCCTTAATAATTTCATGGGTAACTGCTTTAGCACTCCCAGGGAAGTAATATCGGAAAGACTGCAATAACTTCAGTGCAGTTTGAGGGAGAGAGAAAGAGAGAGATAGAGGAGAGAAAAAGAGAGAGAGGTACAGAGAGAGAAAGAAGGAGAGAGAGGCCAGAGTGGTGGGGCAGCGGTAGGGTGTTTGCATTGCACGTGGCTGATTTAGGATGGACCACGGTTCCATCCTCTGGAGTCCTACATGATCTCCAAGCCAGGAGCGATTGCTGAGCACATAGACAGGAGTAATCCCTGAGCATCACTAGGTGCCCCCCCCCAAAATAAGAAAAATCAAAGAAAAAAGAGGAAGAGAGAAAACAAGAGGGAGAGGGAGAATTCAGAGCCAAGGGCACTTGACTTCAAAGTAAATGCCCTCGGTTTGATCCCTGGCAGCACATATGGTCCCCTGGAGCCTGGCCAGTACTGTTTTCTAAGCACAGAGCCAGGAATAAAAAATCTGAGCACCAGTGAGTGTGATCATCATTACCTCTTTAAAGGAAAACAACCTGAAAATGTATTCAAGTACCACAACCAATGCAGTAAGAACCCCAATAAGCAACAAACCTTAAGTATAAGGCCCAGCAACCTCCACAAATTTTGGGCCACACCCTGTGACACTCAGAAGTTACTCCTGGCTCTGTGCTAAAAATTGCTCCTGGCTTGGGGGACCATATGGGACGGTGGGATATCGAACCGTGGTCCACCCTAGGCTTGCGCGGGCAAGGCAGATTCCTTACTGCTTGCGCCACCACTCCGGTCCCTAATTATAAATAAATGAAGGTCAAGTCAACATAAACAAGAATAAAGTGAAGTAGAGTAATTGAAATGTAGCTGTCTATTTGAATGGTCACTTTTCTTCTATCTTATTGTATTATTGCAGAAGAACTTTTAAATTACAGTCTCTCAGGACAAGAGATATTACAGAGGATAGGGTACTTGTATTGCACACTACCAAGCTGGTTCATTTAAGACTCTGCCTATATTAAGCTGAGAAGCTCCTTCACCTCAAAGGAGATAGTGCCCAGAATACAATGCCACCCACTGAGTGGGAGAAATTATTCACCCAACACCCAGCAGATAAAGGACTAATATCCAAAATATACAAGTACTGATAGAACTTTACAAGAAAAAAAAATATAACCCCATCAAAAATGGGGAATAGAAATGAACAGACACTTTGTAAAAGAAGAAATGCAAATGTTCAAAAGGCACATGAAAAGATACTTCACATCACTAATCATCAGGGAGATGCAAACCAAAACAACTATGTTGTATCTTCTCACGCTACTGAGATTGTCACACATCACAAAGAAGGAAAACAAGCAGTGCTGGTGGGTATGTGGAGAGAAAGGAACTCTTATCCACTGCTGGTGGGAATGCCATCCAGACCAACCTTTATGGGAAGTGATATGGATATTCCTCCAAAAACTGGAAATTGAGCTCCCATACGATACAGCTATACCACTCCTAGGAATACACCCTAGGAACACAAAAATACAACACAAAAATCCCTTCCTTAACCTGTATTCATTGCAGTACTATTTACCATAGCAAGATTCTGGAAACAACAAAGATGAATGGCTAAAGAAACTGTGGTATATATACACAATGGAATATTATGCAGCTGTCAGGAGAGATGAAGTCGTGAAATTTTCCTATATATGAATGTACATGGAATTTATGATGCTGAGTGAAATAAGTCAGAAGGAGAGAGAAAGATACAGAACAGTCTCACTCATCTATGGATTTTAAGAAAAATGAAAGACATTGTTGCAATAATTTTCAGAGACAAATGAGCTGAAGGCTGGAAGATGCAGCTCACAACATGAAGCTCACCACAAAGAGTGATGAATGCTGTTAGAGAAATAACTACATTGAGAGCTATCCTAATAATGTGAATGAATGAGGGAAGTAGAAAGTCTGTCGTGAGTACAGGTGTGGGTTTGGTTGTGAGGAGGGATATTTGGGACAGTGGTGGTGGAAATGTTGCATTGGTGAAGGGGGGTGTTCATACAACTACAATCATACAACTACAATCATATTTGTAATCACGGTGTTTAAATAAAAATTAAAATATGTAAATAAAAAAGACTCTGCCACACTACTTGGTAATCAGAGTCACTAGGCGTTATCCAAAAACAGTAAGGCTGATGCAATACTACTATGGTTTCCAAAGAAACACATATTATCATTAGTTTGGAAAATAAAATATTTTATTTGCCTTTTATCATTGCTTTGCTTTATTTTTACCTTACTTTTTTTTTTGGCTTGTTTTTTGTTTTTGGGCCACACCCGGTAACGATCAGGGGTTACTCCTGGCTATATGCTCAAAAATCGCTCCTGGCTTGGAGGAATATGTAATTTCGGGGGATTGATTCTTGGTCCATCCTAGGTTAGCGCATGCAAGGCAAATGCCCTACTGCTTGAGCCACTGCTCTGGCCCTTCCTTTTCATATTACTTTTTAATTTTTGCCTTACTTTTCATTTATATTTTAATTAAATCACAATTAAATATACGGTTACAAAGTTATTCATGATTTAATTTCAATTGTACTATGTTCCAACACTCTTTATCAGTCACGTTTCCCACCACTAATGTTCCTAGTTTCCCTTCTGTATACTTCTATAGCATATAATTTTTCTCTATATCTCTTTCTTTCTCGTTTTATTTTTCTTTTAGAACTGTAATTTGCAATATTATTATCAATATGGCATCATTACCTCCTTTGAGCACCCAGTTTTTGTCTAGAGTGATCGTTTCCAGTTATTGTTGTCATATTGGTTTCTTCTCTATCCTAACTCTTCATTGTGGCAAACTTTCTAGCATAAAACAGTTCTCATGGCCCTCGTCTCAATTGTTTTTAGGTATTACTACTATACTAAATTTAAATTTTAATATCCTAGAAATGAATGTGATCATTTTTTAAATTTCTCATATTACACTTTAATCCTTGGTATTACATTTAAGAACTTCAATATTTTGATATAATAATGTGTGTTGATTTCATTATTTCAAAATATTGATGGTCAAATGGAATTAGTTAATAGAAATTAATAGTAATATGGTAAAGGTTCATTTTAGTTATTCATTGAGCTAGTTGGTAAGAAAAGGATTTAGTTGGCAGAAAAAGGATTGTCTCTAAGTATAAATTTTCTCTAGATATAAGTGATCCCTAAACTGTGCTCCTATTCCAATGATTTGACCCTTTTACTCACTAAAATCTCATAGTAATATCTTCTTTTCAAGAAATGGCAATATATTTTAAAAATTACTTATTTTTCACATTAATAGGTATATTTTTCTTTCAGCAATTATTGATTGGCAATTGAGTCTAATAGTATGGTTTATTTATTTCTTCTTTTAAAATTATGTGGTCAACATGTATTTCCTACCATATGAAACAGGCATAGTTTAAGGATAACTAATCATTATTATTATTATCATTTTGATTTAAATATTTATCAAGTGTAAATGAGAATGGATATTAGAAATAAAAATCACAATGATTTTTCACAATTTTGTCACAATTTTTAATGAGACTTTCAGATATCTTAAGAAACATTTGGATATCCCAAATTTAAACTGTTACTTTCATGTTTTAATAAGGTTTAATAAAATTCATATTATCCCTTTACAAATATCTGTGAATATTAATTTTTCACTTATAATAGATATGAGTTTTTTTTAATTTTTATTGTGACCAAAGTGCATTACAAATCTTTCACTGCATCATTTATGGTAACTCTTAAGTAATTAGTTCTTCTAGAAAAGATACTGTAGTGAGAGTCTTAGAGACATGGAAATTTTTAACTAAATTCTTCCTACATAAAAAAAGAAACTCTAACTGGTCACTTCTCAATGTCATCTTTAAAGACACTTGCAGTGAAAGGGGATATCTTTAAGGATTTTCCCTGTCTTTCAGTATGGAAAGCTTTAGGTTGGTTTACACCCTGACTGCTTCATTTACAATTCAATTAGGATGAATGTCACTGGAGGCAAATACTGTGAACAGCATTTCTAGACTCATTTATAAAGATGCCTACCAGGTTCACTTTCAGGAATTAGGATCCTATGGAATTTTAGGTAGGCTGGGAGAATTATAGTCCCTTCTAATCATTAAAATGCATGCATGAAGTACTTCAAGCCAGCTTATTTATCACTCTTGAAATGCTGACAAAATGCTTAAAGGCCTGCTTTTTCACTAAGGTGAAACAAGAAAATTCCCTATTCTTTATGGCCCAGAATTATATAGGTAGGTCCATTTTTAAATGACATTTTCTATAATCTGTTAACAAAACCAAACATTAGTTACTTCAGTGATGCTGCATGGGGCATGGTACGTAAACATGAAGGAACATTAGGATTAGAAAACACCTTCTAAGATGTTTTAAACATGAAAGAACATGTCCTTAGTATAACTTTTTCTAATACATGAAGATTCTCTCTCTCTCTTTCTTTCTCTCTCTTTCTTTATCTCTCTCTCTCAATTCTGTTTATATTTATTTTCAATAGTTTATAACCTAACTTATTTATGCTAGTAAAATAATAGTCATTATTATTTTTCTTTTGTTTTTGGGCCACACTGGTGATGCTCAGGGATTACTCCTGGCTAGGTGCTCAGATGTCGCTCCTGGTTTGGGGGACCAAATGGAACTCCAGGGGATGGAACCATGGTCTGTCCTAGGTTAGCACGTGCAAGGAAGACACCCTACCACTCGTGCCACTTCTTTGGCCCACTAATAATTATTTTAGCATTATTATAAAGCTCATATTTACTAAAACACAATATTAATTCATAATAAATGAACACAATTTATCAACATCGGTTTATTGCATCCTATTATAAACTAGCAAATGCTGATATTATACAATTAAATATTAAAATTTATGTCTTGTATTAAAAGAAGCTGAATTTCTCCAAAATTCACATGGCCCTAGACTGAGCACTACTATTTATAACCAGTGGCACTCCTGAACTGAAATTATTAAAAATAAATCTTATACAAAAATTTCAAAATATATTTTATGTTTGAAATTTATAATTTAAATATTAAAATAATTTAAACAACTAAATTATTTATCAACTAGAACTTTAGTTATCCAGATTAGAATTGAAATTGGAGTGACTCCAATACTTCCAAATATTTTACATTATTCAATGCCAAAATTCAGATCACCTTTAAATAAAGTGCTTATAAAAAAACACTAAAGGGCTCTTAGTAATTTTCAATCAGTATGTACAACATTGCCCAGAATTTGAACTCTTCCAGATTTCATTTCCAATAAATTTAAATTGCTTTGTATAGTGAAGAGTAATTTAAAATTATTTAAGTGCTCCCACAGTAGAGTACTCATAAAATATAAAGCCTTTCAGTGATTTTAATCACCATACATACTTTAAAGTAATTTCAATACATCAGATGCTTTGATTTCTAATTCCCATTGGATTAATTTGAAGAAAATGAAAAATGCCAAACCAAAATAGCATTTATAATCAGTGAAAGTTGTCACTAACCTGAATTTTAAATTCACTTAACGAGGAGTAAAAAATAACTCTTTTACTAATAGAGGATAAATTAGTCACCATTAGAACAATCACCTATAATACTAACTTGTTCAACTAGATTGGACTTATTATTCTGCTTCAAAATGAAACATTATTATACATGTTATTTTACACATTCCATGTGGCTATGATGGTGTCTATTTGAAAATCTCAGAAAAGTTTATATTATAATTTGAGAAAATTATGATTTGATACAGAGAAGAAAGTTTAACAACTCAATTTGAATTATGTTCAAAAGAATAACCAGTGAGAGCCATAAAACTATTTAAAAGTAAAAACAAATTGTGGGGCCGGTGAGGTGGCGCTAGGGGTAAGGTGTCTGCCTTGCAGACGCTAGCCAAGGAAGGACCGCTGTTCAATCCCCAGACATCCCATATGGTCCCCCCAAGCCAGGGGCAATTTCTGAGCACTTAGCCAGGAATAACCCCTGATCATCAAACGGGTGTGAACTGAAAAACAAAAAAAAACAAAAACAAACAAAACAAAAAGTAGAAACAATATTTTGAGTTTAGCACACACCTTTGTTACTGATATTGAACATTTAGAGTTACAATATTTGGTTAAAAAAACTTACAGGGAGAAAAATATGTCATTTTTCAGGTGGTGATGTAGGGTAGAGGTGGAGATGGGGAGGGAAATGAGGATAGTGTAGCAGAAATTGTGCAATGGTAAATTTTCTTGTACACTTTATGACTGGTAACTCAATCATGAACAACATAAACTGAAGAAAATGTTTTATGAAAAATAAAAATAACTCACTGGGAGAAGATATGTCTGCCATGTTTCTGGAAGGTGGAGTGGGTGTAAAAGTGGCAAGGGAACCTAGGGACATTGGTGGTGGTAGGAAATATGCACTGGTGAAAGATAGGTCCTTTGTAAATATGTATACCGTATATGGCATAGTAATTTAATTAAAAACTGTATTGATTTAAATTAAAAAATAACCACAGGGACTGGAAAGATGGTAAAGCAGGTAGGATGCTTACCTTGCCTTTGGCAAACCCTTATTTAATTCCTGGTGTCCTGCAAAGAATTATTTCTGAGTGCAGATCTAGAAATAATTCCTGAGCCCCACCAGGTGTGACTCAAAGCAAACAAAAAAAAAATAGTGCAGAGTGTTGGTAATACAATTAATTTCAGGATAATAAAATTCTAGTATTAAAAGGAGATCAGCAAAGACACCTTTTTTATTGCCCATGTTCAGATAAAAGAAACATAATTTTAGATTTTAGAAAGCAGGTGTGAATTTAAATCTTTATCTTATTAGAAACTTTCTGTATGCAGTTTAATTTTATAAAACATTAACTTATAGTTGGGGCTGGAGCAGTGGCACAAGCCGGAAGGCATTTGGCTTGCATGTGCTGACCTAGGATGGACTACTGCGGTTCAATCCCCTGATGTTACATATGATCCCCCAAACCAGGAGTAATTCCTAAGCGCATAGCCAGAAGTAACCCTTGTGCATCACCGCGGTGGCCCCAAAACAAAACCAACTAACCAACCAAATAAACATTATCTTAAAGTTGTATGAATTTTAATCGTATTGTAAGGATTTAGAGTTAAAAAATGTTCTTCAAAACAATTGTGTTGTTATTTTTCTCACAATTGGCAGGAAATATGGAAGAATTAAGAGTTCCTTTGAGGAACTCCTAGCTTCATAGAAAGATAGAGCTTTATTTGTATGGCAAATTCTTTCCAGCTAATAACTCATTGTAATTAATTAATTTCACACTTTATTTTTAAAATTCTCGACTGCATAATTTGTGGTATGGGAGACTGTGTTCAAGGCTCAAAATAAAAAAAATTCTTAAGCTTAATAAATCAGAGTCTATTTTACAGTTAAAATATATGAGTTTTGATCCTTCCTTAGTGTCCAGAACTCTTCCTTTCCTCATATACAACTTCCATTGTCCATTGATGCAATGTCAATTTTAACATAAATCCCTTCTTTGTGGTTAACTTGCCTCCTTGTACAATAATCTGACTTTTTCTCTACTCCACTGTGCTCTATCCATTGTATTTTACCTACTCTGAAATTTTTAGCTAAAACAACGTCACAAGGATCCTCTTACTGGAGCCTCCTGCTCTAACCTGGGGCTAGGTTTCTTTAGGAATATGCCCTGTGGCCACCTGAGTCCTCCCTAGTGATTTCTTTTTCTCAGGCCTTAGTCTCTGGCTCGTATTAGTCTCTGGATGAAATTTCTGTAGTTCTGCTATCTCAGGGAGTAGATGGGAAAAAGATTAGGAGAGTGAGAAATAGAAGTAAAGAAGGGGTGGTGGAAATCTTTCTGCTCAAAACGAGGATGGCATAGGATATGTCATACTATGGCTACATCATTAATGGAGCTCCAATATTATTTTGATACATGAAAAATGATTTAACTTGGCATATTCATATGAATTTATGATAATAAAAATAAAAGTGTAAATTACTAACATAAAGACCAATGAATGCTTAAGCGTAAAAATTTTCATTATCTCATACCAGCAACTAGCTCAAAAAAGAAATGTTTAATAATAGTAGAAGAGAATTGCAACAATATTTAAAAAAGAAACACAGTTAAAAGCTACTCTAAATGATAATCAAGTACAAAGTAAATATATAATTTTATTTTTGAATATGAAAATATATAAATATGTAATAATTAACCAGACTAAATTCAATTTTGTTTTATTAATTAACTGAAATCAATTTATTGCATGAAATTCCATATAGTGAAATTTAGGTCTGGTCAAGAAAATTTCATGCAATGTTAACATTTTATATTCTATTTAATATTTTCATTATCTTTTATAAAATCCAATTTTCTGTTTTTTTTCAATAAGACCAATTTATTTTTTTTCAAAAGTGACTATTTTTCTAAAAATAAGAACCAATAAAATCAAAATTTAGAACTGCAGATGTTAATAATCTTCATTTATTCAATCACCTTCATAGAAGCATTTTAAATGGGCAGGGAGCTCACTACTATGAACTCTTATGTATTGCTATAAAAAATTGACATAACTCATTGTGTTTCATTTGGTGCTGTCAAAGAAAAGAAAAGGTCTTATGTTCAGAAAATATCTGCCTTCTATAAAGCACTAAAGTAGATTAATATTTGGATATTCGTGAAGCATCAAATTCAAGTTCACAAAGTTCATGTATACTAAATATATTTAGCATTTTCAATGGCAGTTTGGGATTGGATGTAAAAGTATTTTATACGAAATGACTTTAATTTAAAATGTGCATTTCATAACATAGAAAATATATGAGATAGAAAGATTGTGCGTAATGTCCTCAGAAATCTATTAGAGCCATAGTCTAGATTTATTGACTGGCCATACATATACTGCAATAAATTTTATATTATCTCTCATAGGCTCAGCATGATTCAGTATAGAAACACATAAAACAATTTATGCCAGTGAAAACTGATATACAAGTTTCTGTGATCAACAAGTTGCTGAGATTCCATAAAACTAAAGGGCCAACGAGGTGGCGCTAGAGGTAAGGTGTCTGCCTTGCAAGCACTAGCCAAGGAAGGACCGTGGTTCAATCCCCCAGCGTCCCATATGGTCCCCCAAAGCCAGGGGCGATTTCTGAGAGCTTAGCCAGGAGTAACCCCTGAGCATCAAATGGGTGTGGCCCAAAACACAAAAGAAAACAAAACAAAAATTCAAGGTCCAGCCAGCTCTATAATACTAAAATAAAATGAACCATACAATTAAAATCATATTTTAAATTTCTTGTAAATTCAATCTCTGTGAAAAGTAATCATATTAATTTTCCAGAAAAATAATTTTATTATCACATACATAATCTAAAAAGGGCACAATCAGTAAAAGTTAAAGAGAACTATTTTAAGATTAAAATTTGCAATATTATGTAAGTCCTGATTATATAATACACAGCTAAATAGTGATTTTAGTCAAAAGTTCTGTTTTATAAGTTTGAAATTTGCTAAAAAGACTCATTTTTCTCACCACAAAAGACAATTTTCTTATAATGGAATACATTATCACTACAAGGGGAATCATACTGTATATATAGCTACATAAATATTTTAAATCAATGTTATGTAAACTTAAATGTATGTGCCAATTATGCATCAATTATATCTACTTAAAATTTTCTTTAATAGCTGGATAAAATTCACTCTGGCATGATTGGAGATTAATTAGGTATCCCACATACAAGTACAGTCAGTAATAATCAAGACAGTTTTATTAAAATGTGTTAGAGTCTAATTTGAGTTATTGGTTTCTTGAATAAAAGCATGCAATAATACAATATTATGTCCACAAAACTTAAAAATGATATATGGCAAACTATGCTTATATCATATTTTATGTACATAACTATGTTTATATCACATTTTATGGAGCTCTGGACTGGAATTATATTTAGATACATATTAAAATACTGTAATACAGTAACTAAATAAAAGAGTAGTTTAAATTTTAAGCATTATTGTGTTATTACTTTATTTAATCTTTCATCTGAAGGGTCTTTGCTTACAAAAGTGAGGAAGATATAAAACGTCCGATATATTCAAGGGCTTTTCAAGAAACATAGGGGTATTTGGATAGGTAAATATGTATTAGTAATAGAAAGTCTATGAAGGAATGACTTTATTCTTGAAAAAGGACATAGAGTTTTTAAACTACAGCAATGTAAGTTAGATATTTCTGTGTGCTCAGTAGACTACAAAGATTAAAGAGGTTATTATATCTTACTGCAGGCATTTTCCATTTTTCATAAACTTGCATTTTCTTTTTTATTAAACATTGTCTCAACTTTCTTCCATAAGGAATCACTTTCTGAAGATGTCAAAACACTTGATAACAGGAATGTGGGATGGCATAAGGGCAGGATTGCCTTATGAATTTTAAAAGTGATTTTGAAGGTACTCTCAAATGTGACACGTGTGCCCTTATGTCAAAGGATGTAAGCTATAGTCTAAAAAATGTTAATAAATGATATAGAAATTGCTGAAAGGTGTATTAAATTGCCTTTTGATTTATTTAAGAAGATATTGAATAGTCCATCCACAGATATGATATAATTGAGACACAGAAAATACATTTAACCTGAAGTTAAATTCATAAGTTAGATTCATAAAGTATTATAAGAGGAATATATATTTTAATTTAAATTTCAAGTTGTTTCTCTACCTAGTTATATAGAAGGAAAACAAGAGTTTTTTTTGAAAAATAAGAATATAAACTGAGCCTAAGAATTAAATTAAAATTGGCTCCCTAATTAATAAATGGTAGTAAGCTCATATTATAAAAAATAAAGGATTATAGAGTAGTGAAAATTAAATATTCATATAGTCCAAAGAGATAAGAGAAAGCAAGATAATAAAAACCAATTTTGATTTCTGAAAGCAAATGTAACTATTAAAATTGCAAGTAAAGGGGACCATAGTGATAGCACAGTACATAGGCAAGTGCATTGCATGGCATTGACCCAGTTTCTATTCACTGTATCCCATTTAATTCCCCTGAGCCTGCCAGGAGTAATTTCTGAGCCCAGAGCCAGGGGTATCCCCTGAATAACAACACTGCAGGGTGTGGCACCTAAAGATACAAATAATGTAAAATAAAGAAAGGCAATTAAAGAAAAGCAAAAATATATCACTAAAACATACTATTTTATAAAAGTGTTACACTTAAGAATTAAAAGATCTAATAATTTAATTAAACAAAGTTAAATAATTTAATCAGTTATTGATTGATATTAATGATGTAATAATATAAAAGAGATCATAATTATAAAATAAAAATATATGTAACTGAAAAATTGGGCTAGATTTAAAATATAATGTTAATATTAAAAATACTAGTCAAATAAATCAACTAGTAAAGAAACTTAGAAAATAGTAAATAAAAACATTAATCTGTTCTAATTAATCATGGTGTTCAAGTAAGAGTGGAGTAAAAATTTATTAAGTATCTTCTGATAGACTAATATAACAGTAAAATATATAAGTAATTGGACACAGTTAAAGCAGTTGTCATCAAGGGGAATTGTGTTTGAAGAGAACTGTTTGAAAAACAAGTGAGGAAACAAAAGAAATTTATGCTCTGCAAAGGATTGTGTAAAAAATGAGAAGCAGACAAACAGAGTTGGCACTCTAGAACTTTAATTATGCTAGTGGAGAAAAATACTGTTACTAAAATTAAATTATAATAATTTACTTATTAGAAAGTAAATAATTTCTATGCATGTGATGTTTATGTTTACATATGTGCATGTAAATGTAACTTTCACTTTTCAGGACAATTCACTCTATGAATGACACTAAAATGGTTGGTTTTCTATCTAAAAATCATAACTTGAATTTTTGTTAAGTTCTTTGTATTTTCTTTTTTTAATTTTATTAATTCATTTATTTTATTTTTTGTGCTCCAGAGTTACTCCTGGCACTGCACTCAGAAATTGCACCTGGAAGTCTCAGGGGACCATATGGGATGCCGGAGATCGAATTTGGGCCCATCCCTGGACAGCTACATGTAAGGCAAATGCCCTTCCACTGTACTATCTCTCTGATCCTATATTTGTATATTTTATTTTATTTTCAGATTATAATAAAATGCTTTTTAACAGTACAATATTTAATAATAATTTATTTTCACCTTATTTGTCTTTTTTTTACTTTGTTTAACATAAGTTATACTTTGTTTTTTTTTATTCTGGATTCTGTGGTTTTCCACATTTCCATATCCTGATCATATTTTAGCTAGTTAATACAAGCTTAACTTAAAATCTGTATAGTACTCTGGAATTTTGTTTTGTGTCCACGCATGCAAGATGGGCTCCAAAATGCTGAAATTAAAATTTAAAGTAGAAATTTAGATTTATTTTATTGAGAATTTTTAGAAGATAGTGTTAATAATTACATTCTTTGAATTAAGCACTATAAGACAAAATACTCAGTAAATTATTTAATGCAAATTAAACAATATCAAGAATAACGATCTTTAAAGCATGTTTTTTAAGAATATATAATTTGAAGGGTCACTGGCATTTTTAATATAAAGAAATGAGAAGAAAAAATAGCATTATTTTATAAACCAATGATGTAAATATTAAGTATTGTCTTTATTGTCTGCTGTATTTAGTATGATTTAATTTCAGGAAAAATGACCTTTAAAATTTTTGAATATCTGATTATGACATCAGCAATCCATTTCTTTTCGTCTGGTATTATGTTATAAGCCCTGGAAAGGATTATGTGAGAACTCAAAGTTATCACCAAACTTATTGTATTTATTTTCTGATATTCCTAGTGTCCAAATAACTAATGCAGACACACACAAAGAATCCAATGAAATGAGAATTGTTTACACACAAATATTTATTTCTGTATTTACTCTAATAGTTTAATTTTATATATTGTTATAATAAGGATCATTTTGATTCTGGAGAGTTAAAATTGAAAGTGATACTTGTCAAAAATTCACAATTATTCCATTTGTCATTTTTTTCTAACTATTTGGTGCAGAGAAGAAAGGAGAAATCCATTTCAGTAAAATTTCATATTTACTGGTATTCTCCCCCACCTCCCAAAAAGTTCTAGAGGCCCCTCCCATTCAATACTAGGCTTGGCCGGGAAAACTTGCCTACTGCTATTCAAGTACATTGCATTGCAGCACAGTATCAAAGATATTGGGGTACCCTACAATGATCAGAGGGCAAAGGGGCTGATGCTATAAGAAAAGGTATTTCCAGAGTGAAATTCTACAATTCTCAGGCATGTTCTTTCGGTGGAACTAGTGTTGGCTCGAGTCTCAGCTTTATTTGTATTCTGGCTTCATTATAGTCCCTTATTATGACTACAGGATTGCCTCTCATATAAAATTCACACTTAGTAGTTAATTGCCAATGAGTCACCTTCAGCTTTTTATTATCTTTTTCAATTGCATAAATTGTCCCCAGCAAGAAGCATCCAATTCTATTGTCCTTGTGATTACAATTTTCCACATATTTTAAAACACCTGCTACTTTTCATGAGCTGGTGAATTTTCTTTCACTGGAATGCCACCAATGGGAGCTTTAACGATTGCACATTTGTTTCAATGCCCCATGCCCAGGGATATCTATGGTTCCAGAGAAAGGAACCACTTTGCCAACTGATCAGTACATAACCTAAATCGAGTATTTAATTTTAGCATCTGCTTATCTGGAGTATGTTTTCAAACTACTGCCAGTTGAATGTCTTAGAAACAGACTCTTACAACAGAAATATTTCTATGTCAGATATTACTAAACACTTCTGAATATTAAGAGTTATGGGGAGCTAAAAAGGTGATTGCTCTTTTCCTCTTTTATTGAATGAAAGAAATGTCTCAGTTTATTTCAAACAATTGTAGATTATACATAAGTAGAATTGTCTGAAATGAAAAAAGATCAAACTTTTGTCTGTTTATCTGTTTCTTGATCACATCATACAGAGTTCAAAGATTACTGCTGGATCTGCACTCTGATATATATAGAGGGATTATTTCTATAGTGCTACCAAATCATATGCTGTCCTGAGATTTGAACCTGGGTTTGTCTCATGCAAAGCAAATGCCCTCAAACACCAGGATATCATAGATCATTCAGTATCTTGGTATTGAATTAAGTTTAAATAAATGTTTACCCTCAGATACTATCACTGTTCTTACTAGGTCAATGGCCCAAGATAAAATTAACTATAGAAATAGAGTATCCAACAATTGTTACATCTCAGTAAATCTATTTGTCAATTTGGAAATAATATATATATGGTTTTTAAACTATGATATTTATTTAAAAGCAAATTAACACTATAAGATAAATATAAACCATGTCTATACAATCATTTTTAAATACAGTATAATTTTAATTTATGTACTTATAACTGTTCCAAGTATATTTACTTTAATTGTTCTTATTATTTTTGTCTCCATATCTAGCTTTAACCCTACATATATTTTTAGATATTCAAGCATGCCTTCCCAGTCTGAAAAGATGCAATGTTATACAGACAATAGTTATTTATACTGGCTATTTCAAAAAAAAAAAATAAAGCATTTGTACCAGAATAGAATACGCTCTTTGATAATCAGATCATTACTTTTACTTGAGTTGTTACCTTCTTGTGTTTAGTTTGTGTAGATACTCATGATAAAGGATAGTTTAAACAGCAGAGAAATGTTTGGGCACAGTTCTAGTTGATCAATAAGTCATATAGATTTATTGATATATACCTTTATTCATTATGTTCTCACATGATAAAACTAGAAACTTCTAGAAATTCTTGTTCTATAAAAGCGTAAGTTCCATTGGATGAAGGGCCTACCCTCACAATCTCACTTATCTTTGAACTTGCTCACATAATCTAGCTCCAAATTTTGAGAAGATAGAAGCATTCAACCCTAAACTGGTTTATTATTAAATTTTCTAGAAAGAAAGACTACTTAAACAAGGTATTTCTTAGCCAGTGATATACTAGCTTATATTTAATAACTGGTTTTCAAGGTACAGCTGCATCACAAATGCTAGCTTCTAATTTTGTTTATGCTAACAAGGAGAATAAAAGGAAAACAAAGACGTGTATTTCAGGACTCTGCTAGTTTTAATAACTAGATTTACCATCATTTTATATAATATTAAATGCTTAATTATTTCTTAAATGTCAACTCATTTAATTCACAACACCCCAGAGAGTCAAAAGATAAAAGATCCAGGGACCATAAAATATAAGTGGTATTCTTCTTTACTTTCCACCCAATCTGTCTGTAGACTGAATTATGTTAGACATTGTCATAGTAATTTCTATAAAATTTTGTGAAATCTTATAAGCACAGAACATTTCATTGGATCCTGAAGCAGATCTACTCCATAAAGTATATTATTCTGCTTGTCTATTATAAGAAACTTTATTATTACTTAGAAACTAAATGGGAGAACTAGAGGAAAAGAATATCTCACAGTGAAATTCCATTTGTCACCTTAGACTTATAGTCTGCACAACCATGAATAATAAAATCCTTTGTTCATAAGGTACCATATTTATGTGGGTTTTTGCTTTTTGTTTATTGTTGTTTTTTGCAACCTAATTAAGTCAAAAGGATAGTTAGTTAATAGCCAACAACCATCAAAAAATGTCTATCAGAACTAATTACATGAAAATGCAAATCAAAACAATAAAGAAGTGATCACCTCACATCAGAAAGAAAGCAGACATCTTGTTGCTAAATGCAATGAGGAGCAAGCACTCTCACAATTAAGCGCCTACTCTTTTTTTTTTTAACTACCTCTAAACACCTTGATTACAATATGATTGTAGTTGGATTTCAGCCATGAAACACCCCCGTCACCAGTGCAACATTCCCACCACCAATGTTCCAAATCTCCCACCTCCCCATCCCATCCCCATCTGTATTCTAGACAATCTTTCCAGTTTCCTCATTCATTCACGTGATTATGGTAGTTATCGGTATAGTTATTTCTCTAACTGCACTCACTACTCTTTGTGGTGAGCTTCATGTTGTGAGCTGAAACTTCCAGCCTTCCTCTATTTGTCTCTGAGAATTATTGCAAAAATGTCTTTTATTTTTCTTAGAACTCATAGATGAGTGAGACTGTTCTGCGTCTATCTCTCTCCCTTTGATTTATTTTACTCAGCATAATAGATTCCATGCACATCCAAGTATAAAAAATTTCATGACTTCATCTCTCCTGACTGCTGCATAATATTTCATTGTGTATATGTACCACAGTTTCTTTAGCCACTCAGCTGTTGAAGGGCATCATGGTTGTTTCAGTCTGGCTATTGTAAAAAGCACGGTAATGAGTATAGGTGTGAGGAAGGGATTTTTGTATTGTATTTTGGTTTTCCTAGGGTATATTCCTTGGAGTGTTATAGCTGGATAATATGGAAGCTCAATTTCCAGCTTTTGGAGAAATCTCCATATCACTTTTCATAAAGGTTGGACTAGATGGCATATCAACCAGAAGTGAATAAGAGTTCCTTTCTCTCCACATCCCCGCCAGCACTGATTGTTTTCCTTCTTTGTGATATGTGCCAATCTCTGTGGTGTGAGATGGTATCACAATGTTGTTTTGATTTGCATCTCCCTGATGATTAGTGACGAGGAGCATTTTTTCATGTGCCTTTTGGCCATTTGTATTTCTTTTTTATCAAAGCATCTGTTCATTTCTTCTCCCCATTTTTTGATGGGATTAGATGTTATTTTTCTTGTAAAGATTTGTCAGTGCCTTGTATATTTTGGATATTAGCCCCTTGTCTGATGGGTATTGGGTGAATAGTTTCTCCCACTCAGTGGGTAGCTCTTGAAACCTGGGCACTATTTCCTTTGAGATGCAGAATATCCTTAGCTTAATATATTCCCATCTGTTTATCTCTTTTACCACTTGTTTGGAGACTGTGGGTTTTTATTGTTCCAAATGAATTTCAGAAGTGTTTGATCCACTTTTTTGAAGAATGTCATGGGTATCCTTAGAGGATAGTCTGTACAATGCTTTGAAAAGCAATGCCATTTTAATTATTTTAATCCTACCAATCTATGAGCAGGGTATGTTTCCATTTCCTCATACCCTCTCATCCCTTGGAACAGTGTTTTATAGTTTTCTCTGTATAGGTCCTTCACGGTTTTTGTCAAGTTGACTCCAAGATATTTAAGTTTGTGTGGCATAATATGAATGGGGTTGTTTTCTTAATGTCCATTTCTTCCCTAGCATTATTAGGGTATAAAAAGGCCATTAATTTTGTGTGTTAATTTTGTAGTCTGCTAACTCACTCTATGAATATTTTGTTTCTAGAAGCTTTTTTGTAAAGTCTTTAGGGTTTTCTAAGTAGATTATCATGTCATCTGTAAACAGTGAGCATTTGACTTCTTTCTTTCCTTTCTGGATTTTCTTGATATATTTTTCTTGTCTAATCTCTATAGCAAGTACTTCCAGTACTATGTGGAATAGCAGTAGTAAGAGAGGACAGCCCTGTCTTGTACCAGAATTTAGAGGAAAGACTTTTAGTTTTTCTCCATTGAGGATGATATTTGCCATTGACTTGTGGTAGATGGCCTTAAGTATATTGAGAAAGGTTTTTTTCATACCCATATTTCTGAGAATTTTGATCAAGAATGGGTGTTGGATCTTATCAAATGCTTTCTCAGAGTCTGTTGATATGATCCTGTTATTGTTACTTTTCTTGTAGCTGATGTTGTGTATTATGTTAATAGATTTATGGATGTTAAAGCATCCTTGCATTCCCAGGATGAAACATACTTGATCGTTGTGAATGATCCCCTTGATGAGGCATTGGATCCTATTTGCCAGGATTTTGTAGAGGATCTTTGCATCTGTGTTCATTAAAGATAATGGTCTTAATTTTATTTTTCTTTCTTTCTTTTTTATTTTTTTTTAGTTTTTGGGTCACACCCAGCAATGCTCAAGGGTTACTCCTGACTCTAAGCTCAGAAATCACTCCTGCTAAGCTCGGGGGGCCATATGGAATGCCGGAATTCAAACAACTGTTCTATGCATACAAGTGGAATGCTCTACCTCCATGCCATCTCTCTGGCCTGGTCTGTAATTTTTTTTAGCAGTTTCTCTGTCTGGTTTTGGTAACAAATTGATGTTGGCTTCATAAAAGATATTTGGAAGTGTACCTGTTTTTTCAATTTCGTAAAAGAACCTGGCCAGGATTGGTAGTAGCTCCTCTTGAAAAAGTTTTAAAGAATCCATCTGGGATTTATTGTGAATCTATCTGGGCCTAAGCTTTTGTTTTAGGGCAGACATTTGATTACCTTTTTAATTTCCTCAATGGTGATGGAGTTGTTTAGAATGCTACATCTTCCTTATTCAACTATAGAAACTTTTGAGTCCATGAATTTATCCATTTCTTCCAGATTCTCATATTTAGTGGCATAGACTTTCTCAAAGTCTCTGATTACCATTTTAATCTCTGCAGTATCTGTAGTGATCTCCCCTTTTCATTTCTAATATGTGTTATCAATTTCTCTTTCTTTTTGTAAGCTTTGCCAATGGTCTATCAATCTTGTTTACTTTTTCAAAGAACCAACTCTTGCTTTCCTTGATCTTTCAGATTGCTTTTTGGGTTTCTGCTTCATTTATTTCTGCTCTAATTTTATTATTTCGTTCTGCTTCCCTATTTTTGGTTCCTTTTGTTTATCAATTTCTAATTTTATGAGCTGTGTCATTAGGCTATTGAGTATGTCCCTTCTTCCTTCCTGATGTGTTAAGCACCTAGTCTTAAGTGTAGTTTCTAAGAAAAGTTGCATCATTAGCCTCATAAATAAATGTAAAAAATATCACACAATGAAACTAAATTTAGTATGAAAGCTTCTGAAGACAGGCAAATTATATTTTAGATGTGCTAATAAAATTTGTTTCAATGTTTGGATAGCTTTGAAATATTCTGATTGTAGTATTTTTTAATGTTTAATTTAAGCAATTTTAGTTAGGAAGTAGCTACTGGAATGAATTTACCCACTTCATTGAAGTCTTGTGTTATTGTTAACTCTATAACTAATGAAGGTATATGCTGTTTTTAAGCTTCAAGGAATATATGGCTTTCCCTCTAATATATAAATATATAGAGGATCTCCCTCTAATATGTAAAATAATATCTAAATTGTAGATGAGTATTTTAAAAAGATACTCCAAGCTAGAAAAAGTACACATTTTTTTATTTTGGTTTAATCTGAGCTTGGTAATATTGTTTCCTGTATAAACAATCTTCTTTTTATCAATAATTTGATTAGAACACATAGAAAAATCAGTCATTTCATAAATGATCAGTTTTGCTCCTGCACAATTTCACCTATATTTCAAGCAAATTTTCGATTCAGTTTATCTAGAACAGGACATCTTTACCTGTCAATTATGACATAAATAATAGCAATTCTCTTTGTGGCAAATTGTTTCAATCATTTGCTAAGAAAAAAATTATCAGGACCGGAGAGATAGCATGGAGGTAGGGTATTTGCCTTGCATGCAAAAGGATGTTGGTTCAAATCCCGGCATCCTATATGACCCCCTGAGCCTGCCAGGAGCGATTTCTGAGTGTAGAGCCAGAAATATCACCTGAGCTCTACCGGGTGTGATCCAAAAGCCAAAACAAACAAACAAAAAAGAATAAAATAATCAATGAAAAAAGATTCTCTTAGTGTAATGTAAATTATTTCAGTTATTTTACTCCAGGTATGAAAGATACAAAATACTTAATTAAATATTTTATCCAGTCAGAGCTGTTTATTATAAAAAGACTATGTTTTGCTCAGGGAATGTTACTCAAACAACTGTAGTCAACAAATTACCTTGCTTTTAGTTTGCTAACAATTTATAGACAACAACATGTCACAGTACAAGAAGTGGATTAGAGTTGTTAACTGCAGACTCGAGATCTAACCTACAAAGACCGAAAAGATGGTAGTTATGAAAAACCCAGGGAGATTATTCAGTTGCCAGGATGCTGGGGCTACACCTGTTCCAGGTTGTACAACTATGAGAAGACTTTCAAGGCATTATATAGGGTCATGAGTGCTTCAAACTTGGTTTAAAATAATAAGTTCTTAGTAAATGTAATGTCAGCACGTTTAAACTGGTAGGCTGAAGTAGTAGAGGAAGATCTCAGATGCCCACTACATGTGTGCCATTACGTTGGCATGTAGTTTTATAATGTTTATTGCTTGCAGACCCCTGGGTTTTGCTAGTTTATCTAAATGTATGTGCCCTTGAGGTTATGAGGGTATTTGCCCTTGAAGTTTCGGGAAATAGCTCTTCTGGGCCTAGTCCTTCCCTCCACATATCTGAGGCCTGTCATGACAGTCCTTATGTTTAAAGCAAAACAGAGTTACAGAATCAAAAGACCAGCAGTTAACTCTAAACTTGCATTCCCGTCTAACATAGTGAAATGTTAATTTCTTTTCTTTTTTCTTTTTTGTGCCACCCAGATGTGCTTGGGAGTTACTCTGGGTTCTGAATTCAGATACCTGGCACGTTCAAAGGACTACATAGGATGACTAGGGTCAAAGCTCTGTAGGCAACGGGAAAGGCAAACTACTTTCCTGTTATACGTTTGTAATGCTCATTTAAGTGATAATTTATTAGACTACCCTTTTTATTTTTTATTATTATTTATTAATTAAATGAGTTACATTTTTCTTACAGAAAACAACTATTTTGGTTTATGTGCAACTTCCTCCTACTCGTAACTTTGAGGTAAATTCATTAATGTCATTAAACTCTGTATCAATATTATTTTATTTGCTTTTGGTGTCACGCATCAAAGCTCAAGACTAACTCTGCTCTCAAGGATCAATTTTGGCAGGGCTTAGCAGCCATCTGGAATAGTGGGTATTGCGTCCCCATGGGTCATGTACACATGTGTTACACCCCACTCAGGAAGGGCACACATCAGAAGCGCTTTTCAGCCTTCTTAGGTGTAGTGCTCTCCTGAAAAAGAATTATTTGCCAAAAAGGCCTGCTTAGAGCAGTCAAATCAGTTGACCCTTCGCGTGGATTGTTTGGCTATAATTCTAAACGTGGCTGTAACTATCTCTCTCTTTATTTTTGACCATTACTAAAAATCATGCCTCAATATTTCTTTCTAACAAAGAAGCACAGTATAAAATCCCGCCAAAAGTCTCCCACTGACCAGCTCTCTGTGATCTCTGCTACCTTGGAGCCAAGATCATGTTTTTTTCCAAAACTTATCTCATGAGTAAAGCAATTTTCAGTTTTCCCCAAAACTCTAAAACATTTCTCTCTCTTCCCACTTCTCTGAAAATTACCTGGTTTCTCCTGCTTACCCAAAACAAAGCTAACCCACAACAGAAACTTCTTTTCACCTTCTGTATCGGTTCTTTAATATGCAGATTTTAGCCATGGCCTTTCATTCTGTTTCCCTGACCACCTCCCACTTTCTTTGATCTCCAAAATTACACCCCGCATTCCAGAGCTTACCCCTTAAAAGTTACCCAGCTCAAAAATAAATTTGTCTTCGTCCTTCTAGACGCAAGTCCCCATGCATTGTGTGTAGTAATTCATTTCTACAATATTGTTCCGTTTTTCCAGCCATTTCGTGTTCCCACTCTCTCCCCGTGAAAGTTTCCCGGACTCCACGAAGAACCTGCTTAGAGGCGCTGGCGTCTGCAGCACACATGTGCAAGTCAAAAGCTCTACCTGCAGTATTATCTCTCTGGCCCTTGCTCCCATTTAAACATTTTTAATTCTTATCAATGACATATAATCTTTAGCTGATAAGAATCTTAACCATCTCAACACGGACATGCCTCTGTTAAATATATTAGATTTGCCACATAATGAAAGCAATGAAGGACCATATTTATAACAGAAACATTATAATATAAGCTGCTACTTAGTTTGATGTCCCAAAATTAAATGATTTAATGTATATAAAATATTTTATACATTTTAAAATGTGATAAGTATTATTTAGTGAAGTCAATCAATTTAACTATGGGTTCTCTTGCTTATAAGCAAGAACTATTCCCACATGAATCAAATCATTAATTCTTGATGGTGCTTAATTATTACCCAACTTATTTCCTTCATCATAGTTGTCATTTAAATGTGCTTGAAAACTCACTTGTTTACCAAAACACTCCAATTTCTTTCAGAGTTCCATTTATATTGCCTTGTGTTTCTCACTGTCAGAAATTTGTGTTATCAGCAAATTTAACTATCCAGGCTATTCTGGAGATTTAAGAGAGAAGAGCTGATTCATCATCTATATCCCATGCATCTGTCATTTCTATTTTACTGCTACTTGGTTAGTTCGGTCTTTTATTTCTTTATGTTTGGATAATTGCGATAGATTTCATCCGATTCTTGTCTTGGATATGCTCCATCTATTACAAATTACATATTCATTTAATAAAATGTCATCTGATTATATTCTTGAATTTACCTTTTTATAGTAGTTGGCATATTCCTTTATCTATTGTTTATCTTGCCTTTCAGTTCCTTTATTAAAACACATCTTATCTGTTCTTTCAGTCTCTAGGGGAAAGGTTTTTCAAACTATATGTAAAATCCTATCTATTAGAAGTTCCTACCTAAAAATGTATATGGCAAAAGAATTAGAACTATACAGTTTTGAAAACTTATTTGATTCACTTTCTGAGTCGGTCATGTGGTTATATAACAGTATAGACAGCTATACACCTCATGAAACAAATATACTTCTCAGATTACATTAATATTTTCACAAATTCATGCCATTATTCATAACAAATATTTATTAATAAATGTTTCTTTTGAGCTCAATTTCTGCTTCTCTCAATAAAAGCAAAATGGACTTACTTGGGAGTGAACTGAAGTTATTTGACATCAGAAAAGGTTTCCAATGTATATTAATTTTTTTCCCACTCCAAGCTAATGTGGGCCTGCATGCACTATTTCTGTCAAGTGAACAGCTGGATATTGTGTACTGGTTGTTAGCCAGTTGTTTCAGTGAATAAATTAGTCATATAGAAGCTGGCTAAAAGAATGAGTCAAGATGATAACGATTTCATTTTGGGAGTATAAAGAGAAATCAAGCAAAAATTTTCAAACTTTTATCATATCTCTTAGAGATATAAAGTGCAATCATTATCAACAAAAACAAATTCAAATGAGAAATAACCTCTACATTGATGTTTTATTGAATCTGCATCAATTTATCATTGAAATACTTAGATATTTCTTCTTTGATTTTTATATCACAAAATTAATAAGTTGTATCATTTACATTTTATTATCAGCATCTTAATTTTTTGTATATATGCAACCATAAGATAGAACAAGTTGTGTTCATTTATGAATAAGGAAAATCTTCAAAGATTTGAATTGACATTTTAAAGACTATTTTATTTATATGAATTTAGATTTATTCATGGTATTGTGTACTAACTATTGCAACCTATGCTATTGAACTTTTAATTACCAAAAAACTGCTTCCCTTTAGCACATACTAATAGTAGCATTGCATTTATGTATTAAATGTATACTAAAAGCATACACAGTAATGTAAAAATGAGGCTAAAGGAATAAGTTAAAAATATAGTAATAGAACAGTGTTATTATGAGGTGCTAACAAAGTAAAATTCTAAACATTCCTTATTTGTGTTTGTGATTTCTTACATTGCCAATGTTTAATATATTATGTCTACTACATAATTGTATATACATAAATAATGTAATAAACAATACACAGATTCATCAGAGGCCTCATTATTTTCTTGAATATTAAAAGGATTATACTTCATAGTGATTTGTAATACCAACACTTATACCTGGATCTGTGTTCATTGAATTCATTCCTAAAATAAAATATATAAAACTTAAGAAAGGATAATACAATCCTTATTCATAATTGAATTCAGATAAAAGTTTTTGCTAGATATGTCACTTTGAGGAGTTATTTTCTATTAAGCTATTTTTCATTCCGTAAAATTATATTTTAACATACTAATGAGATTAAAATAAGACATAATTAGCAAATGGTGCAGTAATAAACTTTGTTTCAATATTATGTTAATTCATTAATTATTGATATTTTCATTGGTAGTGAGTTGTACTTATTGTCTAGCTTGTATTAGAAATTATATTTGGTTTACAAAATTGGGAATGCTTGCATATTTTAGGTGCCCAATATTGCCATATCATGCCCACTATTAACATGCTAAGAACCTAATCCCTTCTCAGCCCATTTTTTACTTTCAGCCAAGCTTAGATTTAACTTCTTGTTTCAATATATGAACATGTTGGGTGTTTTTCCTACATGCCAGCCTCTTTCCCGAACTGTTGTTTTTCAAGCAATAGCAATTTGACATACACAGAGCATGCGGACATGTTAAAAAATTATTGTGGACTGCATAAGACAGCCTGGCCCATCGCAGAATTATATGGACTTAATTATTCACAATGCAAGGACTAAAAAATTATGTACAAAGTTTTTGTTTTTCCCTCTTCTTACTGAATTTGTTAGAAGAAAAATTCTCAAAATTGAGTTCTGACTCTTGTCACCCAAACATTTATGTGACAGAGGTGAAGTGATGAAGCTTTCTGTTTGATTAGTTTTTTGGCGAACCTTCAGCACTCAAAACTTACCCTTTGAATTTTAATTTGATAAGTGGTTTGGTATTAGAGCAGATCAGTAGATTTTACTAGCTCTGGAACTATTTTGTTGTGATAACAGACTTCTAATTTCATTTGGGCCCATACTGGATCCTGTCCTCTTAGGTCTTTGTGACACAAAATGAATGTACATTAGTTCTGAGCCTAGCAAATTATATGGCCACCAGGATTACACATAGAGCATCACACATAGGAGCATTAATACTGTTAGTCTTTTTTCTTTGTTTATTTCTTTCTGAATTGCTTGCTTTCTTGCTTGCTTTTCTTGAAATTTTTTTTATTGTTTTGCTTTCCTTCTTTTTTGAATTCTTTTTCCACACCTAGCTATGCATTTATCTTATTCCTAGCTCTGTGCTCAAGGATCTCTCCTGGTCATTCTCAGAGAAACATATCAAAGTATTCTGGATAGAACCAATATTAGTAAGGTAGAAAGACAATATTGTACCCTTTGCATTATCTCTCTGACCCCCAGTTATTTAATTTTAATATTTAGGTTATACTTGGCACCGTACAGGGATTTTGACTCTGTATTCAGCAGTTAATCCTAGCAATATTTAGAAAATTATTTGCAGTGCTATGGGTTGAACTGGAGGTGGCCTCGTGCAAGGCCAGCACTTCAATGCTTGTAATACCTATCTGGTCTTTCATAGCTATTATACTCTCTACTAATTTCCTTCAATAGTACATACCAGACAGATGTTTCTATTCCTTAAACTTACATAGAGAATAGATAAAGGGACTCATTTGTTCCATAGTTATGATTAGTTTGTTTACTATTGGCACTATACCCCCATGTGCTCAGTGGTTACTCCTGACTCTATACTTAGAAATTGGTTCTGGCAAGCTTGGAGATCCTGTGGGATGTCAGGAATCAAAACCAGGTCTGTAGTGTGCAAGACAAATGCTCTACCAGTTGGACTCTTGCTCTATCCCCTCAGTTAGGTATTATTAAAACCAATAGGTCATTAATTTCCAATTCAAAAGCTTATTTTTGCTTAAAGCTATAAAATGTTTAGACATTTTGCTAAACAAACTGATACATATTGAAGGGTCAGACTGAAAATTCCTCTACCTGGTTTCATTTGTCTAAGTGAAACAGAATAAATTAATGGAAACAAGCTGCTCTATTTTTATCTAGATTTTATCTATTTCTATGATTCATTTTTATTTGAGTTATTATTAAATTTAAATTTTACCTATTGTTTTAGATATTATGCCAATCAATATTGCAAATTATAATAGATTATTAATACAGAATAATTTTAGTGGTATATTTGAGAAATACTAATTTTTAAAAGTGCAAGTACTTAAAAATAAAACACCATGTTAGTGTAACTTTCTACTTCTGACTTTAATTTACCACTTTTTTCAACATTGTAAGTCACCTTACAATATAAAATAGTATTATGTTTACTTTAAATAATGAAAAACTCTAAGTTTTTTTAGCTTTTCGTCTGAACCTATCCCAATCTAATCCTCATTAATATGTATTATAATCCAAGCATATTCTTTATTTGTTTGATGGTATTTGGATGGTGTTCATGGTTTTCTCTTGGCCTTATGCTCAGCAATCAATTCTGATAGTTCTACAAGTTTATGTGGTGCAGGGTCTCAAACCAGAGCTATCCATTTGCAAGGCAAGTGCCTTAAAATTTATCCTATCTCTTCAGACCCACAAAAATTATACATTTATATCTAATATCTTCCTAATTTTCTATGTGGCAGAGAGTGCTATGTCAAATTACAAATACTTCACTAATTCAACCATTTGGTAATTGTTTTTGTTCTTTGTTTCTGGATCACACACAGCTGCATTCAGGGGATACTCCTGGCTCTGCACTCAGAAATCCTTTCTGGCAGGCTCAGGGGACCATATGGGATGCCGAGGATCAAACCTGGGTTGGCTGTGCACAAGGAAAAAGCACTTGCTGTGCTTTTGCTCTAGCCCCACAATAATTGTGAATTTTTAATAATACTAAACAAATTATTTAAATGATTTCTAGAGTGGGGAATACAAACTAGGATGTTTGTACAAACAACTGTGGGAAGAGTATTAAAGTTGGAATAATTTGTCTTCATTAGAATATATCTTAATACAGTGTCTTAAAGGATACCACACAGAAGCTCTGCAATTGCAATGGGAAAAACTCTTATGGAGGTCAGGTGGGAAACTAATGCACTGGTAATTGTTCTTTTCCCAGATGTAGGGACATTTTGTTCCTGTATTAGTAAATTTAACATGAAACACTTAAACACTTTGCTTTAATAAGAACTCTATTGCATGGAGCCAGAGAGATAGCATTGCAGTAGGGCATTTGCCCTGCATGCAGCCAACCCAAGAAGGACGGTGGTTTGAATCCAGGCATCCCATATAGTTTCCCATACAAGCCAGGAGTGATTTCTAAGCGCAGAGCCAGGAGTAACCCCTGAATGCCCCTGGGTCTGTCCCCAAAACCAAAATAAATAAATAAATAAATAAATAAATAAATAAATAAATAAATAAAAATAACTCTATTGCAATCAAAGCTTATATTTCTATGTATGAATGGAAAGGATGTTAAAGCCAATGTTTATTTTTCCTCTGACTGCAATATTCAGATGATTCTACAAATATTGAATGCATTTAAATAATATTAGCATGGCTACAATTAGTCCAGGAAGGGAACCAAATAAATGAGTACACTTTTAGAAGATAAAGTTGTATTATGGAGACGATAGTAGCAATTTTTGTGGAACATTTGCCTTTAAATAAGTCTATTAAGTACTAAAGTGAGCAGGATAACACATTTTTTTGTAATCCTTCATGTTTAAAAGGAGAGTAAGATTGATGCCTTTGTTAAATATGCTCAATTCATCACCTCATCTAAAGCAGTTTTTTTTTTTTGCTGCAGAGTAGTGGCTGCCTTTTAACAACCATAAGTGAAAAACTTTTTCTCCTTTTATATTTGTCTGTTTTTCCTTTGCTCAATCAGCATAGGCACTGGGATTTAATTTGGTGACTCAAAAAGAAAGCTGGAACAGTTTAATACAAAGATTATAGTTATAAAAGGGAAAGAAACAATTTCTAATAAATGCTCTATGAGATATGGTAATAATTTGCTTCTACACCATACAGAGATTTAAACATTCAGGCTTATTCTTTTTTACTGCACTTTTGCTCACCAATAAAGTCATAACAATTATAGTAAGGAAGCTAAAATAAATGTTATGTATATGTATGTTTACATGTTCAGCAATCTCAAAGATTTCATTTTTCTTAGATGCTGAAATAAGATATAAAATTTTATTTTGTTGGAGTCCGGGTTAATAGCACTGTGAATTTGTCATATTTGCCTTGCATGTGTCTTACCTAGTTTTGACTCCCAGCATCCCTTATAGTCTTCAGACTAGGCTAGGAGTACAGGAGTAAATTCTGATCACAGAGTCAGGAGTCACCCCTGAGAGTTACCAGCCTTGGTCAAAACACCAAATGAAGACAATTATACTTTGTTATACCTATTTTGTTCATGGACAGTTACATAATTTTATAAGGTATACATGCATTATTTGACACTCGTATTTATTTAAATTGTATAATTGCAAACAACCTATGTAGTACTATTAGGTGTAAGCACAAAATCAAACTCTAATTCCTAAATATGTGTTCCTATAATTTCTATACTTGTGTTCCTTATTTTACGAAACTGTAGTATTATATTACAGAAAAATTTAGTTTTTTATATATAATTTAGTAAATATGGAAAATAAATAACATGGTACTTTTTATGCAACATAAAATAACCTGTAAGTAATGTAAATAAAATTAAATTTATAAATAGGGTAACCCTCCTTTCAATAGATTTTATATATAAATACAATACTATTTATTAATGCATTGTAATAATATATATGGGATAATATATTAGTTCACATGTTATATTAAAAAGTATTTACATTCTTGTTTATATTTTATCACATATGATAATTTTATAAGCTGAATATTAATTTGTATAACAAGACATTTGAGTAAATATTATTTAACTTATGAAGTTAACTTAAATTAAATATTATTTAACCTAATATAATATTATTTTTAGGTTCAATGAAAGACTTAGTGATATTAGTAATGGACACAAATATACGCATGCATTAATGTGTGCATTCTTATATATAATGAAATATTTTCTGTAGTATAGGATATTATACTTTAGTGAGATTTTTGTTTTATAATGACAAGAAACAAGCTTTTTGAGTTGTGATATTTTTGACATTTGTCTTGTCCCTCTGTTTCTCTAAGGTAATCATTACTTTTGGACATGTAATCTTCCATCACTTCTTTCTTTAAACTGTCTACCTACGTGAATTCAAATCTAACAATTACTTCCCAACAACTGATATTTTACCCTACTGGGATAAAGTTGAATCTATGACCAGAGTAATGACTTCTGGTATTGTAACAAGGAGGAGTGTTTGCTGAACTCTCCACTGTAAAATGTATCCCTTCTTTCAAATTAAAGTTAATAAAATTCAGATTGTGGCTTCACCTTAGCTTTACTCAATGTATATGGATATAAAGAACAACTGAAAAACGCAGTGGACCATGAATTAATCAGGCACTTGAAGAATGCAGACAAATTTTATAAGACAAACTGAACCATAATTAGAACTGGACTCAGACTATTGAAAGGAAAAATATTCTCCTACCAATATAAAATGAATGATGCTGGAGTTAAAAAATCAAAATGCCCCAAATATAATTGGTGTACAAGGTAGAGCAAACACAGGTTTGATCCCTAGCACCACATTGTTCTTCAGACATTATCCATTGTAGAGAAAGACTCCAAAACAAGCAAGTAACAAAGTAACGCCAACAAAATCAATAGTACAATAAAGTGGATAGTAAGCTAACAGGATACATTTGAAATATTTACTCAATCAAATATAAAATCTAATGTTCTATACTCAAAATAATATAGGAGAGAAAAAAATTGAAGGTTTATTTAGTTTGGAAGTGGAAAACTTTAAAGTTTACTCTGTAGTTAGAGGCTAAAAACTTAGAAATTAAATATCTCATATCAGAATATTAGAATTTACAGCAAGAAGAAAAATAAATGTGGTTAAAACTTTTTGAAACATGAATATAGAGGCCAGTGAGTAGAATTGTGTAGAGAATGTACCGATAATCCTCGCTTAACAACCAAGTTCCATTTTAACAACTTGGTCGTTAACCGAATTGGTCATTAAATGTGGAACCGCATGTACTATATACAATAGTACTGTATATGTATAGTACTCGACAATACACTATTATAAATAAGTAAAATAACGAGAAAGATCAAACTAAAAACTTCCACTTGTTTTAATTTACATAGGTTTTGTAATTTACACACAGTACTGCAATATATTACAGAACATAAAATTAGTAAAGTAGGTACATTAAAGCACCAAAAACCACAGTACTGTACTGCAGAGTGTACAAGATGGAAAAAAGAAATTTAAAGTAAACAAAAAAATAAACTCAGGCTACCATTTTAGTCAATGAACCCTTCAAAATCTTCATCTGTGTCATCATTATTATAGCTATTATCTGGAGCTGCTGAAAGCCCAGGTAAAGGACACAATGGAGTAGAAATTGAAGCATTGGTAGTGCTTGGTGTAACTTTCCAAAAGTTTTCACTTAGAGTGGTCTCCTTTGTCGTTTTATTTTTTTTTCTTCATATATTTCACGATAGCACTGTAAAACTTTACTTATACTTATCAAAGATTAGCCAATACAAGCTAAAAGAATCCCAAGCTAAAAGGGAGGAAGTAACATAAGGAAAATGGGGTTTGCATTTTAGCTGACCACTTTTCTTTAAAAATGCAAATGTATTTGGCCAGAAGGGAAACTCTGGACTTGTGGTGCTGAAAATTTTCCTGAGCAGAGTCATTGAGTGAGGGAGTATTATTTGGCTTGTAATTTTGCATGGAAAAGAATGTGCCAAATAATAAGAAATTGTAATGTCACTATCGTGTCATGAATTTCAGAAATATTGCCAGTAATCCACATAGGGTGTATAATCAACATCCACCAACAGGCCTGCTGGCTAAAATATTTCTTGGGGATCATCAGATCACTGCTCCAGGAAAATTTGTAGATACAACTGGAGGTGTCTTATGTCACTGTGTGGCATAGAGATAGTATAGGGTAGGGTACTTTCCTTGCACAAGGCCAACCCAAGTTTGATTATCAGGACTGTGTATTGCTCTGAGCTCATTAAGATTGATTCCTGGAACAGACCCAAGAAGAAGTCTTGAGCACAGTTGAATGCAACCTAAAAACAAAAGTTGTAAAGATTGAATAAATATAGCAGATAATGTGTTGTTAAGCATATAAGGCTAACTCTTACACACACACACACACACACACACACACACACACACACACACACACACACTAGATCACCTCCAGTTAGTCATATATGCAAGAGTCAGGAGAAAGTCCTCAGCAAAGCTAGGTGAGGCTCAAACCTAAATAAAAGAAAAAAAGAAAAAAAAGAAAAACATAAGACAAATCACATATTTGTATTGATAGTGCATGGAAAACACAACATAGTAGATATATAGTTCAGTTATACTTATGTATCTTGCATCAAAAATTATGCAAATAATAATGACATTGAGAAAACTATTTTTTTTTTTTTGGTTTTTGGGCCACACCCGGTAACGCTCAGGGGTTACTCCTGGCTATGTGCTCAGAAGTTGCTCCTGGCTTGGGGGACCATATGGGACATCGGGGGATCGAACCGAGGTCCGTCCAAGGCTAGCGCAGGCAAGGCAGGCACCTTACCTTTAGCGCCACCGCCCGGCCCCGAGAAAACTATTTTTTCTATTTTTCTAAATACTGGACCACATACAGTGGTGCTCAGGGCTTACTCCTGGTTCTTTATTCAAGGATCACTCCTGGTAGGGCTCAGAGGAAGGCATGTTGTACTAAGGGTCAAATCAATGGTGGATGCATAAAAAGCATAAATTTTACTGCTGTACAATCGTTCTGTCTCTCTAATAACTCTAATCTTTTTAGATAGTTAATAATAGATTTTCTACAGCATTAAAAAGCATCATAATGAATCTGAGATTATACACTTACTAAATAAGGAACTTGTGTTGCACACAGATGTCCCCAGTTTGATCCTTGCACTCTACATGATTCTCTGAGACCTCCAGGACTTATCATTGAGCAGAGAGCCAGCATTATGTCCTGTGAACCGAATAATTTACCATGCCCCATACCTCTCATAGACTTATAAAGCTATAAATAATACCTTTTGTAAGTGAAAACAATTAGACATACTTTAATTTTTGGAATAAATTGACCTACAGTTCTAGAGAGATAGCATAATGGGTAGAGTGATTTTATTGCATAGAGCTGACATGGGTTTGATCCTTAGAACCATATGTACCCCTACAACAAAACAGAAATTGTACATGATCAGAGCGAAATGGAGTTCCATGCTGCTAGGTAAACTGTGAGTCCACTGAGAATTGCAAAGCCCTGGAGACAGGATGCAGAAAAGTGGATACTATTTCAAAGAAAGAAGTAGCTGCTTGACTAGAAAATTTTTTGAGTCAATGAACACCAACACAACATGTAAAAAGCATCACACAGAAAAGTTAGCAATGGGGAAACAACAAAGAACTCTACAAAGCTTCAAGAATGAAGACGGTACCTCTGAGTGAAGAAAAGTACCAGCCAGCCACCTTTATAAACACTTTGATAAGGATTGAGAAAAAAAATATGGAGGATGTTCAAATAACTCTAAGAAAGAATGAAACGGACTGCATAAACCACAACTAAGACTCAAGAAGATATGAAAGTAGAAATGAGGAAACATCAAATTGAAATAACAGGACTGAATTACTTGGCAGGTAAAATAAAAACCTTACTGGAATGCCTCACCAACAAATGAATCTACTGAGGACAGAATTGGTGAGTTGGAAGATGAACTTCTTAATATCTTCATAGAAGGGGTTGGAAAAGAGCCTTAAAATAAATTATTAAAAGATAAAAAATATTCCCCCCAAAATGTGAAGACAACTCTTGTATAAACTCAATAGAAACAACATAGATATAATAAGGGTCCCAGAGATGCAGGAAGAAAATCCTCATGGAGAAACAACAGTCAAGAACATCATTGCTGAGCTAAAAAAGTTCATGCAACCTGCCCTGTATGTCTGAAGAATATGGGCCTAGAGACCAAGGAAATGCAGGCCAAGGCACATCCTACTCACAATGATGCAAACTAAAGACAGAGATAATATACTGAAAACAGCAAAATCAAACCAGAAAACAGAATGCAAAGAAGCACACTCATTTTAGAGAATATTTATCACTAGCAACCCTCAAGGCCTGAAAATAGTAGTGAGATTATATAGTGACAAATAATTCACCAAGAATACTTTGCCGATTCAGATACTCATTGAGGCTTGAAGGAAGGTTACAAGAGCTTCATTGATACATAACAGACTGAGTCAAAACAAACCTTAAAAGATGACATAAAGAGTCTAAGACAAAACACACCAAACAAGCAGTCCAAAAGCACACTCTTAGAAAAATGATGAGATTTAATCCTGCGACAGTCATCCCTCTCAAAGTCAATGGACTAAATGTTAAGAGATATAGAGTGGCAAAATGAATGAAAAAATTGAGTCCAACATTTGGCTGTCTGTAAGAAACACATTTGATAATCAGAACAAACATAGACTCAAAGTTAAAAATTGGAGAACAAGGGCCAGAGAGGTAGTACAGCGGGTAGGGCTTTTGCCTTGCACACTGCTAACCCGGCTTAGATCCCCAGTACCTCATCTAGTCCCACACACCAACCTGGAGCTGTTTCTGAGGGAACAGCCAGGAGTAACTCCTGAGTGCCATCCTTTGTGACCCAAAAACTAACAAACATACAAAGAAAAATTTGGAGGACAATTATTCAACCAAAAATCTCTCTTAAATGAGTGTATTTACTGGAGCGGTTGTACTATTATCAGATGCCACACTCTTTAGGCTTAAGAGACAAAGAAGTACATTTCTTAATAATCAAGAAATATATACAATATGAAGAAATCACATGCTTAAATATATATATACACCCAATGAGAGGCCAGCAAAATATTTTAAAAAAGTATTAATAGACTTGAAGAATGATAATGATAGCAAAACAATAATAGTCGAAGACTTAGACACCACTCTGTCACACTTTGATTGGTCAACTAGGCTAAAATTTAACAAGGGTATAATGGCTACACAAAACAAAAATATCTAGTTTTGTAATTCTATAAAATTTCTTATAAAATGTCAGCTCATAAATACAGACTATTAAACAGAAAAAATTATTACAAGTCAAAATACAAGGTCTCTTTAAAATAAATTAACTAACTATAGTAGTTGGCAATGCAGCCAGCCTGTCAATTTCAATATTGTACTTCCACAATCTAAACATTTGTATGTTGCTTCTTATGACATTTTATTTTCTTCTGTGAATATTCACGCTCAAAATGATTATTCTTAACTTTCTTCTCACATAGCTAGTCTTTTTGAAATTTGTTTCTTCCCTTAATAAAACCATTTCACTTCAGTATAAATACTTTTTATTCAACAGAATTAATCCCCAAAACCTTAATAAGTATAATTTACTTCTAATAATTGAACAATAAACTACATTGGTGAAAAAATACTTTTAAGATTTTTGCTTTGTTTTATTTCTCAATTTCACCTGTAATTTCTTCTATTTTATAATTTTAATATATTTTGTATATATATTTTGTGTTCATCTTTTTGTCTACATCACAGTTCAATGTAAAATAGTGTACTTACTAAAATACATGATCTTTATATTATACTATGAATATTATTTGTAACAGAAGTATAATTACTACTGAATTTGTGCATGATGTTAGGATAAAAGTTGTGGATATTTGCAGTAGAAATTAAAATATAGTATGTCATGTATCTGATATGGGATATCTATATCAGATGTGTCAGATAAATATGTGAGAATCAAGCAGAGATAAATATACTTTAACTCTCCAATAACCTCAATGTAAATTTCTAATCAGAACACATAAATGTATCAATAATAACAAAATAACTTTTTAACTTCTACTTAGAGAATGTGGTTTGAAAAATTGATAGTTGAGTTTAACCATATACTATTTTAACACTAATCCCACCATCATCGTCAATTCTCATCACCAGTGCTCCCATAACCCATTTTTCCCTACATCCCAAAATTCCCCCACTTCTTGCATGTAACCTTGGCAAACACATTCAAATTCAGTCGTTGATGCAGATCTCTCAATTTTTCATTGTTTTTGTTTTGTTTTGTTTTGTTTTTTGAGTCTATGTTCTGACTATTCACGTGCGTTTCTTGTAGGCAGCAGAAGGGTGAATTGAGTTTTTGATCCATTTAGCTACTCTGTGTCTCTTAACTGGTGCATTGAGTTCATTGACATTGAAAGAAAGAATTGTCCTGGGATTTAGTGCCATCTTTCTATCGAAGTTTGGTGTGTCTGTTTGTCAGTCTTATCTTCAAGTAGGTCTTTCCGTTTTCATTTTAAGACTGGTCTTGAGTCTGTAAAGTTTCTGAGCTGTTTTTTGTCTGTGAAACCATGTCACTTCAAACCTGAAAGTGAGTTTTTCTGGGTGCAGTATTCTAGGCGAAGCATTTATTTCATTGAGTTTTGTCACTATGTCTCACCACTGCCTTCTGGCCTTGAGTTTTTCTGGTGACAGGTCTGCAGTAAATCTCAAGGATGTTCCCTTGAATGTAATTTCCCTTTGTGATCTTGCTGCTTTCAGATTTTTTTCTCTATCTGTGAGATTCACCATTGTGACTAGGATGTGTCTTGGGGTGTTTTTTCTGAGGTCTCTTTTAGTTGGTACTCTTCGGGCATGCAGGATTTGATCACATGTATTCTTTAGCTCTGGTAGTTTCTCTTTAATGATGTTCTTGACCGTTGATTCTTCCTGGAGATTTTCTTCCTGGGTCTCTGAGGTTCCAATGACTCTTAAGTTGTTTCTGTTGAGCTTATCATAGACTTCTATTTTCATCTGTTCCCATTCTTTGAGTAATTTTTCCATTGTTTGATCACTTCCTTTAAGACTTTTTTCCAATCTCTTCTGCTGTATGGAGTTGTTATTCATCTCATCTTCTAGTGTACTAATTCTGTCCTCAGCTGCTATTAACCTGTGGGAAATCTCATCCATTTTTTTCTTCAATTTATCTACTGATTTTTTCAGACCTGTTATTTGACCTGAAATTTCAGTTTGGAGTTTTCTGATTTCTATCTTTATATTTTCTTGATTCTTATTAATGTTCTCTTCTATACTTTATTTACGTTCTGTGGACATCTTCCATATTGTGACTCTAAACTCTTTATCTGAGAGACTGACTAGTTGGTTGGCCTTATTCCTGTCATCATTCTCTATGTCTGGTGCTGGCCTGCATTGTTTCCCCATTGTCACACTTGTATTGTGGGTTTTTCTACGTGTTGTGGTTGTATTTATTGGCTAAATAATGTGCACGGCCACATAGCGAAGTGGAGCGGCTGCTCTCCTCTGGCTCCTCCTATCTGGGTGTATCAACTCACCTCCAGGGAAGGCTAGGCGTCCGCAGATGAAGCAACACACAGGATGAAATCAGGCCGAAAATGCAGCACAGCACAGGAGACAGAGAGAGGTGCTGACATCAGAGTTCCAGCAGAGTTCAGTGGCTTCTCCCTCTCTGGGTGTATCAACTCATCTCCAGGGAAGGCTCCAGGGAAGGTTAGCTGTCCACAGATGAAGCCACACACAGGATGAAATCATGTCGAGAATGCAGCACAGCATAGGAGACAGAGAGAGGTACTGGCATCAAAGTTCCAGCAGAGTTCCAATTTTTCATTGTTGTTGAGTCTGCTTTGGTAACTGTATCACTTTAACAAATGACCAATATAACTGAAGCTTAGAGCATTGTTCCCTCTTTATTTCAATTTCTCATTATCTGCCTCCCACCTTATTTTTTAAATATTTATTTTTTCTCCCAATACTCTGGGATCAAGGGTAATCTAGACATTATCCCCTTTGATACCTTATTTTCTACCACAACTATGTTATATAACACAGATAAGAAAGATCAACCTTTGGGTTGGTCTTTCTTCTTCTGGCTTACTTCATTCAAAATGATATCATTTAGTCCCAATCAATTACAGAATATTGCATGATTTCTTCATTACTTTCATAGAATTATTATACATATGTACCACATTGTCATTATCCATTTATCTCTCATTGGATAACTTAGTTGACTTCATATCATAGCTATAACACTATTTACAGCAATGAATATTGAAAGACATACATCATTTTGAAAGAATATTTAAAGTCATGGTATTAGATTTCCAAAACTGGAATTCCTGTATTATATGGTAGCTCAATTATAAATTTATAAGCATTCTCTATATGGTTATCTACATGGGTTGACCCAGACAACATTACCTCCAATTGATAAGTTATGAGCTATTTTATTTTACAATATTTCCACCAGAACATATTATCCTATTTTTGACATGTGCCATTTTCACTGGCATGACATGATAGCTGATTTTTATTTTCCTAATGAGAAGAGATGCTGAGAAATTTTTATGCCTATGGACAATATATTTTTTCTCTGAAAAGTATCAATAGAAAATTAGTTTTAAAGCATTTTCTAATATCAAGTTTTTATTTTATTTATTTATTTATTTATTTTTGATTTTTTACCATACCTGGTAGTGTTCAGGTGTTATTCATGGCTATATGCTCAGAAATCACTCCTGGCTTGGGGGTCCACATGGGATACTGGGGGATCAAACCATGATTCGTCCTGGGTCAGATGCATGTAAGGCAAATGCCCTACCACTGCTCCATTGCTCTGGCCCCTCAAGCTTTTATTTTTATTTATTTGTGACTTGGGCAACTAACCTTGCTTGCTCCTTGCTTTGAGCACAGGGTTCCCTTCTGGAGGATTAAGGAGACCATATAGGTTCTAGGGCAGTGGTCAGCAACCTGTGGCTTGCGAGCCACATGTGGCTCTTTACACTTTTAATATGGCTCTTCTGTGTGCCAGGCAGCTGCTCCAGGAGTCAGAACTCTGCTCCTAGCCTCTATCAGTGAGCGCCTTGTGTGCAGCCATGGTGGCCGGCTCCAAGAGTGTAAGATGATAATGTCATCCTTTCTTAAACCTCTTCTTTTGATATGTAAAAGTCCACTGAATATGTACTTTTATCTCTCTCTTTCTCTTGACCTGAAGCCTCTTGGTATTGGGAATTGGTTTTAATAAAGAAAGAAGTGTTCTAGCTTTTTGGGCTCGAGGCAAGGAGTACAAGGTAAAAGGCATGGACTCCATGATCATTCTTTCCTGGCTAGCTTGGTTTATTATTTTTTTCCCACTACCCTGCTTCTTCAGACCAGGTTGGGTGAAGTTTAGAAATACATTGCCTGGAGTGTTCTTAAAACACATATTTTATTTTGCACAAGAGTGGGCATCATTCTCAACCCAGAGTTTTCTTTTCAGTGGATTCTCATTTCAGAGTACTCATGAATAAACTTGTGAGCTAATGCCCTTAAATACTGTTTTTTATATTGATTATGACTTTCCGCATAATATAAGTGCCAATCAGAATTTTTTTGCAAGAGTGGAAACATTTCAATATCTCCTCAGACACAGCTATCCCAGAATCAGATTCTTTTTTGAACACTTCCATCTTATGTCTCACTGTAAAAACTACTTGTGAAACTCCCCTGCAGAGAAATATTAAAATCATAGAGAAAATGAACAATGTCTGCCAAATACACAAACTTAGCTACCCATTCCTTGTCCAACTGGGGCTGTACAAAGTCAGAGTTCTGCTCTCACAGGAACTGCACTACTTCTTCCCTCTTCCCAACAAGGTGAGAGAGCACCCTTCTCCTGAACAGCCACTTCACTTCTTCATGAAGAAGATGCTAATAGCGGGCATCCATATTCTCACCCAGGAAGGTGAATAGCCTGGATTTGATCACAATTGTGAATTTCATAAATTATCTTTACTGTGTCATCTGTCACAAAGTTTAGTTTAGCAGGGAGTTTTTTTGAATCCAGTCGATCATACAGTGAGTGGATACAATTATGGGTGTGCAACTTCTGTTTCTTGTGACTACACAAAAACACTGAGTCATGCACAGTGCATCATCTGTACATTCATCAATACATCAGATTATTATTCTGAGTGAAATGAGTCAGAAGGAGAGGTGTAGACACAGAATAATCATTTGTGGCATAAAGAGTAATAAATGGCAATAAGGTAATAATATCTAGAGAAGATAGGGATGAGGGACAAGAGGACTAGTCCATAATAGGAAGCTTGCCATAAAAAGTGGTGAGTTCAGTTAGAATAGAGAAAGGTGGGGCCAGCGAGGTGGCACTAAAGGTAAGGTATCTGCCTTGCAAGCACTAGCCGAGGAAGGATCCTGGTTTGATCCCCCAGAGTCCCATATGGTCCTCCCAAGCCAGGGGCAATTTCTGAGCGCTTTCTGACCCAGGAGTAACCCCTGAGAATCAAATGGGTGTGGCCTGGAAAACCAAAAAAAAAAAAAGAATAGAGAAAGGTACATTATGACACTGATAGTTGGAACATATCACTCTGGACAAGAACTGGATGCTGAAAATGAACATGTATGGTACCCTTTAATTAACAATATTGCAAACCACGGTGTCATAAAGGAAATTTTGCAAACCTCAGTGTCATAAAGGAAAAGAGAAATAGAGAGAAAAAAGCAAAATGCCTGCCCATGACATAGGCAGAGGAGGGTGAAAGGGAAGGAAACAAAGGACATTGGTGATGGGGAAAGTGCACTGGTGAAGGGTGGTGTACATTCTATTATTTAAATGCAAATATGAATAATTTTGTAACAAATATGCTTAAAAATTATTTTTAAAATGTTTCAGGCACTTTATCATAATTTCTTTATGATATTTCTTTATCATATGCCTTTAACAAAGTACCGTTTTTGTTTTTGTGTGTATTTTAGTTTGGTTTCTTGCAGCACATACTAAAGTGTCAACAGATTTTTTCCTTTCAGTGAAATCACTACTTTTTTCTGGAACACTGTCCTGCTTTTAATGATTGTTAAAACATTTTTCTCTTTTACCTGTTTCCTCTCCATACTGTAGGGTTTCAAATTTTCAGCACATTTTGGTTATTAAGAAGAAACGTTTTGAAACGTTTGCATTTTTCCTTGAGAAGAGTATTCACTATCCAGAATTAACAAACGATCAGTGGATTCAAAAACTGTATTTCATGGTGGATGTTACCTCACATCTAAATCAGCTTAATCATAAACTACAGTGGAAAGAAAACACAATTTTTGATGTTAGAAGAAGTTATTTTGTTTGAAAACAAATTATCTGTTTCTGCTCAAGATTTTGACAGAGAAACTTTGATTCACCTTCAAAGCCTGTTGAAACATCACCAAGAAAATAATTCTGATATTGACATTACCTAATTTAAAACAGCACTTTTAAATATGAGGGAAGCTGTTCTCAAGAAGTTTCAGGATTGCATAAGCAGAAAAGCGACGTTGGCCTTTGTTAAAAACCTCTGGATGCCACTGTAACGGAATTAATTTTTTCTCCCTTTAATATCAACATTGGCAACTTTGAAATGCAATTTCTGGATTTAAAAAACAAAGAACTGTGAAGCCCAAAATTTGAACATCTTTGTGATAATTTAGAAAGATTGGAGAAACACAAATGTGAATTTAGTTCACAGCACAAGTGGTCTGCTTTGAAAGACCTGGAGAAGGAAGATATGTTGATTTTTAACACCTGGAATGGTATTCCTGACTCATATAATCAACTCAAAAAGCTAGCATTTGCTGTTCTTTCCTTGTTCGGGTCTACATATTTATGTGAACAAGCATTTTCATGCATGAATCTTATCAAGAGTAAATTGAGAAATCATCTCATTGATGAGAACCTGGAATCATGCCTAAAATTAAAAACAACAACATACAATCCTGACTTACTCAAACTATACAAGGAAATGCAAGGCCAATATTCATATTAGTGTTTGTGACTTTGTCAGTCATTGTCAGGATGTAATTTTCTCTACATTGTAAGGCAAATTTTATGAAATTTAACGTTATCGATAAATAATATAGTTCTAAAGTTTTTGTTTTATTAGTTGTGTTATTTGTATCCTCCCGAACTATGTGGATACTTGCATGCAGAATATTCTCAATAAAAACTTATTGAAACTAAAAACAGTTTGCCATCCTATGTATTTTCAGTTTTAAAAATGTGGCTCTCATGGCCAGAGAGATAGCATGGAGATAAGGTGTTTGCCTCTCATGCAGAAGGTCGGTGTTTCGAATCCTGGCATCCCATATCATCCCCTGAGCCTACCAGGAGCTATTTCTGAGCATAGAGCCAGAAGTAACCCCTGAGCGCTCCCCACCCCCCAAAAAAAAAAAAAACAAGAACAAAACAAAACAAAAAACCAAAGGGGGGGGAAAACCCAAAAAACCAAAAAAAAATGTGGCTCTCTAAATAAATTTCAATCGTGGTTTTGGCAAGATTTGACTCAGTTAAAAAATAAGGTTGCCGACCACTGTTCTAGGGGATCAAACCTAGGTCAGATATTTGAAAGGCAAGTGCTATACACTGTAGGTTTGCACTGACCAAAAAAAAGCAATTTTTTTTTTAATTTTTCGACCACACTTAATGTTTCTCAGAGGTTACTCCTGTTTCTTAAGAAATTACACCTGGAGAACTCAGTAGACTATATAAGATGCTGGAGATGCAATACAGTTCAGCCCTGTACAAGACAAACCCCTATCATTGTTCTAGCCAAAAACTGAAGATTTTTATGTGGTTCTATACACTGATGTTCTTTAAAATATGCATTAATAATATTTTCACTCCTTTCATTTTTTTTAATCTTATAACATTTAAAATTTTCTACAATGACAGATTAACTATAAAAACGAAATCAGACAAGTTTATTTGATTTTAAATAACCGGATTGGGGCTGGAGAAATAGTTTAGAAATAGTTTAGGGATAATGATCTTGTATTCAAGCTATATACAGCCTGCAGAACCACATATGGTTTCAGGAATGATCTCAGATTACAAGATTTAAAGACACTGAACTGTCACATGTGGCTCACAAATCAAAATTAAAAAAAATGAATATTAATAGCAGAGTTTGTTTTATTTGTTAATTCCAAACATACTTGTAATAAAATATGAAATGAATTATAATTTATTTTTAAATTGCATATATAATCATTCACACTTTATTCAACTAAACAGCAAGTTTAATAATTACAAATGATCACTTCTTTATATTCATTTATTTTAAATGGGAAAGCTCAAATCACTCATGACATTACTAGGGCATCATGGATGAATGTATTTTATTTATCCTAGGATTCATCATAGGATTTTATTTCTACGTGCAACTGATTCTTCAAAAAGCTTAGGATTTAAAGCTAAGACAGTTATTAATGTACATTATTGTGAAGGTGAAAATTTGCACTATCTTTAACTGAGGCAAAGAGAATATTTATAACACTTAATGTACACAATGATGAAAGCCAGGAGGAACTATACCTGACTAGAGATTTGTACTCATTTCTCTATTTTTTTACTACTTTTAGAAGCACAATATAAGCAATTATTTATAATTTTATATATCTCTATAATGCAAATATTTTATCTGTAAGGAAGGTGTGAAAACAGAGAATGAACTATAAATGATGAAAATCATAATAAAGAAAAATGCAGTGATTTCTTGGTGAGTTATTGCCTTAGTCTTAGAGATACTGAGCATGACAATAGGTTCCTTTGCTCAAGATGCACATACACGAATAATAAAATAAGACATTAAAATTGAAAATACAACACAGGTAATAAATAACTATAATTTCTTTCATTATTTAGAAAATTACTATATTACATACAAAATTTACTTATTACAGATAAAAATTAATATGAAACACGTTAGATTGTACAGCCATGGGAAAATGAGTGGAACTTAAAAAATATCCCAGTAAGGACAAAATTCTTTGTGCTGGAGTTGTAGCAGTAGGGGTTTTGCACGTGGCTGACCTAGGACTAACTTCGATTCAATCTCTGCATCCCATAAGGTCCCCCAAGCCAGGAGCAATTTCTGAGAGCATAGCCAGGAGTAACCCCTGAGCATCACTGGGTGTGGCCAAAATATAAAAATTTTTTTCTGTCATTTATATTTATTATAGGGACACAAAATGCTACTAAGATTTTATATATAAACAATTTATATATAAATTATATAGACATATAGAGAGATTACTAGAGGTTTGTTTATACTCAAATGAAGGTAATAAGGCCTTTAACTTGATAAAATTCACTAGAAAATTTTAGGATGCTAGAATTTAGCATGTGAAATTTTTTTAAGTTTTAAAATTATTGTCTGTTAACTTTATGTTTTAGTTAGTTTGGCTACAAATAACTGCCCTATTGAAACACAATGAATTATAGTAGCACCCTCTCTAATTAGGAAATATAATTAAATTTTGACTATAGAAGAAAAGTGCAATAATTTAACTTTTTATTTTATTTTATTTTATTTTATTTATTTATTTTTTTGCTGGCTCCAAAAGCCCCCCCCCCCAACCTCCTTTTATTGAAAAATAAAACAAAACACTAGCTTCAAAAAAGCTTGGGCCCTAATATTGAATCATTCTCTTTTTCAATCATTCTCTCTCTCTCTCTCTCTCTCTCTCTCTCTCTCTCTCTCTCTCTCTCTCTCTCTCTCTCTCTCTCTCTCTCTCTCTCTCTCTCCCCCCCCCACCCATTTGTGCTCAGGAGGTCTCTTCCAGGGACTGCCTTTAAAGTTTGCTTATTGAATGCAATACTGACTGAAAGCTTTCCTTTCTTCAAGTATTTTTGTTAATTTTTTTTGTTTGTTTTTCGGGCCACACCCGTTTGATGTTCAGGGGTTACTCCTGGCTAAGCACTCAGAAATTGCCCCTGGCTTGGGGGGACCATATGGAATGCCGTGGGGATCGAACCGGGGTCCTTCCTTGGCTAGCGCTTGCAAGGCAGACACCTTACCTCTAGCGCCACCTCGCTGGCCCCAATTTTTGTTAATTTTTATCACAGACTAATTATTTTGCCTATGATACTATTTAAGTTCATGTGATATAAGAATTCAATTGGATGGTAGGATTACATCTTAACAATGTTTTTGTAGACACAAAGCATAAATTTTGAAGCAGACGTGAGATGTAAAATATTAGTTTTCTAAATTCATTTATAGATAAATTTGCTTCATGTCAAAAAGATAGAGATCAGGGAAGCTAAAGTTAAAGGTCTAGATTCCATGAATATCCATCATATAACAATAAAAATTTAAAATAATAAGCAAACTGGCTGTAAATAATTTTAAAAAAATGGATGAGACAGAACACAGGAAATTACATGAAGATAAATCCTCAATTCTAACTTTAATATGTACTTCATGTACACAATTATGTTTATTTAATTTATCTTTAAAACTATGGAAATTAGTTCTTCACTTACAATGTGTTGTGTGCATTAATCAGATAACAGTACACAAAATCATTTATAATAGAACTTCATATAGAAAATTCAATATACATTACATTGATCATAACCCAATAATTACAATGATAGTGACAATGATGCTGATGATAGTGATTCTAATGATTCTGTTTTAAGACAATGGGAGAAAGGAAATAACATAGAGAACAGACTATTTTTAACTTGTTATTGTTTTAAAAGTGGCAGACTATTAATTTAGTACACTACACTAAACTTTGCTAGATTAAAGGTTGTAGATAAGACTCTATATAGATTGAAATTTCAATTCCACTGATGATCAGGAACCAATCCTGTGAGACATATGACCAGATTCTGGAAAAAACTTATACCTAAGTCAGCAGTTGGTGGACTCATTTCTTTAAACAAAAATGTTTTCTATATGGTTTAGAAGAGATTTTTTAATAGGGACATAACAGGGAATAAATGGTACAGTGTTACCAAAAAATTCCAAAATGAACAATAAAATCTCAAAGGCTGTTTTCCTCAAGGCACATTCCATCTTTTCTAAAAATAAAAAACAAAATAAGAATTAGGTTTTGGTGTAAAACAAACAGAAGATAGACTATACTTATTTTTATCTTGTGCTAAGGACAGTAGTTCTTGTCTAATGAGGATATTTAAGCCAGTTCCAATATGGTTTTCAGTTAAAAATTGCCATCCCTTTGTAATGTCATATTTAATAATTAATAATTAAATGATAAATTTATATATTTAGGCTTTAATATCAAATGGTATATAATCTAAAACTTATTTTTAAAAATTTCTTATTCATTATGAAAAAAATAGGAAGCTTTGAAGCTTGCATGTATTACTTGCCTAAGCTTAAATTGACTTCTTAAAAGATTATTTTAAAGTATGTGTAATTTAATGTTAACTTTTCAAAAATCTTGACATATTCAAGTTTTCATGCTTCTCTCATCTTGAAATGGTCTAATGATCTCATCCTTTTTATTCAGTTTATGACTGACTATAATTTCTTGAGGGTTAAAAAAAAGGTTAACATTTTTTTTTATTCCATAGTAAGTATGTTACTTTTACTTTACCATTAACATAAGAAATAGCTCTTTAAGTCAAGAAAGATAATAATTTCTCACTAATCTCCACTGGGTACCACATAAGATCAACAAAGAACACTATGCTTCATTTTACACGGGGGACTCTTGAGAGCTGCATAGTTAAATGTCATCCTTTTACAAGTTAATCATTTGAGGGTTTGGAAGATACCTTAGAGCTCTTTAGGCATGATTCACTGCCAGGACCTCTACTTTTTAAAGAGTACAATTAATTCTATACTTTACATTTTAAAGGTACAGTCATATACTCAAAATTTACAAGAAGTGTTTGAGACAAAGGTTGGTTTGTATCCCCGTGTCCCATATGGTCCCCCGTGCCTGCCAGGAGCTATTTCTGAGCAGACAGCCAGGAGTAACCCCTGAGCACTGCCGGGTGTGGCCCAAAAACCAAAAAAAAAAAAAAAAAAAAAAAAGAAAAAGAAAATAAAAAGAAAAAAGAAAAGAAAGCCATTTTTATTGTTCTTCATGTTTCTTCATCTAGAAACAGTTTATTGTATTTACCATTAAACATTAAATGTATTTACATTTGTATTCAACAAATAATTCAAGATAGAAATAGTTTACCTGACATAATTTATAACCTAATACAGAGCCAAAGTTTCAAGCTCAAACTTCCAAGACCCAAAGCGTAAATAATCCTTACAATTTTAGATTGCCAATAAAATGAAATGTGACCCAGGGTATTGGCCTGAAAGAGATTTAATTATGCACTTGGCTCTTGGTCTTGAACCCATTCTTCCTAAACATCTGCTTCCTCTTCTCTTTCTCTATACAATCTACTTGTGAATTTACAGACTAGATGATTGCTTCAAGGCCAATGGTCTGCCACCTAACCTGCCAGTTTTTCTTTGTTTCTCACAGTTTCTGTTGAGCACTAGAGGAACCAATCCCAATTTCAATCTCATTTAAAAGGTAACCACTTTATTACTCTCATTCATTAAAATATAATTTTCTTATGATGTACCTTACGTTCCATAAATGTTTCAACTTTAAAGTATTTTGTTCATTGGTGTTATATATATGTACATATATTGGTGTTACTCTATATAATTATGCCACGTATGCCCAAAAGAAAATTTTATCTCAATTAGTATTGAGGATAAATAAAAATATTAAACAGGTAAGTAAAAGTACAGCAAATATGACTATTAAAACATTAAAATACTTTCAGGCCATATGGATAGTATCTTCACTACAGTACTTTAATTGTTTGCTATCTCTTCTGAGAGTCTGCAAATATTACCTGGGTGGGAAAAAGATGATTAACATCTCTCACAACAGGGTGTCTTTAAATAACTGTTTGCTGCTGTCTTTCAATTCATTCACACTGGTCAATATCAGTGCTAATTACTATTATTTTAATGTTACCAATACAAAAATTTTATCTTTATCAAGAGAAATAATCAGCATAAAATCCAAAGAGGTAAAAAATACATTGTAGCAAAAAGATAAAGCTATTAATTATATATGGCATTATACTCCAATAGGACAATTTTCTAAAAAAGTATTACCACCACTGATTTAAAAAAAAGTTACTTCATAGATTTTGAACTAAAAAGAATAATTAGATGTTCTTAAACTATCAGGGAAAATATCTAGACTAATATGCTTTCGATAGTAGATGGTTCTGAATATTTAAAGTATAAAATGAGCATAGTAATTAAAAAATTAGAAGGGCAAATGGTATTGGGCAGCAAATTTCTGAATTTTGAGGCTAAGTGGTTATAAAATGTCTTTGTAGAGATCTAAGAAATTCAAACCAAATATCTCTCAGACAACTACAAGTTGGGAGGAAAAAAGCTGTGTTTGCTCCTCCCAAATGCCACAGCAGGTTATATCCCCATAAAACAAGAATGAAATATTGAGTAGAATATATATATTGACAAGACACAGATTGAGGGTCAAAGAAAAGTAAGAAGGCAATATAGAATTATTGCTAGCAGCCAATACCTGCCTGTCTTACTTTTATATTAGGCTGACTTCTAGGACTAAGTCATGGTTATATGCATTATAAAAGCCTGGACAAAATACAAGACAGACTTTTAATCATGGGTTTCTTCTAAAAATAAATATCTGCTTCTTTGCAAGCAGCTTATTTCTATATAACTTTTCATGTGTCTATAATTCTACCTCAGTGAATTGTTTGACAAACACAGGCACAGAGATATATATTAGAAATTTTCCTTGGGGAAGTTGTCAACCTATTTTTATAATTTTTATATATTTTATCTTTTTAGTTTTGGTCCACATCTTGCAGTCCCGGATTACTACTGATTCTGTGATTAAGAATCATTCAAAGTATAGCTTGGAGGATTATATGAGTTTCCCAGCACTGAACTCAGATGCGTTTTATGAAAGGCTGATGCCCTTCCCATTGTACTAAATCTCCAACCCCATTATATATAATTAAAAAAATGTTAAATAAATTCCAATTTACTTTCCTTTATTTTTGTTAACTATTTTTCTTGTTGTTTCTTTCTGTATTTATTTGTATTTTGTGCTTTGGTCCACTCCCAGCTCAAGCTAGATCTTGTCTGCTTCATTTTGTCTGATCTCAGGTCATTGCAGGCTATGCCCAGGGAACATATGGACTGTTGAATTAAAACCCAGAGTCAATATGTGCCAGACAAGCATCTAAAATCCTGTACTACTCTCTGGTCCTTGGGTTTTTGGGTTTTGGGATACATTCAGCATTCCTGAAGGTCACTTCCTGAGGTGCTCAGGGGTTCATGCCATGCCAGTGATCTTAATCTTCTTCAAGCAGTGTACTCAACCTTTGAGTTATCTTTTTGGTTTATTTCTATTAATTTTTTAAACGCAGAGAAATTCCTCTATTTAAAAAGCACAAAAGGGCTGGAGTGATAACAGAGTGGGTAAGGCCTTACATGGGCCAACCTGGGTGTGATCCCCAGTTCCCAAATGGCCCTCTGAGCCTGGTAGGTGATATTTCTGATACCAAGCCAGGAGTAACCCAGGAGGCCCAAGCACTCGCAAAATACATGAACAATTAGTACTCCCTAGGACAGTGGTCCCCACAAGCCTAGCTAATTTCCAAGGCACCGCTAAAGTAGAAGAAAGTTAAGATGTGAATATAAACACAAATGACAACAAAACACAGCAATGGAGATGGAAGGAGTTGGAAGCATCAGTTCTTTTCCTCTTGCATTTGTGTCTCTGACCATCACTTTGAAAAAATATTCTTTTGCGAGGGTTACCAGCATCCATCTCTGAGAAGGGAAGCCCAGCCCATCCTACAAAGCCAACACCAATGGCTTTGAACAGGTTGATGGTGTGATATGATTGGAAGTGGAGGTATGAGGGTTAATGCAGAGTTAAGCTTAACCATGGGTTAATAGTTTTGCTTGATTGTTTGCTCAGGGCCTATACCCAGATGTTTGTTCAGAACTCCTCTGTGCATGAATCGCCTGTCTTACCAGAGGTACCATATGCAGTACTGGGATCAATTTAGGTCAGTGGTGTGTAAGGCAATGCACTTATCTATATATTTTATCTCTCAGGCCCCATGAATTGAAGATTTTTAAGCATATAAAATTTCAGTTCAAAATTGACTCCCCCAAGGAACAGGACCCTAGAAACACAAAACAAGCTGGCATTTAAATATTTAGGTAAACAAAAGATTGTAACTCTCACGCAGTTTGCAGGAATTTTTTAGCAGATGCTGAAAATATGCTGAAGTTGAATTTGCATAGAATGAAAAGGAGTAAACACACCCTTTATCCTTCTTAGTCCACAACTCAATTTAAGCCTTGTTACAAGATGAGAGTTTATAGAAACTATTAGCCTAAGGCACGGGATAACCTGATGAACTCCAGGTCCCATTCTGTTTATTGAGAATCCACCTACTGTTTTTCCAGAAATAGACAAGTTAGAGGTTTCCAACTTCTCACATGTTCTACTCGTCTCTGACAGAAAAATACATGCAGGAGGCATATCTGAGCATTTTTCTTTCATTTATTATTTCTTTACTGAAATAAAAGCCTTTTGCTTTTTTTGCCAAAGATGATGTGACAGTGTTTGGCTTCCTGGTGCCCCTCACAACAAGCAGTTTTATGTTTAGCTTCAATTTTATTATTTTTTATTTTTTATGCCAAATACTACCTAAGCAACATTTTTAAAAGAAGAAATGAAAAGTTGTAACACACTGGCTAAACTGTGAATTTATAGATGATAAAGGCAAATGCTGTTTTGTATCAGTCTTCACTATCAGAATTTATTATCTATTAACAATATTATATTACATGTAACCTTAATAATTATGTGTTTTTTTAAGTACAGTTGATAATTTTGCATTGTAATAGTGAAACAATAAGTAAAACCACAGAGACTTAGATTGTGTGAGAAATAAAATGATTTATGCAAAACAGCAAAAGGTGTTTTTTTACAATCCAGGAGATGATACACATAGAGAAAGGAATTTGTTCAAAGCCTAGCCTTAATTTTCTTCTTTCAAGAACTATAGCAGACACATTTCTATTTTTAAGCCACCACATCTATGGTACTTTGTTCAGACAGCCCAGGAATACTAGTACAAATATGAATGTTTATTATCTATTCATCTTCCAGAAAATATGTTAAAAGCATTTAACAGTTAATTTTATTCATTCTTGTAGTAACTCTCAAGGATATTTGATACCTCCTGAAAACCATTTTAACGCAGCTCTTCTGTTTCAGATGAGAGGTGTTTGAATGATAAATAAAGAGATGTTGAAATCTATATATATTCTCTCTAGCAGGTACAATAGAAAATTGCTGGTTTAAACTATTTCAATGTAGAGGGCAACTGTCTAAAATACTTCAGGGCCACTTTGAGCTCTCCCGCCTGTGTTCAATGCAAATACTTTGAAAGTAATGGATTTACCAGAGGGCATGTGTTAAATCTCACATTCTAGTCAGGTTTTCTCTTTTCTATACTCAAATAGAAATAATGCCTAAGTGATACAATGGAGGTTGGAAAGTGGGCTTTGAGTTATGAGACTGCATTTGTGTTGCTTTACCAAATAATTGATTTTGTTTGTTTATGTTTTCAGATTTTAAACAATTTTTTGTCTCAGGAAATAGAGAAAGCATCTGGACTGAGGAGAATTATAAATGGAGTCTACTCTTTGCCTGAAGGGAGGCTAAAATTGAGTTGTGAATACAAACCTGTAGAGTGCACAGGGTTTTACTGCATAAGATAATGTACGAAAATCATTGATGCTGTTAGCTGTAAAGTGTTTTAAATAATCTATTGCCATATACTCCTGTAGCATCAAAGAAAAACAGCACAACTTTCTATATATAAAATGTTTTCAAATTCACATTTGTAGTCTGGACAATTACCTGGTCATTCAAAGTTGAGTATTTCAGAAACAGCTATCTTCTTTTTATTCTATGAACTTTTAAAAAATGTTTAGTTTATATGATAGATTAAATAAACCATGTCTTATAATTGTTAATGCCCATTTTTTTATTTCTACTAATAATATTCTGTAGTAATACTCTTAAATATTTAATAGTAGTTTCCAGCTCAAATCTTATCATTTAAAAGATTTTTTGGAATGCATGAGACAAAAGCATTTCTTCATAAAGATTAATGGATTGTTGAGACTTGAATTCAATGACAACCCATTGTTCCTATTGTAAGATCTGGACTCAGAATCCTCCACTAAAAAGACCACCACCAGGAGACAGTGCAGCAATTCAAAAGCAAGGGGTTTATTTAAAAATGCTGGGGTTCAACATCTCCTAAATTAATGAGGACCACGAGAAAGGCTCACAGACTATTTTTACTAGGTACCTATGTGCTAGTCTAGGGAAAATTGAGCTTTAAAATTATTGGTCCTTCTGACCTCAGTTCAATTCCTGGCATCCCATATGATCCCCTGAGATGCCAGGAGTAATTTCAGAGCATAGAGCCACTAGTAACCCCTGACTGTCACTGGGTATGACCCAAAAATCAAAAAATACATATTTGTCCTTAGTACAGAGCTGCATCAAACAAAGGGCTAGGATTAGTTGTCAGATTTATGTTGCAACAGACAAATGGCTAGAGTGGGCTGCCAACACAGTAAGAGAAATCATGTAGATCCAAGATACAATGTCAGACTTAAGGTGTAGATATCATCTAGCCATTTCAGATCCACATGTGGTTATCATCAGGCCATCTGGCCATTGCTGTTTAGCCTTGTATGGATGTCTTGGTTGTTGTCATGTTTTCTGTTATGTACTTATATGGTCTGGTTTCAGCAATTGGCCATTATTTTGGACCTAGTCTTTGTACCTTAAAACTTGAGCCTGTCATGGCTGTCCTTAGGTTCATAGAAATGCCAGGTTTACAGAAGCAGTTTAATTCATGCTTGTATTCTAATATTCCAAAGCAATATGAGTATTCAATAGTCTTCCGAGAAAAACATGATTGCAGATGATTCTAAATCAAACTTTAGATTCTAACACTATCTTCTTTCTCCACTTTGCTATCAGAGAAACATCTTCTCTTTCATTAGGTTAACATAGTTTCTACATCTATAATTCCTGGCTTATTTTTTTATTTTGGTGTCATGACCCAAAACTATTTTGTCTTTATTAGTGCTCTTCTATTTTTTAAGGATTACCTAATTATTGACCTGTTACAGGCTGGGTCCTATGTGAGTCCCCTCATTTGGTGAGTCAGATCAGGATCTGGCCCTCCTAAAAAAAAGGGGAAACTTCTTTGAATTCTCTCCATTGTAGGTATGACCAAATTGTGTACTCCTCATAGACAGGAGTACAGGAGGCCCACTGTTATTTCCTGATTTTTGCATTTTTTTTTGTTTTTTTTTTTGGGTCACACCCGGCAGTGCTCAGGGGTTACTCCTGGCTCTATGCTCAGAAATCGCTCCTGGCAGGCACGGGGGACCATATGGGATGCCGGAATTTGAACCATGGACCTTCTGCACGAAAGGCAAACGCCTTACCTCCATGCTATCTCTCCGGGCCCCCCAAAATTTAAATTTATTTCTTTTTTTTGTTTGTTTGTTTTCGGTCCACACCCGTTTGATGCTCAGGGGTCACTCCTGGCTAAACGCTCAGAAATTGCCCCTGACTTGGGGGTTCCATATGGGATGCCGGGGGATCGAACCGCAGTCCTTCCTTGGCTAGCGCTTGCAAGGCAGACACCTTACCTCTAGCGCCACCTCACTGGCCCCCTGTCTTTTGCATTTTAACTGTTTGAACAAGCACTTTTCTGTAAAGTAAAACTTCTCTATAATTTTCCATCATAAAACAAAAAAATTCCTTGAACATTAATCTCCCTTTTTAAAGAGAAAGCAATTTAATCATACCAATGCATTGGTACTGTTTGTTGACTGACTTCCTTTATTTCAAATTCAGTTCGTTTTAATAAATTTATCACTAAAATGATAATTCTAGGGAAGCTACTCACTAAAGTACTCAAATAAGGTCGTTCTTCACTACTTAACTACAGATTGATTGATACATATATGTTATTTTAAATATTTATACTCTAAATAATTTACTTTAAGGTATTATATTACAGAGGTATATTTTATTTTTGTACTTTTATCATATATAGGATATTACAGAATTATGTTGTTTCATTGGTCTTTTATATCTTTTCTGCTACCCTGCATAGATAGATAGAGAGAGAGAGAGAGAAAGAGAGAGAGAGAGAGAGAGAGAGAGAGAGAGAGAGAGAGAGAGAGAGTATGAAGCAAAACAAAGTATCTCTTTCTTTAGATGGAAAAGTGATGGACATAAAATATTCCCCTTCCAAAGAATGTATTTTTTAATTACCTAATTCCTTCTCTCTGCTCATCTTGCAGCATGCAACATGATCCCACAATACATTTGTTATTATGGTGTTTGAAAGTGGTAACACATCAATTCCTGCAGAACTTGACCACTGCTCAGGATGTTCTTTGGATTTACACTAGTTTAATTGTGTTGCTAACTTATGTATAGTTTTCAGGGGAGTTATTTCCATCTATATTGTTTGTACATATATTAAATTCAGAGAATGAGTAATATGACCTTACAAAATACAGCTAGGTATGATTATGTTCAATGGTTGAACATATCTGCACATATTTTTAGGTCAATAGTTCTTTTATTCACAAAATATATGAATAAATGTACAAGCAGTGAGAAAACACAAATGTCATTTTTTACTGGATATTTTATATATGTGACATGGAATAATTAATTTAATGACTGTGGAACCAAATTTTATTCACATGTAGGAGACTTAAGAATTTAAATAAAAAATTTTTAAATAAAAGAATTTAAATTAGCTCAATGCTCAAGGACACATCATTTGATTAACCTGTGTTTTTTTTTAAATATACTAAATGCACAAAACCAAATACTTTGGAGTAAAAGTTAAAAAGTTTATTTGGAATATAAATTTCTATAGCTACTGTTATTTTACACAATTATTGCATTTTAATCTGATTTATCAAGAATAATACTTTTGTAAAATCTATCAAAATAACTTTTTTCAGCCTTGATGATATATTTATTGTTGTCTGAATCCAACACATAATTTATCTTAATTTTTAAATATAATTGTTTGCTAGATCAATATTGCCACTATAAATGCTCTTGGTCACAAACAAGAACTATCAACATCCAGAATTCCTCCTTTTTAAAAATTTTTAATTTTTTTTGTTTTTTGAGGGGCCAGACCCAGTGACATTCAGGGGCTACTCCTGGCTTTGAGCTCAGAAATTGCTCCTGGCTTGGGGGACCTTATGGCACACAGAAGGATCGAACTTACGTCCATCCTAGGTCAGCCGAGTTCTAGGCAAATGCCCTACAGCTGCTCAACTTCTCCAGTCCCAGAGTTCCCCTTTTATGTTTGCTTGTTTGTTTTTCTGTTATTTTATTTGTTTTGTAGCCACACCCAGAGATCTCTATAATTACTCCTGACTCTGCTTTCTGAACTAATACCTGATAGGCTTGGAGAATATATGGGATGCTGAATCAAGCCCACGTTGGCCAAGTACAAGAAGCTCCCTTCCATCTGTGATATAATTTTTGCCCCACTTCTTTTCTTTTTTTAATATTAGTTCAGATTTTCCAAAAAATATTCTCTAAATGCAATGTCTCTGGGTAGATTTAAAAAATTCTGACACTAACTAACCTCCTTTCTGCTACTTTTATTGTAACATTCTCATTCTCTTAACAAAGATAGTATATGTCATCTAAATTTTTTTCTCTCTTTTTTTTTTTTGTTTTTGTTTTTGTTTTTGGGTCACACCCGGCAGTGCTCAAGGGTTACTCGTGGCTCTACACTCAGAAATCGCTCCTGGCAGGCTCAGGGGACCATATGGGGTGCCGGGATTCAAACCACCGTCCTTCTGCACCCAAGACAAACGCCTTACCTCCAGCCCCTATTTTTTCTCTTTTTTAATGCTATGTAAATTGCCAAAGTAAAGTGTTTTTATTTTTGATATTGGGGATCAAACACAGTGGTCTCTTATATAAATACATGTACTCTACTAGTGAACCTTTGAATCATATTACTGGCTCACATATAAAGATATTTTACTTCACATATCTGTCTATAGAAATAGGTACATTAATTTAATAGCTTTGTAAAGATATAATAATAAAATTTATTAATTAGTGAAACGAGAAAGTATCAAGCATTTACTGAATTGTTCAAGGTAGTAATATAAAATAGTGATATTTTTTATTATCTGCTATATGTGAGGAATTATTCACTATAATTACATTTGTAAAGAGAGTATTGGTAAGTATTACATAACTAATAATTAAAATAAAATTTAAATTTATTTTTAGTGGCCATATTGAAACATCTTTAACCTAGGGACAGGGAAGCCTTTGCCTAGGTGGAGGCAGGCAACAAGGCTCCAGACCTAGGGTCTTCAAAAGGGCCATGGGGCAGCCACTGCACTCCAGTTCTTTGGGACCAGACATGTGGGTCCTGGGGTGGGTGTGGGGAAGGGAATACTAGTTGGTAACCCCTACCACCAAACTGGAGTGGGGCTGTCCAAACCTTCCCAAGCAGCTCTCCTTCCTTCCCATCAGTCCTCATTTTCCAAACTGTAGCACCTGCGTGTCAACTGTAGTTAGTTTATGATGATACTATGTCTATGTCATTAAAATTAATTTCTATATCTCCATTAAAGGGTCTATATCTCCATTAAAGTGTCGATTCAGTAAACCCATCAGCTTAATTTTCTAAATTTTCCTGATGTGGATAATTGATACCCCATGAAATTTCATCAAAAGGCCTGCTGTGGAACTCTCCACTGAGTGGACAGTTGAGGAATTGCCAAAGAGATATTTCTGAAATTCATGTCATGGTACTGACATTATATTCCCTTCATATTATTTGCCTAAATATTATTTCTTCCTTATATATTTACAGGCCAATTTATGGCTCCAAACAATTTTTTTTTGCCTGGAGAATTTTCAAGTACCAAACAAAACCAAGACATTTTTTTTCTCTCTGCCAATACTATTTACATCAAAAAGCCTTGTCAGAAACTTAGCTCTGAGTCATTCAAAAGTTTTTGCCAGGTACAAAATTTACATTTTGTTAACCTGGCTCTCTTTTACTCAAAAGCAACTGGTAGAACCTGTTAGACAAATCTACCTTCCAAAGATCAGTCAGGCAGTGTCTCCTTTTTTTGATCTGATAACTTTCTTCTTACTCAGGATTTCTCAAATAGATTATCTTCATAGGAGCTGCCTATTCAGTTGGATGGTTATGATAAATTAAGAGGCCTACTGCTAATGTTTCTTTAAAAAAAAAAACAAAACTCCTGTCCTTTATCAATGCCTGCTAGAACGTGTTGCCCATACATTCATTGTGTGGTTTCATTTCTTCGTATTATTCCATATGCTGGATTGTGTTCCCCACTCCCCCTGAAGTGGAGACATTGAAATCCTATGGTGCTGTCATACTGAAGCCTCCAGCAGCAATATTATAATGCTCATAACTTTAGATTGCTTCTAGGAAAAAAACACGATGTTCAAGACCCACTGAATAATATTCCATAGTATATACTCCTTATACAGTGCTCAATACCATATCTAATACATAATCTAATCTAGGAAGTCTTTCCTCAGTAAAGTAAAGCTTACTGTCACCAATCAAGATTGGTCCAGATAATGGAATACCTTTGCTGGCTTTGCTTTCTCTCTCTCTCTCTCTCTCTCTCTCTCTCTCTCTCTCTCTCTCTCTCTCTCTCTCTCTCTCTCTCTCTCTCTCTCTCTCTCTCTCTCACTCTCTCTCTGTCTCTCTCTGTCTCTCTCTGTCTCTCTCTCTGTCTCTCTCTCTGTCTCTCTGTCTCTCTCTCTCTCTCTCTCTCTCCCTCTTTCCCTTTGTTTCTCTTTCTCTTGAGAATTATGTGTTATTTCACCCTGGACTGCTTTTCAACTGTAACCCATGGATAGATCCTTAGAGTCTGTCAATATATGCACATGTGGGTATATATTTGCCATACCAAGGTCTGTTTAATGTCTGTCTGAAATAGATATGATATAAATTTCATGGTTTAGATCCCCCAGACAGTACTCATTACTATATCACTTATTTTTCTAGGCCTGAAAAATATGATTGTTCTCAAAAATGATCTATACACAACCTAGTACAAGAAGCCTTTCTTCAGTAAAATTCACCTTTACCAATCATGATTGGTCTAAAAAATGTAATATCTTTATATGAGATTTTCCAGCTTTTATATATATATACATATATATATATATATATATATATATATATATATATATATATATATATATATATATATATATATATATATATATAAAGGAATAAGTGTTCTGTCCCACATATCCTGGGTCAGCTCTATAAATGTAACCATGGATCAATCCTCTGTGTCTGCCATTGTAAGCAGAAACCTTTATGTTTTCGGTACACCAGTGTCAGTCTAATGTCTATCTGTAATAGACATAATGTCTATTTTGTATGTTATTCTCCACCCTATCATATATAACTCCTCTCCCCTCTATTTGCTTCCCACATTAAAACCCTTTTTTAGCCCAACATGTTATTTTCCCCATTTAACCCTTTACCCTTAGTTCTTAACTCCTCTTGAAGCAGAACATGCTCTTCAACCCAGCCAGCTGCCAACCAGCTTCCAAATGGAAAAAATAGATTCTTTGCCTGAGCAGAAACTGACACTCTGCTGCTACTGATTTGCTCTTTGTGGCTCAATCTCCTCTACCTCCCTTCACTGTAGACTTTTGCTTGCTAAACAGAATCGGTTGCTCTGAATTCCCCCACTTGAGGACATTTACTAATTGGTGACTACTGGGAGCCATTTTTCTTAGACTCCACAAAACCAAACCACAGGTTGATGCTGTGCTTTGGATTTTACCCCTCACCCTAATACTTCAAACAACTTAAAGGGGACATGTATAAATTCTTCAAATATTTCTTTAGATGTATTCCTTTAATAGGAATAACCTTAACAGAATATTTTCTTATGTAGCAGCAATTTCCCCCACACTCAGGATCTGTTTAGTATGGATCTAGTAGATAACTTTCTGTTTAGAGTTCATGTCAGAAATAGGAGTAGGGAATTGTTGGGTTTATTAATTTGGCCCCCACATACACTAGTAATTTTTGTGGTATTGCTCCTCTCTATATAGGCACATTAAATGAAAAAAGTTTACATATGCAAACAAGTTCTTATCTAAAAGGATAGAAAAACACACTTGTTATACTGCTGTGGGGCCTTACACCATGAACACTTGGCATGGTGACTTAGCTTTGATGTCAGTAGATTAGACATTGACCATTCATCCCTGAACCATGGATACGATCTATAGAAACAACCACGGTTTTCTACACCATCCCCAGGAATAAAAATATCTACCAAGGAAGACCCTACTACAGCCATGGCACCGACTTACTCCAAAGAGGGTCCTTATGATAACCTTAAGACTTGATAACAGTAACAGACTTCTTTGTAGAACAGGATTCTCTGCATTGCTACTTAAAGGTGAGATGAATCCAGAAGACACTACAAATCACCTGGACTTTTACATAGGATTTATACAGATATTAGGATCTATATCTACAGAAACCTGACATCAATAACCTAGATGATGAAGAGCTTTTATTGGGACTACAGAGAAAAAGTTTGGCATTGGACTATATAGTATATCTAGAGCATGGAGTTGGTCTTATGTCAGAATACTTCATGGGTAAGGTCTCCCTGTTTATAAGTCAAAGATTTTTCCTTTCCATTTCTCCCATATTTTGCTGTGCCTATGAAAACATCAACAAATGCCAGACACACACACACACACATTTCTTTTTTAGTGTATTTTTGTATCTCCTAGCTTTAAAAAAAAAGAAGCTTACAAAACCCTCTGTTATTGTAATAATGGCTTTATTAGAGAGACAATAATTTTCAAGAATATATGCTGGGGTTGGAGAGATAGCATATAGCATGGAGGTAAGTCATTTGCCTTGCATGCAGAAGGACGATGATTCGAATCCAGGCATCCCATATGATCCCCCGAGCCTTCCAGGAGCAATTTCTGAGTATAGAGCCAGGAGTAACCCCTGAGCGCTGCCGGGTGTGACCAAGAACAAAAAAAAAAAAAGACTACTTGCTAATGAACTTACTTTTTTATAGTGCTATTAAGTTATTTTAATTATATTTATACTTTTCTATTTTCTTTCTATTTTTTATAACTTTTCTTTTTGTCATCCTGAAGCAAATGTATTATAATCAGTTATTACAACTATGATACATTTTTTAAAATATCAATTAAAATTATTTTATTCTCTTATTTAAGAGTAATGGTAACAAAGATCACTTTCTTTGTAGCCGTTTAAGACATCTAAGAAAATGTAGCATAAAATTGCTAAAGGTTGCATTCAAAATAATCTCTTTTTATTGTTTATTTTGTAATTCATAAGATAGCATTATGCAAATTGTCAGTTAATATTAAATATATATTTATATATACATATATAAGATACACATATGTATATATATATTGCTGCATGGCTTGAAAGGTAAGTAGTATATTTCAATGCAAATTACCATGATTTACTATCATTGAAAGGACAACTTTTAGATGGATAGGGCTATAAATGTTTGTAAACATTGAATTTCACATAACATGTCTCCTCAGAGAGCTGTTTAATGTTAATCAGCTTTATATTTTTGACTTGATAATCCCCTAAAGAGATACAAAGCAATAATGTCATCATCAAAGCATAATGTGGAACAGTGCATCTTTCAGATAAATTAGTGTGTGGAATCTGTTTTTATAAATAAAAATGTATACATATGTATATGTATATATAAAGCTGCATAAAGCAATGGAAAGCATTAACTTAGAGCAAACTTCAGATTATGCTGATGATATAAATGCAGTAATATAATAAAACTGAATTATTATAGCATAGTTATGCATATGGATATATTTACATACAAGTAGACCATATATAAAGGACAATAGGTTTAGATTTTATGATGTTTTCTACTCTGCTTTTCTTCTTACTTCATCTAGTTTATAATATACCTTATGAATCACAACATAGATAGTATTCTGACTTTAAAATATCCATCATATAAAACTACTATTTAGCTTTTACAAGAAATTTTTAAGTGACATATTTCTTATAGAGAAATAATTAGCATTGGCTGAAAATACAGAATCCAATTAGAATAGGAAAAGAGTAAATGCCAATTTGGAATTATGAGTGCATTTAAAAGAAAGATAATAGAAAAAAGGAGCAAAGTGTTAATAACAGAATTAAAATATTCCCCATATCTTTTAAAGATCATTCTGCACATTAAAATACATTTTGGACATATTAGTGAAAAGTGAAACAGTTGTCACAAAGTTTGATGCACACTAGATAAATGAAAAAAAGCATATTAAATTTATTAAAAAAGAAAAAACTCCATTTAATTAAATTCCAGTGGGTTTTTTAATTATAATATGATTATGACTATCAGTTCCAACTGTTGAAATAGCATTTGCAGTACAATAATAATACCAAATAATCAATGATTTTTGTTATTTTTTGTTTTATGACCAAACCCTGTTGTACTCATGGCTTCTCCCTGTTTCTACACTCAGAAATTACTCTTGAAAGGTGAGAGCATGAGACAGCATATGTAACTCAACTTAGGTAGGCTGTCAAAAACAAGTATTCCCATTCCACTTGTACTAATGCTCTGACCCCAAGAACCAAATATTTTTATTTTGATTTAAAATATTTTGCTATATTACTTTTATTAGTGTCTGAACTCAAATATTTTTATGAAAGATGAAAATTAAAAGATCAAATTCAATGCAATATATTTAATATAACTATATAACTATAACATGCATCATATTATACATTAAATTATATATATATATATATATTGGTTTTGGGGCCACACCCTGTGATGATCAGGGGTTACTTCCTGGCTCTGCATTCAGAATTCGCTCCTGGCTTGGGACACCAGGAGATTGAACCGTGGTCTGCCTAGGTCAGCAGTGTGCAAGACAAAAACCCTACCACTGAGCCACTGCTCCAGCCCCTGCATTATATATTCTTACATTACACAGATTCTTTCTGCATAACTATAAAAATTAACTAATATGCATACTTGTATAACATATTTAAGATATTTTAAGAATATATATAATGTAAAATTTAAAATATATATAATTGGTACCAATATTATCTTAAAATTATATATTTAAGGTTCAAAATACTGATCAGCTAGTAAAAATTTTTGATAATCTTTAATTTCATGTATTTTGTCTTAGAAATAGTATGCTATTTTAATGACACAAAACATTTCATATGCAGAAATATTATAAAATACCTTAGATAATTATCTTTATGTGCAAACACTGAATTAAGAAAATCAATTATGGATTTTACATTTTTCAAGTCAAGTATATTTGTCAAATTCCAATAACTACCTTAATAGATATACTAAGCTTTATTTTGTTTTGTTTTGTTTTTTGGGTCATACCTGGTGGCACTCAGGGGTTATCCTGGCTCTGCACTCAGAAATTGCTTCTGGCAGGCACAGGGGATCATATGGGATGCTGGGATTTGAACTACTCTCTAACCTGGATTGACTGCATGCAAGGCTTTGCTATCTCATTAGTCAGTAAACTTTTTCTACTTGTTCTATATCTTTCAATTCTGATGTAAATATTTTAAACTATTTTTACTTTGAATAATAATAATTAAAAATTCTAGTTCAAGCCCCAGTGTTATTTTCTTTCTTTGTAGTTTTATCATACTATACATAAAATTTTACATTCTGATAGTATATTTTTCCAATCAATCCAGAATAATAAAGTAAACCACTAACTATTCAATTTCTGTTAATGGTTTATCTTTTTTATTATTTTCCTGCATACATTAGGTTATTACATTTACTTCACACAAACATCTTTAAAAAGTACCAAGAGAAAACATTGCCTTGAATACTATTTTTATAAGTAATAATACTATTTTTTACCTAGTTGTATTATTTTCTGACCTCTCATGCTCTATTTCAAGCAAGAATATAAGGAAACAAATACCCAGCAATAATAAATGCACTATTATGAAGGAATTGTAAATGAAATTATGAAAGAAAAAGTTGGAATTGTAAGAGTAAAGATAAAGGAGAAAGATTAACATAATTTAAATGTTAATTATTTAGAATAGTGAAGAGGGGACAGCAGAAAATGAGTCAAGGAAAAATAATAGAATGATAGCAAAGATGGAAATATTTTTCTATTTTTTGTCATATATTCACTGACCTATTTATGTTAAAATATCTTGATTTTTTCAGAGCCAGAGCAGTGGTTCAAGCGGTAGGGCCTTTGCCTTATGTGTGCTAACCTAGGACAGCGGTTCAATCCCCAGACATATACCATATGGTCTCCCAAGCCAGAAGTAATTTCTGAACATGTAGCCAGGAGTAACCTCTGAGCGTCACTGGATGTTGTCCCCAAACCAAAATAAAATTAATTAATTAATTAATTAAAAATTTTTATTTTTTTCTGACTATATAATTACTACTCAGTCAGTGCCAGGGTTTACACTTTATTTATTTATTTATTTTTATTCTTTATTTACTTATTTTTTGGGGGGCCACACCCAGTGATGCTCAATGGTTACTACTGGCTGTGTACTCAAAAATCGCTCTTGGCTTCTGGAATTATATAAGAAGCTGGGAGATCTAACTGCAGTCCATCCTAGGTTAGCTGTGAGAAAAGCAAAAGCCCTACCGATGGGCCACCTCTCCAGCCCCAGGAGATTACTCTTGATTCTCTGCTCAGTGATCACTTCTAAAAGGGCTCAAGAGCCCTTACTAGGTATCTGCAGATCAAACTCCTGTCAGCCATGTTCAGTGAAAATGCCCTAAAGCTATATGTACAAGCTTTATGGTGCTTAACTAGAAGATTAATGAGATACTACAGATCTGTCAAATATTCATATTTATATATATGTGTGTATATATATATATATATATATATATATATATATTCTAGTAAATATTCTTTTTTTTTGTGTGTGTGGTTTTTGGGTCACACCCGGCAGCGCTCAGGGGTTATTTCTGGCTCCAGGCTCAGAAATTGCTCCTGGCAGGCACAGGGGACCATATGAGGCACCGGGATTAGAACCAATGACCTCCTGGATGAAAGGCAAATGCCTTACCTCCATGCTATCTCTCTGGCCCCCTCTAGTAAATATTCTTTTTATCTAATATATTTATAATCATCTTCCAGACTCTTCAATTTACTATGCCTTAATCAAAGCCAAGTGCCAAAGAATACAAATTATAAAGCATGCTCAGATGAACGAAGTCAAGTAGTTAACACCAAAAATGACACAATGTTGAGAGAATTATAATCTGTGATTAATTGTGACAAAAATTCACAGTGCTTTTTATACTCACAAGACAAAACTAAACATAGGGAAATCAATTTTAATTATTTATTCATATTTATTATAAATGCATTTATCTTGTGATATAACAATTCCCTCAAAACCATCTTTAAATTGAATTTCATTGAGTTAATCGTTGAAGTTGTAAAGAATTTTCATTGTTTTTCCATTTTAGGTTGTAGAAGAACTTAAAGCTTTACTTGAAAGATTCCCCGAGTTAGGTCAATATTCTGTCATTGAGAGAACTTTACTCATTCGATTGTTGTTATCTATTTATTAATGTGTGCTTTTTTTAAAGTACTATTCTTTAAAGACATTTATGAGGGATCAGAGCCATAGAACAGGGCAATTGTCTTCAATGTAGCTGACCTGGGTTCAATCCTTGGCACCTTATGCTGTTCCCTGAGCACTGCAAAATGATATTTGAGTACATGGCCAGAAGTAAAGCAATTCCAGGTGTAACTAAAAACAAAAACAGGGGCCAGAGTGGTGGCGCGGAGTGGTAAGGTGTCTGCCTTGCTGGCACTAGCCTAAGAAGGAGCATGGTTCAATATCCCAGCATCCCATATGGTCCCCAAACCAGGAGTGATTTTTGAGTGCATAGCCAGTAATAACCCCTGAGTGTCACTGAGTGTGCCCCCCGCAAACCAAACCAAACCAAACCAAAAAGTCCTTCTTTGAAAATAGAATTATATTTCATTTCTATCCAGAAATGTCCAGTGAAAACTGACTTACTATATATTTAATTTCCTGGTAATTTTCAAAGTGAGTTTTCCAATATGTAAGCATTAGTTCTGAAATAAAACATACAAAACACACCCAACACATCATCATTAGATATTATCTATGCTATATTATTAAATATTTTCTAATCAAAATAAAGGTATGGGATATACTCTGGGAATATGGTAGAGGAAGATTGACATTGGTGGTGGATTGGCCCTGATTCACTATATGTCTGAAACCCAACTATGAAGAACTTAGTAAATCACAAGGGTTTCAATTAAAAAAAAAAAAGAGGTTATCTTCATGATTTTGCAAAATAATTTTTTATTTTATATTATGTTTATTAGGTGTTAGAATTGAATGTATTAGGAAATTAGGACTTTATCTCAACTTTAAATGAAATAAATATAAGACAAAAAATTAATTAAAACTTTATCTTTGTTATTTTACCTTGTAGTAAATAAGTTAGTTTGATTTTAAATTAATCATAGGCATGTAATTCACATACATTTTAATACACCTTATTTTGGTGTTGTTTGCATAGATTTATTTATTTCTGTATTTATTTATTTATTTTTACTTTTTTGGGCCACACCCTCTAGTAATTAACAGGAGTTACTCCTGGCTCTACACTCAGTATTTACCCTATGAAATATGTGGGGACTAGATGGGCTACACAAATCCAACTTGGGTCTGTCAGGTGCAAGCCAAGTGCCCTACCCACTCTACTGTATGTAAACCTTATAACTGGTCTCTTTAAGTTAAGTTTCTATATTTATGGATTTTTGCAGATTTTCTTTATATACTTCAAGTAATTTGTAGCTAATTGTTTCAAGATATTTTTCTTCAGTATAGGACTTGCATTTTTAAGCTTCTCAATTTATTTTTTATTAAATATTTTTTAAAAACAAGAAATATTCTTGTTTTACTTGTTTCTTTTTTGATCTATTCAATATTATAAGGTACATTATATTTTTAGTTATAAGTCATGATTTTTGTTTAAAAATATGAATTTGTGCTCGCTTTGGCAGCATATATACTAAAATTGGAACGATACAGAGAAGATTAGCATGGCCCCTGTGCAAGGATGACACGCAAATTCGTGGTGTTCCATAGGAAAAATAAATAAATAAAAATATGAATTTTTCACTTCAAGAGATATGTTTAGACCATATTTTTCTATAGTTTAGTAATGTTCTAAAATTATATGTTGGGTGGATTTAATCATGTATTTGTAATGTTTGTCTAGTGTATAAATTATTTACATATTAAAATAACATTTTCCCACTTTATGTGTTTATTTTATTGAAGTGACTTTATAGGATCATCATAAAACCATATCTTATAGAAAAAAATTCTTTAAAAAAATAAGAAAAATTCTTTGCCTTATTAGTTGTATTGTTATAATCTTATTTATTTTCTAAGTGTTAAATTTTAGTTTCTGAAATTGAAATACTAATTTTTATTTTCACTATATTTAAATCACTGGAATAAATAAGAATATATGAAATGATAGTTTTATTTTAGAAATTAGGCAATTTTATTGACTCTAGATACTACAATTTGTTTTAAATAAAAGCATGGTCATACCATACTATGACACCTATTTTATCATCTTTTGATTTTATGATTAGTACATTCTAAATTAATTCAATGCTTCACTGCACTATTGATGTAACTTCATGGAAATTCTACTGATGAATTTCAAATGACTAAAATGTGTCCTTGTGAAATCAGCAAATATAAGTTGGATACAGGGTTCATGCTATATTTTTTAGAAGTCAAAACTAAACAATGTCATGTGTAAGTTTAACAAATATTCATAAAATATAGACATATTCAAATATAAAAGTATTTGTTTTATAATTTTGTTATTCTAAGAAATTTTCATTGTACTACATAAACATAATGCATATTATTTGTATATGCATATGCAGATATATATATATTTGCATACATGTTTATTATATACACTTCATGTTTTTAAATATTATTTTCTACATATAATAATCTTTGGTTTAGCTCAATGTATCTATAAAGATAAAATGTGTAACATGAATATTCATATTTAAAACAATAAGTAGACTTATATTTTCTCTTCAAAATCTTCAATTAAAAAATATAATGGGGGCCGGGAATGTGGCGCTAGAGGTAAGGTGTCTGCCTTGCAAGTGCTAGCGTAGGATGGACCGCAGTTTGATCCCCCGGCGTCCCATATGGTCCCCCCAAGCCAGGGGAGATTTCTGAGTGCATAGCCATGAGTAACCCCTGAGTATCAAATGGGTGTGACCCAAAAACCAAAAAAAGAAAAAAAGAAAAAATATATAATGACAAAGGGTTGGAGCGATAGCAGAGTGGTAGGGTGTTTGCCTTACTCGCAGCTAACCGAGGCTGGACCGGAGTTTGATTCCCTGCATCCCATATGGTCCCCTGGGCCTACCAGGAACAATTTCTCATCACAGAGCCAGGAGTAACCCCTCAGCCCTGCCAGGTGTGACCCAACCCTAGCAAAAATAGAATGACAAAATGGATTCTCTCTAACATTAATAATTCTTATTTGTTCATATAGTTGCTCTTTCTGTACTATTATTTTGGGAAATATATTAATATAAACATCAGGTAAAATTCAGTAAAATATGTATTACATATAATTCACACATATTTTATTGATTATCTTAATTCTTTATAAATCTAAAACAAAAAATCTTATTCCTGTCTTACTTTCTATTAATGATTTTGTTTATATACTTATTTTAATATTTAAAGATAAGAAAATGTTTTAATTTATATAATGGTAGTATTTCAAAAATTAATTTGCTTATTGTAGTTTTTATAAGAGAGCCATGTAATATATATGTATTTATTTTTCAGGAAAACATGATAAATAATAATGCACAATAGTTATTATCCTCCATCATAGATGTCCTAAAATAAAAGACATGAAATGAGACTGGACTTTAACATTAAGACTATAGAGGAAATAGCAAAGTATTCTCTAAAACATAAAATAAAATTTTTATATTAAAGTAATAATAAACTAAAATTTGAGCCTCAGTTTATAACTAGAACCCATATAAGAGAGCAACACTTGAAAAGAATCTATTGTTGGCTTTCAAGAGAGTATATTAATACCTTGTGAGTATTAATACTACATGAACACACATTAATATTATTTGAGTATTAATACTATATGAGATCACATTTATTTTTATATTATTGGGCCATTTTCATCTAATATGATATTAATAATGTATGTTTCAAGGTATGCAAATATGTAAATTATATATATTATGCATATATATTTAATAGTGTTTATTCTGCAATTGGGATTTTTTTTCCTCTTACACTTGAGTATACTCAGAAATCACTCCAAGCCTTAGAGGGCTGCTTTTGCAATACCCAAGAGCTTACTTAGTGCCAGGAATAAATCCAGCCCAATCATATATGGGCCTGGAAAAATATATAATCAATTATTTTTATTTTTCTAATTCTACAACTCCAAGGGAATGCTTATTTTATTGCTTTCATTATTGTTTACAAAATAATTAAAATACCATTAGTGTAAGTTCCATAACAGGTTCAAGCTGATAATAACCTATAAAATTTATGAAAATAATAAAGAATTAAAGTAATAAAGATTTGCTCAGTTATTAGATAAGGATATCTTGTGGAGGGACACACCTGGGGGTATTCAGGGGTTATCCTTGGTTCTACACTCAAAAATTATTTCTAGCAGGTTCAGGAGATCATATGGAATGCCAGGGATCAAACCCAGGTATGTCACATGCAAGGTGAACATCTTACCTGCTGTTCTATTTCTCAGGCCCCAAGGATTTAGCATATGTTTCAGTAACATACTTTAAAATATAAAATTCATAACCTTTTTAATTGAAATATTAAAAATAGGTAGTGCATTTTCCTTGCATGCAGAAGGACGGTGGTTCAAATCCCGGCAGCCCCTATGGTCCCCCGAGCCTGCCAGGAGCGATTTCTGAGCGTAGAGCCAGGAGTAACCCCTGAGAGCTGCCGGGGGTAACCCAAAAATTAAAAAAAAATAACATAATTCATTATTTTGTTGAATTTCCACAAGATACACCATTCCAAACATATTCAGGTTGAAATTTTTATTTTATTAAGAGCCACTAATTATATAATAACAATTGAAATATTGATATTAAAATAAACATGCTGAAAGTACTTTTACTTATTAGAATGTTTTCTCTGCTACTTGTGTGTATATATGTATATATGCATATATAAAGCATACAGAGTGTTTGAAAGCAACAATATATGTCTATATCCAAAGAAGTATATGTGGCCAGATTTAGTGGTTCTTAAGGATATTTTTTATAGAATATGAAAATTTGCTTCATTCAACTCCTATAGGTTTAACGATAACTTTATTTCTTACAGAAATCTGTTTTTACAGATATAATTCCTTTTACTTAAATTAAAATCTACTTCTGTGCAATAAAAATGTTTCTTAAAATCATAGCTTATTAAAGCATTATGATTAATAGTTATTCATAGATGTAAAATATCTCATCGTAGGTCCCCATATCGGTATCAACTTCCTTCCACCAATGTTCCTGGATTTTCCTCTCTCCACCATCCTTGTATGCTCCAAAGCCCCACTGCACTGCCGGCTGTCTCCTTGACACGCTCATATTAAGTTTTGTTTGTTGAAGTTTGAAGCTCATGTGTTCAGTCTGGCAAACAAGTATGCAGGAAAATATGTCTTCATACTTGAACATATGGATAAATGGGCTCATAAAAACTTGGTGCTTCATCTGGAAGTGATGAGAAACTCTAGACCCAAGAGATATTTTCGAGGTGAAAATAGGAGTCAATTCATCTTTTTCCTCAGTTTTTGCAACTATTTCCACTCACCAATGATTTCTCTGCTGAAAAATTTCCTTCTTGCTCTAACCCCATTCTTTACACATTTCCCAGGGGACCATTGATTATTAAGAAAGAACTGGATAAAAGTCTATAGAAATGAAAGTGAGGGTGATAAATTGGGAGAAAAGAGGTGATGTATCTTATACCACTGCTAAATAAGTACAGGGATTTTGTCCATTTATTTTGGGGAGGCTTTGAGGAAAACAATTTGTTCAGGGGTAAGAAAAATAAATTCATGGTGACCTTTCTGTTACTCTCTGAAATTATTATAATGGAATAGTTATATTATTTTACATGAATCATCAACAATACTAGAAACAATAACCCCTTTGAATTTTCATAACCAACTTTGTTTTGTTTCTGACTTCCTTTGACTTCTAGTTGTAGTGCTCTGGCTGCTCTTTCCGTTTTTGGTTCCTTCATTTACCTGGCATTATATTCCTTTCCTAATTGCTAACATTTTCTTTATTGTATCATAAATTTGTGACTTCAAACACTATTCTTTGTATGTAAGATTGCTGTTTTCAGGTTAATCTTTTTACTCATTCCCCCCCAAAAAAAGTCTTCCTAATGACTTCACTTATTATTTGAAATGAAAACCAACATTTTTGCAATGTTTGTAAGGTGCTCTATACAAATTCTTGATGTATTTTCTATTTCAAAAATTCTCTATTTCACCAAACTCATGTTACTTAGTTCTGTTTGTTCTTCCTAAGCCTGAAACTATTTTCTGAATCCAATGGACTTTAGCAATGTCCCTATGTGTAACTCTCCCCACTCCACCATGGTTTTCTGTAAGGCCTAATTTCTCATAACAATTCTGCTGTATTGTTGATGTAGCATTATTTGATCTTCATATATAAATTATGTTATCATTTGTAAAAATCTATTGATAACTAAAATACAAATATGTATTTTCAACAATAGTGTTTCTTTCCTTGATTCCCAAATAATATGAATATTAACTTTAATGGTAAAATGTTATTTATAGAGATAACTCTAAAGGGTCTTGATATGGTGAGAATAACTTGGTTTTCTAGTGGAAATTATATAGTTCCTTAAAAATGACAAAGAAGAAAGTTCACTGCAACTAGAAAGATGTGCAAGTGGAAATAAAAGGGTTGGATAAATTATAAGCCTGAAGTGACATCAGGAAAGAGCCATAAAACAATGAAGATTGTTTCTAGAAATTGGAAAGGCAAGATGATGAATTCTTCCCCAAAGTTCCCAAATCAAATTGCCTTATCAAACTTATGTTCAGTCTTCTGACCTCTAAAACTACAGAAATGAATTTGTGATGTTTTAATTATGCATGTTTTTTAATGGTGGCGGCAAATTACTGTTTTGCACTTATTATTTCCTCTTTGGATTTTATGTAATATCTCAGATTGATCTGATTTCTACCTATCTGTTGGACTTTGAATTTTTCTCTCTTAACTCTCAAATACATTTGCATTGCCTTAGCAAAAATATAGTTATCTAATTTTTCTGCAGAGACAATTCCCACTCATTTTTCACATTTTCATTTAATGACCCTCACAGTATGATAATACTTAGTTTACATAGTTCCTTTTCTTTTCTCCTTATTTATTTTTCTTCTATTTACAAGGAGTGTTAGCTATTCCTACCCACCTTACTAGATTGCAAGCTCACTATGAACAGAAAAATGTTACTGTTTTATTCATTGTAGTATCTCAGCACCTTGCATAGATATACATAATAAGTATGTAAATATTGGATACTGGAATGAATGAAGAACAGTTTTCTGAATACACTTCCAAATCTCTTTTGTTTACCATGGATCTTGGCAGGTAGATGATTTTAAAGATATTTTGAAATAATTTATAAATGAATACATTACCAAAGTCTTCCAATGGGAATTTCAAGAATAGCTTAAAATAGCATGATAAAACAATATTTAAAATTAAATGTTCCTAATAAAAATTTTATTTGTGTGGGTCAATTCATGCTTGACTTTGTACAAACAGAATATAGATAAACCATACACTTAGTCATCAAGAATTTTCTTGGTCAACAAATTAATGAATACAAGACAATTTATATCTAAAAATGAAATGAATTTTTAATTATTTAAGCCATCTGTTTATGTAAGCCAACATTTTATTCCAAGAGCATAAGAATATTTGTTGAGATGATTTGCTTAGTGATTTTCTTTAGTCCATTCAAAGGAATAAGCAGGTGGGAAGAAAAATTACAGTCTCATGTGTGATATTTTATCTATGCTTGAATAATTGTTAAATTATATCTGAAATTCATTTGTTTCTCTATATTATTAACAGTCATGTAGACTTTCCTAGGTACTTTAAAAGTGCATAATCATCTTGGATGTTGGAGTACTGGAAAGGACAGCAGACAATGACAACAGGGAACCTAAGGTAGATGAACATAACATTTGCTTCCAGTGAGAAGGTAAGGTGAGAACAAACTATTCTTAAAGAGGAAGACATTCAAGAAAGATTAATTTTAGCCTATGCTTTTGGCTTGGCAACCAATTTAAAGTGTTAACTATATCTATTTGTGTAAATTAGTCTATTAAAGAACAGCAAAACTCTACTCATTCTTGAGGCTGCTGATCTGTTTACTTCTTTATACTCATCAAGGTAACTCATTATAATGATTATTAACTGCTGTGTTCCTAATGAATATATTGAGATTCTAATGTTTCAAAATACTTTCATTGGAAAGGATATGCACTTTTAAGCTCTGGGCATTATTTGTCATCTTTCCAGAATCATCTGTTTTAGGATAAATACATAGATAATGTTTTACACACTGATTGCTAATATCTGTGTATTTATGTAGGCCTTATTATAGATTGTTAAGAAAGATAAATATGCAAATAATGAATGATAAATTTTCCATATAGCAACTAAATCAATTAATGTTTATGGGTTTCTATTAATATTTACACAAAGTTAATTACAGCTGATTTGCTTATAAAAATATACAGATTTTTTAATTGTAGTATAGCTAGAAGCTCTCAGAACTTAATCCTTTATAAATGCTCAGAAATCACAAAGTGAAGAGCATTGAGACCCATATGTGGTGCTGAGAATGAAAGCAGGTCTATTATATAAAAACAAATGCCCTATTTGCTATACTATCATTATGGCCACATCTTTTTATTTATTAAATCAAGGTCATAAATATAAATATTTATATATCATAGGTTATATTATATAAATATAATTATGTAAAAATTTTATAACATGTATAAAATTACAATTTTTAAGAAAAACACAAATTTAAATTCCTAACAAAATAGTAGGTGCTAAAGTCACTAAATTGTGATGTTTATTATAATTTTGGGTAATTTTGAAATATTAGAAATTTCAAAACTTAGTGAAATTTTAGGTAATATACAAATAACTAGTAGAATATAATCAGATATATATAATTTTATTTTATTATAAAATTTTATTTAATAAAATCTATTATTTTATAAGAATAATTTATAATCTTCACAAGTACAATAACACAATATTCATACTTAAATTAAGTTTTATAATATTTATCCTAAAAGAAATTGTATATAAAATTGTGAGCCATGAACAGAAATTGATTTTGAATTTAATTTGTAGAAAATGTATAGTTGTTATAAAGAGAAGCTCACTTTCAATTACAGTATTTCTAATAAAATAATTTTGACGCTACCACATGTTGAAGAAATTGTAGCTTCTGTATCAGTAAAACTATTATAAAACCATTGTCTGTAACATAATACAAATACAGGTTTTAATATTTTATGTTTGATGAAATATTTTATCTAAATACAGTAGAGTTCATCATCCGAGTTGTGGTTTGGTATCTCCAAGTCTCTACCTGGTCAGACTGGAAAGAAAACATAGAGTGTTGCAAAGACAAAACCTAATGCCTCAACTTTCTTGCTTAGTATAACAAGTTAATGTTTAAACATGACATATTGCTAATTTTCTCCCTTAATGATAAACATTACAATGAATATCAAGTACATCTTCATCTGGACTTGAGTTAAAAATAATCCCCTCCTCTATACTGTTCATCCACACCCAACACTCTCTTTTCTAAGTAGTGCTATTGGTTTTAGGAATCAACCTTTTAATTCTACTTTATTACTATTTAAAACATGTATCCTAAGAAAGAAAAACATGCATTTAATAACCAGATCCAAATTTAAAGCAAATAACTATAAAGTTGGAAAGACAATTTGTGAGCAAAATATTTCTGCCATGTTGTATGAGTAAATCTAAATTCCAATTTTTACTGGAATAAAGTGATAATAAAACTATCAATGTTTATGACACCCAAAGGTTTTATATAATGCAAAACCAAGATATATAAATTAGATAGCACCATATTTTGTAACAAGCGTATATTTAATGTATGAGCAATTGAATGAACTGGCATATATCTCTCATTTTAATTTTCTCCTTAGTTCTGCTGTCTTTGTTTTATGACTTTTTATTTGTGCTATGAACAACTATAAGTTATATTGTCTTATCCTAAATTAATAGCTTATTTGTGCACTCCTCTTTCATAAAGATAGCATAATTTTAGTGGTCATGTAAAAATAGAGAAGGAAAAATACCCATGTAACTTTAGTGAAATACAGAAATGATAAAATAATTTTTTGGTTCTCCTTGTCAACATATTAGAGTAGACATTATACCTAAAACACTTTCTCACCAACAAGGAAAGATTTTTTTTAAATTATGATGTTCTTATTGTGATGTCATGTGGGAAATCCTTGCCCTGTTTCTTACAGTGTGTGATTTTGTTTTGCTAAGCCAGTAGTTTATATGATATCTAGCTAATCAAAACATGGCGTACAGGGACAAAGTGTCTATTTTACAATTTTCAAGATGATTTGAACCTATCCTAGACTGACATCCAGTCGGAACCAATTAGCTGTGGAAAACATTTGGCTAGGCCACTAAAGTTGATTAGTCTTCTATCATAGCCAGCCCAAATTGTAAAATAATTTCAAATATATATTACTTTGTGAATTGAGGATCTTTAATTCTCACTGATGTTATCAAATATATTCCAAAATTTATCATACTCATCAGTTTCTGTCAGGCATTATCTTGATCTAAATTTCAAACTAAAAACATTTTTACATTTTATATTTAGCCTAATAAATTTATTAATTTTGAGTAGGTTGGGTCACACCTCGCAATGCTCAAGGTTTACTTCTATTTCTGAACTCAGGAACCACTCTGATGGTGTTCCCAGAATCATTACAGGATGCCAGAGATTGAATCTGGAAAGCTCATTTACATGACATGCTTCTGTTGTTGGTTCACATTTTACAATTTAGTTCTCCCAAAACGAAGATCATTCCTAGTTTCTTTGTATGTTTGTTTACAATTTGGTCTCTGTACTCAATAAAATCTGAAGTGCTGTCAGGCCAACAGTCTCTCTCTCTCTCTCTCTCTCTCTCTCTCTCTCTCTCTCTCTCTCTCTCTCTCTCATTCTTTCTCTTTCTTCTCTCTCTCTCTCATTCTTTCTCTTTCTCTTTCTTCTCTCTCTCTTTCTCTCATTCTTTCTCTTTCTCTTTCTTCTCTATCTCTTTCTCTCTCTCACTCTCTTTCTCTCTCTCTGTCTACCTCTGTCTCTCTCACTTATGATGAGTCAGAAAACTACCCAATCACACTTGTTTCACCCCCACAGACTGGTTTGTATTATTTCTTGTTGCAACCCCGGACCGATTCCATTTACCTGGGGTGGGATTATGGCCTTTTGAGTCTTTACACTACCCAGTTTGCTATCTCTGAACTTGTCTATTTTTTTTAAGTTACATTCTTTACAGAAGTGACCAAACTTATTTTTCAAAGACTACTTATAAAATTATAAATAATAAATGCATGAGATTTGAAAATGAGTGGAACATTTTTGGAGAGAACTATAAATATTTCATATCATTGCATTAACCAGGCATGGTGATATGAGACTGCATGACTGAAAAACAATACATGTTTTTAAACATATGTTGGAGCAGAAATACATTTTTTAGAATTATTTCAGATTTAAATTTTGTAGAATAATTTTAGGCAATGCAAAATTAACACAAATTTTATAGATATAAAAATAAATTAGCCAGTATTTTAAATTTTATTTATATTTTGAATTTATTATAATTGTAGGAGGGCTACAGTATAAATTTTATCAATAATACAGAATGGTCTTATGTGTCTTTCACTGAATTTAAGCTAAAATTAAATTCTTGTAAACTGGAATTTTTTCATACTCAGGGTTTAATGCTACTACAGTTATATAGAACAATTTGATCACAAATTATTTATTGTATTGATGTTAATATCACCCTCTGAAAATTTCCACTACTCTCCATTAGCCGTTATTACTGAAGCCGGAGAGATAGTATAGAGATAGAACGTTTGCCTTGCATACAGAAGGATAGTGGTTTGAATCCCGGCATCCCATATGGTCTCCTGAGCTGCCAGGAGCGATTTCTGTGTGTAGAGCCAGGAGTAACCCCTGAACAATGCCGGGTGTGAGCCCCCAAGAAAACAAAACAAAACAAAACAAAACAAAGAAATAAAACCTTTATTACTTGGTTATTACTAATCTGTCTCTTTTCTTTTTTTTTTTTTTTACCATTTTCAATTCTATGACTGTTTTTATAAATGACATTATATAAATTTCAACTTCTAAGGAGTGAGTAGCTTTTGGTTTTACCAAGCACAATTAGTAAGAGAGTCAAACAATTTGTTGCATATATATTTCCATTCTTTACTTTTTATATCTGAAAAATTATTCCACATACCAAAGAATGCATACTCTATAGTTTTTTTAAAAGTTGATGGAATGTTTGATTTATTACCTATCTTATTTTTTAATTTTCATTTTTACTGTCATGAATAAAATATCTGTAAAGCATTTGTTGAAATATAATTTATATTGTTTATATACATATACACATATGTTTATAAGTGATATAATTAAATTTATTTTGAAAAATAGAGTAGAAAAGTATAAGACAAGTACTTAAGACTTTTAAGTACCATATGTTTTGGTGTATAGGATGACTGGGCGTATAAGAGTATCCCCTACATTTCCTGTTAAAATATAGGTTTTGGGCTATATTCGCCATAAAAAACTAACTCCCTTTTAACGCACACCAAATGGAAATTTAAAAAATGCATTATTTGACTTCAATATGGAAGTTTTAATTCGAATGCTTATGTCATGCATGTACTTAGCTATAAAACTGTCACTTATAAGCATAAGGCTATTTGTCATCAAATATGTAAAAATAAAACAGTGATCTACATTGAGAGCAGGGAAAGGGGGCTCCTCCAAGAGCAGCTGCCTGGGGTGTAGTGATTAACAAAACAGCTAGAAGGAGATAGAGCACCTCCTCTGTGTCCCGTAAAAGCTGAACAGAGGGATGCAGTGGTAAGAGGGGACAAAACACTTGTCCTTGAAACTGGAGTAAGATTCAGCATGCCATATACCACCGTATAAAATAACCCTTGGATTTTAAGAAGTTTTTCATGGGTTAAAAAGACATTTTATATGCCGGAAAATACAGTACTTGTAATTTTAAATGGATTTTCTGAAGTGTTAAACCATTTTACATATATTCATCCCTGGCAGCAAACAATGCCTGATACACTATAACTCACATTCTTTTTGTTTTTGTTTTTATTTTTGTTTCTGTTTTTAGACCATACTCAGTAATACTCAGGGATTACTCCTGGCTATGCCCTTGGGGGACGCTATGGGGCGCTGGGGGATCAAAGCTCAGTTCATCCTAGGTTAGCTCGAAAGGCAGACAGATGCCTTACCACTTGAGCCACTGCTTGGACCCGAACACTCATATTCTTATTATTTAAAATGGTCATATTTTTTCTCTTAATTTTACACACCCTGACATTTGCAAATATTCCTTATTGTAACTCCTTTTATTTTTTTAATTTTATTTAAAAACTTTATTATATACATGATTGTGTTTGGGTTTCAGTCATGTAAAGAACACCACCCATCACCAGTGCAACATTCCCATCACCAATGTCCCAAATCTCCCTCCTCCCCACCCAACCCCCGCCTGTACTCTAGACAGGCTTTCTATTTCCCTCATACATTCTCATTATTAGGATAGTTCAAAACGTAGTTATTTCTCTAACTAAATTCATCCCTGTTTGTGGTGAGCTTCATGAGGTGAGCTGTAACTTCCAGATCTTTTCTCTTTTGTGTCTGAAACTTATTATTGCAAGAATGTCTTTCATTTTTCTTAAAACCCATAGGTGAGTGAGACCATTCTGTGTCTTTCTCTCTCTCTCTCTCTGACTTATTTAACTCAGCATAATAGATTCCATGTACATCCATGTATAGGAAAATTTCATGACTTCATCTCTCCTGACAGCTGCATAATATTCCATTGTGTATATGTGCCACAGTTTCTTTAGCCATTCATCTGTTGAAGGGAATCTTGGCTGTTTCCAGAGTCTTGCTATGGTAAATAGTACTGCAATCAATATAGGTGTAAGGAAGGGATTTTTGAATTGTATTTTTGTGCTCCTAGGGTATATTCCTAGGAGTGATATAGCTGGGTCGTATGGGAGCTCAATTTCCAGTTTTTGGAGGAATCTCCATATTGCTTTCCATAAAGGTTGAACTAGACTGCATTCCCACCAGCAGTGGATAAGAGTTCCTATCTCTCCACATCCCTGCCAGCACTGATTGTTCTCATTCTTTGTGATGTGTGCCAATCTCTGGGGTGTGTATTTTTGTCTTTAAATTTTTCTATTAGATTAGGATATTGCACTTCTAACAAGTATATATTTATCATTCATACATTTCACTCAATTAAATATATTTTCTTATTTTCTGCTTCTCCTAAATTGTTTTACTCATTGTTTTAATTTTTAATACCTTTAGATACTAGTCCTTTATCAGATGTTTGGATGATAGATTTTTCTCAATTCTGTAGTCTTACTTTTAATTATCTTAAAAGATTATTTTGCTGAGCTAAAACTTTATTTTTATAATCTTTTTCATCAGCAATCACTTTTATCAGTCATGCTTTAATGTCTGAAATGCTTTCCTATCATATCTATTACGTACAGAAAGCATGATTTACATAAGAGAACTTTCAAGCATATTTTCATTATTCTATAATGTATTTTCATTTCATAACCATCACTTTACACACATCAAATTACTATTAATTTTAGTTATGGTTTTGTTTTGTACAGTGGCACACACAGTGGTGCTCAGGACTTGCTTCTAGCATTACTTTCATGTACCATGCCTGGGGGATCATATGAGGTGTCCAGGATTGAATTCCATTTTATTACTTGCAAGGCCATCTTCCAAATGACTGCTATCATTCAGAGTCAAATTTTAGTTATTATTTTATTAAAATGCACGCTTGCTTCATATTTTACATGTAAAGAATGTCCAATTACTTTTGCATCATTTGTTGAAAGAGGATTTATTCTCCTTGTTTTAAATGCATGTTGCAAATTTGTCAAAAATTAAATGGGCATAGCTTGGACTTGTTAATTCCTGGTATCTCTTCATTGTTTCATTGATTTATATGTTGTCATCCTACTATTACAAAATTTGATTAATGAAGCTTTAATAAACTCTGACACAGAATAGATTGACTCTCTCCATAATTCTGTATTATTCATCATAGAGTGTTATCTGTCAGACTCTGTTCTAAGAAGCTGAGGTATTAAAATGAGACATTTATTCAAAATTTTTGATATACTTTAGTATCTTCTGGGGACTTAGATTTCCTGTCTATTAAGGACACTAATAGTAATTTTGATAGCCACTGGAAGGAGAACATTATTTAGAAATAAAGGATTACCATGAGATATAATAGTGGTTTCTCCTAAGAGTCTGCAACATGGAGGTAAAAAGAAAACACAACCTTGCCCCCTGTCATCTAAATCTAGGCTAGTAAAACTACAAAGAAACTTTATATCTCTATTGTTAAATATTGTGCCCTGAAGTTTTTACTTTATAAATAGTAAAATGCAGGTGGAAAAATTTCTGCATAAAATTGTTTTACATTTTAAAATTATTCCAGGCCAACTTCAGTTTATGAGTCCTGAGATTTTTTTAATTGTTTTGAAACTACTAATTTATTGCGAGTTTTGAGTAATTAATGGTAAGTATAATATTGATCTCTTTTTTCCCCTACCACACCCCGTAATTCTCAAGCCATATTTTTAACTGTGCATTCAGGAGTCACAACTGAGAAGTTTTGGGAACAAATAAGAGGGGGTTATCTTAATATGCAATACATAGAACTATGGATGGCATTGTTTGTCTATGATCTTGAAATTTGAAGTAAACATATTTTGCTCTATTAGACTCTAGTATTGATCATTTCTTAAAATATGCTATATAATACATAACTTTAACTGAAGGTAATTAAGTCTGAAAATAATAAAAATGTCCTTATTGGGGCCAGAGAGTTTGCACAGCAGTAGGCCATTTTTATTCACACAGCTGATCCAGGACAGTGGTTGGAATTCCAGCATCCCATATATATAACCCGTGCCTACCAGGAATAACCCCTGAGTGCCGCCTGTGTGACCCAAAAAAATACCCCACAAAGATGTTTTTATTATTTTATACTCTCAGATAAATCTTAAAATTATGCTTAAACTAATGTACTAAAAGTTATGGTAGTAATTAGCACTATCTACAAATCTCACATCCAGGATAATAATTCAAAGGCAATCATACTAAAATATCAATTTTTAAAAAAATGTCAATATTTTTCTACGTATGATAGTTATCTCATTTGACAAGGAAGTATTTAAAAGTGTAAAAATTATTTTAATTTATTAAAAATAAAACAAATTTTAAGACAATATGTGTTGAATACATTGTATCTACTGTTGATGACTGAATGAACTCCTAAGAGTACAAAATCCCAAAAAGACTAGCTAAGCTACTAATTAAGAGGCAAAATAAACAAACACCTTTGTAAAATTTGAATCTTACAGTATAACTCTAAAATAATAATTATGTAAGCTATGTAATATAATCGCAGTAGCATATTGCATATAAACAATTATAGAACATCTCATTTGAATCTGAGCAGATAATATTTTATTATTTCCTTGCTACTCAATTCTTGGTGTTAGTGATATGCTTCATGTAACCATCAGCCTGAATCATAATTTTTAAAAGGTCCACTAGATTAAAATAATCTTTAAACATATATTATTGAAATCTTAAGAGGGATCATTGAATTATTTGATTTAAACACCATTTAAAGTTCTCAGAATTCTATTAGTGTAAAACAATTTTAGAATAGTACTAACAACTCTGCCTTAATTTTAACTCATCAGCTAGACATGAACTGTTCTAAATAATATCATCCATTCTCTAAGTCATTGCGTGATTTTTTACTGAATCAAAATTAAGTGACTCTAATGACTTGTCATGATTTATCATTCAGTGAGTGAATAAATCTATACTTTCTATTATTAATCTCATTACTCTCATGCTTGACTTGACATTATAAATTATCTTGAAAAGAAGCATGTTTTCTCATTTTTCTTTATCATACTATATTAAAGCAATATTCTCATGCTGATGGAAGCTTAAACAAAATAATCAATATATATATATATGTATATGTACGTTACATATATATATATCTATTTAGGGAGGATAAAAAAGTCGATTATGTAAGCACTTTTTTACATGCAGTTGTCAGTTCTGTCTTAACACCATTATTGTCACATTAGCCTGACCAAAAGTCATCTGTGAACACAGAAAAAGGAGTAAACCAGGAGTAAGCTTCAAATATATACATATATGGGGCCTGAGCAGTGGCCCAGCGGTAAGGCAATTGTCTTGCACATGGCTGACTTAGATTGGACCACTAATCTCCCAGATTCCCATATGGTTCCTCCAAGCCAGGAGCAATTTATGAGCGCATAGCCAGGAGTAACCCGTGAGTGTCACTGGGTGTGGCCCAACTCCTCCCAAATTACATATCAAGTCTCATTTAAGACATATATATGTCTCAAATATACACATATCTGTATATTTATATAAAGTTTAGTGTGATATACACTCTCTAAACATATATACAATATCCTACATTTACATCTATACTATATAAAATAATACATAATTATTTTTCTTGAAAATGTATTATTTTATGAAATAAATTAAAAGAAAAAGTTACATTTTAAAAATGCATTTGTGCATATAGCTCTACGTATTGCATGTGAACCAATATTTAAACTCTTAAACAGATTTAAAAAGTTGACATTTGTTTAGTCATTTTAAAATAAGGCCAAAGATGCTATAGAAAACAGTATTTATTGTTGTGGGATAAAGATACGGTGTACTGATCTCAGATAACTTTTTTAAAGTACCTTTATTTGAGAACACAGAGAAAGAACATTTTTGATCACAAGGACTATTTGCCAGAGAATAGCTTCAAATAATCTAAAACGTGCACTCTAGAGCAGTTTAAAATAGGTGACACTATATTTCTTGCCTTTGATTTTGACTATTGGCTTTTCACTTTTAGCTTAGTACAGAATATAAATTTTTGATTAATAATCAAATACCCTGTTGTTGGAGGCTGTTAGAGCTAGAAAGCAAAATGGAGTCTCTGATGCCTGAGAAACCAAAGGCCTGTGTACCTGACAGGCTGCTACTGTGGCATTTACCCCCTGGACCTAAAAGAAATGTTAACCAAACAAGTCACAAGATGCTCCAGTAAACCGCCCGAGTTGCTAAGATCACATCCTGTTAAGCTACCATTGTGAAAGAATGTCTGTGCGATATAAGTCTATGCGATATAAGGGTATGCTGTAAAACTGGAAAGTCCTTCCTGCACGACCCCCCTACTTTTCTATACCATGGAAAAGTACTGAAAGCTACTTCCTTATGCTGTAGAACTATATAAGCTTGTCTTGCCTTAATAAATTCAGCTCTTGATCAGCCAGCTTGACTTGAGCTCATTTCTTTCTCAGCCTCTCCTCCTTTTTAGGTCGGATCCCGCTCGTGACCCACGAATTACTTCGTGATCCTCAGTCCACCCTGCGGGCAGGGTCCTAGGGGGTCGCACCATGTAAATATAGAAAAGCTGGCTATTATTAATATTAATTGACTGAATAAGCATAGCATTTTTACATCTTATTCTAGCTAGGTGGTAGTGGAATTATTAATAAAAAACCTTCATTAAAAATAACTTGAAAATTGCAATGGGATCAATAAGTCAGAGTTTAAAGGTTTACTAAGCTGTTTGTGGCTAGTTAATCAATCAATGTTATTCATTTGGTTGTTGACCTCAGCCCACTTTTATGCTACTTTGACATCTAATTTGTTGTCTTTCTTTCTACTTGAAAGTTCGCATAAAAAACTTGCAAATAGTAGCTCCAGGAGTTCCAGAAACTATGGAAGACATGGCGGCAGCTTGGGTTGTAGTTGTGGCTGCCTGCATTTCTGGCACACTTGGAGTCAGTTATTTGTCGTTGGAAAGCTCAATGGTATAGCTCTCAAGCTGAGCCATTGGCATGGCGTGATTGTAGATTGTAGATGCAGTTGCTTAAGCTTAGACAGGATGGGGACTTAGCTCACCCCTTCCTGAGAGGAACCAAGTTTCCCTTGTATTCAATAATTCTTGCAGCAGGGCTTACATCTTTTTGGAGAATATTAAAAGTTGAGCTTATGGAGCTGTCTTATGAACCAACATGGCAGTGGCTGTGTGACATTCCTTTTGTTTTAGTAGTATTTTTAAACTATTACTGACCTGGTGTTGTTAGGTATTAATACCTTTTCCAAATTGTTTTCCAATTTTTGACTTAATCATAAATTGTGTATATTTTTGGTAACAAATGTATACAAGGAAATATTCCCAACCAGGATGCTGATTAATATATTTTTTACTTTAAGTACCATGATTAAAAACATGTTTGTAGTTGGGTTTCAGTTATGCAAGCTGGTGAATATTAAGTGCGAAACTTGACTTACACATTTTAACAAAAAAGCCTTATAGTTGCATTATTAGGAAAGCTACAAAAATAAGTATCTTTTATATTTTTGTGTTTTGTAATTTTAGAAAACTATTCATTTGTAAATTAAATGAATAAAAGAGGCTGAAAAATGTATAAAAGAACTATCAATAGCTAGTCATCTTAACCTAAACTCTATATTATTATAATCAGACTCTTATTTACAAATTAAGAATTTTGACAACAATGAAAATATATATGGATAAATAATTTCACACTGTACATAATTATAGACCAAATGTAATTTAAATAATTGCTAGTTTTGAGATACTTTAAATATATGATAAATGCTAGTCTTATTTTATAGTTCAAAGATTTCTTTGTGTCCTACTTTAACACTACACTACATAGTATTCTGTCTCAGTACAACATTTATTCTGGTGTTTTTGCACATAATAAATTTGGACAATAAATTAGACTTGGTGTAAATATGTGACAGTATGGTATTACTCTATAAAGTGGTCTTGAAACGAGATTTCCTATCATTGATCTTAGTTCTGCATCTACAATCTATGAGTTAAGTTTTGAGCAAGTTTACTATAGTTGAAGATAATACATTATCTATTTATAAAATAGTAAAGTTAGATAAAATACCATAATTTTATGAAAATTATAAAATATATCTTTAGTTCTTAGAATTACAGCTTACATTTAATAAAAATTATAAAATATTATATATCATTTCTATAATCATATTGCAACATTTTGGTCACTATTCTAGGCACACAATGATTTGAAACCTGAGATAATTTTTGTTAAATATATTTTTAAATGTATGTATATCCTTTTAAATATCCAACATCATTTAATTTCCACCAACCAGTGAGCTAATATAACTTTAATGCAGGAAAGTTCTTACTATAAACTCCTGGAAGGGGTTCAGTGATTATCAGAATTTAAATTGATTTATGCAATTGTTCCTTTATTTAAATTTATTATTATTTATTTAAATTAAATTTCAATACTTTTTATGTACTGTTTTTTATTTTAAAAAAGTAATAGGAATACCAGGATTTATGCGAATCCCAAAGGAAAAATGTGTTCAGTTAATAATTATTAATTATTTAAATTGAGGTCCATATTTGGCTTAGTCAGTTACTGCCTTCTTTCATAAGGTTTTGTTAAAAATTTTTCTATGAATTTAAAATTTCTCTGAAGATCATATCATTTCTCTACTGCAAAGAAATTACATGTCAAAATAATTATAGAAAATCTCTACAACTCAAACACTATAATTTCATTATCTAGTGTGGGAGACGTGACTTCTGTTTTGTCCACTTATAAATAACCTGACTACTACATGTATCGCAAGACCTTTTGAGATCATCATATGCAGAGAGATGAGTTAAAATATGCATGAGGTACTTAGAGAACTAACACTGGTGAATAAAATATTCATGTCAAGCTAAACATGAATCAAAATATATAAATTAATGGTTTTACATTGAAATGGGAAAATAACTATACTGACATAAACTATATAAAGCTCTATATTCTAAATGTTATTTTTATTACAATGCATTTCAAATGTTAAATGTCTGAGTCACATATTAAACTGAACTATTCCTTGGAATATGGACTTCTTGAAAATAAATTTCATATAAAATGATTGTATTTAAATGTAATTAGACAATGAACTGGTGACAGTTAATAGCTAAAATATAAATTATGCAAATTATCATTATATAATTTAAATTTGAATGCTTACAATTTTTACACTATTTTATACTATTTACACATTTTACACGATTTTAGCTCATTTGACCAGAATCAAATTATATAAAACTAATTTCACATATGCAGTGAAAATAGAAATAGTTGAAGTATTCATCTTGTGTAAGGTATATTGCTATAAAATAAACAGCTCTTATTCCTTTTAACTGTCCTCTTCTCTCCTATAGTCAAGTTTGGGTAAGATTAATTGGATTTTATATATTTTTATCTTGTATATATACATATATGGTAATGCAAAAGTGCAAAAACTAAAGGTTTGTCCTATAGTCTTTTTAAATAGCCTTATCAATCATGTAAGATAACCTCTCTGAGTTATTAGGAAGATTTATAAAAGAAAAGTTCTTGATATGAATTATTAATTATTTAAAGTTCATTTTGTTTATTTTTCTCTGACTAATAATACAGGGGTACATGACTTTTTTCTTCTGGTTTTTGGGCCACACGGGTGGTGCTTAGGCGTCATTCCTGACTATGTGCTCAGTAATTGCTCCTGGCTTGGGAACCATATGAGACGCCAGAGGTTCAAACCATGGTCAGTCCTAGGTCAGCCCTGTGCAAGACAAATGCCCTACCACTGTGCAATAGCTCCGGCCCCATATGACTTATTTTTAATATTTACAAATAGAAACTATTTTTTCTTTTTCTGGAGATAAATTTCTTCTCTTATGTAATTCCATAAATTACAATGTAAGCAATTGTAATTTTTATTCTAATTTTGTCTTTAAAGGCAAACAAATCAATACAAATTATATTTAAGCATGGATTGTTGCCTGAAACTAAGTTTGTCACCTAATTGCTGAGGGAGTGATACCTGAGCCAAAAGCAGAAGAAAACTCTGAGCACAGATATGCATGGTTCAAGTTCAGTTTTCAGTTACATTTAAAATTTTAAAAAAATATTACTTTACATAATTTTAAATAGATAATGCATTTTTAAAATGTTATCTTAAAATCAAGTTATGTTTTAAACATATGAATGAATTTTCTCTTTACATAAAATACTATTATAGTTTAGAACAAGAAATATTTCTGTGGAGGCAGGGCATTTGCCTTGCAAGCAGAAGGATGATGGTTTGAATCCCAGCATCCCATATGGTCCAGAGCCTGCCAGGAGCGATTTCTGAGCATAGAGCCAGGAGTAACCCCTGAGTCCTTCCGAGTGTGACCTAAAAACCAAACCACACTAAAAAATATGTCTGGTAATAAAATATGAATAGTTGCTTAGAAATAAAGATATGTGAATATAGAGAAAAAGAATGATTATAGATGACTTGATGGAAAAACAGTATTAATGGATATCAATATAAATATAAACAATAAATATAATAATATAAAGATATAAATAAATTGATATGTATAGTATCTGACTTGTGTGAGGAATTTTATCACTTAAAAGATATCCATTATTAAGTATAATATATTCATGATAATACATATATGTATATTTTACAGATGTTTTACTTCACCTGTTTATCAAATATGTAAACATATTAATGTGCAAACTGTAAAATTTATTATTTTGTTGTTTCATCTATATCAAGAATTCCATAATTATTTTATTTTTCTTCTGACAAAGGTCCTGCTATAATTTCAACGATTCAAAACTAAAATGTAAAATAGTTTTCCCAAATCATATCACATGCAGAATATATCTATGTTCATAGATAAATAAACATATTCATAACATGATACATTAAATAAACATGCTTCTGGGACAAATCAAGGAAACATTTATACTAACTTTACAACCAAACACAGTAAGTATATAGTTAGTATCTTCATCTTCACCTCATTCAAAAATTAAAGTGTTATTTCTGTCAGTATGTGTGAATTTTTGATAAGAAGGTAGAGATACAGTTCCTGTAATTTAATATTAATTTTTCCATATTTTAGATATGTCTTGTGACAGAGAATATATGAAGGACCATAGTTTTAAAGAATATTTATTGACTAATATCACAATTTTAAATCATAATTTAGAACCTGTATATAGTTTTCAAAATTATTGGGTAAATAACCAATCAAGTATATGTTATTTTACAGGTTTTTAGTTATATTTATATTATATAAATAAGATAAATTTGTCTAATAAATTAATCAATGTTAGTTAGAAAAAATTCTCCTTCAAAGTATTTTGTGTATATGTCTATAAAAATAGCCATACTGTGAGGGAAACTTTTGAATTCTTTGAAATGGAATCACTTTTAACTTTGTGTTTCTTTCCACTCTCAGTTGGTTAAAAAATATCCTTTATACTAGGCTCAAGTCCCAAATAGTCAAAATCTATTTGAATGCACATCTATGTAGATTTCTATATAAAATTGAATGAAATATACCATTCTAATCTCATATTGCAATAATTTAACTATATTTTATTTATATAATATATAGCTATATTTTATTAGTACTGACTAAAATAATTATTTTTCATTTAATTTCTTTAGTGATGAGTAAGTTATTAAAATTGATTCAGATACAAAATTGTTTTAAGCATGCCAATTGAGAGAAAACAGGATCTTAACAATGCAAAGCAAAATATACTTTTATATAATGGCTAGATGTTCTAGATGTTGAGCAGTCTATTGCAAATGAAATCTAGGCCAATCTTTTATAATTAAGACTAAATATTTAGATCAAATTATATGGATCTATTCAATATCATAATATTTAATTCTGCTTATGCTTCTTTATTTTTATAACTGTATCTTGCTTTTTAAAGGCTAAAAGTATATAGTAGTTAACCGAGATTAACTGTCAGTGTTCCATCCTGTTGGCTTTCTGCAAAGGCATTATCATGGTAGCCTCCCTATGGATTTGCCAATTTATTATCCATTAAATCAGTGTCCTAGCAAAGGTGTGAAATAGGCCTACTGCTAACAACTCATTAACCTTGTAACTTTTAGGTGAGGTGTTCATTGGAATGTCTCAGGGAACACTGCTGTCTTCTATTTCAAAGTGCTAAAGATTTAATCAAAGAAGGATTAAAGTATTCTAAAATACTCAACTGCTAGATGACACCAATTGCACAAAATTATTACTAATCTAAAATGTAATTTTTTTTGCATTTAACCTATGAACTAGAAGCTAAATTAAAATTTGATCTGAGGTTAATGCAGTGTCAGATTTGTATTTTTATTACAATTTAGTGAGTTATTTTAAAATATTGAATTCAAGAAATGGTATATTAATGTAGAAACAGAAAACCTCAAAGGTCACTTAGGATCAGATATTTTTATTCCCTCAGTTTCTTGCTTGGAACTTGATTAGTTATCATTCATCTGGAACTACTGATTGAAAAAAGTTTCAGTACTAATATTTCTAATACTGTATACTTTATATTAAAATGTCACAAATTCTGAATTTAACTTGTAAAGTAAACTAACAGTAAGCAAAACCTTAAATTAAAATATTATAGTATCTTTGAAATATGATATTCATGGACTTTTTTACTAAAATTTTCAAATTATCCAAAGCAAAATAGTTAAACTATAAAATAGCAAATAAATCTTGTCAAATAAATTATGGAAAAATGACTGAGTATATATCTGCTGATTAAATATCTATATCTTTAAAAAGGTTTATTAAGAAAATTAAAAATTAATTATGATGCTAAATAAAATACTGTCCAATTCTCAATAATTTTCTCATTTTTATTGTTATAATTATTGGTGTTAGTGGAGTTAATTCAATAATGATGACAAATAAGTATAAATTTATCATATATTTCAAATTTTGTTTTAATTCTTAAAATACCATAAAAGAACATTGATATTATATCATTCTCAAAGTGATCACAAAAGTATGCAATCCCTATTATTAGATTTTTCTCTATAATATTGTTGTAGAATTGTAGGTCAAAGAAAGAGAAAAGGAAAAACGTACTGGAGAGTAGCTGTAAATAGTGGTGCTGCTAGACACAGAGGGGACCACTTAATCTAGCAGCCCGGAAGGTGATGGTGGGGGGATATGGGTTGCAGGAAGAGAACGGGGGTGAGGGAGGAAAAATTTGGTGATGAGAATTCCTGATCAATTCCTGATCAATGAATTCCCTGATTCAATATTAATACTACTGAAATACTGAAATACTACTGTGAAAGATATGTAAGCCAATATGGTCAAAATAAATAAAAAAAAAATGGTGGTGCTGACCTAAACATATAGATAGAAGTAAGCCCTAATCACTCTCTGTGTAAAGGGATAAATCCAAAAAGTAAGATGAAGGATGGAAGAAGGAATAAAGGAAGGGAGGAAGGGAGGAAGGGAAGGAGGGAGGAAGGGAGGGGGAGAGGGAGAAATTGAGGAATGAATGGAAGGAAGGATAAAGGAAGGGAGGAAGGAAAGAAGAAAAGAAGGGAGGGAGAAATGGAGGAAGGGAGAAAGGGGAGAATGGAAGAAGGGAAGAAGGAAACGAGGAAGGGATGATGAAAGAAAAGAAGGCAGGGAGAAAGGATGGAAGGGAAGGTGGAAGAAAGGGAGGAAGGGAGGGTGGGAAAAAGGAAGGAAGGAAAGAGAAAGGGAGGGAAGGCCAGAAAGAAGGAAGGAAAATGAAAGAAAAGAAAGTAGGGAGAGAGGAAGGAAGGAAGGAAGAAAGGAAGGAAGGGAGGAAGGAAGGAAGGAAGGAAGGAAGGAAGGAAGGAAGGAAGGGAGGAAGGAAGGAAGGAAGGAAGGAAGGAAGGAAGGAGGAAGGAAGGAAGGAAGGGAGGAAGGGAGGGAAGGGAGGAAGGAAGGAAGGAAGGAAGGAAGGAAGGAAGGAAGGAAGGATGGAAGGTAGGAAAGGGCAAGGAGAAGCTGAAGGGAGAGGGGAAGGGAGGAGGGAAGGAAGGAAGGAAGAAAGGAAGGAAGGAAGGAAGGAAGGAAGAAAAGGGGAAGGGAGGAAGGAGGAAGGAAGGAAGGAAAGAAGGAGGGAAAGGGGAGGGAGGAAGGAAGGAAAGAAGGAGGGAAAGGGGAGGGAGGAAGGAAGGAAGAGAGGAAGGAAGGAGGAAGGAAGGAAAAAAGGAAGGAAGGAAAGGGGAGGGAGGAAGGAAGGAAGAGAGGAAGGAAGGAAAAAAGGAAGGAAGAAAAAAAGGAAGGAAGGAAAGGGGAGGGAGGAAGGAAGGAAGAGAGGAAGGAAGGAGGAAGGAAGGAAGGAAGGAAGGAAGGAAGGAAGGAAGGAAGGAAGGAAGGAAGGAAGGAAGGAAAGAAGGAAGGAAAGGAAAGAGTGAGGAGTAACGTTTTTTAGCACTAGTGTGACCCTAGGGAGTCACTTCCAAAGACAAAGTCAGAATTTAGAAGAGCTTGCAGAAACAACCATACAAATTCAGAAAATATAAGCTGAGTCCTTGACCCAAGACTCAGGTTCCATTTATACAAGACCCATCCTGGGCTGGGGAATGATCTGCAGCTGGACATTTGTGACTGGAAAAAGGACCTGGCAGAATCACACATTGTAAAGTTGTTTTTTTTTTTGTTTTTTTTTTTTTTCATTTAAAAAAAAGTGTTTTTTTTTTTTAATTTTTTATTTGTAATTATGAGAACAAGGATGCAAAGAAAGAGGACAAGGTAAAGTTACAGTGGAAGGACAATACATAACATAATTCTCAGAAGTCCCCTTGCTGATATCCCAACTTTGAAATTTCATCCAAAGAACATTAAGATTGTAACACACTATAATATTTCTTAACAGCACACAAGGCAATCTAAAGCCATAAAACTTACATAACTCCTTAAACATTACAGGCATAGCATTTTTTTTTTTACATTTCCATATTCATGCATATTAGCTTAAGTTGACCTCAAATCTTAACTGGGTTCTTTTTAAGGATTAGAGTCAAAGGAGCACAGCAAAAATGGTGTTAGAGTGGCAATTGTTGTTTGCATAGGCCCACCAAAATATGAGGGACATGGAAAGAAATAACCTTGGCCTAAATACAAAAAGACCCGACCCCTGAAGGTTCCTGGCACAAGACCAACTCTAGGCTCCAGGCAAGCTAGATCGTCCAATCCAAGACATTGTCTGTAGTGCCAACACACTTATATTTTTCACACAGTCTCTGTTGTTGGTATCAAGCTTCTGTATTTAAGATCCTGGAATCTGTATATCCAACATTGAAGTCAGGATGTGGAGCGTCCTCTGGTTTCATTTTACAATCAAAGGGCAATGCAGGGAGCCCTGTCCTGTAAGCAAATCGTTGTTGTTGTTAAGTCTTCTCAGTGTTAATGGAAGTCTCTTTTGAGCAGGACAATGTCTGAGCAGTGTAGAGTCTTCCTTGGTAGAGGATTGCTTCCAGGTGATGCTATAGACCAGCCTGGATGTTTTGTGGATGGCTTCCCTGGTTCAGGGGAATGTCCTTTCTTCTGAGGTCTGTGCCAGGTCGTTATGTCAATGTTCAGGGTGTAAGGTCCCTTTGCACTATAAGATTAGTCTGTACCAATCTCTATTAGATAGGATCTTATTTATATGTATAGTATTTTCTCATTTTAATGTGCCTATGCAAAAAAGGAGCAATGCCACGTGGTGTTCTTGGCCCATAAGGGGGTAATAAGAACAATTATGGTTCAATCATAAGCATTAATCTGGGGGACTCTTTCTCTAAGATTCCTTGTTAAACAGCTCAAAAAGAGAAGAAAAGCGGTTAGAATCGTCACTATATAAGACAACATTTAGTAAGAATTATAGCTGTCAGAGAAAAAAAACCAAAATATTCTAAAGAAATACGTGTCCATTTTATGTATCTTGAAACAGTTTGGGGTTGTTACACACAATGCACGGCTTTGGTCTGTGATAACGCTTGTACACTACTGATTAAAAAGAGTAATGTAGATTAGAGATGTTTGGGGGGGATAGAGAGTAAAGGAATAAAAAAGAGCTTTGTAGGGATGTGGGAAAGGGCACGATACATAATAAAGATTCTGGATACGTAAAAAGTAACATAACAGTAGGGATGCACTTAATATATGAAGTACGCGCGGGGGTGCGCGGTTCTGCAGTTTTGGGATGCAAAGGGCGGGATTTCTCCCCCGCCTCCCCCCAGGGCCCGATTAACCAGGCGTGGCCCTAAAGACCCACCAGGTTTGGGGGGATCTTGGCCCCCTGGACTAGGAGTTCAGCCCAGGGGACCTGTGGCTAGCTGTCCTGCCCAGAGCCCCCCACATACCAGTCAAACACCCAGAAATCCTGGCATGTGGAGTGGTCTGAGCCCAGCCGTGCCTCTGCAGTTTTGGGATCGTAAAGTTTTTTTTTAATATAATTTTTATTTTGATCATAGTGGCTTACATATTGTTGACAATAATATTTTAGGTACATATTAACACCAAATCAGGGGAATTCCCATCACCGAAATGTCCACCCTCCACCTCCGTTCCCGTCCTACCTCCCATATCCTCCTCCCTCACACCCGGGGCTGGTAGAGTAGGTGGTCCCCTCTGTGCCTAGCTTACTACTTAGAAGTCCTACACTTGTTTGGTCTTGGTACCTCCCTTATTCCCGCTCTAGTTGGGAGGCAGGACTAGATAGTTCAAGTTATGTGGTTTTGTTTGAAGAAAAGTAATAAACTGGGGTAAAGATCAAATACACCGAAAATGGGCAGAGTCCTTAGAGGCTCTCATTCTAGGTTTGAGAGACGAAGGGGAAAAAGAAGGTGAAACACCCCAACAGTACAAAAAGAAGTGTCAAATAAAATATCCAGTGAGCACTCCAACAATGAAGATAAGCACCACTTAAAAACCATGGTCTTGAGATAAAAAACGTGGCAGAGCACATAAAGGAAGAAAAGAAAAGAAGAAACAAATAAATATAAATGGAGACAACAACTTCAATAACCACACCAAAACAAAGATTTTATAGGACACAGATGGATCAGATAATAGGATATACATATATCATAAAAGCTTGAGTGAGAATCAGGCATACCCGATAGCAATGATAATATGAGGGATAATAATGAGAGAAAATCAGGAACAAGAGTCAGTTCTCCATTCAAAGGAATCAGTGCTCCTCTTAGAAAAATGAACATAAGGGGCCCGGAGAGATAGCACAGCGGCATTTGCCTTGCAAGCAGCTGATCCAGGACCAAAGGTGGTTGGCTGGAATCCTGGCGTCCCAGATAGTCCCCTGTGCCTGCCAGGAGCTATTTCTGAGCAGATAGCCAGGAGTAACCCCTGAGCACCGCCGGGTGTGGCCCCAAAAACAATAAAAATAAAATAGAAAAGAAAAATGAACATAAATCTTAAACAAGGTTTATTGGCATTTTGGTTTTTCTTCACATTTCTTCCTCTGAAATTGCAACATTATGAAGTCATCTTCAGTAGCAATGATAATAATCATAATAATGCATGGTTATACATTTATATATTTTTCTCCTAAGGTTTTTAGTGCAATAACCCATAAAAAACAAATCATTATAAATCATTATTTCATGAATAAGAATATGCCTCGTCTAAGTCATCAATACTTAAGTCAATAATTAGAAAAGAAATAGTTCATCCGTACAACCCTTTCATCTTTAGAATTAAATTTGGATGCAACTTGAACAATGAACATGCTGCTTAATTTTTTGCTTATTCGTGGTCTATAGAAACAATATAATCTAGTTTTCTTTGACTTTACTACATACATAATACATCAAATATCATTTTATGTAAATAAAGTTATTGATTAACATGTATTTGGCAGCTAAAAAACTTATTTGAATTATGCAAGATTTTAAAGGTACTTTAATGCCACTTTCCTGGAATTTTATTTTTATTAGTAAACCATACTATATATTAGCATTCTGTTGCCATACTAGGATTGAATTTATAGATATATAGTTTAATAAAGTATAGTTAGAGATACATTAACTGGCATTAATTTATAAAGCTGTATATTAAGCAGCAAGAGCAGAAAATTTTTCCTAGTAAACCAAGATTTATAGTATAATATGGGAATAATAACTAATGAAAAACACATTAAATTACATTGTAATTGATTACCTTATAAAGTATACCAGCCAAAAGCATACACAGCATTACAAATAAGTTCATAAAAATCAACCAAATAGCAGCCTAAGCGGTGACGCAGCGGTGCTGCTCATGCTGCTGACTTAGGACAAACTGCTTCTATCCCAGGTATCCCATATGGTCTTCCAAGCTAGGAGCAATTTCTGAGCACATAGCAAGGAGTAACCCATGAGAGTCACCAGGTATATCCCAAAAACAAAAACAAAACAAAAACAAAAAAAATCAACCAAATATAATTAACTGCCATAAAGCACACTGCACAGGTAGTAATCACAGAGCTTGAAAATCAATTTTTCAAAGTCTAAGAAAGAAAAAATATATTTAAAAGTATCATTTCCATACTGATGATTTGTTATTAAATAACATTATAAAATTACAGTTAATAGGAAATAAATAAATTCAAATGGGATATGTTTATTCTGACATGCTTAATGGGACAATTTCTTTGGACAATGTAAGGAGACTTGTGTCCTTAGTTTGTTTACAATTTCAGTACTATCTCAGATTAAATAATTTTAGCAAATATGCAATTATCTTCAAGAATTGTGATATGACCGTTTCTTTTTCGTTTGTTTGCTTTTTGGGGGAGTCACACCAGGCTGTGCTCAGGGGTGAATCTTGGCTCTATGCTCAGAAATTGCTCTTGGCAGGCTCGGGGACCATATGAGATGACAGGATTCAAGCCACTGTCCTTCTGAATACAAGGCAATTGCCCTATCTCCAGGCTATCTCTCTGGCCCCAGTGAATGTATTATTAGATTTATGCTTTGACTGCTGTTGAAAGAGAAATATTCATCTTATGATTATTGAAACATGCATATAACTTAACTATTCTGAATTATCCTTAAGTTAGAGGGTAAAAGTATGGGTAGTGAGAAAAAATATTCATGTACTATTCAGGGGAACATTTGTATAATTATCTACATTTTTTGGGCCACACTCCATGACACTCAGGGGTTACTCATGGCTATGTGCTCAAAAATTGCTCCTGGTTTGGGGGACCATATGGGATGCTGGAGGATTGAAACACGGTCCATCCTAGGCTCACGTCAGTAAAGTAGACGCCTTATCACTCTGCACAATGGCTCTGACTACTATAGTTATCTATATTCATATTTATTTATTGTCAAAATTCATTGGCAATATTTACAGTGATAGTTACTTAAATCTTAACCCTTTTATCTTCAACTCTGATTCCAGTGAGCTATGATTTCATGTTGATTTCTATTATCTGAATAATGAATCCTGGTCATTAGGAAATCTATAAAATATATTTTCATTAAAAATCATAAAATTTTAACACAAATTGAAGAATTTAGGCTGTATCCTGTATTTCAAATTAATCTCTTATATCGAATGGGCAGTAGAATAATAATATAATCTGTTAGTCAATATTCTTTAATTTATCCAGTATAATTATTCTCCTTTTGGCATGTTAACTGAATTACACAAGAAATTTAGTGAGGCCAAATCACAGAAAGCATTTATACTTTTATATAATAAAGGATAAGTAATTTGGATAATTTTATTTGTTTGTTTGTGTTTCTGGGGGACGAGGCACAACAGACATTGTTCAGGGCTATGCCTAGTTCTGCACTGAGGAATCACTCCTGGCTGTGCTTAAGAGACCATATGGGATGTCAAAATCCAGCCCAGCAATCAGCAGAATGTAAGGCAAGTTTCCTACCTGCTGTATTATTGCTCCAAACCTCATTTCATTTTTATCCTTTGATTCTAGATTTTGTGACTATCAGCTTTCTAACAAATGGCATTAGTCATTAATTACTGATTCTAAGACTAAACCATGTTTGAAAGGAATTTTCTTGATCAGGGTAAAACAGGGTAACCTCATTCTGATGCTCTAAATGAATCTTCTTAGTCTGTTCCACTATTTCTCCAGACCAGCTGTTTCAATCAGGCGAAACCATTGAAGTTTCTGACGTGATTTCAATTCTTACTTTCATTTACAGCGAAATAACTTTGAAACAATGCTGACTAGCAGAATTGTTACTGACAAGAAATGGCAATGCACATCAAAAAAAAGTGTCTATTTAAGTGGGAAAAATAAGACATGAGGCTTCCATGATGAAAGTTGATTCTATGTACAACATAAAAGTGTGGCCATCCTAAGGAAAGACACTATTGTCTATGTTGTGTGAAGGTTTGCTCAGTACATGTTCAAGCTCAGCATTATATCTAGTTACATAATAGGAAAGTCTATTTACTGAACCCATGAATAAACTCCAACGAAGATACTCTTTATTCATAAACTCATTGGCCAATATTTAAATATGAAATAGTTGGCTGGAAAGAGAAAGGTTGACATTCACACAAGTCATTATTATGATAATCCATAGTAAATATGTGATTTTATTACTACATTTTTTTCTATTGTATGACTCCCAGTTGTGAACATTACAAGTACTTAAATTATGAGAAATTTACAGGGCCAAAGTGATTAGCTCAGCTATAGGGCCTTTGTCTTGCAAGCAGCTAACCTAGCACTGACCCTGTCATCACATATGGTCCCCCAGTCCAGGAGCAATTTCTGAGCACAGAGCCAGGAGTAACCCCTGAGTGTTATCGGGTGTGGTCAAAAAACAAACAAACAAACAAAAAACCAAGCTTATGAGGAATTTATTTGAATCTGGCGAAAAAAATTAGTATCTGAAAACATTCAAAATAAGGCTGAGAAAAGTTATCAGTACCTTCTCAATATTATTTTCTCATCTGTTTAACCTTAAAGTTTGAAAAAAATAAATTTTATTATTTATTTATGGGTAGGTGTTCATTATTTATTTTATTAGGAAGATAGGCAGGTTATCATTTACTAAGACTAGTTTTATGTAGGAAATTTAGAAAATAGAAGTCAAACCTACAAATTTAAAATCATTATATATTTTATTTTTATTTTAAATTTTACCTGGACTTTTTATGTAAATCAATTTTATTTAATATTTAGTTTATCCATCACCATTGTGATAGAGCAATATCATTGAAGTTTGTGATCTATGAAAGGTTAAATTTACTTATATTGTATAATCAAACTACTGTAAAATTGATTATTTTATTGTCTAGCACACTGCCTTTATTTCTCTTCCTATCATATTGGTATGCATAGACATTCTTTTTGTAAATTAGAAGTATTAATCTTCTGAATCATCATCTCATTATAGTAATGCAAATTTGTCAATTTTTTTATAGATTCTATATATAGTTTTTATGGGAAAGAGAAATATCCACATTCTAAATCACATACATAGTGAAAAAACTTTAGCAATTGCAAAAATTTGACATCAGAATTATAGCAAAGAAAAACAAAAACATCTTAGCAGTTACTAATTTGACATGGAGAATTGAAAGGCCTTAGTAAAGGCACTCATATTTATTGCTATGTTTATGTAAAAACCTAGTTGAAAGAAAGAATAAATATGAAAATATAACCCAACTTACTTCTTTATCATGAGTTTTCTTATTTTAACTTTTCAAAATATTATTTCCAATTTAAACACTTTTAAATTTAAGAGAAGATTCATTCTACACACCTAAAATGTAAGAAATATTGGGCTTTAGTAATACTACCCCCAGTTACAAGTAATTTTTTTCAAAGATTTTTAAGAAAAGTTGGTATGTTGATAAGACAAATCAATCTAAATTTCTGCATACATCTATATTCTCACTTTTTCTAAACTTACTCAAATATTTTTAAATATTAAAATTTTCTGAAACTTTATAAACAAATACTTAATATTTTATATACCCAAAATGCCTAATACTTTTTCATACTTATTAGGTACTAAATCTCATTAAATTCCAGCATTTAATTCAGTATTGCTTGTTTCTATGATAAAATATGTAGTTGTGGAGATTATAATTGCCATCCATCTTCATTACTGTCATTGATTATCATTCTGATATTTTAACATATGGCACAATAAATTTTGCAGATTTTTCACTTTAAAACTAATGATAAATATGATCCTGGAGTAGAAAATACATTTATAGGCATAGTTGGATTTCAGTCATAGAATGTACAGTACCCATCACCAATGAGTATTTTCTACCACAAGATTTCATCTCATTCAGATCATCCCCCTGTCTCTGGGTCAGGTTTTTTGTTCACTGTATTTATCTCTCTGTTTCTCTCTAGTTATGTCTCTGTCTTTCTCATTCTCTCTCTTTTCTTTTTCAAACTGTAATTTGCATTATTAATCATGTGGTGCTTAGAAATTTATCCCCCCTTCAGCACCATATTCTTATCCAGAGTGATCACTTCCAGATATTATTGTCATAATAGACCCTTCTCTACTCTAACTTTAGTGAGCACTCTTTGTGGCAAGTTTCCAATCTGAGCTGGTCCTCTAGACCCTTATCTCTATTGTCTCTGGACATTATTACCATACTGTCTTTCTTTTTCTTATATCCCACAAATGAATGAGATTATTCTATGTATATCCTTCACCTGAGAAGATATCACTCAGTATAATAATCTCTATGTCTTTAATTTTTTTAAATTTATTTTGTACCACAGCTGGTGATACTCAGGGGTTACTCCTGGCTCTGTGCTCAGAAATTGCTCCTGGCTTGGTGAACCATATGCTATTCTAGGGGTTCAAACCGAGGTCTGTCCTGGATCAACCGCATGCAACGCAAACACTCTACCACTGAGCCACTGATAAAGTCACCCTCCCTTTTTTATATATATAGATTTTGGGTTTTGGTTCACACCCAGGAGCATTCATGGGTTACTCCTGGCTCTGTGCTCAGAAGTTGCTCCTGGCTGGCCCGGAGAACCATATGAGATGCCGAGATTTGAACCACTGTTCATCCTGGGTCAGCTGCATGCAAGGCAAATGCCCTATTGCTCTTCTACTCTCCGGTCCCTCCATGTCTTCAAATGTATAAGCTAATGTCATGAATTAATTTTTTCAAACAGTTCCACAGTATTTTAGTGTGCAGAGGTAGCACAATTTCTTTAGCCACTCATCTGTTGTAGAACACTTGCATTTTCAGATTCTGGCTATTAAAAATAGTGTTGCAATGTACATAGGAATACAGAGGGCATTTTTAAATTGTGCTTTTTATTCCTAGGTACACCCTTAATACTAGATTATATGGAGTTCAATTTCTAATTATTTGATGAATATACATATTAATTTCCAAAAAGACTGGACTATTCTACATCCTTACTAGCAGTAAAATTGTTTGTTGTTCCAAATGAATTTCAAAAGTGCCTGATCCACTTCTTTGAAGAATGTTACCGGTATCTTTAGAGGGATCACATTAAATCTGTACAATGCCTTGGGGAGTATTGCCATTTATTGGCGAAATGAATGTCACTTTTTCTAAAAGCATTACTAATTATATGAAGGGTTTCTTATTTTCTACTGAGCATGATTTTATGGTATTAACTTAAAATTTTCTTTATGGTATTAATTCCCTTAAAATGTTGTTTGACTTATTAATTTTTTCTTTAAAATCAATTTTACTACAGGGCTACGAGAGTAGAGAACACAAGTCACTTTCTAGCATGCAACTAACCATAGTTCAACCCTAGCAATACATATGGTCCATCATGCACTGACAAGCACATAGGCAGAAAGAGGTATAAGCACTGCTAGGTATGACCTCCAAATAACAAGAAAGCAAGACACCAATAAAATAACCCTTTGTTTTATGAGAGAAGTCTACTATTAAAATACATACTTGTTAGCTAATAATTCTACTATTATGTAGTCACATATTTTATTTATTTCCTCTTGATTTCTGAAAACATTGCACACAGAATATGAAACAAGATTGAAAAGAAACTGGACAATCTAACATGTTGAATGAACAGAAAAATCAAAGTACAATTTATGGTGCTTAGTTCTTTGTCATTAAAACTTTCAATTTTTAAAGAAAATAGTTTTGAGAGATCTGTATCTGCCTAGAAAAAATATGGGTTATTTTCAAGATTCAAATCAGAAAAACAAATGTCCCCTAAAACAAACAGCACAACAATAAACAAATGAGAGAATAAATAAGCAAACAAAAAGAAAACATCTGCAAGAGGTATATGCAGTGAAAAACTTTCAGTATACATTTTCTGATGGAGAACAGCTAAGGAGATTTTGTAAAAAAAAGAACAAGTACACAAGAATTACAATGTAAATTGGATTGATACACTTCTTTCCAGAAGCACCCAATAAAAAATATGTCTCTACCCCTAGTGTAGTGATATATGGCAGCATTTGCCTTGAAATATTTCAAGATTGTTCTGAGTCACTCAAAACTAAGTGTCACAAATTAGTTAATATCTATATAGGTATATGAATGTGCAAGTGTGTATGCACACATTCAGTATGTTTAATATTTTAATTAATTTCATCCTGTCATAATGTGCTTTGTATATATACTATAATATTTGATATGGGATTCCCAAAATGCATTAATATATCAATCAACTGAGATGAATGACATTTAAAAAACAAACTTTGGGGCCAGAGAGATAGCATGGAGGGAGGGTGTTTGCCTTACATGCAGAAGGATGGTGGTTCGAATCCCAGCATCCCATATGGTCCTCCAAGCCTGCCAGGAGCCATTTCTGAGCCTGGAGACAGGAGTGACCCCTGAGCGCTGCCGGGTGACCCCAAAACCAAAACAACAATAACATCAACGAAACTTTAAACTTTGTTTGTTGTAGGATTTTAGAGTACGTGCTCAAGGGAAAAAATAAGCGTGTTCTTTTTTTACATAGAAGCTTGTCATTGTTATTGTTTATTTTGATCAAGAAAAACATGTTATGACACAAATGTATATCCAAGTCATTATTACCAGAGTAATATCACAGGGAAATTAACACTTCTGCACAATCTAATATTGTGTTTTCCTGACCATTACAGCAATATTTAAATTCTACAAGCAGATTCCATAGTCACATTATTTATTTGAGGTTAAGTGTTCATGGCTTAATCATGCTGGTTAAATAATGTGTTGAAAATAAGAAACAGCAAATCTACTTGAAGAAACATTGGTTATTTGAGCCACAGTATTAACATATTATTAACTTCACTTCATGATCTTTATTGAAAGAACTTTTGTGCTCAATATAATATTAATTATCAATCCAGAAAATGGAAAGTATTTCTACCTAAAGCTTCATTCAAGTATGCTAGATTATGACACAAAAAAGCATTAGTTTCACTGGTGGATTTTAAGTGCAAGTTTTCTTTTAAAAGTTTTTAGGAATTTGTTACTATATATCAATAGAGATTATATGCTAAAAATCTCAGATGTTTTATCTTACCCAATTTTTATATTTGTGAAAAGGTGTGTCTCTCCATCTGTATAATTTATAAATGTTCTGTTTACAGAGCACCTGCTCTATAAAAAGGTCTTGTTCATTTCCTTCTTCAATATGTCAAATGGAGATTATAAATGACTTCTGTGATTCTATTTACAACTTGCTACCAGCTACTGAGCTTTTTGATTGCAGGGATAATTCTCATTCTACTTATTTTTCTCCTTTAAATAAATTCTATTGAAATAATGAGTTTTTGTGAAGGAAAAAAAGCTTAAGGAGCATTTAAGACTAAATATTCTATACCTGCATCTTAAACCTAGTTATAATAATAGTTTTATATTAAATTTGCCAATCTTCACGTCTTTATTCAATTGTGTTATTCATCATCATATTTGCAGTGCTTTAAATTTTATATATTATGTATATGAGCCCTATTATAATCCTGGTTAGAGAGCATAACATCTATACATTTGTGAGTCTCCATATGTCTGTTATGTCATTGTAATATCTCAAGGTGGACTTTCATTTATTTATTTTTTCGTTTTTGTCTTTGTTTATTTTTTTTGGTTTTGGGGTCCTCATCCGGTGACTCTCAGGAGTTACTCCTGGCTATATGCTCAGAAATCGGTGCTGGTTTTGGGGATCATATGGGACACTGGGGGATTGAACTTCAGTCCATTCTAGGCTAGAGTGCACAAGGCAGATAACTTACAGCTTTCGCCACCACTCAAGATGGACTTTTATTATTTAAATGTGAGCTTAAAAGTATCTGGAGGTGGACCTGAGCGATAGCACAGCAGTCTATGCAGAACGGACCTTAGTTCGATCCTAGGAGTCCCATATGGTTCCCAGAGCCAGGAACGATTTCGGAGTCCATAGCCAAGAGTAATCCCTAAACATCATAAGTTGTGGCCTAAAAAGCAAAACAAAAACAAAAGCAAAACAAAAAATAAACCAATAAATAAATAAATAACAAATTAAATAAAAATTATTTGTAGGTATGAATTAGGGACTCTACTTACTCTTTTATAAAGATAGCTTTGAGTAAGCCATGAAAATAGTTAAATTTGACACCCAAACAAATAAACAGACAAAATATATCAATGATCAGAGGTTAGCATAACTTTGAGCAAAATTGTTTTTGGCACTATAATGTTTTATAAAAACATTAAATTACTTTGTCTTTCTGTATTGTTAGCACATTGAGCGAGGAAACAAAATAAGTTAAACTATTGCATTTCAACATGCCTCGATGTTTTTAAATTTTAAAGCTATTTCTTCTTAATGCGAATATTTTTATTCTGATTAATAAAAAGAAATTTTATGGTGTTTTTTCTAATACATTTATGTTCCCTATCAAAAATGTAGCTGATAATATTGGATTTATTATATGGAAGATAAACTATTCAAAATATTTATATACTAATTTGTGGTTTTTAATTTTTAACTCTTAAATGCTTTAATTGAATCACCTTGAGATGCACTTTTACAAAGTTGTTCATAATTGAGTTTCAATCATACAATGTACAACACTCTTCATCAGCGCACATTTTCTACCACCAATCTTCCAAGTTCTCTGCTGCTCTGTTTTCCTTGCCCCCCCTGCCTGTCTGCCTGTGACAATTTTCTCTCTCTCATTTCTCTCTTCCATTTCCCCTTTAGACACTGTGGTTCTAATACTGTTACTAAAGGGGCATCATGCATATCTCCTTTCAGTATCCAGTTCTTGTCCAAAATGTTTATTTCCAACTATTATTGTCATAGTGTTCACTCCTGTAGTCTAACTCAGAACCCTGCTATTTATACAAGCTTCCTACCATGAATCAGTCCTCCAGGCCTTCATCTCTATTGTCTCTGGATATTATTACCATATTATCTTTTAATTCAGGACAGTAAGTCTTCTTTAATATCAGATTTTACCTTTTTTTGTAAATACAGGAGATATATCTATAAAAATATTTAATCCTGAATTAAATATTTGCTCTTTTTTTAAATGAAACTAAGTTACTTCTCTCATATATTCAAAATTTTCATAGATAGCTAATTTCCAGGATGGTCACTTACTAATTATATTCCTTCATTTTGTTTCAGATCACTAATCTGATTGAACCTTGCATGTTAAAAGAACGCTTTAAAAAACACTTAATCTGTGTTATTAAACCATGACTGCCTTAGAAAGTATTATTTTCAATCTATATAATTAAAATAAATTGATCTATAAAAATTAATTCAGTCACATATAAGCACTATTTATCCCCCAAAATTGTACGATGAAACCCATATTTGATTTATGTATATGACCAAATAACCACAAGTTATTTCCTGAGTAAAATCAATTTTCTGTGACCACATCTAGATATTTTCATTTACACGAAATAGTTATAATGTCACTGATGTTAATTCATTAAAATTGTCTTGACTACTTTCAGTTCACAAATGTCAGGCTTATTATCTTAAATAATTTTATTGTTGAAATCAATAGGGAGGATATTAATTTACCATTTGTACCACTCAGAGTATACAATGGTAATAATTACATTAATGATGTAATAATATTTAACAATCACCTCTATTTTAAAAATCCTTTATCAATCCAATTAAATTATGAAGTCATGGAGACAATTGGGCTATAATTTTTATATAATACTTTCAAAGAAGATTCAGAATTAAAAGAAAGGCCATGTTTTTGTAGCAATCATAACATTGCATAAGGAAAATATAAATAATAAAAATTTTTGCGTGGTTAAATTTTCTCAAATTTAGAATGATTTAATTATAAGGGTTAAATATTTATAAGGGTTGATTTGATATACATATAAAACAAAATGATTACTCTGCATTTCTGTGTCATGATTTTACAAAGTTAGCTTTGAAGAGAGATTAAAGCTAGACTCACTTATACTCAATCTTATTGACTATAATTTATATCATTCAAAATCATAAGGTGCCCAGAATTTTTCACTTAATAAATATGTACCTATACAATATTCCCCCAAAATACTTAATTTTTTTATATTTTAAATTTAAAATGTAAGTGACATGTATGATATATTTATTTATGTAAGCTATTTTCAATACAAAAAGGTCCTAAACTTCACCCATGTTTTAAGGAAGTGCATTCACAGTTAAAAATGATACACAGATAGTTTTTATATATTTCTTAATGTATGTTTTATTACAAAATGATATTTTATTTTGTCAAATGCCTTTTTTAAATAAGGTTTTAAAATTTTTCCATAACTTATCTATCATTATACCAATGTATATATTCATTTTCATATAATAAAAGGTCTATCACCTATCACTTGATCATGATTTCATGATTTTTACGTACTGTTCAGTTATTAACATCATGTTAATAAGTTTCAAATAATTATTTTCCAGAAATATCTATGATTTTCTTTTTTATATAATTCCTTGTCTGGTTTATGCATCAAGTTTATGTCTACTTTGATAAGTGAATTTGGATTTTTCTTTGCCTTTTCAACTTACAGATCTCTAAATATTTGTCTGTGGAGCCATAGAGATAGTGTGATGAACCTGAGTATATACCTCGTAATAGAGGGTTCAAGTTCCATATTCAGAATAGCCTGATTTCAATTACTGCCCTGACACCACATAGAAGATCCTACTCCAAAAAAGCAACTTAGGTCTAATCAGCATATATTAAATCCAAAATGTTCATCACGTGATTGATAAATGAGTGTTTGAACTTAAAAAAGTATTATTTATACTGGAAACAATTTCAATATAGTTAATTATAAATTTAATTCTAAAATATGCAATAACCAGAAAGTTGTCATTGCAGTCATAAGTGATAATTAAAACTTATAAAACAATCAATAAAATATAGAAATGTGAAGAGTTTCTTTTTCAGAGTTACAAAAAAAAACAGTTTAATTAGTAGAGAAAACCATTAGTTAATATAGAAGAACATTAATAATAGGTTGAATTGTTTGAGGTTTTAGAGCAGCAAAACAGTGAGCTTTGTAGATATATTCTAAACATAAAACTAAACATGATACAATGTTTCAACTTTATAGCTAATTAAAAATATAAGTAGGATATTTAAAATTTCCACCTAATATAAAAGCACAAGTCTTTAATATTTTGTTTGTTTGTTTGTTTGGTTGGTTGGTTGGTTTTTGGGTCACAGCCGGCAGCGCTCAGGGGTTACTCTTGGCTCTATGCTCAGAAATCACTCCTGGCAGGTTGGAGGGACCATATGGGATGCTGGGATTCTAACTACTGTCCCGCTGCATGCAAGGCAAACACCCTACCTCCATGCTATCTCTCCGGCCCCAGGTCATTAATGTTTAATTTTTTAAAACTAATACATATCAGTATATAATGATTTTTTTTAACATTGAGTTACTTTTCTGGGGTAAAAACCATAGAATATTTAAAACATATCATTTTCTTCTCATATGGTTTATTTTTCACTTCTGCATGTGTTTTGCCATGTTACACAGAAAAGACATCTTAATAATATCTATGTCAGCTCAGTCAACAGCCCATTCTTTATGACAGAGATCTGAAAGAGTTTAAATACACTGATAGCATCCTACCAGGAATTAGCTACAGGTAGAAAACTGGAGAAAATCAAACAGTAAACATAGTTACAACCCACTGAGCGAACACTTCAAGCTGGATAATAAAGACAGCAGCTTTATATCCTGGTTTTGCCTCAAGGGAGAAAATTGTTGGAAGGTTTCCTGTTGATTGATTCTCTAAATCTTCCCCCTTCGTGTTCAATCTTTCCACAGTCCTCACCCACTGCTTCTTCTGTTCTTTTAGGTAGGGAGGCTGATTCCCAGAAGAGCTAACATTGGTTTCATCTTGGACAAGAAAGTTATGAAAATCTTAAAGCTGATGAAATAGAATTTTTACATCATCCATTGCAGTGACAAGTTTATTACTGCCTTTGAAAATTGTTTTACTGAGTTCCATTGTACTCATCTTGTAGTCGTAGACAATGAAAAACTAGCTTAACTTGATGTTTTTACAATAAAAAAGATGTATAAGAAATTTCTATGGAATCTCAAATTTATGCCAATGAAAAACTTTATATAAATAAATCATAAAAATCTGGTTTTAACTTTTATGAGTGATTTTTTTCTATCCTTAAAAATAAAGAAGCTATTAGATGAATATTTGAATTGTGAAAAAATGTTTTTTGTTTCTGGGCCCTAAATAGTAACATATACATTTTAGTTATATGCTAAATTTTTATTCTGTCAGTTTTTTAAAGCTTCCTCAACCACAGTAATAATTCTTTACTAATTAATTGTAAAAGTTTTGGTGCTTGCATTGACATGGCTTTGTCTGAGTAAAAGAGAGCACTATTGTCCTAATTTTCTTGTATCTTCTTTAACATTGAGTAATGTTCCCCCAAAAAGCCTTTTGAAGTATTTGTTTTGTTTTGTTTAATTTTAGGGCCACACCAGGTGACATTCTAGGGATACTCCTGGCTATGCTCTCAGAAATCGCTCCTGGCTTGTGGGACTATATGGAACACTGAGGGATCAAACCATGGTCCATGCTGGGTCAGCTACTTGCAAGGCAAAAGCCTTACCGCTGTGCCATCATTCTGCCCCCTTTCTATTTTTTAATATTGTTCTCAGCAATTAGGTGTCCCTACAAAAATATACCCTTGTTTTTCAGACTTAAAAATAAAAATAATAGAAATATAATTATACTTATTACTATTCCATTATTAGAAATAATAATGTGAAATCACTTCTTACTTTGTGAAAACATTGAAGAAAATATAATCTTTTACAATTTTTAAAATCAACAAATTTTATTATATTGATATACTTTTATTATTTTAACTTTCATATAGGTAAAACTATGGTAATATAAAATAAAAATACACAGAATTACATTTTCCAACTGTATAAAAGAATGGGCACTGGAGTTAAAGAATTATGTCTCAAAGTAATTTTTGTAATAAACCAACTTAAACCAAACAAAATCCCCATGACTAGCCAAGGTAATATCAGAAAAATCAAGAAAGAGAAGCATGCATTTATCGATCTAGTTTAAACTACTGTGACAGTACTGCATATTACCTACCCAATCACCTTTATTTATTCCAATTGTTTCAAGTTAACTTACATTATACAGAATTGTACTTTCTTAAAAAGACCGGGAACCTATATAATCTGTTTCAATATGACAATAAAGGTGTGGAAAAGTTTAATTTGAACTTTAATACAAACTCATATTTAGAGAACAAGTCAATTTCTGTAGGAATACACTCAAAGAATCTATCAAATTAAGCAGTTATATATATTTTATTATACATTTATATCATAATATACAAATAATAACATGTTTATCTCAAAGTGACAGTTTAATCAGGGGTCTCAAACTCAATTTACTTGGGGCCGCAGGAGGCAAAGTCAAGGTGATCCTTGAGTGCAAAGTCAGTAGTAAGCCTTGAACATTGGGTGTATGATCTAAACAACTAAAACAAAACAAACAAACAAAAAAAGATTCTTCTAGGGCAGGGCCACAAAATGTTGTACGGAGGGCCATTGTGGGCCGCGAGTTTGAGACCCCTGGTTTAAGTCATCTGAAAGAAATTGTTTTTGTTCATTTGTGCTAAGATTTCAATAATGAGGAGTTAAAGGATATTTGTTCTCGTTATATTCAATGTTGTTTTAGGAATTAAATTTAAAAAGAAATTATTAAAATATAATAGCAATGACCACTAATTGGCTACAGTAATCTGTCTCAAAGTATAACGTGCTTACTAATGATCATATTTACCTAAAATAATTGCTTTATTTCTGTTATGCAAATAAAGCAACCTAAGTCAAACAAGGTTTACTAAGTCATACAGTCATTAAATGATACAATAGATTCTATTGTTTTTTTCCTTCTTTCAAAATACAGTTTGTATATATGTTTATTTGATCATTGCATAGCATTAATCCATGACTTTACATTTAACTATGGATCCACATGCCAGTCTCAAAGTGGACTCTTAAATAGAAATTTTTTATTTTCTCATGTGTTCTGGAAGTAGTAGTTATTGTAAGAAATACTCTGATACCTCAATAAATGTTGTGCTTTGAAATTAATGCAAATAATGCATTTACTTTGAAATACAAATTAGGCAAAAAATATGGACTATTACTTTAAATAAGATATACCATCAAATGGTATTTTCAAATGCATGAAATTTATAATTCATCAAAGATTATAGAGAATATAGTTTAAAGAATTTAAAATATTTTGCAATTCTAGAGAAAAAGCCTACATTTTTTATTTTGTAAGCAAATTTAGAAGTCAATTTATCATTATGTTGTTTATAAAAGGCAGAAGCCATAAACAATCTTCAGCATAAGACAGCAGTGTTTACACCTTGCATCACTCTAAAATACCACTAATTATATATAATAGCAGTAAAAATATTTTGCTTCCAAATGGTTAGTTCACTTTAGCATGCAAATGTTCAAAACTTTTTACATTAGGTTATATTTAAAGAATAAATAGAATACATTATAATGAAAATGTATTTAGACTATGCAATTTATGCAAACGTTGAGATGAAAAAGAAATAGATTTTAGGTAAAGTGATTTGGGCATATTTTATGAAAACTTAAAGAAGAGCAACTTTGGATTCAGCTTAAAAGGTATAACATATTTTCTTACCTTTTCAAATTTTATTATAAGACCATGATTTAACAAGCTATTCATAACACAGTGTTTCAGGCATTAATTATTCAAACATCAATCTCAACAACAGTGTCACTTTCTCTTCACCATTGTCCTCAATTTTCTAGCTACCACCGTATGCTAACCAGTCCCCTTGTAGGCACAAATTTACTTATTTTTTGGTAAATTACAAAGGTAAATCGAATGATCAAAACTTAGGTCAATAGGTGTCCATTTGAAATAGTTGCTTTAACTCTCAATGCTGTTATACAGATCTACAGATTTACCTAATTGGGCATTACTGTTTAGACTCACTGAACCTGGTAGTTTTCTGTGTAATTTTCCCATCATATTTTCTGTGGTCCTATTTGGCTGACACTACTATAAACTTTGGAGATGTCATGTAGTCACTTGAAGCTGCATGACCCAGGATCTATAGATGTGGAACAAATTTGATTCAGATATAAATTGTTTCAGATTAAATAAGCTTGGCAATTTAATAAGTTTGGGCTGTAGAGCTATGTTGTTACTAAAGGATAGTACCAAGTCTGACTGTGGGAGTTGTGTCATCAGGCAGCAAGGGGAAAATCCACCACCCATTCTGATGAGGCCATTAAATTTTTAGCTCAGACCAGACTACTTGGGAAGAATCTGAGACTACCATTTTCTTTTCGTATAACCATCTTTTCACTAAGTGAATTTATAATGTGGCTAGTAATGCATTCATTGAAACAATATATTGATTATTATTTTACCATTATAACAAATAATGCATATATACTAATGGTTTAACATCACACATTTAAAGGAATTTTAAGAAAAAAAACCTATGCAGTTGTTTCTTTGTACAGTGACTTTCAGTAAGCTATTTTTTATTTCAGGCAATTTTCCCTTTTGTTAATGAAACAAAAGGTGCTCCACTGCTAAATATTCCTCATAGAGAAAAATAAAAAGGAGAATAGACTATAAAATTCTGAAGATATAGTAGAATGCTCTTCAACATATTTTTGGCTTCCTTTTAATTTTGTTCCTTTCAGTGAATAACCCACCACCATAAACACTTTTTAATCAATTATCTTCCCAATCTTTTACCATGACGCTTCACCTGTGGCCCACATGTGTTTATATGACATTTGGTGGAGAAGCATTGGGCATTGGTTTTAAAGGACCAAATGTTGGAAAATTTCTATTTATGTACTCAAGTTTTGGGGATCATATGCAAAGTGCTGAGGGTTTACTCCTGACTACAATCATAGATCAAACCTAGTAGGGCTCAAGTGTCTATATGAGTGCCAGTGATGGAACCCAGATAGGTCCCATAACAAGGCAAAGACCTTATCAACTGTCTCTCAGCATTGTTTCTTCAAAAATAATAAATAAAGGAAACACAAATGAAATTTAGGAGAACACATAGATATAGAATAAAATTGAACAAAGCAATAACACTAGTTATATATGAACAAGCAATCGTGGCAGATAAGACAAATTGTCACTTAATGTAAAAGATATGTTTCTTCTCTCTGAAGTAAACAATTAACAAACATAAATAAAATAAAATAAAACAAAGCAAAATAAAAATTGAAACAAATATTTACCATTATGACTAAAGAACACTAGGTTAACAATGTGTATCTCAAAGAGAGTTTTAAGATAATCTGTGGCCGGTGAGGTGGTGCTAAAGGTAAGGTGTCTGCCTTGCAAGCACTAGCCAAGGAAGGACCGTGGTTCCATCCCCCGGCATCCCATATGGTCCCCCCAAGCCAGGGGCAATTTCTGTGCGCTTAGCCAGGAGTAAACCCTGAGCATCAAAACGTGTGTGGCCCGAAAAACCAAAAAAAAAAAAAAAAAAAAGGTAATCAGTACATATTTTTTCTTCTTTTAGAAACACCAGTGGCATCTCTTAAATATTTACTCCTGAATGTGTGTGTGTGCATATTTGTGTGTGTGTGTATGTGTGTGAGTATGTGAGTGTGTGTGTGTGTGTGTGTGTGTTTTGATCACCCCCAATGGTGCTCAGGTTACTCCTGAAACTGTGTTAAGAAATGGTAAGTTCGGGGGCCGGAGAGATAGCATGGAGGTAGGGCGTTTGCCTTTCATGCAGAAGGTCATTGGTTCAAATCCCGGCGTCCCATGTGGTCCCCCGTGCCTGCCAGGAGCAATTTCTGAGCATGGAGCCAGGAGTAACCCCTGAGCACTGCCGGGTGTGACCCAAAAACCAAAAAAAAAAAAAAAAAAAAAAGAAATGGTAAGCTCAGGAGATGATAGGGAATGCAGGAAATGAATGTGGGCCCATGGAATGCAAATTCCCAACTTACAGAGCTACCATCTGGTACAAACTATCTCCTCCCGATAGCCACATTCTGATCCTATAAAATGCTCTTAATAATTTTTGGTTCATAAAAATAAAGAAAAAGAAAATTGAATAAGTCTAATCAGACAAAATGAGTGTTTTTTAATAACAATATGTATTTTGTCTTGAAAAATTCATATTTGATTAAAGTGTCCATTTATTTAATAACAACCATGATGGAAGTCTTCACATAAACATAGGACTAGACAAATTAATTTTAATGTTTACAGACTTAATCGCTCTTTTCCCTTAATTGAAAGAACCTGTAGACAAAATATTAAAATATCAATTTAAACATAATTACCAGCCAAATTGATTGGATTGACATTTTAGATATTTCCTGATTTATAAAATTTGGCAAGTGATTTATTTTCTTAATCTTCATACAAACGTAAATCCCTTTTTCCAATGCTCTTCTAGAGAATGTTGATTTTCCCAATATCATCTCTGACTTCAATTAAAGGATGTTATACTGATTTTATGATAATTTTTATTCAAAATCTTAAAGAGTTTATTTTGCTTTGATCGGTATTGTTAAATTCACCAATCTATGCATCATTCACTAAAAACGTACAAAAAGTCTTATAAGTGAATCATAAACTAAGAAGAAATTTAAAAACTAAAACTTTTGCAGACTGTGTCCTACTTAGGATAGATATACCAGAATATGACTACAGATTAGGTAGCTTAAAGAAGAGGCATATATTTATCTCAGTTTGGAGCTATGAAATCCAGGATAAAGATGTTAGCTCAGTCAATGTCTGTGGAAAGATCTCTTCCTGGTTTCCCTGTGTCAACATTCTAGCTAGATCTTCTTGTAATTCAGAGAGGGTGATTAGGGAATGAGAGTATGAGACAGAGAGGAAAATTGAGAGAAGAGAAAAATAACTTTCTATTTTACTCTCTATCTCAATATGCTAAAGGAGCTATAAAAGAACTATAGTGCACGACAGACAAAAAGTAGCCATCTTTGTCCTCAATGCATTGTTTGCTAAATGTTCTACTAACTAAACCCCTATTTTTTTTTCAATTTAGTCTTTTAATATGTGGATTCCTATTCCTTGCCCTCTATTTTCACCTTACCTCAAAAATCCTTTCCCATTTCACCTCTCCAAAAATGTATAGTCACATTTAACAATATACACTATGAAAAACTTTTAGATCATTGTGTTAGTGTAGTCTGGGGATTATACAACTACCCTTTCAAATTTGATGCGTTCCTGTGAACCTGAAAATGAAGAATGTTTAACCTCAAGCTGTTCTGAGTCTGAAGGACTGCTGAGCTTCTGATTGAGACGGATAGTAAGGCCAAAAATTGTTTATATAGGCTATATCACGTAGAATTCTAAAAATTGAAACTCCAAAAAATTTCACTAGGAAGAAATCAAAAGCCAGCCCCACCCGCACCCCAATCCCTGACCATCTTGGCCAAGCAGATATCTGAGAAAATGTGAGTGTCAAGTGGGGTGGAGGTGCTCTATTATGGAACCTAAGAGAAATAAGGCAGCGCTTCATAAGAAATAGTCATAGCTCTGTTACCCTCTAGAACTTGCACCATGAGAGAATCTGTCAACAAGTCAGCATATTGGAAGAAACAGACCCATGTCCTCAAAGCAGCCATACTTATCTGCATATTCACAATAAAGTGTTTTTAATAAAACAAACAATAAAAACAATAAAAAAAAAGAGCAAGGAAGAAAAGCTTTTGTCTATGAGTACCAGAATGAACAATAAAATTTTCTCAAGTACTTGTCCTTAAAAGGACACAATCCAAGATGGACTCAGGTGGGCTAAAGGGATACTTTTAGTTCAGAAATTCTCTTACAAAGGCCAAGATGACTTTCTCTGTTGAATGTGGTTCCAACGCCAGTAGAGCTGCCTCAAACTGGCAAATGAGAAGTAGCTTGAAAGAAACATTCTTTTGTTATATCTGGGTTTTATTTTTGATAGGGATCTTTTTCATTATCAATTATCCCATATTAGCATCTAATTTACCTGAAAGAAAACACTTTTTATGAATAATTAACCTTAAAGTTCCCTTGTGTAGCAAGCCCAACATTTTTAATAATATTTAAAAATTGAAGTTCTTTATTGAAGAAAGGACCTTTGTCTTTCTTCTCTCCTAATGAGTAAAACTTCCTGTTTAAAAAATCTACCTTTATGCTGTTGTATTATTTTCCTTATGTGCCTATTATTCTATGAAAAAATTAAATGTCTTATCTGTAAACTTAGAGAAAGTAGTAAGTAGAGAGGAGACAATAGTACAGTGGTAGGACTATACCATGCCACTAGCATCTGAGGTTCAATACTGGTAGTCCATATGCTCTCCTAAACCTGAGCACCAATCGCTGTGGCTACAAAACAAAACCAAGCAAACAATCAACAAAAAATGAACAAATATAGATAGAAAAATGAAAGTTTTAGACTGGGGGAAAAGTAAGACTTGGGTATGTTTAGGAGTTATATGGGAAAAAAACTGATAAAAAAAATGGATTTAACCTACAAAATTTGTGTTGTCTGATACTGATCTTTTTTTCAATGATTCACCTAAGGCTACAGAGAAGATTCTGGTCTTCAAGAGTATTTTGGACAGAAGGCAAAGCTAATTGCAGTACTGAAAGAATTTGAATCATAGTCTTCAAACAGAAGTCATAGAATTTTAATTAGTATTGCAAATATTTAATTTGAAGGTCATGGTTGAGTATAGGGACAAAACATTGTTATGCTAAGTTATCCAATTTATCCTATTTTATCCTAAGTCCCAGCCAATATAACTATAAACTTAAAGTAATAGTTAGATAAATTAGAGAAATAATACAGGCATTAAGACACTGATTTTATATGCTCCAAATCCTGTTTCATTTTGATTTCTTCTGGTCTTTGAGCACTGACAGGAGGAACTCATGAGCACAGAACCAGAAGAAAAATTAAGCATTGCTGTATATGTCCTACATATCTAATAACCCCATTAGAAAATAAGCAAAAGTAATAATAAATCACATCTACTATGAAAATAAAAGTAAAATGCTAAAAGAACATCAAATATTGAACACTATGAGATAATTAATTATATTGGTAATTGCATATTTGTTCATGAACATTGATGAATAACAGCTTACTTTTGTGAAATATAGCAGTAATGGAAATCATAAAAGGAACTGCTATTTTGAAGCATACTTTGTAGTGAACTCCATTTCTTGTATTTTTATTCTGTACATCAATAAGTAAACACAAATGCTGTGTATCATCATTCAAGTATCTAGAAAAAGAAACAGAGTTTGCAAGGGTTTAAGTAATGACAATGTCATATGTCAATCAGTGAATCAAACTCCAGACATGACCCCTGCATACTAATCTCCTTGGTTCATAACTGATAAAAAATAGAAAGGACTATTTAATGCCCAAAGGTATTGTTTTATTCTCTGTAAAACACATTGTGACAAGAAAGCATCAGAGAATCCTAGGGTGAATGTAAGCTATTTTATCAAATGAGACATTTAAGGAAATTTTAAAAATTGCAATCATTTGGATAAATTCTCTAAATAAATTTCCTACCTATCACATGAAAATTAGGCAGTAGATATCTAAAGAAGGTTCATAGGATCTTTGTACCATCTAAAATTGATTTCTGGAATTAACTCAGATCATTTTTATAATGCCCAGAATTCTGTAGCCTAAAAAAAATGCCAGCTTATTTTTATGTGTAGTTAACTGAACTTCCCTTCTAGAAGAGTCGATGTATTTAAAAAGCACATGCATTTAGTTAGTACCTGAGACAGTAATAATCTCAGTCTCCTGGAGTAGACAAAATAATTCAAGGTCACAAGATGTGAAAAGTAAATTTGAAGAAGCATGGAGGAATCATTGCTTTATATGTGCTATATGAGTATGACTAATAAGCAGAAAATATTAAATCAATAATAGATATGAACTGAATGAGGGCACCTCATCTAGGCTAACAGAAGCTGACTGTAATGGAAAACTCCCGAGCATTTAGGTTTCCATGGTTTAAAAGTGGAAGGCATTAAAATTGTCAGCAAGCCCAACTGATTGCTTGTTTCTGTGTCATACTGAGTTTATGATGGCCTCATATTACCTTTACTCTAGTTAAAGAGAGAGAAGAATTTTGATTTTAAAAATATGTAGTCACTAAAATGTGTCAGAAATAATGAAAGTTCTAACCTTAGTAACTAGAAATCTTAAATCTTTAGACACAACCACAAATAAAAATACACCACTTTCACATGACTGAAGATTATTAGGATTAAATTTAAAAAATTAAAACAATAGAGTATATGTATTTATAATTACTAGTTGTAATACAGTTACCTTCACATTGTCTCTATATAGTCACTTTATATAATAGACTCTTTCCAGAGTTCATTCTTACTATCAAAACTTGTATGCATAGATACACACATTTCCCTCCTTCACTATAGTAGCAATTTTTTTCTTTCTCACTGTTCTTATCTCAACTGTCACATATAAAATAATAGCTTTATGTGTTTATAAATCTTTGTATAGACTATAAGGAAGAATATGTTTGGTAATTTTAATACACCTAAGAGTAAGCTGCAAAAACAAAACCCTTACAGTTTCAGTGTGGTCAATTGTTTCTAGAAAAATAATTTTTTGTTTTGTTTTCATATTTTTTAGTGCAGATGCTCAAGCATCTTGGCCAGACAAAAATCTCCCTTGGGGCATAAGGGTTTTGTTAGTCTCTTCCTCCTCTCCTTCTGCCCAGGGCTCCTGGAGCATGGTTCTTCCTCTAAGCAGATGAAATGTGTGATCTCCTTTAGATCGATATTAATGTCATTTCAGTCCGTTGTGGAAATGAGATTAGAATTCTAAATGTTCCAAATCCAGCAGCTTTAATGAAAAATGATAGGAATTATCACATACCTAAAGCTTAGAAAGAAAGGAATTGTATTTGCACATTATTAAAGACCTGAATAATTTAAGTTATTTTTAGATTTGAACTGCTTAGAGGATTTTAGAAAGCTCAATTCAAACTGTTCAAGGAAAGCTCTTGCTTGTCTTGATATTAGCAATCATACATCACTTGATAAAGCTATATGGAATGACTTAGTTGTCACAATTTGAAGATATTTGCACCTTAGTTTCAAAACAGAAAAATACCAAAAACTAAAATATTTGTTCTACTATATTTAAAAACTACCTTTAATAGATAAATTATATGCTTTCTTTTACTATTATTTTATTTTTATTATAGATACATTTTTAAGGTCTTGTGACAAATAAAGGATAATGCTAATTTAGTTGCATGTAAGTGAATAACATAAAAGCATTTATTCTAATAAAATTTATTTTTGTGTGCTCTAATAATTTTTTCTATTTCCTCAGAAATAAAACATAAAAATAATAATTTGGTAGGTTTCCAGAAAACTAAACACTGGTATTTTATTCTTGAAATATCAATATTAAGGTGAAAATTTAGTGCTAAGAGGATATCCTATTTGAAAATTTAGTGTAATTATAAATAAAATAATATAAATCGAATGTTCAAAGGACAAAGACTACATATAGTCTTCCTCAGAGAAATGAAAAAATATTAAAAGAAAAAAAGTTTATTTTCTTCTAAAAATTTAAATGAATGTTACTAAAATAAATAATACAATTCAAGAAGACTCAACCTTGTTCTGTGAGAATTGAATACTAAAATAATCATGAATCTAAAAATAAAACTTTATCTCTTTTTTTATTGAGGGAGAATAGAATAAAGAATGTGAAACAATTGCTAGTTCACTAACAGAATTCATTGCTCCAGTTCAAGACTCTCTACCTCACCATTTTTGTTTTTGTTAAGTTTCTAATCTATCTTTTGTTATCAAGGGACTTTCCAAATGAGTGAACTTGTAGTTGAAACTTCTGAAAAGATGATTGCAAGCTGTTAGATTAATTAAAATTTTCTTTATAAAAGCCTTTGAATCTAGAGGAACAATGAAGATGTAACTTCAACTCTAAAAATAACATTTAGCAGGCTTCTCTAAATGCCTGATCACACATGTTATAGCTATTTTTGCTATTAAGTTTTGTTGTTATTATAAGTTGAAATTGGCATTTTAATGTACAATTCTTTAAATTTGAGCACGTGCAGATTTATGTGAAAGTCAAAAGAATTGGAAAAGTGAAGAGTTCCGTACTTTGCAAAGCAGCCTTGTAGCGTTTCTGTATAGGTACATAATTCTTTTAACCACAAATTCTTTACACACTGTTCTATTTAAATTCCTCCAGATTTCTATATTTCTTTTTCCTCTTCAAGGAGTATGGAATCAGATAGTCTATAATCTTCTGAAGGCCGGTTTTGTTTGCTTAGCATAATGAATTTAAAATTCATCCAGATTGTTGCCTCTCTCTCTAAAGTTTCTTCATTTTTGTTGCTGAATAGTTTGCTTATATACCATGCTATTCCCCATAACATATTCCATTGTACCTTTTGTAGAATATGTTTTCTTACTGATAGGGTTGCAGGACAGGTGTAAAAGGCCTCCTAAGATGTGATTGGAGCCTTTAGGAGATTTAATAATTTGCTTGAGGCCTGAGGCAATGGACTAATACCTGGATTGCCTGGATACTACTCAAAAATGCTCTGACATCTTAGAGACTTAACTAGGATCTCTGTAAGTATGCAAAGCAATTGCCATCATCAGTGTAGTATCTCTCTAGCCCAAGATAACTGCATTGTGTCCTTTTTTTTAGCAATATGAATATGCTACAAGAAAGTTTAATATCTACATTTAGTTCAGCATCTGTCTTAAGCAGTGAACCAAATTGGTCAGTCTACTTGTCGTCTGTTTAACTTAAAAAAGAAAAGCCAAAATATCTTGCATAATTTATGTGTGTTTGCAACCCACCCAACAATTACAAGTATTTAAGTTGTTCATCATCCTATTGGGGCTTTTAATTACCAAATTTAACTACTTTCTTAGCAATCAATGATTCATTAATTATTTATGTAAATATTTTTTCTGTGAGGGTGACTGAGTTGATGTATTTGTATGTAGGATGTCTGAATCTAGGTCTGTAAGTAGTTTAATAAATCTCAACAAAAGTAATTTTTCTACATTTTATCTGATATTTATTTCCTCACATTAGATAGTAAAAATGTCTAGTTAACATTGTTTTTTATTTTATATCTTTACATCATCCCTGATAGTGTCTTTCCTCCTTTGGTTCTTTTTTAAAAAACTGGAATTTTTATAATGTTGTTTTTGTGGGTTTATTATGGTAACCATAAATAACCACTTTGAATATATAATTTGTAAATATTGTCTATCAATGTTTATCAAGCCTATTTTTCCTCACATTTTTTACACACACAAACATAAATATTTGGTAAAGTTTGATTAACTGTCTTCAAAATATAGGTAACACATTTGATGCTTTATTTAAAACTCCTTACCTAAAACTAGATAAGGAATTGGAACAAGTTTTAATTTGAAGTACTGCTAGATCAAGAGGATGTCAGATCAATTATGAAGTGTTGTTCAAAGGTTAATATTTCCATTGGGAATTACAGGTTCTCCTTTGGGTAACAGTCTGAGTACGTTTCGTCGAGAGATCTCAAACATTGTACAACATCAGTAATTCTAGTTCAGAAAACCTTTAAAGATCATTAATATCTATGGCTGACAGATCTTTCCAGGGACAACTTACAGTTGTTGTTGTTGTTGTTGTTGTTGTTGTTGTTTTTCAGATTACTTTAGGTCTCCTTATATTATAGTAAAAATTTCAATCTTGCAGATTCGAATCTATGCCAGTTATATTAGTTTGAGAGCTCTCTCTAAATCTCCAACTGACCCTTTTTTATGTTTTTTAAAATTATTTTATCTTTTGCTACCTTGATTCTAACTTAGCTTCTGAATCTGCAGCCAATAGAATATCTTTGACTCTAAACTCAAACAATGAGGAACAAGGAAATGAATTCAGAAACTTCTACAGGAACATAATGGCATTTGAGTAGATTTATAATTCAAACACCTAACTCCTTCTATAATTTATAGTATTTTAATTCACATTTAAATTTATAGAATGCACATAATCTATATAATTCCTGTATACTTTTAGTCATCAATTGGAAATTTCTGTTCTAATTGCTTTAACTTAAGCAGTAAGGCAACAATGATAATGAATGAGGGGCATTCCCACCACCATTGTTGTCTTCTCTTCGTTTCTGTTCCCAGCATGCATCCCACATCTCCCTCCTTTACTATATTAAGAAAAGTTCCCTCTATTCCCATCTTTTTTCAGAGTTTTTATCATGAATGGGTGTTGGACCATTTTGAATTCTTTCTCTGCATCTATTTATATGACCATGTGGTGTTTAAGATTTCTTTTGTTGATGTGGTGCTTTATATTGATTGATTTTCATAGGTTGAACCATCCTTGCACCTTGGGAGTGAATATTACTTGGTGTAAGTGTATATGACTTTCTTGATGAGTTGTTGGATTCTACTTCTTAGGATTTTGTTGAGGTTCTTTGTATCTGTAGAAACAATATCATGAATATTGTTCTATAGTTCTCTTTTTTGGTGTTATATCTATCTGCTTTTGGTTCCTGGGTGATATTACCTTCATAAAAAAGAAACTATTTGAGGAAACCCAAGTGGAGAGTGGACCAGGTGAGTCCCCACTTCCCATGCCCCCCCTAGACCCGCGCCTGCTGCCGGCACCCTGAACGCCTGTCCCAGGAACCCCAGACCCAAGCAGAGAGCAGACCGGGTGAGTCCCCACTTCCCAATTGGGCACCCTAGACCCGTGCCTGCCAGCGGCACCCAGAGCGCCCCATCCCAGGGACCCCAGACCCAAATAGAGAGTGGACCGGGTGAGTCCCCACTTCCCATGTGGGGCCCTAGATCCGCGCCTGCCGCTGGCACTCTAAGCGCCCCGTCCTAGGGACCCCAGGCCTGAGCAGAGTGTAGGAGGGGTGAGGAGGACCCTACACCTGACTCACTCTGTGCCGCAGGGACAGGCTAGGACCATTAGACTGGGTGAGATTGGGCCAGCCACCTGGAACTTTGGGTGACTTAGAGCAGCTCAGAAGGGTACTTCTGAGCCCCGAAGTGGACCTGGGACTCCCCAAGGGCTGAGCACAGCAGCTGGCAGGTTTTGGCTGAGGACATTTCTTTTGCTGAGGCTTGGAGGGGGAGAAGCTCCATTGACTCCCAGATAGGGGAGGGAGGATAGAGAGCTAGGCTCAACAGCTCCCGCAACCATTGTGGCCAGGAGTGGATCTGCATCAGCTGAGAGGAATAAGGAGAAGGAAATTGACAAGACCCACTGAAGGAAGGCTAACCTCCAGGTAGCAGAGGGGGGGAGAAAGAAATAGGCTCAACAGTGCCCTCCACCATTGTGGCCAGAAGAGGACCTGCACTAGCTGACAACAAAAGGGAAAAGCAACGGATTAGGTCACATAAAGAGCACAGGAGGAGGCAAACTTCAGCGAGCTCACCCAACAGCCCCCTCTAGAACCACCGTCAGGGAGGGGACCCATCCCCATGCCACAGGGGACCAAAGCAGGCTGAATTTAGAAGGCACAGCACTCCAAACCACACCAATAAATGCAAAAAAATATGGGTAAATCAAGGAGAATCCTAATATATGGAGATAAGGAGACAAACCCTAGAAGTTTCCAAGTCCACCAAAATGCACAGATCCATGGGAAGGAGACCTAAAAGCAGCCATGAGGAAGAAAATGCAATAATTGATAAAAGAAATGAAAGAAACGCTAGCTACCAAGTATAAGAAATCTATGGATGAACAAATCAGCCAAATTAAAAAAAAAAGAAATGTTAAAGAACATGAGAGATTCCATACAAAAAGAATTGAAGAAATTAAAAGACAAATTAACAAGCCTTATGAGCAGAAACAGAGAGTTGGAGAAGCACATTGAAGAACTCAAGAAAAAACTGCAAACAAAAATGATCAAGAAACCAACAAAGAAATAAAAGGCAAAGCACTGGAAGGAAAAGTCCAATATCTAATGAACAAGGACAAAAGAAACAATCTAAGAATTGTGGGTGTACCAGAAGGGGAGGAAATATGGAAAGGGGAAGAACAAGTAGTCAGGGAAATAATAGCAGAGAACTTTCACACAATCTGGAAAGAAACTTCAGTGCAAATACAGAAAGTGAAGAGAGTCCCTAATAAAATAGACCGTAGTAAACCAACACCAAGACATATAGTAATACAAATGGCAAAAAACAAACAGAAAGATGAACTCCTTAAAGCAATAAGGGAGAAAAAAACTTGAAGTACAAAGGAAGGGACATAAGGATCAAACCAGATCTCCCATTTGAAATAATTTAAGCAAGGAGACAGTGAAATGACATATTTAAATGAATGAATGAAAGAAATTTCCAACCTACGGTCCAATACCCAGCAAAACTATCATTGATATGGGAGGGCAGACTAAGAACATTCTCAAACAAGAATGAACTTGAATTATTTGTGCAAAGCCTATTCTAAATGACCTACTCAGAGACAAATTACACAACCCAAACCCCCGATTGTAACAACAACCACCCTATACAACACAACTGCACAACAGTCCTCTCTATCAATAATCTCCCTAATGTTAATGGACTAAACTCTCCAATTATAAGACTCATAGTAGAGACCTGAATTAGGAAAAACATACCAGAGTTCTGCTGCCTGCAAGAAACACACCTACAACTACAGGATAAGCACAGACTTAGAATAAAAGGATAGAAAGTAATTAATCAGGCCAATGGAAAACAAAAAAGAGCAGGAACAGCCATTCTTATATCAGAACAAATTGCATTCATCCTCAAAAAAGTGATCAGAGACAAAGAGGGTCAATACTTACTGATCAGGGGAACATTAGATCAAGAAGTACTAACCCCAGTCAATATCTATGCACCTAATTTAGAGCCAGCAAAATATGTGAGGAAACTGCTCACAAACCTGGAGAAAAACATGAAGGGAAATGTGATAGTAGTAGGGGACCTCAATACACTACTATCACCACTGGACAGATCCACCAAACAGAAAAATAGCAAAGACATAAGAACTCTCAATAAAAAATTAGAATATCTAGGGTTAGTAGACTTATATAGGACCCTCCATCCCCAGAAAGCAGAATACATATTCTTCTCAAGCCCACATAAAACCTTCTCTAGAATAGAACATGTCTTAGGATACAAAGCCAACCTATATGAGACCAGAAATGTAAGGATTGTTAGAAGTACTCTGTCAGATCACTATGCAACAGAGGTCAAAATTGAGTTCAAAAAGAAGCAATGGAGAAAAACTAATGTCTGGAGATTAAACAACACGCTGCTCAACAACAGCTGGATCAAAGAACAACTCAAGGAAGAAATAAAAAGATTCCTTGAGACAAATGATAATGAAGAGATAACTTAGCAAAATTTGTGGGACATGGCAAAATCAGTAATTAGGGGGAAACTCATAGCAATACAGGCCTATGTCAAGAAACAGGAAAATGACAAAATCAACAGTTTAAAGGATCTCCTCAAGTAATTGGAACAACAGCAGCAGAGATATCCAACCACAACCAAAAGGCAAGAAAAAATAAAAACCAGGGCAGAAATAAACAACATAGAAACTAAAAAGTCAATACAAAAATTAATGAGATCAGGAGTTGGTTTTTCGAAAAAATAAACAAGATAGACAAAACACTGGCAAAGCTCACCAAAAAAAGAGGGACAACATCCAAATTAGTAGGACCACAAATAAATGTGGAGAGATTACAACAGAACCCCAAGAAATACAACATATCATGAGATCATATTATGAACAACTATACTCCGCTAGGCCAGAGAACACAGTAGAAATCGACAGATTCTTAGAAAAATACCATCTTCTGAGACTGGAAAAGGAAGAACTAGAAAGCCTAAACAGACAATCACCTCAGAGGAAATTGAAGATGTAATTAAGAAACTCCCTAAGAACAAAAGTCCAGGCCCAGATGGGTTTACAGGTGAATTCTATGAAACATTCCGAGAAGATTTACTACCACTTTTCCATAGGCTCTTCCAAACCATAGAAAAATCCTCCCCAACTCCTTTTATGAGGCTAATATCACACTCACCCCCAAAGATGGCAAAGGCACCACAAAGAAAGAAAACTACAGACCAATCTCACTAATGAACATAGATGCAAAGATACTCAACAAAATCTTAGAAAATCGAATCCAGTACTTCATCAAAAAGATTATACATTATGACCAAGTTGGTTTTATACCAGGAATGCAAGGTTGATTCAAAATACGCAAATCAGTCAACATTATACATCACATCAACAACAAGAAAGACAACAACCACATGATCATATCAATCGATGCAGAGAAGGCATTTGACAAAATCCAACACCCTTTCATGTTAAAGACACTCAGCAAAATAGGGTTAGAAGGAACCTTCCTCAAGATAGTTACAGCTATCTATGAAAAGCCTACAACCAACATTATACTTAATGGTGAGAAACTAGAAGCATTCCCACTAAGGTCAGGAACTAGGCAAGGCTGTCCATTCTCTCCACTCTTATTCAATATAACCTTAGAATTCCTAGCAATAGCAATCCGACAAGAGAAGGGAATCAAAAAAATCCAAATTGGGAAAGAACTCAAACTATCTCTATTTGCAGATGATATGATGATATACATTGAAAACCCTATAGAGTCCACAGTAAAACTCCTAGGAACAATTAACCAATACAGCAAAGTGGCTGGATACAAAGTCAATACACAAAAGACAGTAGTGTTTCTATATACAAACAACGAAGTAGAGGAGAGAGAGATTAAAAATACAATTCCATTTAAAATAGTATCAAAAATATCAGGTACCTAGGAATCAACCTTACAAGGGAAGTGAAAGACCTATACCAGGGAAACTTCAAAACACTTCAGAAAAGTATTGAAGAGGAGCTAAAGAAATGGAAGAACATCCCATGTTCATGGATAGGTATAATTAACATAGTAAAAATGACTATTCTACCCAAACTACTATATAGATTTAATGCAATCTCTATTCAAATTCAGACATCATTCTTTAAAGAATTAGAACAATCAATCACAAAATATATCTGGAACCACAAAAGAACCAGGATAGCCAAACACATACTGAAAAACAAGAAGCTAGGTGGCATCTCCTTACCTAACTTGAAACTATACTATAAAGCCATCATGATCAAAACAGCATGGTACTGGAACAGAGACAGGACCTCAGACCAGTGGGTCAGAAAAGAATTCCCAAATTTAAATCCTCAGATAAACAGCCAACTAATATTTGATAAAAAAAAAAGGCAAGAACTTGAAATGGAACAAAGAAAGTCTATTCAACAAATGGTGTTGGTACAACTGGGAAACCACATGTATGAAAGTGAAAATTGACCCAAATCTCACTCCTCATAAAAAAGTCAACTCAAAATGGATCAAAAACCTTGAAATAAAACCTGAGTCTATAAATTTTATCAAGAATAAAATAGGCAGAATAGGTCTTCAAGGAAGGAGCACTAATGGCAAGAACTTCAGCATCAAACATAAACAAATGGAACTACATGAAACTAAAAAGCTTTAGCATGGCGAAAGAAACCTTACTTAACACAAGAAGACAGTTAATAGAATGGGAAAAAAATCTTTTCACTCAACATATCAGATAAAGAGCTGATATCTAGAACATACAAAGCACTCAGAAACCTGAGCCCCCAAAACCAAATAAAGCCATAAAAAATGGGGAGATGAAATGAATAGACACTTCTCTGAGGAATACAGAAGTATGTCCAACAAACACATGAAAACATGCTCACCTTCACTCATCAATAGGGAGATCCAAATAAAGACAACAATGAGATACCACCTTACACCAGGACAGAAGTATGGCCAACAAACACATGAAAACATGCTCACCTTCACTCATCAAGAGGGAGATCCAAATCAAGACAACAATAAGATACCACCTTACACCAGTGAGGATGGCTCACATCAAAAATAATGGGAACAATCTCTGTTGGTGGGGATGCGGTATGAAAGGCACTCTCATCCACTGCTGGTGGGAATGCTCCCTAGTCCAATACCTATGGAGAACATTCTGGAGAATGCTCAAAGTACTCAGAATTGAGCTACCATTTGACCCGGCAATTGCTTTCCTAGGTATAAATCCCCATGTTGGAAGGACATTCATTCCAAAACACGTGTGCACCCCACTATTTATCACAGCACTCAGTATAATAGCCAAGTCTTGGAACCAACCTCAATGCCCAACAACAAATGAATGGATCATTAAGATGTGGTATCTATGCACAATAGAATACTACATGGCAGTCAGAAATGATACAATCACAGACTTTGCAGCAATGTGGATGGACCTAGAACATATCATGGTAAATGAAGTAAGTCAGAAGACAAAAGATAAACACAGAATGATAGCACTATTCTGAAGCACCTAGAACATACACCTTATATACAACTAATACTAAAAAATCAAATAACAGGGTTTAACAGGGTAGAAACTCCAAACACTGTAATAGTCAACATACACTCAGGAGCAGTGCCCAAAATACATAAAAAAGGAACAACGCAAACTCTTGACTACACATTCTACCACAAAGAAACCAGCAACAGCAGAATCAGCAGCATAGAGAGAACAGGTATGTAATCAGACTTCTACTACAAAGGCCCATAATAATCCCTTAGGGATCTTATAGAGGATCACAGGTAAAGAATGCCACAGGAAATCACTGACTCCAATGGAAACATCTCATAACACTATGTTTTAAAGCCTTAATCTTACTATATTTAAAATAACCTCTCAGCTTTTCTGTCCACAGGCGTTCTTGGATACAAAGGGTGTACAAACTAAATGGCATCTCAGGGCTCAGTCACACGAGATACTATTCCCAGCTTGCACTATGAGAATTTCCTGAGAAAACTCTTTAACATACACTTTATCTCTAGGTTATACCTTATTTTAGAATTTGAAGCACGTGACCAGTCAGACCACCAAAACAGTAACTGTGACGTACAGACTTATACTACAGGCCCTACTCATCGAACACATTCAAGCAAACTAGCATTCCCTTGGTATTTTTTTCTCTCTTCTCACTACTTTTTTCTTTTTCTTTTCTTTTCTTCTCTTCTTTTTTTCTTTTCTCTTCTCCCTTTCTTTCTAATGTATTTTCTCTTTTCTTCTTTCCTACCCCTTCCATATACTTTCCCCTTTCCCCCCTTTGGAAATCCAACTATCCCTTCACCCCTCAATCCCATCCAGACCTCCCACCATATTAAAACTCTTCACTCTCAGTGTTTAATCCATTAGGCATCAAGACTGACCTCCTACCCCAACGAACCAGTACCCACCACCCAAGTGAAGGGACACCCAATCAAACCCACATCTCGCCCCCTGCAGGAAAAGGCAACCAGCTCCCCTGCGAACTCATGCTGCACGGCCCTCCGTACCAACTCCCCCTAACGTGGACTGTTACTTGAAACCGGACTTAGCTCCAAAAGTATCCCCAATGCAAGAACTCTTCCAAGACCTCCCTGCTGCAAATCTTTTGACAATCTCAAGAAGGTCAGGGGGTGTGATAATAAGGTGCCTGGGAACCCACACACAAGAAAATCCCAAGACAATGGGAAACCTATACTTCCAACATAAGTATAAGGCCTGTATTACACCACCTCCTTACCTGCTTTTACCCAAAAGTAAGGTAGTGTCTTGCATCACTTTGTTCCTTTAATTACTTTGTTAATTCACTTTTTAAAAAATGTTTGTTCTACATATACATATGTGAGCACATATATTTTTATTTTTATCATTTTTGGGTGTGTGACCTGTTTCTGTTTTCCTCTCTGTCCACCCCCAAATCAACCAACAAAGTAATGTAGCACCATTTCTCCCTGCAAAGGCACACTTAAAAAGGGAGAAATATTACATATAAAAAGAGCTCTTATATACTAAGGATAAGAACTCATACTTATTTAAAATACAGGGATATCTCCCACCTTGAAAATATGTCACACGGACCCAACTTAGACCTCAGGTGATTAGACACCATCTGTCCAGCCTTGAACCCTGGATCCCAGGCATAGAATAGACACAGTTCTTCACAACAGCTACAGGAAACAAATCCCATCTGGGACATCTTTAATACTCCTTGGCCACCAACAAGTGCCAGCTCTAATATGATATCCTGACATTGAGGAAAATGGGAGCAACTTGACCTAAGAGCAGGTTATCCTACCTCACTAGCTAACGATACGACAAAATCAGAAGACTTGTCACCCTTTGGTTGGTCCAAAAGCCAAAATCGCGATTTAGAGATGACTGGCTGCTAGAACCATGACCGGACTGTATATATCATGGGACCAATAAAAAAGCCCTAATCTAGGGTTTGAACTACGACCTGCACAACAACCATGATCCCCAGTTCCAAAGGTCTGTCAGAGACAATTGCAACAAAATAGGGCTTCTGGAAACACAATGAAAGACGCTATCCTAGGTTCCATCCTAGGATCAGTGTAAAGACCAAGACCACCAACCACAGAAGATGGATAAAAAAGACACTGAGGGAACAAAACTTCTAGAACCACAAAGAAAGACTTCATCCTAAGTCCCACTCCTGGACCTGTGCAGATACTGAGATATCTAGATACAGAGGTCTGATCTTATCACCCAGGATGGAGCAGAAATCTTCCAAACACCATGAAAGCACCACCAGGAGAGTAAATGAACCTGAGCGGAGTCTATAGTTAATCCCATGACAACATACTTCAAGGGTGGAGAAACCCCATATCTTTTAGGCCAAGTGAATTCCTTTTTGAATGACCCCAATATTTACTGTGCCAGTGCAGGAGGGGGAAAAAAGGCAAAAAGTATAAAACATTTTTTATTTTTTATATATTAATTTTTATCTTCATTTTGTATTATCATTATTTTATTTACCTATCTATTTTTTGTCAATTTCTTTGTTTTGGTATTTTTATTGAAGTTGTTGTCCCTATTTATATTTATTTTTTTCTTCTTTTCTTTTCTTTCTTTATGTGCTCTGACATGTTTTTTTATCTCAAGACCATGGCTTTTTTGTGGTGCTTATTGTTATTGTTGGAGTGCTCACTGAATATTTAACACTTCTTTTTGTACTGTTGGGGTGTTTCACCTTCTTTTTCTCCTTCATCTCTCAAACCAATGATGAGAGCCTCTAGAAAGTTTCCACCCATTTTCAGCGTATAAGACTTTTACCACAGTTTATAACTTTTCTCTTCTTCAAACAAAACCACATAACTTGAACTATCTAGTCCTGACACCCAGTTATAGGGGGAAATAAAGGAGGCACCAAGACCAAAACTACTAAGTAATAAGCTAGGTACAGAAGGGACCACATATTCTAGCAGACCTGGATGTGAGGGAGGAGGATATGGGAGGTAGGACAAAAACGGAGGTGTAGGGAGGACAAATCGGTGATGGGAATCCCCTAGATTTTATGTAAATATGTACCTAAAATATTATTGTCAACAATATGTAAGTCACTATGATCAAAATAAAAATTATCTTAAAAAATTTTTCAAAAAAAAACTAATTGGGAAAGTTTCTGTTTTTTCAATTTTATGGAAGAGCCTGAAAATATAGGCAGTAGGGTCTCTTGAAAGGTTTGATAGAATTAGTTAGTAAATCCATCTGGGTCTGAGATTTTCTTTTTAAATTTTTTATTTAAATAATTTTTATTTTGACCAAAGTGGATTACAAAACTTTCACAGTAATATTTTAGGTAAATAGTGACATTGGATCAGGGGCATTCCCACAACCATTGTTGTCCTCCTTTCACCCCTGTTCCCAGCATGCATCCCATATCCCCCTCCTTTGACACCTGAGCTGATAGTATAAGTGGTTCCCTCTGTCTAGCTTGTTGTAGGGGTTTCGATTCTGTTGTCATTGGCTTTGGATTTGGTGTTTAAATATGATCATTTTCATTTCTACTCAATGTTCATAAACCTGTTTGGTCTTTGTATACTCCATAATTTCCCCATCATTTTGTGAGTCAGAACAAGATGGTTCAAGTTCTCATTAGCGATAGGTCTGTTAAAATATGCTAGATCATCTTGTTTTAATCTTAGAGTCCAAGAATTTATTCATATCTTCCAGGTTATCAAGTTTTGTGGCATAGAGATTCTCAAAATATTCTCAGATTTTCTTTGAAATTGCTGAAGTATCTGTAATAATCTCACACTTTTCATTTCAAATTCATTGTAGTAAGTTTCCTTTTTTTGTGAGTTTTGCTAGAGGTTTATTGATCTTCTTTAATTTTTCAAAGTACCAACTCTTTCTTTTATTGATCTTTTAGATTCATGTTTAGATTTTTTATTCATTGATTTCTGCTCTAATTTTTATTATTCTCATCCAATGCCTTATTTTTTATTCAGTTTTTAATCATATTTAAATTTTTAAGCTGTGTCATTAAACTATTTACATAGGCCCATTCTTCTTGATGAATGCGTGCAAAACTATATATTTTACTCTTAGCACCACTTTAGCTGTGTCCCACAGATTCTTATAATTTTTGTCTTCATTTTTTTTTGAGGAATGTTTGATTTCATCTCTTACCCACTGGTTATTCAATAGGTAGTGGTTAAATTTCCAGATGTTAAAAGTTTTTCTTTGTGTCTGCTTGTTATTCACTTCTAATTTCAGTTAATTATGATCTGAGAAAGTAGCATGTATGATATTTATTCTCTTTATTTTATGTATGTGTGTATGTTTTATGGGCTATCATGTAATCTATTTTGGATAATAACCAATGTTCACTGGAGAAAAATGTATATACTATATTCTGGGGATGGAGAGCCTTATAAATATATTGACTAGGTCATTTTCTTTCATTGCTTTTTTCAGTGCTAGTATATTCTTGTTAAATTTCTAACTGGTTGACCTATCAATTGGTGGCAAGGCAATTTTAAAGTTTACCATTTTTATAGTGTTGTTATTGATAACTTTCTTTAAGTTTGTCAGCAGTTGTTTTAAATATATTTTTAGTATATTTGGAGGGCCACATCCAGTGGAGCTCAGGTGCTACTCCTGGCTCTGCACTCAAACATTGCCCCTGCCTCCAGGGGATCATATGGGATTCCAGGGATTGAACCCACATCTGTCCTGAGTAGCTGCATGCGAGGCAAATTTCCTACCTCTCTGTTATCTTTCTGACCCCTGTTTTATATATTTAGGAGTATTATTTCTTTCTGTTGTATATCATATTAATTATTATATATTATACGTAATGTATATTACATATTATTTTATATTAATTATTAAGAAATTTTTATTTCTGCTCCTCCTAACATTTTTAAGTCAAAAGACTTTGTCATCTGAAATTAGTATAACTACTCCTGCCTTTTTAAAAGTTTTGTTTGCTTAGATCTTTGTCCTCTAACCTTTTGTTTTGAGTCTATTTTGTTCTGACTATTAAGATGTGTATCTTGTAGGCAGCAAAATGTTGCATTCAAATTTGTTATCTATTTTTCCACTCTTTGTCATTTAGTACATGGATGTTGAGAGATTATTGTCATGGAATTTAGTGTCATCCTTTACGAGGAGTTTGGAGTGTCTTTTGGTTTGTCTTCTCTTAAAAGAGAGCTTTCACTTCATCTTTTAAGGATGATTTTGAGTCTGTAAACTTTCTAAACTGTTGTCATCCATGAAGCTGTGTATGGTTCCTTCAAACCTGAATGTAAGTTTCACCTGATAATGTACTCTTGGTGATGCAATCATTTTGTTTAGTTTTGTTGAGCATTTCTTGTGAAAAGTATATTGCAAATCTTAGGGATGCTCCTTTGAATTTAATTTCCCTTTTTAATTTTATTGCAATCAGTATTCCATCCCTAACTAGGAGGCTTGTCATTGTGATTTGGATGTTTCTTGGGATGATTTCTTTGGACCTTTTTTGGCTAGTAATCTAGCCATATAGGACATCTAGACATATAGGATTTGGTTGTCTGAACTCTAGATCTAGAGTTTACCTGCAATGATATCTTTTGTTGTTGATTCTTCATAGAGTTTTTCTTCCTTTGTCTGTGGAACGTCAATTATTCTTATGTTTTATTTTTCTTCTTTTTTTGTTTCCAAAGGGCATTATTTTATTTAAAATATTTTTAATTATCTTTATTTAAATACGGTGATTACAAATATAATTGTAGTTGTATGATTACAGTCATGTAAAGAACACCCCCATTCACCAGTGCAGGATTCTCACCACCAATTTTCCAGATCTACCTACTCCCCTCCCCACCCATGCCTGTACTCGAGACAGGCTTTCTTTTTTCCTCATTCATTCACATTGTTATAGTCATTCATCAGTGACATAAGTACATATATTAATTTATGACTCAGCTGTGGTTGAAGGACTATTATAGCTAGAGTAGCTTGTATAGTAATGTCATTTGGCTATCACATCTCTCAGTATTCTCTGTGAGAATATCTTGATCATCATTTTGATTTATGGGAAATGTTTTATAAGGCAAACATGAAGGATACAAACCTCAAATACTACAAAGTCACTTCTACAACTTTAATTTGGACATAGTGAGTCATAAAGTCATTCCAAAGTCACAGAGTAAGGAAATGATCTCAATATCATGATCAAAATGATTTTAAATTCACTATGAAGGGAAGGAGGTATGGTTATGTTATTCTGTGAAAACACTTTATCATACTAACAAATTGTTATTTTTAAAAGTTGTTAATTATTGATATACTGTATTTAGTATTTTATATATTGTGAATGCTTTGAAATAATTGTTCTGACAATAATTTGACAAATATTATTATAATAATAAATAATATTTATTAAGGGAATACTAATCAAGATTATTTTATAAGACATTACAGTGGGGATTTATATAATGCAAATTATATTTGAGAAGAATACATTAATTATTAATGTGCATCATTTAAATTATGTGATCAAATTAAACTCATTCCCAGAACTCTATATTTATGTGCCTCAATTACTGTACCCATGTAATACATCATTTTGACTATTACACAGTGTAGTATATAAATCTTGCATTATCTGATTGCTGTGATGTTACTAATGTTCTTGGAACTCTTCAATCATTCATTAAAGACTATGCAAGATGACCTAAGGTAAATGCTAGCTTCTTTCTACTTTAAAGTGATAACCAAACTGAAGATGAATGAATACCACAGAATGAGAGCTTAAGCATTAAGCTTAAGCCACTGTCATTAGTGGTTGCTAATATTTATTGAAGAGGAATACAAAAATATTAAAGAGGAATTTTCTTCCACTTCTCTGATGTATTGGATTTACTTAACAGCAAATTTTATAGTAATAAATACTATTTTTTATCATTTTATATACTTTAGGACAATAAAAAGTTACAAATAATAGAGACTACACTGCTTCATGACACACACAAAGGTAATATTTTTTATTTTACATCAAACAAAAAAAATATTTTCCTATTTCAGGTCATCATTCCATCACTAATTCTTAACAAAATCAGTAATTTTCCTTAAAGTACAAAATTTACCTAATAATCTTCATAGTGTGTGATGGACAGTATATATAAGTACTTAAATAGCTAAATTAATGGATTGACAGTTAAGTATTTGCATGAACAAACAAAAAATAGTTCAGTTTGACCAAGAAAACATGGTAATTGCATTATAATCTTTCCCACCTAAATCACTTTTATTTGTCCTATTTAAGTTTTTTTAAAATTTTAGATCCCATATTGTTAACCAAATTTTCAAGAAATATGCCAAATGACATTCCTAATCTCACAAATTTTTCTAACATGCTCTAACTCTAATCACAGTAATCCCACCTCAATTCTCATACTTCCTACAGTTTAATGGTACACCTGTTAAATATACCCTAAGTTTTGTATCTTATGCCTATATAATTGCTAAAATTCATCTCTAATTTGATTTTTATCTTTAGAAAACTGATAAAGGCCCATGTGTAAAAACTTCTATACATCTATGTCTATATCATATATATAAGTTTTCCAGACTATTATGATTTGAAACTTATTATAGGAGAAAAATACTTGGAAGATTATTAAAATGTAAATCACTTTCTTCTTTATCTGTTCCATTTTTAGATATAACAAAGAGATTAATTTTTTTTATTTTTGGACCAAACCCTGTGTCACTCAGGGGATACTTCTGGGTATGTGCTCAGAAATTGCTCTCTGCTAGGGGGACCATATGGGATGCCAGGGGATCGAACCAAGGTCCGTCCTAGATTGGCCACCTGCAAAGTAAAAGCTCTACCGTTGTGCTATCACTCATGCCCCTAGCCTGAATATTTATTTCTCACTTTTTAGGGAAGATTTTTTAAAGTTTATAAAGTAAAAACAATATAAAAATGAAAAGGTACTGTTAAATACAATGTTCTAATTAGTCTGTTAAATCTTTCAACCTGGTAGATTTTAATTATTTAGAATTCAAGGTTGTTATATTTGTTTATTTATTGGTGGCTGCACATAACTTGAGATTCTTAGATCTGAACTACTACTAAAAATAGCTAGAAATGCCCAGAGTAGTACCTGAGTACTTGGGAGGTTGTTCCCCAAAGAAAAAGTCAAGAATCAAAAATCAATAAGACTCAGGAGAAAACACAGGTGGTAGATCACATGACTAATAAAAATGTATAATTTTAATGTATATATGTTCAATTATCTTTACCAAGCTATTTAAAATTTATCAAGCATTTAATGATTTACCAAGTATTTTAGATCATTAATTGGATTCAAAATATTTGTTGCTGTCATACTCATGCTTCTTGTTTTATTATGTTTTGGGGCCACAGCTAGTTACGCTCAGGGCTTATTCCTAGCTCTTCTGTAAAGGATCACTCCAGACAGGAACTTTATGTCGTGACAGATGATGAACCTGGGTTGAATCACAAGGCAAACACTCTCCCTTATATATTACCACTACCCAATTCCCATGACTATAAATTTTCTAATTTTATATGTGTTTTCTAAAAGATACTTGAGAAAAGACATTAATCAATTATTACTAAAAGTTTTGTTACTAATATTTTACACAGTGCTTTAATGAACATTCAGCCTACAGATAAGAATTTATGAGTTCATTTTTCACACAAATTTAATTACATATTTTTCAAATAGATTATGAAAGAAACCAAAAAGTAGAAACATTTGCCAAATTAAATAATACATATATATTTATGCAGATTTATATGTAAAATATTCTAAATCTCTTCAAAATACTCTATAATAAAAATTACCGCCTAGCAACATAAGAATTCTTGTTCCTATCTTTTTTTTCAGATTTTTAAAAGGTAAAAACTGTGATTACCAAGTTTTTCATGATTGAATGTCAGTTTTAGAATTTACACCATCATTTACCCATGAAAACCCACCACCAATGTACCCTTCTTCCCCTCCCTGCCTGTCTCTGGGACAGTCATTTTGCCCTCTCTGACTCCCCACCAACTTCTTTTTTTCTTTTTAGACACTGTGGTTTGCATTGTAGTTAATGAAGGGATACAGTACATATCACTTTATCTCCATCCAACACCCAGTTATTGACCCAAATGATCTGTTTCAATGATTATTTTCATAGTGGTTCTTCTGTTTTTGTCTGTTATACTCTTTGTAACAAGCTTCATACAATGGACTGTTTTTTCTGGCCCTTTTTTCTATTAATTCCATGTATTATTATCACACTTTCTTTCATTTTTCTTATATACCATAAATTAATGAGATTATTCTATGTCTATTCCTCTCCCTCAGACTCATTTCACTCAGCATAATATTCTCTATTTCTACCACCCTGAACACATCAAATCTCTTTTGATCTTGGAAATTAAACAGGATAGGATTTGGTTAGTACTTGGATGAAAAATACTAGGATTTTTTGTTGTTGCTTGTTTATTGTTTTGTTTTTCTGGGGGGAGGGAGTCACATCCAGTCGTGCTCAGGACTTACTCCTGGCTCTGCACTCATAAATTGCTTCTGGCTTGGGGGATAGATATGGGATTGCGGGGATCAAACCCTTATCCTCCCTGGGTTAGCCATGTACAAGGAAAATGCCCTACCACCATGCTATCACTCAGGCCCCCCAAATTATTGTTTTACTTTACTTTTTTCATGTTCTAAACTAGAAATATTATCTTTTAAAATGTTAACATCATAAGTAATACTTTTATCATTGTATTTTTATTTTGCTTTTACATAATAAAGTATTTTGCATGCATTTGAAACATTTTTATATTAGTTATCTATTTTGTTTGTTTGTTTATTGTTTGTGTTTGTTTTTTTATACCAAAGTCAGCAGTATTCAGTTCTCAGGTTTCATTACTGGTGATGTTAACAGAGCCATATGTGGTCCTAGATATTGAAAATGAATCAACTGTTTGTAAAGTAAGTACTATATTTTCTTTTCTATCTCTCCATGCCAGTTTATTTGTTCTATAACCCCTCATTCACTGCAGCTTCTTTTTTTTCTTTTTTTCCAAATATCCTTTTTATTCATTTTTTAAATAATTTTATTGTGACCAATGTGAATTGCAAGTCTTTCACAGTTACATTTAAGGTACATATTGACAGTGAACTAAGGCCACTCCTACCACCCCTGTTTCCAGCATGCATCACATACCATTCCCCGCATCCCCTGGACTGCCAGTGTAACAGGTCCCCTCTGTAAAGTTTGGTGTAGATTGGGTTATCTTGATTCTGTTGGTGTTGACCTTTGGATTGTTGTTTAGGTCTGATAAATTTTTATTGTCATTCAATGTTCATGGGATTGTTTGCTCTTGATACCATCCACTATTTTTCCCTCAATTTTAGGGCAGAACAAGATGATTCAAGTTCTAGTGCTTCTGTTGGAAAAAAGAACTGACAGGAACCCATCTAAAAGTTATAAACATAGTTTTAAAAGAAGAAAGAAAAAAGAAAAGAAACAAACCAAAACAAGTAATGACAAAAAACACAATAACAAAATGACAAAAACAACAACAAGAAAATAACAGCAACAAAACAACACCACCAAGAGGAAAGAAAAAAGAAAGTGGGGCTGGTGTTCTGGTATGACAAGTTATTTATTATTATTATTATTATTATTATTATTATTATTATTATTATTATTATTATTTTGGCATGTAAGTGTTGGAGAAATTAGAAAGAAAATTCTCTTGGCTTAGGATCCACCTTTGATTCATACTGTAATGGGAACAAACTACAGCCTTATTGTCAGACCCCAAATTCTTTTTAAGGTGCCAGAAAATGTTCTGCTCCGTGTGGCTGTCAAAATTAGTCCTCTGTATTTAGAGATCCTGGTATTTGCACAGGTCATTGGACTAAGTCTAGGATAGAGTCTTTTTTTTTTTTTTTTTATGTTTTGAAATTCTGTTCAGTCATGGTTTGTTGGCAGTCTTTTCTGTAATTAGTAATCTTTTTTTATTTGCTATAATTTAAAATTTCATTTTATAGTTGAGCTCATGTTTTATTAAAATATATGCCACACATTTTTCTCATTTTAAAAATATTTTCAAAGGTAATAAGTAATTACTCTGAAATAATTATTCAGAAGACAATGTTCTTATCATTTTTCCTATTTGCAAAGTTTTCTGAGTCTATTTGTAGTGATTTTGCAATTTCACAATTAAATATTAAGTGTGTATGTTTGTTAATTCATTGAGAAATTTATGATGCTATGCTAATTAAAGCTCTTATTTTTTAGGAGTGAGCTTTTCTTTTTTTTTTTTTTTTTTTTTTTTTTTTTTTGGTTTTTTGGGCCACACCCGTTTGACGCTCAGGGGTTACTCCTGGCTATGTGCTCAGAAATCGCCCCTGGCTTGGGGGAACCATATGGGACGCCGGGGGATCGAACCGCTGTCCGTTCCTTGGCTAGCGCTTGTAAGGCAGGCACCTTACCTCCAGCGCCACCACCCGGCCCCAGGAGTGAGCTTTTCTTTCTAAAATATTTTTGTTTTCTTTAGGTTATGGTTTTTGGGTCATACTCAGTGGTACTCAGGGGTTATGCCTGGCTCTGCACTCAGAAATCATTCATGGTAGGCTTAGGCGACAATATGGGATGCTGGTTATCAAACCCCAGAAGGCAGCATACAAGGCAAATGCCTTACTGCTTTGCTATTTCTCTGGCGACTCCTTCTAATAAGTTTTTAGTGTTATGTTTCATAATATCCTATTTGTTCTATGTAGCTTATGAATTTGCAATTTAGTCAACAAGATTATGTTTTTTCACCTAATTTTTATTTATTTATCTTTTAAATGTAGTCATATACTGGAGCAGAGTGATAGCATAAGTTAGGACTTGCGCCATGTTGACTCAGGTTTGATATTTAGCATCACATATGATTCCCTGAGCCTGCCAAGAGTAATTTATATTTGTACAGTCAATAGTAACTCCTGAGTACTTTCATGAGTGACCAGAAAACACACACACAAAAATAAAAGATAACTAACTTTTATTTAGAATATATTATGTTATATTGTCATTTAAGAGAAGTGTTTCTTGGGGGCTGGAGAGATAGCACAGCGGCGTTTGCCTTGCAAGGAGCCGATCCAGGACCTAAGGTGGTTGGTTCAAATCCCGGCATCCCATAAGGTCCCCCATGCCTGCCAGGAGCTATTTCTGAGCAGATAGCCAGGAGTAACCTCTGAAAGCTTCCCGATGTGCCCCCCACCCCCAAAAAATAGAAGAGTTTCTTTCTTATTTTCTTCTAATTCCTTCCTTGTCCAAGACCTTACCTCTATGAAATTTTATTTTCTATCTGCAACACTTTCTATCATCTCTTTGATGACACATATGAATGGCTTGTTATTTATTTATTACCTGATATTTTTTAAAAATATTATTGGATTTATTATTTTTATTTATTTGTATTATACTCTCAATTGAAATTTCTATACCACAGAAAAACCTTAATTCTATAGAGGAATATGTAAAATCCTCCAAAGCTGACTGAAAGCTCTGGTGGGATCAGAAGGTGGTTTTGGAAGGATTATCAAATGGCATTAACTTGGCCAAGTGAAAACTTGGCCAATTTATGATAGAACATCATAGAATTATTCTGCTGTATTGTTCTTCTGCAAGGTTTTTCTGTAGTATTTTCAAGTTATCTCATGGGGCAGGAGAATAAAGGAAATGAAGAGATTAGAAAACGTGTCTCTAAGGTGATGAAGTAAGCCTGCCTTAGCATTCTGAGTTTTAGATATAAGGATAGTTTTATTGTTCAATTTCTGCAACTCATTTTTCACATATATTTTTTCTCTTGCTTTTGATATTATTATTTTGCAACACTATACATTTTAGAAGTAAGCTTCACAATTGATCAAGTATGTACATTCTCATCCACACAACACTCAACATCAAATATTGTTAACATGACTCTATCTTATAATAGATCCATTTCTGTATTCCTCTTAGCCTCATCTAATAACAATGCATAGTTATTTAGTAAAGTATTACAAAAAAGAACAACATATGAAAACAATTGGAAAATAGCAGCTATGCAAATGAATGTTATCACTGAAATTCAATTGGTTTATTTTGATAATCAATAAAGTTATACAATAAATTCACCATGTGAAAAGCAGATAGTATATAAACTTAGTATGTTTAAAATAATTTTGTACAATCCAACATTATTTAGTAATAAAAATTCTGACAAGGGGCCGGGCGGTGGCGCTGGAGGTAAGGTGCCTGCCTTGCCTGCGCTAGCCTAGGACGGACCGCGGTTCGATCCCCCGGCGTCCCATATGGTCCCCCAAGAAGCCAGGAGCAACTTCTGAGCGCATAGCCAGGAGTAACCCCTGAGCATCACAGGGTGTGGCCCAAAAACCAAAAAAAAAAAAAAAAATTCTGACCAAAATGGAATCTCCCTTGCCCCAATTAACAACTTGTATACTACTCAGTGTTAAAAAGCTGAATACTTCTTTGCTAAATTTAAAAGAAAAACAAGCCTTACATTTTCTTTGAATAAATCGTATAAATTATAAAACAGAATTACAAGCTTATTTTTCTTTTTTATTTTGATGGGGAAAAGGTATTGGCACCAACAGGCAGGGACAATCCTTGAAAAAAAAAACAAAGTTGGCAGCTTGTTTGTAAATACCTTAAATCCTGTACAATCTCTCTGACTCCATATGCACTTTTGAAACTACTGTGTCTATAGATATTACACTGTCTTTGTAGTTTTAGATGAAATTATTTTACAGAAAAGATAAATGAAAATATTTGAATTGAAATGGTAAGAGTCGAATGTCTTCTATTTTTAAATGACAT